>NW_024609883.1:61794860-62394860 GCF_016920785.2 Ixodes scapularis | reverse complement strand
ATAAATGATTCCAGTGTTTTTGTATACTTCTGATATTGATGTGTAACATATTTAGGGTTACCTCGGTGCTAGGAGATGCCACGACGGCTTCCTTCCAGTGGGTTTCCCACTCTCAAAACGTTTCAAACGACACTGCCATTTCAAGCGATTTTCAATAAATCTTCCTGACGGTTAATACGAATGACTGCCCTATTTTCGCTCTGACGAACGAAAATTTTCCCGTTTTTGACCCATACATACTTGTAGTTTTTCTCTTTCGCACACTGCCTCACACTCCAAAGCAGTTCCCTGACGGACTTAGTCAAGTTCTCATTAATGAATATTTTTTCTTGCCGGAGTGCCACTCGCTTCGTCAGCCACTGGTCCCTGGCAGAACGCTCGTTGAAACGTACAGTCGGGAGCAAAAGTTTGCGGGGCACGGGAGCGCCAGCCGAAAAGACTGGCTGCGCCTTCTCACGGCGCGTTGCAGCTCTCAAGACTCACGCTTTGCGCATGCGCTTCCTTTCTTGTTCGCAGTCATGCTTTTTTCGCTCGCTTCCGTTCGACGCCCACGAGATAACAGGGACTGGCGCAAGGTGCCGCGAAACGTTATCTGTAGCAGTCCCGAGCTCCGTCACCCATTACGGTGGCTGAGGCCGACGCGCGGAATGATGACTGTCATAGCGGCACCTTGCGCCGGTCCCGGTTATCTCGTGCCCGTCGGGCGGAAGAGACCAAAAGAGACAAGACTTCAAGCACGAAAGGAAGCACATTCTCGAAGCGTAATTCTTGAGAGCGGTCGCGCGCCGTCAGAAGGCGCAACCAGTCGTTTCGGCTGACGCTCCCGCGCCCCGCAAACTTTTGCCGCCGACTGTACGATAATAGGTGGAATTTTTCCTTCTCGAGCACTTAACCTATGTACAGCCTCGACATCCTCCGTCGCAGGTACAGGCAGTTGCAGTTTATTGGCGAGACACTGGATCATTTCAAGTAGATTCTCATTTTCATTCTTTTGGATGCCGTGGATTTCTACATTTTTTCGTCTTGAGTACTGTTCCATGTTATCTACGGTTGTTTTAAGTTCACGGATTTCCATTTCTTGCTTCGACATTGCGGATTCCATCTTACTCACTTTTTTGTTTAGTTCCAAAGTGGTGTCCTCTTGAGTTTTTACTTTTTTAAGAATTTCATCGTACTGTGACCCCAACATTTCCCTTGATTCTTCCATTCCTTCTATTGTTTTTTCCTGCTGCGTAAGTTTTGCAATCACAGCATCGTGCCTGGCTGATTGCACCGCGATCGACTTCTCCATCAAATCAAGACGACCAAGTACTTCCGTCAGCTTTGAGATCATGTCCAAAATCAGTTTTGCAATGTCCGGTTCATTCGGATTGCTCTGTTTTTGAGTAGGCTCTTGATCAGTTGAAGATTGCCGAGCGAAGTGCAATTTGCATGTAGAGCATTGCCAAGCAAGCATTTGCTCCTGAGAAAGCCCCTTCAGAGCAGTCTTATAAATCCCCGCACATTTCCCAATGTGATACCAGTGGTTACAGACGGAGCATTTCAGCCCCTGACCATCCAAACCTAGAGATTTTAGACACACAATACACTCTCGATTCTCCGCGTCGTTAGGCATGTTGAAAAAGTGGGGCAGTCCAGCAGAGTATAAAATCACAGAAGTTATTTAACAAATTTTACTAAATTAGCAGACTGATAGTTGCGAGTATCTCTCTATACTATGTTGCCCTGGTCGTATAACTCATTTCCACAAACCGCATAAGTGTAGCTTTCACTGCTTTTTTAAAACAAATCTAAAAGAATAATAATAAAGAAAAGAGCCTGTATATATTTTTAGGGCGACCACACTAAAATCACCGCAATCATAAGCTTTTTTTCTTTCTTGTTTTTCTCTTTGTGATTTGTTTAGTCGGAGAAAGCGAAAACCGCAAAGACCATTAGCGCCGTCCCGATGCACGTTTGGGGCGGTTTGGCATTCCCAATGTTGCAAATATTTTGACCTAGATGGCGGAATAAGTCACATCAAAGTTGATTGGGCTGAGGGTATACCCCCGATAACGATAACCACTAATGATACGATGTATAGAAAAAGGCGTCATCGGAGTATCGGAATTTCTGATTGAAATTATAGGAACGGTCTAATAAAACTCTTCATAGTTATAATAAAATTACAGGTTGGGAATGGTTGGGAAAAAGAGAAACACGGTCACTATCACGTATTTCTTCAGCTCATTTTAACCCTTGTCGTTGCGAAAACCTCGGATGTTATCCCCTTGACAAGCAGCAGGCCATGGTTCGACTGTATGACGGAGTTCTAAAGACTATTATATAAACTTCAGTAACGTCAGACAGGAAAAGCGGCGTGTCTAAAGGCGTCTCTAAAACAAACATAAAATTTCGTGCTGGCAATTCAACTTTAGCCTTCGGCCCGCAGCCATTGGCGCAGAGCAACGCGTGATGACTGCGGCAGACGCCGCTTTGTTAATGACTGACGTCGTAAAGAAATGGGTCACTGATGTCATTTTGTGCTGCCAACCAGACGTCATTGCTGGAGTCATGGACTAGTGCACGGACTAAGACATTTTTTAACAATTTAATTATCCTTGACAGGGGTCATTGGTGCATTGTACTCGCCTTCAGTTTGCGATTCCTGAAAGCGTTCCCACCCAAGGAGGGTGCTGTCTATTAGGTCGCTGCAGTGAAGTGATAAAGGAGAGGTGAAAAGGCTTTCATGTGGTACTACACCTTTCTAATGCTTACATATTCAAAGAGGAGCGTGTAATCTGCACAACCCAGAAGGCGCATGTTCGTAGCTATGTAACGTGAGGACGTCAGGCTCCATACCCATGAACCCTGAAGATGCAGCCTAGCAGAATCGTTTCCTTCGAATAGTTTCTAATGGGAATCAACTTTCTTGTGCCTCGTTTTCAAGGTCAGCGCGGTCTCCACTGCACTCCCATGCTGCAAAAGCTACTTGCAGGTGTTTGTGACTTGGTTTGGCGTCTCCTCAACACGAAAGCGCGTGTAGATCAGAGGCAATGCCGTCGACAATACCACTGAAACATCATGTGATAAGAATGTTATAAATTTAAAACGTCAAAAGCAGACGCGTACCGTTTGACTAGTGCAGCCATCGAAACTGCAGATTTGACTACTTTGACATTTATCCAGGAGACGCTAAGCTCGATCATCAATAAGTTACGTTAAATGAACGCCATGGTATTAGATTACGCCTCTAATGGGTACCTTGTCAATGAATACACCTCAGTGAAGTCAAAAACCAGGGCTAGGTTACGCGAATATTAGCATGCACTAGGGTTAAGTGTCTACTTTCTGACAAAAAAAAACAAACAACAACGTCAGCGATGACGAGGCAAATTGACAACTCTTAACAGAAAAAGAGCTCCCCACTTGTGGAGTATAGGTTCGAAAACTCTAGCTAAAGCGCGTACATGGCGACATTGGCAATTGACATAACGTCTGGAAACAGTTCTCTGGAGAAATATTTGAGAACAAACGCGTCCCGCGATTTAAGACATTTTACTATTTCTGGACTTTCGTTAACGAACATGCGGCCGCAGAAATCGCACGTCTACAGGTCACAGACAGCTGGTCCGATTACGAGCTTCAAAATGTTTCTCGGAGGCAGAAGACACTTGGGATAAGATCGTTTGGCGAAACTACGAACGCTGCCGTCAATATTATTGTCAAACACCTCCAAATATCTCCGCCGGGTGTGCTACTACGTTCAAGTTAGCAACCGATGATGGAATATTTCTCTTATGAAAACGGGATTGTGAGTTGTATAAAATCACCAGCCACCTTGATCGAGCATCGTTGGTATTGTACTCTCTCACTGTTTGAAGTAAGAACTGCTGCTTGGATACATCCTATATACAAATTTTTAGTAGACATTTGTGAACAAAGATTCACAACCTAGCCACAAATGCACAAGTGGCGTCTGACTGTTTCGCCGCCGGATGAACTTTGGTGATTTTAAATTTACTATATTGATACTACGGTCTCATAATACCTCCTCAGGCAAACGCCCATTCAGTATGTTTCAGGTTATTTGAGCCTACAAACAGTAAAATTGACACTAAATCATCTGAGGCTTATTTCGCGAAAGCCTGTTTGTACACTCACGGACAGTGAAGAGCTGAGAGCCAAGCCGACACCACTGGGGCCGCTCGTGGCAGTGAAGATGGCCATTAGGAGTGTGGCAAACACGACTGCAAAGCCCACTGCACCAACCAGGGCCTTGCCGACCCTGAGGCAACAGACGAACGCGTTGTAGGGCACCATGTTTTCGTCCACGAGTCGACAGAAGCAGCCGCAAAAGCGCTCCACCACCCCATATGACCGGATGGTGCTGAGGGAGTCCACCGTCTCCGTGAGGTGCTGGAGCACTCGAGACGAGAATGCGCCTTCGACGAAGCGAGCCTCGTTGGCTGCCCGAACGATGAGACGCTGCACCAAACCAGCGCACAGTTGCAAAGCAAAACAACATAGTTTCTGTGCGCGTGCGAGCCTTAGGGTATGCGAAATTCACAGCTTTTTGTTATCGCTCTGTTAGGTATGAGACTATGGCATTAGCCGACACGAACTCCAAAGTGCAAAATACAAAGCAAAGCGCTACAGACATAAGCCATACATTGTTTTTTTATAAAGTGAATGTGACTACTGTTGCATGTCGCAACTTACATGCCAGGGGGTCATTTCAAACGGACAGCAGTGTTAGTCCAAAGGAGGTGCGGCGTTTGCACAAAGGAGGAGTTATTTGCATGCTTCGGCCCACAGAGTGACAAGTTTATCTGTTGTCAGTGACATGGGTTGGTGCATGAGGATGTAATCAGCAAGAGAGCTGTGTTAAATGCTGGTGCGTCATATGGCTCACAATGCATCTGCACCTTCTTTGTCTTCGGCACGATGGAGTCAAATTTATCTGAGGAGTGTGTCTGTAATCAACACTAGTTACAGTAAATATTAGCACGTATTAAATACTAAAAAATACCCTAAAAAAGCAAAACAGTTCGGAAAGCGTGGTGGCGGCTTTGCTTGGTATCATGGGGGAGAGCGTTTCAAGCACTGTTGACCAAGAAACTCGACATAAGAATTGAATATAAGTTACTAAATACCTGATTTACAAAGAACATAGTCTATACTACGTAAGTTGCTCCCCCTACACAATATCTCGAGCAAAGTACAAATACTTCAAAAGGTATATAACTTAATTTCAAAGGTACCTCCGCTTTCACTAGTTTGTATCAACTTCAGAAACAACATAGTGCTCTATCTGCAATCGACATAAGAGAACACGAAATGGCACTGATAGTATGCAGCCCCAGTTCAAGAAGCAGCATCACTAATATATTATATTTTCAAAACAAATTAGTAAAAATAGTACATGCAGCCACATCGCGGACAATCACATTTGTGGTAATTTAATATCGCGTACCTTGGACTTACGTTGTTACTGATCGCTGTCTCTCTATATTCAAAATTAATGTTTAAAGAAAATGAACAAAACTTGGGATGAGCTAAAGAATCAGCGCGCTTTGCTCAAGTATGCTACTTAAACAATATATTAAAGGTGACTAGACTTCGAAAAGAAGCGCTGCTATCTTCCTGTCGGTTGCTGAATTCTTTATTTTCTCCCTATAATAATCTTTACAAGATCTTTTAGAAAGGTGCGAAACTTCGGATGACCTTTTTCTTGTACTTTGAGTGCTCATCCTGCCCGCAGCTTGTGCCCTGAATTTTGTCTTCCCTCATGAAAGCGTGGAGCTATCTCCGTTCCCCCACAGACCGTTTTCCGCGGAGTGTACCAGACTGGCGAAAGAAATCGTCATTTATGCCGTAGACTGGTCAAACATAAGAACGCAAATAATGAAGCATGATGTGTCTTCTTCGGTACCTTTCCTCATATGCTATTCCCATCTTTCAGTTATTTTTTGTTTGCATTCTGAGTTCATATTTGTTCCAGGCTTTTCCTTTTCTGTTTCGTCATCGGTTGTTTCCGTTTCAAGTTCTCAAGGACCTGCCGATTCCTATTCCCGTAAAAAATTCAAGTGGCAGATTCGTTTTCGAAGGTTGGCAATTATATATAAAATAATGAATGCAATATTCTGTGGGGGTAATTAAAATAGAGTAGCGAATACCTTTGATCAAAATCACGACCATAGGTGGGCTGGTTGGTTGACCATTATGTGGAATTAACAGCACAAATACAACAAGGAAGGATAGACAAGGGAGACAGGATAGAGCGCTGTACTGGCTTCCTTGTCTATCCTTCCTTGTTGTATTTGCGCTGTTAATTCCCCATAATGACCTTTCATCAAATGTATTTGCAAGATCCTAAATTATTACACTGCTATTAAAAACATCATCCTACGCGAAAGTGCAGAATAGAACATGTACTTATTATGGCATTGAATCCAATGTACTGTTTTCGTACCCAACGGCAATTATACCGTAGAAACGAAAATGAGCAATTTAGGTAATGGGCATCAACTTTCACCCGTGAAAAAAAAAAAAAAAAAAAGTACCTGAGAGAGTAATTTTCATTTGTTTGTTGCCGATTTTCGGCACATTGAGGGTGTATCCGACTGTCAAGAACGTTTCTTTCCTAACTAGCTGTATCACTCCGTGAGCACATCGCCACACAAGCGCGTCAGACAGCGCGCCGCGCGCAGTGTGCGGAGCGAAGAGCACGGAGGACGATAGCACATCACGCCACTCAAGTGAATTGAGCCAATTCGTGCCGTTCGCTGATAAATGAGTTGAGTTACGGCGTGCGCCAACTTCAAGTCTTCAACCATTGTTTATCAACGTGGGTGTACATTTAATCCACTATTTTCACAAGACCGCACAGTGCTTGTGCAGCTGTTAAGCGCCGTTCACACTCTTGCGACCGAGTAAGAACGAGAGAGACCAGACCGGTTTTTAAGCTTTTTGCAACTTCTTAGGACCAGATGCGATGCAGCGGAACTGGTCCTAAGAGATCGCAAAAGGCTTAAAAACCGGTCTGGTCTCTCTCGGTCGTACTCGGTTGCAAGAGTGTGAACGGGCCTTTAAGGCCCGTTCACACTCTTGCAACACTAGAAAAGATAACACTAGTCACTGTAACCCAAGTTTTTTTTTTTCAGGTTTTTTCGAATCCTAGTACATTTATATGTTGTATTTTTTCCGTTGTAGAAAGTTGAACACAGATTATTCACATATTCAGCTGGTACTATAAAACTTTAAAATAAATGTTACGATTATTTTAGCAGTGAGCTCTTGTCTGTCCTTGACAAATTCTCCACTGTATTGGTATAATTCCATCAGAAACAAATCACGTATATTTTAGCTTTCTTTAAATCTTTATAAAATTGGAAGTACAGTTTATCCCTAATACATGCCTAAATTGTAGACAACCACCAAAGCTGCTTTCACAGGGGATTTCGCGTCAGTACCCTGAGGAACTTTGTCTTCATCAGCTACCTGTGCACGTATGTGTGACACAAGTGGAGTATAGACATACTTTCATAAAATAGTTCAAGCTACACAACTGGACTTAAAAAACTTGTTCAAAAGTACACCGCGTCCTTCCCCCAAATAGTCTTTTTTAAGAGCAATAATAAGTTGTTTATTGTCAAATGTTCAGTCTGAACTGCCATTTAGCGCGAACAGTTCGGAACAGATAACAATGTTTTACGGGTTCCAATATTATTCTAAATTTTTCTGTGATTGGCGGAAATATCCAGTGGGAAACTGAGGCTTTTTCTCGTAAGCTCTTGCAGTTCATATCCATGAGTCATTGCCCGTATAAAAGTTTCCGAATGTTCCTGATCACGTTTTACCAGATAACGACAAGGTCTGAAACTGGCGTTCTGTGCCGACTGTTTGCGGTAAATGTGGGACCAGACCGAGCACTCGGCAATGCATAGCTCATTTTTGCACAAAAACAATTTTTTTTTTTGGGGGGAGGACATTTTCTGAAAAATGGTGAGAATGCAGTGTGATGGAAAAATGAAAAATGTGGTGTCATACGGTTTCCACCAGATCATATGTTGTATTTGAACATCAGGCATACCTCCCGCAGCCAGCAGCAAACAGCACGTTACCACCAGAGTGGTGTGCGGTACACGTGTATGCTAACTTTGTTGCCACAACATGTCCCGTACTAAGGAGTCATGGAACATGTTCTGCAATGGGCCCTGTTCACAAGTCTGCGTCAACGCCTATTCGACATTGTTTCCTGATATATATACTCTGACTAGATATTGGACACGAAAGCTGCGTCAGAGTTCGGCGTTAACTAGGCTCAGCTCGTATTAAAGACGAGTCCTGACGTCAGCATGCGAAAGGGACTCGGTTCCAATCATGTGCTTCGTGTCCAAGCAATGGCGACCGTCAATGTTGCTCGGTGGACTTAGGAAAAGGATATATTCAGGGGTATGGAACATGTTATGGCAACAAGGTTAGCATGCCTACGTCCTAGACGTGCACGTTATATTGTCTTTAGTGAACCAAACGTATTTGAAATATAGTATCTGGAGTTGAATATTTGAGATAGATAAAGTTTGGTTTCAACTAATACAAATAGTATGATGCTAGCCTTCAGGACTTATTTAATGTATAAGCGGTGTCGATGTATGAGAAAGACTCATTTATAGTTTGAGGATGCCCTTATACTGCGAATTGAGCTAGCTTGACTATATGAGCTAGTTTAAAACAACGAAAAGAGATGAGAAGCAATCTAAGAAAGCTGTACGTCAGAAAGACGTTATCTAAACACCACCGTTTGCATGACACAAGCCTAAGGCATGGCACCATCTGTACCAGGTTTTCCCACTTCTTGCTATTCAGAGCTCTTATTTAAAAACATTCTTTAGACCTCAAGGTCAAGAAATGTCAATGTTTCTCTGCACACATTTATTTTTCTTAAAATAAAAAAAATGACGCTGAAGATATCATTCAAAGTATGTACTCAATAAGTTTGCTGCAAGTATGCACTTGCATTATCACTTGATTGATTGATTGATTGATTGATTGATAACATTTATTTAAGACATAACTGTACAGAGATGTCCCAGGTGACATGGCAAAAGGCATAAATGCCTGACGGGGCCATGCCACCCTTTTGGCAGCAACGGTAGCAAAACAAATAAATGAGGAATGACACAATTTCACTCCAAACTAAGAATCTATACAAAACAAAACAAATACATCACAAAACATGACGTGAAAGGTCAATTGCTACTTATCATTCCAAGCATTTTGCTTAAAACACATACGGTTTTATTCCCCTGTGAGTAAGTATTCTTTTACAAGACGTGTGGTCATGAAAGACATGTTCTAATTATAATATACATAGTAGCAGTAGTAGTAGGCTGGTGTTTTATGGCACAATAGCAGCTAAGGCTATGATGCTCCAGGAGAGATAATTCACATAATGCCGTGTACGTTATTATATTATCATGGGCCACAACTCATGTCTCACCGAGAACGGTCAAATATTTGAGTATTTGCGATGAAAATAAAAAAGGCAATGTTAAACCGTATATTTAAATCAAGAAAATTATTCACTATTGAGCTGTCAATTAGCTTACAGTGTGTCTACATACCATTCCGAAGACCAGAATGACAAAGCCCACGCCCCCTACTCCAAGGATAATGGGACTCTGGGTTGCGATGACGGAGAGCTTGGACATCGCCAGAAGGACGTTCTGAGCGCAGGCCTTGTACGAGAGGTAGAAACGGACGTCGATCGCGTCGAGGTCCAGCGAGAACCTGTTCAGCACCCTTCCCCGGGGCGTCGCGTCGAAGAAGCTTACGGGGCTGGACAACACGTGGCTCAGCATCTCGTAGTGCAGGGACTGGGACAGTTGTCGCATGCTTGCTGTCAGAAGGACACCGCCCACGCACCGGAGGAGCACTGGGACGACGAAGCAGTGTCAGGATATTTTAGGTATACACCCTAGTATAAACGGATTAAGGTCGGCGAGTTATAACTGAATGAAACCCGAAGCCATTCGAAGATGAAGCGTACAAACACGCAAATGATTCTCCGGTAGGGAACTTAGAACAGTATGTCGGCTCTTATTTTGAAGGGTGCGAGGCCACAATCATGTATGCCCAGGTGGACAGAGTTAGCTCTGGTGCTATTGTTTTTGTGTTCACGGAGCCTATCATTAAGGCATCGTCCAGTCTGCCCTATGTACTTTTTCCCGCACGAAAGGGGAAATGAATACACCACTTGGCCCCTCGCACTCGACGAACTGCAAAGTGGAAAATTGGGCCAGTTGGTTCATGGCTCTTTAAATAATTAAAAGCGCCGAAAAAGACAAGGACAAAGAAGTGGAACGAATCTCGCCATTCATTGCCATTCAAGTGGAATCTCGCCATTCATTGTAATAGATGCCCGTGTACGCCAGTGCTACATGACATTAAGATTTTGGCTCGTTATCGCGACCGAACAAGCAGAGAGGTGCACGAGGCGTATAAAATTAGGGATAAGGGCGTTGAGTGTATAATAGCGAGTTCGCTTCACGGCACTCGTGCCCACGCGTGCCCACTCGCAGCGGGGAACGGGTTCGTTTCGGCCGGCGCTCCACGAGTGGTTGCACTCTCCGAGTTCGTTTCAGCGCTGACACCCCACGCGTGCATGCACTCGCTGCACCGAGAAAATCGGGAGTGCGCCAAAATGTAATCTCGTCATGCCTCGCTCCGGCGGGGCCGGCGTGGAGAGGGAGCAGACGACGAGGGTTCGTCTGCTACGATGTGTCGCGGAACTGATCGGAAAAAAAAGTAGATTTTCTGATAGAAATCGCGTCCCGCGGGCAACGAAATCAAACGCGAGCTTGAATTGTGAGCGTCTGCTATTTCACGAAGGAAGCAATTGACAACCCGTGATTTATTTGCAGGTTTTAAATCGCTCTGTTGCCGTACAAACGCTGAAATATACCAGTGTGTAAAGAAATGCCCAGAACAAACGCAACAGCGGCCCCCGAGATGTCTATCACCATCCGTGTGCGGGTAAAAAATTTAACATTTGTCGATAAAACTCCCCCAGCATAAACCTCTGACTTCCCAATAAGCATCACAGAAAGCTAAAGATGGTGACTTTACCCGAGGATTGGGCAGCATAATCATGTTTAACATTTACCTACGCAGCGAACTTGCCCCGTCGTATTTTGTTTGAGAAAGCTCTCGTTCTCGACGCCCTCTCCAAGGCTAATATCTAATCCACCTATAATGACGATCCAAATCGAAAGTCCCAGTTTTGCTGGATATTCCAACAGGCTAGTTTTAAGCCGTACACTTTCAGTGGATCACGCATAATACCATGCTCAAACGGATCAAGCTTCTGCTCGGACAGCATCATCAGTTTTCTTCAGTGAAAACGGTTACAAGGATTGAAAGATCGCAACCAGCTGCTTTGTAGACAGCTGGTCGCGGAAATTTACACCGTCTGTAACTATCTCTACGGCAGCCGAGCTGCTTGAAGACATCGCAACTATAAACTGTATAAACTACAGGTTGCGGTTGCCAACGGTTGTAGATAAACGTTGGTAGCGACTGCATTCTCGCATTCCCACGCATAACTCGGAACAAAAAGGCGCTAGTTTCGGTTTGAAGTCGGTACCTTTTCTACAACATAGATGGCGGCAGCATCTGTCTTCTGCACTCGGTGCATTTGGCGAGTTCGTTTGAGTCCAGTTTTCCGTGCAAAACTCTGTGAGTGCGATGCATTCTGGGAGAGAACTCGAACGGTGCCAGTGCGTGTGAAACGAACTCGCTATAAGTGAAGCGTCACTCGCCCTGTCAAAGGGTGAGTTTGAATATTTGAGAGAAGCATTGCGAGGGACACGCAGATGACTAACAGGGTTCTGGGGCCTATAAATGTACGTACTTTTCGAAATAAACAGCAGTTGGGAGTGCGCCTTGCGTCGTTCCACTTCTTTGTCCTTGTCTTTTTCGGCGCTTTTAATTATTTAAAGAACTCGACGAAGCTGTTCTGATCTTTCTTGGTACAGCTTGCTGTTCGGTGGGAATATGATGAGTTGACTTGTTTTCACAGGTTGGCAAGCTTTTAAGAGCACAGAAGACGACGTCGATGTTGAACATATGAGCGATTTTTTGATGTCATGCGAGAACCTGTGTATGTAGGGAATAACGACTGGTCTCGTGGTTCCATCTCTGGCTCGTGGTGTGACAGATGTTCCTTTATTTTTCGCTTTCAGGATGCTCTCCGCAATCGATGTTAATAAAGAGATTGGATATCCGGCAGAAGTTAATCTTAAAATTTGCGCATCAAAGCTTATTGAAATGGAGGCTCGCAAGATTTTTGAAGAGAGTTGTTTACACATCATTTTACGATTCTTCTTCTTACCAGCTTAGAATGTGCCGAATTGAAAGGAAGAATTGATTTTTTACCCCTTGGTTCATATGTCCAGCATATATGAGTCTGTCGGAAATGGAGCCTGAGATCTAAGAATCGGGTAGATCTTTCTTCGAGAAGCTCATGGGTAATAATATCCAATGGTTCCAGCCATTTTTTTCGAAAGTTGACAGAACACTGGCCACAGTGGTTAGAAAATTGCTCTTCTCGATGTCAAGAACTATTTAATAATCGTCAACATACCGAAATACTCTGGCAAGTCTGGGGGACTCAGGGCTATTATTCAATAGTCTGTCTTGGTGGGCAAGGTAGAGATCACTTAGCACTGGAGCTATGCGCGACCCAATGCTAATGCCTTTCTTCTGTAGATAAGTTTTCTCTTCCCAGGTAATAAAGGTCGAGTGTAGTTAGACTGACACTAGATGAGAGTAGACTCCGTGAACACAAAAACAATAGCACCAGAGCTAACTCTGGCCGCCTGGGCATACACTGCCGTAAATGCGGGTTCGAGGTTCACCTGCCATCTTGTACAATTTTAGGTACACACAGTGATCAATTATCGAGAGAAATTATTGAAGCCGAACACATCGTCAGGAATTATGGAAACTGTATCAGTGCCATCTTTGAACCTGACAAAGAAAAAAAATCTAGGCCTCTAGGAGATTGGTGCACGTGATTCGGGAAATTCGGTAGTTCTAGACGTATATCAGTTTGGATATAATATATTCATATCACAACTGACCATCCATCTGCATTTGCACTAATAGCAAAGTCAACTCGTGTTTATAGAAATGTTTTATTTGGGTATTTTTCTGTTTCATCAGCTGTTTTTCCCTAAAAATGTTTTAAATATTTTTTTCCTGTTTTTGCTGATTTATAACTATGTTTTCCAGCATGTAAACCACTATTTTGTTGGTTCGTTTATATAACGTTTCTTCAGCAGTTCCTTCCGCTTTGTGTAATGCCAGCAATGGCCTTCAAGGTTTAATAAATGATGATGATGATGATGAGAAGAAGACAAGGTATATAAACCGCGCTGACTGTCAGTCAGCGCGGTTCGTTTGAATTTTCCTCTTTTTCGTGTGTACGGAGTGAGTGTATGGTGTGAGTGTACGTTTGCAGTGTGCGCTGTAGTGTGTGCAGGTTTCTGCGCTGCGTTTAGCATTGATGAAGCCGCAAAAACGAAGTAACTCGAAAACGTCAACTGCGCAGGCAACACTGAACGCAAAATTGCGCATGCGGGGGGTCTTGTTGCTTCTGGAGGCTTCTCCATTTGTTGAATGCAGTTCGAAAAATGCAAGGATTAGTATTCCACTTTCTTGAGGTCGAAATTGGAGGAGCAGATAATTAGTCTTAACGTGAATACAAAATAAAAAAGAAAAATCTAAGATGCAAATGCTGAGTGGTTCGATATTATGACATTTTCAGTCACTTATAGTATTAAGAAACGCAGGTCTTGGCCAGTCCCGATCGAGGCTTTATCGCTCAGCCGTCAGTGACATTGGGTTATTACCCACATAAAAGGCCAATTAACAAACAAAAAAAATCATGAAGCGCAATAATCTCCGTCCTGCGTTTTTAAAGGTGTGAGTGAGAGATAGTGGTGCCGTTGATTGGCGTTCGGTGAATGCGAAATAGCAGCGAATAAAACCGCAGCGAATAAAAGTCATTTACCGTGCAATAATTCAAATAAGCTCACGTCATGTGACCGCAGCGCAGCGCCCTCTGTCGGATACAGCACGAACCCTGTGTGACATCACGTGAGCGCCCTCTGTCGGACTCAACTCGAACCCGAAGAATCACGTGGGTGTCATCACGTGACGAGAGCGGTGGTAATGACATCTCTGATACGTGTCTTTCCCACGCTTCTGGCACGCACCGCGTACGTGACTGATGACAGCGGCTGTCAACACCTGGTGATTCCATGCTAAGTTCCACGCTTCTGGCACACTGCTGGCACGTGCCGCGCACGGACTTCACACCTGTGCGCACGGACTTCACACGTGACTCGAGGGCGGGGCCTCGGTGAGCTCGGATTGGTCACTGGCCACCGCCCATGGCCTGTCATTGGTTTCGGAGATGGGAGAGAGGGAAGAGGCCCCGCCCTGCTGCTCTGTGACTGATCGGGATTGGCCCCGCCCACTTGGGGCTGTGATTGACAGGTGGCCGAATCCGCACACGATTCCTACTACTAACGTAGCGTCTTCGTTAAGCTTCATTTATCAGGGACGAAAGTTTCTACATTTCTAAAGGAACACACGTTACAAGATCGTTCCTCCCCTTAGGGAGGACTATGATATCCTTTTTCTAAGAGTATAGTGATACACGACCGAACGCCGGAACGATGCTCATCCAGATGGAAATGGGCAGGGATGGGGATTGAGCCCAGGATCCCTGGGTTCTGCAGCGCGAGCTTTCGCTCCACGTGCTCCGAGCTGGTGTGCGCTAGCCCACTCGGCCACCGATCCCCCGCCAAATATGCGTGCGATGGGTGAAGACACCCATTATTGTATTGAAAACTGCCTGCGCGTGCCAACTGGGCCTTAAAATGGCGCCAAACCACCGGGCGGAGCAAAGCACTCGCTCCGAACGAGATCGAAGCGCGTGCATTCTGGGCACAGAAATGGCCGAGGTGCCGCCACCCGGAGACAGACTTGGCGAAAGTGTATGAAGGCTCCCTAGTGTGCGCGGCTGCTGAGCGCGTGCTAGCGGCGAGCTTCCGAAGTTCTTTTGTAACGTGCATTCCGCAACATCAAGATTGCCGGACTCCGGAGACGCTGTACGGCCGAGCTCAGCGTGGCGCGCAGCTTGTAGGAATACGCTATGTATAGACCTTTCCAATGTTTACAAATCCACAGCTCAGCGAGCGATCTCCACAGCTCAGCACGCGCGTGTGCGTCGCTTCGGAAAGCGAGCAAATCACGCGCGATACGCACGAACACTGAAAATGAAACCGGCCAGCAGCCCTTTTCTGGAAAGGTCTATACGAATTCTTTCTCATTCCGACATGTCAGCCATCTTTAGAGTTTTTTTTTTTTTTTAATTTATGCTTTATTGTTCTAGGGTGAGAGGGAATGAAGTCTGACAGGACTATAAGTGCACATTTCTAGAAGATAGCTTGTATATCTGATTCCGAAAATACTGCGAAACTCGCTATCTAGTTCAGAGTCGGAGTTGGTTGGGGGCAATTGGCACACTGACGTCACCACGTTTCAACTCACGCAAGAAAGAGCGAATAGACGATTCCAAAATCGCATACGGTGGCGGAAATGTTCCTCCCCGTGTGAGCAAGCACGAGCCGTTGCATGCCTGCCAAAGCTATCTTCACGCATTATTGTACGTGCTTGCACACGCGGGGCACAATTACGGACGCCGTGGTTGCAAACGTCTACATACAACGCATCGATAGTGGTCTTCACCGGTGCATTACCGCCCCACCGTTCTTAAGGAGACACTACAGCGGATATTGATATCCCCTTTTTATTGCGCAAATTTGTTTTTTCTGCCTTAAGTCAAATAGAACACCATCGAGCCTGGCCCGGTTCGCCCTTTAATCTCGACCAAACACCGCGACACGCCCCTTTTTACTTAACAATCTAAAAAACGGGGTCTTTCGCGGTGTTAGTTTGCGTTGTTAGGGTCAGAAAAGGCCATGCGTGATTGCCTTCTTGGTTTCATAGGATGCTTAGCGTGCGTTGATTGAGTTCGCATCACGAAAATACAATCTGAATTTCCACTATAGTTTCCCTTCGAGCGTTCTATCAGCACGGGGATGTCAATCTCAGCGTCATATAAACCTGTCATTCATCGCACTTACAATAATTGTATCGGTATCTCATATCACCGTGTTCCTTTTTTCCTTTACCATAACCCCACTGAAGCGTAGCCGGTTATAGCTAACGTTCGGGTTAAATTCATGGTCATTTATTCGGTAAAATAAATCAGTTATTGACGAGACTTGTTTAGCTAGGGCTGTATGCGCTGCCGCGTCATGACGTTTACAATGACTGCGGATCCAGGGATGCACCTTTGCTCCGCTTTAATATATACGGGCTCGGGCGTAGGCGTACTGCTTGCTTGCTGCTACCGTGGGAAAATATTACTTTGGCATAAAAAACACTTTGTTGGCACGTAGTAGCAGTAATGGCAACGTACCGTCACCCACGCAGAGGCCCGCCAGTCCTTTCACCCAGCTCGGGTCGTAGGGGTCATCGCGGTTGTCCGGAGAGTTGGCATCGGTCCACTCTTTGATCCAAAGCTGCTGCCAGGCGAGCGCTATAGCGCTGGCGATGAAAAATACCAACGCCGCTGGCATGAACGTGCCGGAAAACCTGAAAAGGGCCCGCGTGACCTCCCAGGGTCCCTGAAAAAACGGAAGTCGCTTTTTATTTTGCCACTGACGGGTTTGCCATTTTACCAAGGAAGAACAAGTGCCTCAAAGACAGGGAAAAAGAACAAACCGGCACCGAGTGCTTACGACTACCTCAATAAAAAAACATGTGACCCCACTACCGATTTATCTCATAATATCATATTAAGGAACCATTTAACAGAGTGTAGTTATTTTTTCATTGAAGAAGGTTCAGTCAGGTAGCATCTGTAGCCATGGTTGTCTGCAATAATTTGTGGATAAGATGGCCCATGTAAGGTTCCGCGTTTGGGAAGCTTATATTTCGTTCAATTCGAAGGGTATTTTTTTGCAGTTTATTCTTGGCCCACATATTCGGCGTTTATCGTTTATCGGAGTGTATCTTTGTTTGATTACCAATTATTCGAAATTTGAAGTTTAATTTCGCTGTGTTTTCAATTAAAATAAATAAACAAATATATAATATCCGAGTGCAAACTTAGTGCTAGATAAAAGTAAAACGCGCTTGTACCAATTAATATTTCTTCAGTTGGTTTCATTGCCGTTGTAAATACTAATTTGTCCCAGAACAAAAGTTGCGCACAATTGTTGCTTCGATAAACGTCGATACCTAAAATCGATAAACTCCTGGAGGTAGAAGCTGGAAAATTCGTATTCGACACATTCTATTCCATTAATCTACACACGGCCGCACTAGGGGGACTTGAAAAGTAACCTTTGTAGGTCCACAGCTGCTAATATTACAAAAACACAACATCATCCTTAATCTTAAAGCACAAATAGAATGGCTCAAACTGGGAACCAAAACAGTCGCTTTTGTCGTAACCCGAGAGTACAATGAGCTGTTGTCCTGGATGAACCTTGACGAAATAAGCGACACCTTTACACAATGGTCCAAGATTTCCCATACAAGAGGAGCATTTTCCCAGTGTCATTGACTCTGTGTGCTGATAAAACTTAATTGTAAAACATCGTGCTTTTCTTCTTTTTTTTTTTTCTTTTTTGAGGGAGGGGTGCATGGCACATTCCAAATCGAATTTTATTAGATAAATCCAAATGGACGAAAATTCTTCCTGTAGGTGCTTTTTTTTATTTTTCCGAAAGCACGGAACTCCTACTATAAATTATATATTCTTTCTTTTTCAGAACTTTTTGCGGCGCAAGTCAGCCGATAACAAGTTGTATTTGTATAACACGTGTAAATGATAAGGGAGATGAGCCACTTAAAAATTTAAAGTTCAAAAATATTTTTTTTTGTTTTCAGATTTTTTTTTGCGTGCAAATGATAATATAGTATATGAACCGTGTAACTGCATATGGGGTTTCTCAGCAGGGTAAGATTTTTTATTATTCTTTTAAGGGTGATACCCATTTTTGTTCTAGCCGATACGTACATCACGCAAAACACACAAGGTGCGATCAAAAAGTTCCTGGACTGATTTCGTAGCTTAAAAGGAGAAGGCGGCACAGTGATGAGCGCGCAGCAGTTGAATGAAGGGACCTTTCTGCCTTGTTATACCAAAACGTGTCACTCTGTGAACTTTCGGAGCTGCGCTACATGAGTTTTTCTGACCACGTGTACGGCACAATGACGATTTTACAATAGACTGCAAACCAGAGAAGGAGCAAACACGAATTCTGCGTGAAACTCGTCAAATATGAAACAGTGATCTTTGATAAGATTAAGCACGCTTGTGTAAAAAAGCAGTGAGTTTTACGAAGTGCTCTAAGTGGCGCACGCGCTTCTGGAACGGCATAACATCGACGGAAGACGAAGGGCGAAGACGAAGGCTAGATTATTCGACCTCTCCTCGACCTCAGGGACGTTCTGCTAGTCTTGAGGCGCGAGAGCCAGTCAAAACACCTAGCACACCTTACTGGTTTTTTGACATAAGCCTTCTAAATTATTTCAGAGGTCTCTGCTCTAGATATGCCAAGTTTGACGTAAAATTGACGTTCGCACTCCCTTTGGTTTGCAGCCTATCGACAGATCGTCATTATGTTCGGGCATGTGGTCAAACACACTCGTGTAGCGCAGCTCCACCAGTTCACAGAGCGACGTCCTTTGGTATAACGAAACATGAAGTTCCCGTCCTTCGACTGCTGCACGGGCATCACTGAGCTGTCGTCTCTTTTGACGGAACAAAATTAAATTACGTCTTTTAAGTGACCCAACAGCAAAGGCCAGAACGACTTGGAACCGAAAACACTTTATCGAAATTCGGGATTAAAAACAGAGAAGATGATGAAGGGCCAGACAAAGAAGTAACACGGAAACATCAAAATCATAAAAAGAAACACCAGGAGAACCTCAAACCTTTAGACCGGCAGTTTTTTTTTTTCTTTTTGCCTGATGCGTTTTAAAGAGATCAGATGCACAGTCATACTGCACTAGCTAAGTTATCTACCAACCAAGGGATTAGCAGACGCAACTTTCAACAGGGTCAGGCTGGAGACACTTAATTGTGTGCGCAAACCGATACGAGCACAACAAAGTGGACACGATCTTCTTCCCGTTCTCCTGTGTTGGCCATAAACGTTTCTCAGGTGTCAATCCTTAACTAAAGTAATTCACAACTTAAAAAAGGGAGGATGTTGCGAGTCCCAATTATCTTCTATTCACTCTGTCGCCAGTTAGATTATGGTATTTTAGCGCGATAGCGTTAAAGACCTCGTCAGGGCGACGCAGCCGTAGCCTTGGCTATTGTACCGTGCTCCGGGCGTACAAGTGAGCGAAGAAGTGAGAGAAAGAGCAACCGATGAAAGGAAAAAGAGAGAAACGTAGGGTGACGTCACAACGACGTCAAATACGTTAATAACCCACTACGGCCTTTAGGACGGGTAGAGCCGTTACAATCCATGTTTCCCCGGGGCTCTTTTTCTGCGCTCAAGCGTAGGGTTCTTGTTTCCGTCGCATCAAAACATGGCGCTGGAATCGCCGTCTCTACTGCTGCCGCGCTGCCCCTATTTACCCCTAGATGGCGCAAGTTGTACTGCTACGTTCAAGGCGGACCTCGCCGCCCTCCCCCCCCCCCCCCCCCCCCACCCTGGATTTCTTGCCTGATTTTATTTCTCTTGGATTTCCTTATCATCTTCTGGGGCTTTTATTTTATATCTCTTTTTTAAGAAGTCACTCGAAAGCAACTTCAGAGAAGCTGCTCCTCAAGGGGGTATGAGGCAAGGAGCACACATTTACTTTTCATGCATTCTTTAATATTCATACAGATCTTGTACATGAAATAGAAGATGTATACAGACAATAAAATTTACGGAACAATAAAGCCGATAACACGAGAAGCACGTAAGAACACAATTAAATAAATATACATTTAAAAAGATATCGGACCACGACAGTTTTGATCAGCGGAAACCTAAGTGTTTTCTGCAGACCAAAAAATTTGTTTTGTTTTACTCAGCTGATGGATCACCCGCGTCATGGCTTCTGTGCTTACCTATTAGCTGCAGACCTTTTAAAATTAGGTTTTTGCTGATCTCTTCTTTTTAAAGGCGTAAATGCCCCAGGGTTCATAGCAGAACATCTGGAGGAACTTCTAGCAGATTGCTGGACAGAGAAGCTTCTCCGACTGTTCTGCCATGAAAGCACAAAGATTCTTCATCACATCATTCTTGTATACCAGACTGAGAATGCTCGCCAGAAAACACTCTTCAAGCTTGCCCATGACAAGGCAAGGGTCCGTGAGCAAAAAGAAAGCACGAAAATGCCTGTGTCGTCCTGTGCGCTTAGCACGTGGTGCGGCTCGATCTGCTAGCGAATTTCAAGTGCAACGTCGCTCCTATATAACGGAAACAAAATCGAAAACAAACATGGGCGGAGGCTGAGGTGCTGTGTTCACAGGGTTTCTGGCGCGCGAGACTGAAAGTCGCAACCAGGATCGCACCACATGAAACAGGCTCGACACGAAACCGACGAAAAACGAAACTGTATTTCTCGCTTCTGAACTCCTTTGGTAATAGAAAGTACGACAAAACTTTCGACTCGCTGGAGTTCCCGCACCATTTCGCAGCGCAGTAGCACCAAGGGCATCCTCTTCCGAGAGCACAAGAACTTTCGAAGTCAAATTATCGCGGACCGAGCGAACACCACGTTTTCTGCAGAACACCCGGAACACAGGGTCACGCTCATCGGATGTCGGCAAACGTTGTACCGGTTGCGCCGTTGCCACGGTTGCCACAGACGGCGGCGCTCGACGGCCCCGTAGCCCGGCGCCAATGTCGATCGTAACGCCGTGTTTTGAAGCGTTGGAAACAAGAACCCTACGCTTGAGCGCAGAAAGAGCGCCCCAAAGTAACACGGATGCTAACGGCTGTGCCCGTCCTAATGGCCGGAGTGCGTGATTAACATATTTGACGTCATCGTGACGTCACCCTGTCTCTTGGCGGCCTCTACCGAGGTTTCCTTGAAGCTGCGTTAGCCTGACCTCGTCTCGCAAAAAAGCCGGCGTCTGGTGGCGTGACGGAAAAATCCTGCTTGGTCGATAGGGTTATGACGTCACAACCACACGACCTCCCGCGAGAATTTCAAACAATTAGCAACGCCGACGTGAACGTGACGCCAGGGATGAAATGAAAGCGATTAAAACATGACATGCAATACGAATTAAATTTCACCGTATTTCCCGAATGATCTCGCTTTATAAATTAATTCAACTGCCTTAAAGAAAACCAATTGAAGGATGCTGGGCGAGATTCGAAACCACGACACTTCGGTGACGAGCCAGGCATGCTACTGTCTAGGCCACGCAAGGCACGCTTCAACGATGAATGAGAAGGAGCTGCAAACGGGGCCCGATAACGGTATCGCGTTCCACTGTTAAAGGATCCAAGTGTTTTTGATAAGTATGTCAAAGAACCAATTACAAAGCGTTCACATTATATGCCACGTCCTGCATGTTTTCAAGCTGTCAGTGCCCCAATTACATGTCCTGTTAAACACAGCTGTCTCGCGTACCCCAGTCTGCATGTTCCATTCGGCATCCTCTACTTTTTTTGTACCCTTAACTGCATTCGGTCTCAATGACATTGAATTATCTAGGCAGCTGTAGCAAATTTTCTTGTGTTCTCCAAACTACAGCCTGTAAACATTGACACGGAACCTGGTTTAAAACAAAAAGGGGTTACCTTAGAGGATGTGGATGACTCCAACTGCGTAACTTTTCCGTTCGATTCATCTTGCTCCGATAGCACTGCTTCACTGCTAAAAACCAAAAAAAAAAAAATTACTGGTATTTTTCTATAATTAATTTAGTATTAAGTGGCAATAATTTGTGGCCAGCGCTACACTCGCCAAATTTCTTTTCTACAAAGGAAACACCACACTCCCTTTAAGGTTGACTGAATTCTTGCTGTTCCAGCTGCCGAAATATACACACAACATGAACACTTTTTTTTTTACTTCCGGCGCAGTCATTAAAAAATCAACGTATAATAACTTATAGTTGGTATTCCTGATTCATCTTATCAATATTTATGGATAATCGTGAAGTCCACGATGCACCGATCAGAAATAATCAAAATACTTGTAATCATCTACATGTTTTCGTAATTTTGTAAGCCGTTGAATAATTGTATTTTGCAGTAATCCCAAGACTAAATTTATTACTTTTGGAAGTAATAAAATTACTTGTAATCGTTATAATATTAACCTACCCCTTCCCTTCCCCCTTAGTTTCCGAGTTTAGGACTATGTAGTTACCATATTTAGAGCAACAAATGGTGGGATATGTCAACCTAATGGGCGTCCAAATCTTGCTACATGAGACAAAGAAAAAACAATATAAAAAAAACGAAATACGGTGCCGCGCGTGCGAGCGGAAGAAAAAGGAATAAAAATAAGAGGAAAGAGAGGAGTTCTACATGGGAACTTCTTAACGACCACAACCAATCATCACATATGGCGCCCGAATGGGGACCAGGGTCTTCGGAAATTTCACGTTAACAACCTATATGGGAGCGGCGCTCCCTTCGACCAGGTGTCCACCAACCACTATTGCCTGGACGGCTAAGGATTCAAGGTAACTCCAAGACGGCGGAACGTTCCATCGAAGTTTTGCGAAGGCTGGATAACGACGCCAAGGACCTTGCTTACCAATCAGTCGTCAGTGACACGTAGTTCCTTAAGGCCGAGATGGAGCAGCAACGCCTACAGGTAGTAGAGGTCAAGAACGCGACCACTGTGCAACCGATCGATCGGCTGCAGGATATATCGCGCCCTTTCGACGACGCTACCAACAGACAGCTACAGGCAACAGATAATTTAAGCTGCGGAGTGCTGGCGCCTGTCGTGGATTGTCTTGATGAGCTCGAGGACACTGTCGGCAGTGTCGCTGTGCAGCGCGATCTCTTTTGAGGACGTTCCCGAGAGCAAGTTCGCCGAGAAAAGGACGCCCAAGGCACCCAAGAAAAAAGCTCCTGTTCAAGCTGAGTCAGCCGCGGACACTGCAGTCGCAACAAATCGGATTAAAAGGTCGCTGACCAGCGTGGCTGTCCAGCTCGGTTCCTTAGCTAGCAATAACATCCTCGTCTAATTTCACCAGATATACTTCAGGTTCCAGACGCTTAAATTCGAACCCAGTAGGGCCATCCCATTTATTGTATTCCAGCTACCATCTAAGGGCTTCATGTGGGTCAGGTACCACATAAAGACAACCAAGGTAACGACGTTAGAGCAAATGAAAACCGCTTTCCGTCGTTGTTACAGCCTGGACAACAAAGTTGCAGCGAAACAGAAGATGTTTGGCACAAGTCAGCGTTCGGGAGAGCCCTGCACAGACTTCGCCTTCCGCAAACTGGAGCTCATGGACGAGTGCAACTACCCGGATACGGAAGCGACGAAATGCATGGTTATTCTTTTAATACTCTCTGACAAAGCACGAAGGCACTACTTCTACAGACTGCTTCGTTAGATTAGTTGCTGGACTCATTCCTATACTTTGACCAGGAAGTCTTCAGCCAACCAAAGACACAGGCATTGACTGTAGCTGCACAGCCAGTTCTAGCTGCGCAGGTAACCAAGAAAACGCCCTCCTTCCCCCTCTCGAAGCAGGACCGGTCGCCGCCTCGTCGTCAGAACGCGGACGGAAGCCATTGTCACAGCCTCTTTCTTCACGCGAGAAACAAGAGAAGCAGCACGTGTCGGCAATCTTCGTTTCGTCACCCGGAATTTCGGCCGCTGTGCTTCAATTGTTAGAAGAGTGGCCACTTCGCCACGCGGTGTCAGCCGGAGTTCACACCAAAATCTTTGAAGTGGCAACAGCGCTTTGAGTCCGCTGCAGCACCCGGCACCGGCACCGGGAAACTGCAAAATGATGCCTCTGAGGCCTGCGAGAGGTCATTACTAGTTCGGCGCATCCCTTGTGGTGCAGCAGTAAGCACCGAAACAATTCAGGTTCAACTGAACGGACAGCCTTTGACAAATTTCCTGGGTTGGGGGCAATGAGGAGTCTTATCAACGTTTCCATCGCCAACCAGTTGCACCTTCTGATTCAACCTTCTTCTATCCGTCTCCATGGTGCAAGTGGTAAATTCCTCACAAACCTCAGCGAAGTCACTGCCACAATGACAGCTGATGGACAGACGCTCGACCAGGCATCCATCGCAGTCCCACATTTGAAGGAAGGAAAGTTCATTATGGGTGACAGCATCCTGACAGCGTGCAAGGCCATGATCGATTGGGGTCCAAATAGCCTCCCGATTCCTTCGCCTACGACATGTCATAATGTCATCTCGGCTACGGAGCAGCTGATACCTCCACGGTGCCGAAACCTTGTTGAAGCACCCCTGAATTATCCTGTCCGAGGAAAATCAACGAAGATAGAGGGAAGCGGCACAAAGTTGCTCTACGACTGCCACTGCCTTCTAGTTGAACCCATGGTTATGGATAAGACCGAGAGCACATTTTATGTAATCGCGACCAACATGAGGATTCATAATGCCAGGAGATTTTCACACTTCTGGACGGAGGTACTGACACACGTAAACAGCAGAGGCGAGCACAGCACAAGATCGTCGTCCATGACGAAGTCCTTTACATTAGGGATGAAGGTCCTATCAAGCAACATTTCTTGGTCTGCCTTCCTGACTCGAAGAGAGTCGAAGGTTTGCGCGAATTCCACGGAGGAAAGTACGGCGCACACGTGGGAGTCAGAAGCACCTTCGAAGCTATTCGCAGAAAATTTTCTGGAGACGTAAAGACATTTATCACGCATTGCGATCTCTGCCAACATATTTAGATGTCATCTGCGGCAACCCTTGTAGGGATGCAACCAATTGAAGTCCGTTCCCGGTTTCAAACGGTAGAGCTAGATATTTTTGGACCATCTAAGACATCTCGAAGCTACGACTAAACCATCGTCGTCATCGACTACCTCACGAAACTTGTTGAGGCCAAGCCTGTGCGGAAGATTGAAGTGGTTATGGTACAGAAATTCATCGAGCGTTGATTCGTTCCAAAGCACGGTTGCCCATCCGTGATTATCACTGATCGCGGCACTCAGATGATGGCACGCTCAATTTTGGTGTACCTTCAGCAACGTGGCATCTAGCAATCGCCTACGACAGCGTACCGTCCTGCTGCGAACGGCCTCTGCGAACGGGCGAACGAGACGCTCAAGTAGATTATCAATCTGACTACAGTCGGACACGACAAGTGGGCTGACGTCCTTTGCTACGTTGTCTTCTGCTGTAGTACCGGCCTCCAATGCACCGTTCGTCAGCCATTTTTCTTCATTGTCTACGGCCGTGACCCTGTGCTTGCCCTTAATATCGTTTATGGCAGCCACGAGCTCGCTGAACTACTTGATGCATCGGACTATTCAGTCTTTGTTCACGAGGGACTGAACCTTGCTTGAAACTGGCCGCCAAGCACATCAAGGTCACTCAACAGAAACGAAAGAGCTACTTTGACAGGGGACGCAAGGACGTCATCTTCGAGAAGGGTCAGCTCGTGTTGTTAAAGACACCACCCGTGAAGCTCAAGGCAAAACGACGGTTCACTGGCCCCCACCGAATTGTGAACCGGCTCACTCCTGTGAACTAAGGGATTGATTTCATGGACTGTAAAGGCTGCGAGGTAGTGCACGTGGAAAAACTGAAGTCGTATCCTACACCAATCGCTGAATTTGCAGAGCCTTCACCCGATGGCTGAACTTTTGGAATTTATAGTGTGTGCACTTGTTTATAAGGTTCCTTCTCATTTAGCATCTTGTATGTGCATATTTATTCACTCACTTGCATATCCCAGAGTGCGGTATTTGTTTAATGTTGTTTTAACTTTGTCTCACGAAAGCGAACTGTCGGGCCGACATTTCTTAAAACACCGGCATGTGACGAGCCGCAAACGACGGCTCGTGCAACTTGTGCGAGCTCCGTGGCCGCGCGTGCGAGCGCGAGGAAAATAAATAAAAATAAAAGGAGAGAAAGAAGCTCTGGATGGAAGTATGGAGGCTGACGCGTCTTTCCTGAGCTCGGAGCCCAGTTCTCTTGACGACCACAACCAATCGTCACACATTTACATGTTGTAGTAATTTTGTAAGCAGTTGAATAATTGTATTTGGCAGTAATTCCAAGAGTAAATTTATTACTTTGGAAGTAATAAAATTACCTTGTAACTGTTATAATATTAACCTACCTTCTCCCTTCCCCTCGCTTTCCGAGTTTATGATTATATAGTCATCATATTTAGAACAACGAATGATGCGATATGTCAACTTCATTAGGGCCCAAATCTTGCGACTAACAAAAATAAAACGATTGGAAGCGAACTGTGCAAAACGAGGTCAAGGTCTTTACCAGGTCTGTTTATAGAGTGGCTTGTGTTTCAAGCTGGAAGGATGATGTCTGAATTCTCCGCAATAAGCTTTCAATGCGAAGTTTGGTGAATAGTGAAGCGCCTGTGTATTCAATAACCACGAAAACAGTCGTCCCCTTCCTTCTTACAAATCTAAATTCGAATCTAGCACCTCTACACACTGGTGTCTCCAAGGTATGCAAAACCAGGTGATGACAAAACATAGGCTACGGTCAAAGCTAGGTTATTACAAAACCGCTATCCTTTTGTTACATGTAATAGGAGTGGTCGGCATTCTACAAGAATGCACCATTTTTCGAATTAAAGCTTTTTAATTTTTTTTTTGTGGGTGTGAAGTTGCGTGGGCGTGGCCCAAGGAAATGTGAACTTTCCTTCAGGCGGGGTAGCTACATTCTGCTTTTTATATTTAGCTACTGTGACCTATGTTAAGCTCTGGAAAAATTGCTTATCTACCCAGTGGCTTACCTTTCGCCCCTTAGTTCATAAAAAGAAGTCTTCCCCTCCCTTTTATAACGGCGCAAAGTGTTTCCACAAGTTTGCAACTAAGGAATCGTCGGACCAAGCCTTCCACAAAAGGGCGGGCTGCCAGAACTGGTGGATTTGAAAAGAATGAGTAATTGGAATGCAAAAACAGTCACAAAAAGTTTTCAAACTGGCAGAATAAAATATCGTTTTAAAAAATCTGAAGTAATCGGGAAAGAACAGTTAGTTTTCAGATAATGATACATTAATTTTTTTCAACTAATCAGATAAACAAAATAATACTTTTAACGACGAATAATTGTAAGTACAATTGAATTCTTGTAGCAACGTGTACAAACTGAGCTTGACTGTCTTTACAGGCTTCGAAGTATTCCACTACCAAGCATGCCGGCGCGAAAACACATTCATGAACGTCGACACCGAGAACGTTGGCACCTGTTGCCCTGCAGAGAAGATTGGCCCCCTAAACGCTGCAATTGATGTACCAATTAGATGCAGGTTTTTATTCATTCTGTCATAGATTTAATTCAACTTGGAGATTTGTTTCCAAGAAATTGCTTGTAATCATCCTTATTATTCTTTTGGTTTCTGTTTGAATTACTTTTAAATTAGTTCTAATTATAAAACTCCGTGTTCTATACTGCAGAGAGGAGTTGCAGGCTAAGCGAACGCCACCTAGAAGAATTAAGGCCCGTGAACATCATTCTCTTTTCCCATGGAATGTCATCATAATCGGCTCGCGGCAACTCAAAGAGAACCCCAGCATGACGCCGAGTGTCCTTCGATGCGTGGAATGAACTCGAGTCCCAGACCAAAGCCGGCACAGAACTCGGGTTTAATCTGTCTTCGCTCGATCTCGTTGGGATTACGTCAAACTTCTAGTTCACGGGCTTTGGCTATTCTAGGTGGTGTTGGTGAAGCTTACCCTCTCTCGTACTTCTTTTCTTGCTCGATGCGGTTACTTAAGTCAATTTCGTTAATTAAGATGCACTCATATATATATCTGAATGTCATTACTCGGATTTGGCAGGTCTCCTCTGCCCCTGACCCGCAATCCCGATGCTTAGTGTCTTAGGAGCACGTTCGTCTTGAAGCAGTTCTTCGAGGCTGTGGTAGACGCTCAGGGTGTTATTTTCCATCAATATCAACAGACTCATGTGCTTCAACTGGTTGCCCTGGTTGCTCACAAGGATCCGGGTCTGAAGAACAAATATAGTGGGCAATTAAATTAAGAGTAAAAACAAAATGAAAATGCAAAAAAACGCAAGAACACAACTAAACGCTGAGACGTATTGTAAGGCAGACTAATAAATAAACGAACTTGCTGGGAAAAACTTAATACAACAAAAACAAATGCAAAGGAGACGCTCAAAAATGCGAGAATTCAAAGAAGCAGACGACGGCACCGACACACACACACAGAGAGATACACCTTAAACAGATGTACAAACAATTAAAAAAGAAAAGAGAAAAAATAAAGCTAAAGTACAAATCAGTAAACAAACAAACAAACCTTCACAAAGCCACAAGCCGATTTTTGCTAAAACTAAGCTGGAGGAACTGCAAAGACGTTCTTTCACCAACAAGAGCGCATACGAATGAGTTCTAGCGCTCTCCCAAATCGGTGCACTCTAATGAACTACAACTGATCACCACCGATTTGGCTTAAACACTTAAGGAAACAAAAGAACCGAAAGACCGGCTACCAGTTTGCGCCTTCCAATTTTTCCTTGTTTCCTCCTTTCCCACTTTTTCCCTGTCCAATGTTGCGTGTTTCCTTCTCCCCCATGGTTAGAAGGATATTCTGCCTTGCAGATACTTCAGTCTGGTCGTCGGCCTTTAAGCGAACACATGACGATTCTAAACTAACCTTGTGAAAGCCTCAGTGTGGCGACCAACATTTCGCGAAGGGGCTTTGCTCTATTGAGGTGGAACAAATAGTTTAACAAAATTAACGCTGATACACATATTTGCGTTTCAATGCGTTGCGGTCACATGCGGCCGGAGCCTGCAGACCGTTGTGGAGAATATTTGTGCAAAGCTTGTGCACAGTATAAAAGCTGTTGTTCGCAGTTACGAATATAGACCGCGCTCTCGTCAGTTGGGGCTTTCCAATAGAAAGCGAAATTCATGGCAACGGGGTGGCGCCCGTCGACAGCGCCAATTGGGCCGATCTTGGGATGATTTTGAAAGCTTTCACGACTTCTCTCATCGCAGTTTTGAAGATATTTGCTCCCGTGGTTCCAAACGCTCCAAAACAAGAAAAATCAAGATCTGTCTCCGAACGGGGAACCGAATGAACGTCACTGACTTGCGCAGGCGAGCACGTGACCCTCGCCATATTCTCTTCGCTTCTGATAAGACCTGAATAAGCGCAGCCACATTGAGACTTGATGAGAAATCTAGATAGATATTTTGAGAAAAAAGAACCGTGTTTTTCGGCCTGGCAAAATGGACTATACACTGCAAAATGCCCAAATTCTGTGAGGAATTTACGCAGGCCGTTGGGGACATAACGCGGATGTTAACGTCATGTCCTGAAACACGACGTTGCCTGCATCAGAATATAATTGTGAAAGACACAGTTTCAACATGAGCCTACGTGCACCTAAGGCTAATGTTGTCAAAAAAAGAACATACATGGTGAATACTTGTGGGATTTACACCAGAGAAAACAGGAGTGAGCAAGAAAGATAATAGTTGTTTTCTCTTTCGTTGACAAGTGTTTTTTTTTACTGAAATATATTCTACAAGCACACCAATTATCAGCTCGTGTATTGAAAACTATTAGGCTTAAGTGGACGTCGGCTCCATGCAGAGTAATATCAAATACCTTGGAAACTAATGTACAGGAAGCTCCGGAGTGAAATGGGAGACGGAACTGGAAAGCGACCCTGGCGTCAGGGAGTGGCGAATTAACCATTTTCACGGAAATCTAGCAAGTGGGTCTGACTTAGTAGATATATTGCTGATCTATTACATATATCTTTATTGGATAAGTTATAAGCTCGTGATATTGGACGTCTTGGTCTTTTGATGTTGAAATGCAGTGTGCTGTTAGTGGTGTTAGGATTTGCATAGGGCTTGTCTACAATCCAAACAAATAATTACCAGTTTTCAACATGGTAATTTTTTTGTATTATTTATACCGAGACATAAATTATTAGATGGCATTGGCTTTAAGTGAACGTAATCGGTAATGAGCATAGAGTTTTGATAAGGTCGACATAAAATGGCTGTAAATGTCACCAAGTCTGCCAATGGCCATTGATAAGATAATTGCCGATCATGTGCTTGCTCCGTCTTTCTGAATGAGTTTGGCTTAAATTGACTATTCTTGGCTACAAGCATCTAGTTTTTGTACATATATATTTTTGATATGGCTGCAAATGGCTATTAATATCTAGTTTTGGAAAACTATGAACTGCTTTCTTTCTATCAACTGGAATGGCTTCAAGTGGCAATGGTTGTAGCATCTATTTCTGACCAGATATGATTTAAATGACTAGCAAAGGCAATTAGTGAGTGTAATTGACAATTAGGTGCTATTTCAGTGTTTATAACTGAGAATGACTTCAAGTGGCTATTATTAGCTATAAGCTTTAATTTTATTATAAGACTGGCTTGAGATGGCAACAAATGACTCTTTTGAACTTGTGTTGGTAGTTATGGGCTATTTTGAGTTTAGGAGCTGGAATGACACTAGGTTGCTATTCATGGCTATTAGCATATATTTCTAAACAGATTAGCTTCAAATGGCTAGCATGGCTATTACTGATTATAGCTGACAATTCTGTTCCCTTTCAGTGTTTATGGATGAGAATGATTTGATTGGCTATTATTGGCTGTACGCAACTTTTTTTATTAGATTGGCTTGAAATGGCTACAGATGACTATTAGGAACAAGTATTATTATTTATAAACCATTTCCGTGTTTAGTTACTGGAATGGCTTGAAGTGGCTATTATTTGCTGCTAGCATCTCTCTATTACCTGGATGGGCGTTAAATGGCAACTAATAGCTACTGGTGGGAATACTTGACAAGCATATGCTATTTCAATGTTTACGCGTTCCAATAGCTCCAAGTGGCTTTATTGGCTATGAGCATATATTTATAATTATATCGGTTCGAAATGACAGCCTATAGCTATTAGTGAAGAGGATTCGTAAATATATGATAATTTTGTTTTTACAGATGGGAAGGACTTTAAGTGGCTGTTACTCCCTATTAGCACCTAACGTGTGCAATAGTCGTTTCAAATGGCTATCAATGGTTATGGGCATTGGCAGCCGGTATTGTGAATGATAGTCACTAGTAGTCATAATGTAAAATTTCAAGCTGATTTATTTCATAACAAATGACAATAGCCAACAATATCACTCTAAGTCGTTCTCTGCCATCAGTATGAAATAAGGGAACATTGCGGCTAATATGCAGTAATGGCCTTTGCAGCCAATTCAAGACACTCAGGTCAAAGATAGAAGCTTATGGTCGATCACAGCTAGTTGAACTCAAATCTATAAGCAAACCAACCACATAAATTGTCAGCAAATAGTCACAATTTCCCACATGAACTCACTTCAAGCAAATCTGGCGAGGAACAGCGATCAAAAACCAAACATAACCACTTTAAATGAATCCAAAAATATTTGAATAGGACAACATGATCATTATTAGTCACTAATGGCCAGTCTGAACCAATTTAATCCACATTTGTTAAGATAACACAACAACCAAGATTGCTCAAGCCAATGGTAGCCACTTCAAGCCAAACTCATTAAGAAGATCCGAAATATTGTAGAATTAATTATACTCACAAACCGCCGTTGATAGCCATTTAAAGCCGATCGGTATAAGATATATGCTAATAACCAACAGTAGTTACTGGAAGTAATTCGAATTCCGCAACATAGAAATTATTTGAAATTTTCAATTACTAGTCACTAATAGCTTTTTTAGCCGTTTCGAGCAAGTGTAATAAAACTAGATGCTTACAGCCAATAATTGCCAGCTGAAGTCATTTTCATTTATAAACATCGAATATGGTCCACAATCGACAACTATATTCATCAATAGCCATTCACAGCAATATGAACCCAAACTGTTTAAGATAGATGCTAATAACAAACAATATACATACGAATGAGTTGAAGTTCTTAAACATAGAAATAGCTCGTAATTTTTAATACTAGTCACCAATACGAATGTTTAGCCATTTCAACCCAATCTAATAAACATAGATGATAATAGCCAAAGATACCTATCTGAAATGATTTTCATCCATAAACACCAAAATCTCACATAATTGTACACTTTATTCCCGAGAGTCGTTGAATTGAATTGAATTGAAGTTCATTTGACATATGAAATGTCTGGGAGGGAGGAGCAAAAGGTTGCCGAAGCTACCTGACGAGGCTCCATTCCCCTTTTCGGCGCTACAGCAGTAGCAGCAGCGGTGTGGAAGTCATACATAAAAAATGCAGGCTGAAAATATTTTACAGACACTGTTTTGACTTAAATTAAACACAAACAAAACACAAACTGAACACAAACCAGACACAAACTGGGATGATTTGCCTTAAATCGATTCATAAATTAATGCATAAAAAAGTAATCATCTGAATCTGGAGAGCATGAAGTAGCGGCCCAATATTTAAGCCGAGGCATTTAAAGGCATAGGCATTTAAAGCGAATCTGTTAAAAAATAGATGCCAATAGAAAAAAAATAGCCACATGAAGTCCTTCATGTTTGTATTCACGTAAATATCTAATTATTATCAATACTAGCCACTTACAACCATTTTGTAGCCAATTCAAGCCAACCGGGTCGGGACATGTGCTTAGAATCAATAATTGCCAATTCAAGCCAACCAGGTCAAGATATGTGCGTATAGTCGATAATAGCCAATTGACGCTAATAAAGTCAAAAGCCTGAAGTGAATATTAGTAATTTAAAGTCAATGAAATCCAAACACACTACAATTGCATACACTTTAAATTGTCTAACCCCTGGTACCAGTACTCAGTACCAGGGGTTAGTAATCTAGTACTAACCCCGTCAGTACTTGATTTTAAGGTTATGATTATAATGCAATCAAATGCAAAAGTGCAAGCGAGCTGGATAAGAATGACAAAAATAATCCCTGGAGAAGGGGAACCAGAGGGACAAAGGACAAACACATATCTCCAAACACAGCTAGGTGTCTGGTGCGCGACCGATCTATAGTCATCTCCAAGCCTATTCGGCCAAAAACTGCAAATAGACAATACCAGCCACTTGAGTTCGTTTATATTCAAAAAGTCATGAACGTCAGATTATCATCAATAGGACATTTTCATTAATCTTCATTCTGAAGCGATTTAAGGCGATTTTGTAAAGTACCGATACCAATTGCAAACAATATAGCCACTCGAAGATATTTTCATTCAAAAGTATGGAAATAGCGGATCATTGCGACAAATTAGCACTACTAGCCATTTGTTGCCGATTCAAGCCAGTCAGGTTAGGAATGGATGCTAGCAGGCAATAATAGTCAAGAATAGCCAATAATACCCAACTCAAGCTATCCAGGTAAATAATAAATGCCTATAGCCAATAATATTGTCTATAATAGCAACTGCAGTCATGTATACCCATTTCAAGTCAATATGACCAAGAACATATTCCAATAGGAAAAAGTGGTCCACCTGAAGTTAATCCCACCCCTAAAACACCTATGCCTCAGGGGTGGGAACAATTGTTACTATTAGTTACTCATAGTCAAGTGGAGCTCATCTGGTCAAGGACAGCTTCCAAAAACCAGTATGAGCCACTTGAAGACAATCTCACCCGTAAAAACACTGATAACACAATATAGTTAAATTTGACCAAATAATGACTTGAATGCAGATGAATAGTAAAATAACTAGGACATAATTAATAGGCTGAAATTGGCATATAACTACACAGGATCGTTCGCAAACAAGTTTACAGACTAGCATATGAACTTTCTCGAACAGATCAATTAAAACAAATGTGCCACAACCAAGTGTTTCCTAATTTCAATCAGTGGCTATGTATTTTTTAACGATAGTGTAAGGGGGAAAAAGAGTGGGGCACGTGAGTGATACGAAGATAATTTTCGACACCAAGCTGACCACTCGTCGCCAAGAGATGGCACCACTTCTGCGTATCCCGCCAACCCCATTTATTCTTTGTTCCATTTTCTGTATGATTTTGAATGGTATTTTGCTCATTTCGTTTTCAATTATCTTTTTTTTTTTTTTCTAACTTTCGCGTGATATTAGAGCCGCTAGCTTCACATTCTTACGGAGTTTGAGTTTTCTGCAACGCATAATTTATTCACGCGGGGCAGAAAAACACGGTTCTTTTTTTCTCCGGAACACCTGGTACCTTGTCGCGGTACGTTAAGGTAGGCTACGCGACGGCGCACGTCGTAGCGCAAGCAATTGAACACAGCCGCAAGGACGCAGTTCCGCACTCAAACACGTTGGCCACGCACATGTATGTATGGACACAATGGCGCTCCGTTGCCCGATGTTATTGTGGGCGCCGCCATTTTTGGTGCCTAACGAAGAACTGGCGCGATTAGCCATGGTTAGAGTTTCTAAATTACGACTTCCTGAGGTTTCGACACTGTGCCTGGAAGCTCAATGAGGTATTGATTTGCTTTGTCCCGAACTATTTCAGGAATTCTGGAGGACACAATACCGTTTGCAACCATTTTAAATTAAGCTTCAAGTAACTGGAAACAATTATTTTAAGCGCAAAGGTGTCTGCAGTTAATAGGCTGGTTCCATTGAGCTGAAGACGTCTAGTCTCTTTTGGGCGATGTCTAAGTACTGTTGATACCAGAAGAAGGTAAGTGGACTAATATTCTTCCAGTAGGGACTTTCTACTGGTTATCTTAAAAGTTTTAACAATTCCTAAAGCTGATGTAGCTAGAGAGACGTCGGGTGCAAGTTCATCTAAACGCGACCATACCGTGTCCTTCAGAAGGCCGTTACTCCCCAGCACTTGCTTGAATACTTTGTCTGCGACGGTTGGGTCCAGGGCGCTGAGCGGGTCGTCCAAAAGGTAGATGTGGCTGCGACTGTAGGCTGCTCTGGCCAGTGAGATTCTTTGCTTCTGACCTCCACTCAACGTTTCTCCCTGCAAGATTCAGAATTTTCGCCATGAGAAGTTGAGAGGAAAAAGGCGTCGTTGATGAGTTTTAGTAACATCCATGTTGAATCCAAAATGAAAACCGCATATGAACACCAGAATTCCGAGAATATCTTGATCGATGCCTTCGGTTTCAGAGCCATCTGTATTTTTTTACGTATTTTTTTAGGACTTTTATGTTTGGATAGCTTTGGGATTTCTTTTCTAATGCATTTTACGCATGCTGCCGCAAAAACGAATTTTGAATGAATAGACTAGAGTGTACCGTATATAGTTTAAGTCCGATGCTCATGCACGAGAAGGTTTCAACCTTGATGTAGACTTTCTCACCTTTTTTTTGAAGAGTTCAAGAATAGTATAATGCTAAGGATTGCTGCGTAGTATGTAAATACTTGTGTTGTCTTATTTCGTGCCAGTGTAACCCCATAAGGGCCTAAAGCTGTTTGAGACCCAATAAAGCTCGGATTGATCGGCTAAACTAAACAATCAATATAAAACAAACAATTTGCTAGAGAAAACGATCCCTGGATAAGGGGAACAAAGGACAAACACAAACCTCCGTACTCAGCTAGGTGACTGGTGCGCGACCGAAAAAAACCCTCTTCGTCCGGGTATCGAACCCGGGACCTCTCCATTTCCAGTGGAGCGGTCTACCAACTGAGCTAACCAGGGGTTAGACGTCAGTAGAGCAAACAAGTTTTATCAGCGGCTACCAGTCTACCACCAACAAGGGTGAAACTACTAGATTTTAAAGTTATGATTATAATGCAATCAAATGCAAAAGTGCAAGCGAGCTGGATAAAAATGACAAAAACAAGAGGGACAAAGGACAAACATATACTCCCAACACAGCTAGGTGACTGGTGCGCGACCGAAAAAATTTGCCTGGTTCGGGTATCGAACCCGGGACCCTCCATTTTCAGTGGAGCGCACTACGAACGGAGCTTACCACGGGTTAGACGTCAGTAGAGCAAGCAGGTGCTTTTGTGTGTTTTTATGTCTAACATTTCAGTTAGATATCCAGACGAAGAGTAAATTTTCAGCGAAAAAATTGACACCTATTTTTTAAAAATTTTGAAGTGTTTTCCACCAACGGGTAGACCATAATGGGCACTACGAGGGAGTTTACTCATTCAAGATTTTGACGGAGGTTTGAAGTGAAAGATTGCACACGATATAAACGTTGACTTACAAAATGTTTTGCTCCGTGCTGTTTTTACTTACCTTTTCCCCAACTTCGGTGAGGTCACCAGCAGGGAATGTGTTGATGTCGGTAAAAAGTTCACAGGCCCGGAGCACGCTGCTATAGCGGGCAGGTTCGAAAGACTGACCAAACACTATATTGTCACGGACAGTCATGTTGTAAATACAAGCCACCTGAGGAACGTACGCCACCTTGCCCTGTAACCAAATTAAGGATTGCACTTAATGTGACTTGCGTAAGGCAATATTTGTTTACAGAATTTACAAAAGCCAAGTGAAAATTACACGCCTTATAATCCTCAATCTCCTTTTTTTTTATAAGTAGGGTTTTAGCTACTAAACTCATCGTTTTCATATTATGGACGCCCTGTACATACAAAAAATGCGTGTTAGGCCCACATGGGGAAGACGGCAACGAACCTAAATGATTAAGGTAAAACAAACTAATTTTCTCCTGGGAACCATTCAGTGCAATGAACAGCAAAAATATTGTGTGTGATTCCTCTTTTATTTTAGAGCAATTGAAAATAAAAACAAAGTATTTCCAAAAGGCTGCCAAATATGTTTTTTTATTAAATATAAATGCTTTTTTGGAACGAAACCTCAAATGTCGGAATGTATATATCTTAAAGCATATAGTGCCAAATCTGGTTTTGACGGGACAATATTAAGTACAATCTTTGTTGCGCACAAACTGCAAAATTTGCACACAAAAAAATAAGTAAAAAAAAACGCGTTTGAAAATGTGTGTATGTTTGTACAGCCGGAAGTTCGTCAGCCCCAATGGGTGTCTGGTGTCTCAGCTGGAGATGAAAAATTCAGCCGGTGCAGTAGATTCGCTACACGTTAACGTGCGCCACGCAGTAGTGATACACGTCCGCATGCAGGGTAGGAATCGAACCCAAGATCCCTGGGATCTGCCGTGCGAGCTTTCTCTACACGTGCTCCGATCTAATTCGTTTGACTAATACCAAAGGTATGTAGAGACGGTTTCGAGGGGGGAAAACTCTTTTAGTTTAATAAGATTAAGCGCTGAAAACCTAAAACCGAGAGAAGCCACAAGTCCAAGAGAAGATGGGGCGTTCCGCAGTGCTCGGGTCAGAGCTATACTCAATTTCCCTTTACAGATCCAACTTCAGCCGACGTTACGAGCCACCCCAGCGAACTCAGCTCTGTGGACGTAGCACGTGATACCCCTTTCGCTTCTCAGTGAACTCTCTCCACGGTCACGCAAAAACTTCAAAGGCCCTGGATTAGCTCCGGTGGCCCGTATCATCCTCTGAGGTCGACCGTAAGTTGAAACGGAGTATAGACGTCATATCCGTCCCCAAATGACCTAATGGCATGGAATTCTTTGTTCGTACGTTGATATTGACAGTTCCATCGAGACGGTGCATGTCTCCCAAGATGGCCGCCAGCAGAGATGACTTGCCGCTTCCCACAAACCCTGTGATGCCAACGAGGGCACCTGGTTTGACGTCCAATGAGATTCCAGAGAGAACTGCCTTGGGTTTTTGTCCCTGTCCATTAGTCCAGGCGAACGAGCACTTTTCCAATGCAACTGCGCCTGTGAAAAGTACGTGGATAGGGTTAGTGCGGAAAGAGAAAATCTGATTGCTGCAGAAGGTGACTGAAACAGCGGTAAAACAAAATGTGTTGTACATTCCCTCACTAGGTTAGCGATAACAGTCACGTTTTTGTTTTTATTTTTGCTGGGTATTAACGATCTGTCATGTAGAACATGGACTCAAACCCTTACCATAACACGAACTTAAAATCGATTGCGAGCGAAACCGTTTTTCGGTAAACGCAACAGGAACGGAACCCGTGTTTGCCATTGCCATTAACCTTAAGCGGATTTCTAGCCGTTAGTAATTAACCGGTAACAGATATACTTTATATTTGGTTCGACGAAACTTTCATAAATAACAAATGTAAACCTTTAGACGGATTACTCATCTAACATAAAATTTGCAGACGTGCAGATGGCGTCGGCGAGAGGCACTTCCCGTTATAAATTCAAGTTAGCGTCAATGGTTGTACTGTAAAATTAATAAGCAGTTTAGTTTACGTGAATATGCAATTGACTTTATAGGGGATCTTGTGAAGTAAGGTTAATGCCTGCTTAGCCTAGAGGGTTTTTTGGCGCTTGAGCTTCAAAGTTACAATCTGGAAATGCAAGGCAATATTTTTCCTCTAAACTGCCAACGTTCTGGACGCAACCTATTGAGGATCGAGATAAATTAATAGTTTGGGGTCTGGTGCACAATAAGATATAGCATTAGCTAGGTCTTACTCTAACATAAAATAGCGAGCTAGAATAAAAATAGAGGAATAATATTTTAAAGAAAAAACGCTCAAAATAAATGTCGTTACCAATACACTAGGGAGATTGAGTTCGACTTTTGTTCTTGTGCATTTGCATAGCCGAAAAACGCCGCGTCCGTATTATTTACACAACGTTCCTCGCGAACGTAGCTAGTGAAAAAGTTTCAATACGTGAACAACATTGTGTGGGTATTAGGTCGAAGGTGCAGGCCGTGGGTATGAACTCCAATTAAGGAGTTCAAACACACCCACTCCACTCGTCGAAGAGGCCACACAAATTTGCCAATGGGTTTAGCGGGTATGACGAGGGTAACTTGAAAGAGTATGATCACCAGGTCACAACAAACAAGCAGAAAAAGCGAACCACTCCTGGTCTATTCATGTATCCAACTTGTTCTCCGCGTGTTGGTGGTGCTCTATTTTCCCGTTCAACTGGTGTAAGTGCCAAGTGCCACACAGTCGTTCGAAAATGGCATACGAAGTCTATTCTGACAGGCTCGGGGGGCAAGCTTCACCGGCTCTTTTTCAACATAACTTGGCAAGCACAAGATGCTGCGGGGACAGTGGGTATGAGCACCGGTGTGAGGCATAAGGCAACACACCGAAGAAGTCAACCCCTCTGGGGTGATGACACGTGTTTCTCTTTGAAGCTGGTATTGCATCAAATAAGGCCACACTCCATATCTTCGGAGTTTACCGAGATAATATAGGCGCCGTACGAACCCTGTTCTCGCTGCTATAAATGGTCAGATGCATCTAATCGTAGTAATACTGCCGCGAGCGCAGCTGGGCAAGGAGGCAGCGCGCGCGTAGCCTAACGGTTATCGTGCCTGGCTCCCATGCGAAAAGCCAGGTTCGATCCCTGGGAGCGACGCATCTTTTGTTATTCCTGCAATTTAGTTGTCTGGTAGATTCCAGAATCCTGTTGGGTGTGTTCGAGGTCCGAATGTTCTTCGCGTCGAACATTGTACGCTGATTATTCCAGAAGCGCACGCATGTAGATAAGGGGCTCCGCGTGGCGAATTAAAGTCAGTTTCGTCCCAGCGTTCGGCTCTGCTGTCACGCCGACTTCGACGCCCGCGACGCTCTGCTTTCTTCTGTTCCCTTTTAATTTTTGGGCACAAGGTCGCCCGATTAAACGCTTAGTTTCTTCAGTTATTATCGCCTCACCACTTGTCATTCATGACAATACAAGTCGGCTTCGACGACTTAGCTGCTTCAAATACAAGCTATTGAAAGTAAGCCTCGCAAGTGACTTCATGCACAAGTGCACATCATCGACGCCATTTTGACATCGAACTAATGGAGAGCTACGAAAGCATACAAACGCATATCTGCAGTGGTCGAAGCGATCGGGGGTATTAAGTATTTTTAGTGCGACTGCCAAGCGATTTTGCAGGCGACAAATGGTATCAACACGTTGTTGTTTCTGACTGGAGACCAATGCGGAAGTTCGGTGTTTTCTTATGATTTCTGGCGTTTTGCATTCCACGTGATATTTTATCCGACAATACATGTAAATGGCGCTAATTTAAACTATAAATAGGAAATAAAGAAAGACGGAATCACTAAAAACAACGAACTGGTATTTGTATTGTAAGTTCACAAATGCCGTCACACAGAAAGATGCATATACTGCTTTTTAAAGCATGAACTACGTTTTATCGCTATCTCCCTCAACAAAACATTCTGTCCGTCCACCGTCCGTCTGTTTATTTGCCGCTAAATTTTGCAGTGAAATTGATATCACCAGACGTAAACACAAATTCAGCTCGTCAGCTAAACTTAGCGAGAAAATTGATGTCAAAAGACTTGACGCCCCGGAAATAAAGGGCTACTCAATTTCCCCAATAAATAAAGGGGAAAAAATTACGTCCCGAGACCTATACGACAATTCGGTTTCCCCGCTAAATTTGCGGGAAAGTGGCATCACGTGACAATACCTGACGTCACGTGACCTGTACTATATACACCTTGGGGAAATTCACGGCATGTGACCTATACGTCAACTTAGTTTTCCCGCAGAATTTAGCGCGAAAATTAACGTCTTGTGATTTAGGCACCAATCCAGTTTTCCTGCTAAATTTACCAAAAACAATTGTCATCACGTGACCTAGCATCACGTAACCTTTACAACCTTTCAGTTTTCTTGCTAAATTTAGTGGGAAAATATACGTCACGTGACACAACAATTGCCTATAAGGCACTGTATGCATTGTAAAAGTTTGAAGGTAAACCTTGCTCAAGTTCTTTTTATATAGGAAGACGGTGTTTCTAGAATGTTGTATTGTGTGTAGCCTAATCCTTCGTAAACAAAACAGAGCAAAACTATATCTTTGAATAAATTTAGATTACAAGCGCCTTGAAGTTAAAATATTTAATATTTCTAGCCAATAGAGAGAGGCGAATACATATTCTAATTCTTCTCGAATATAACAAACCACACAAAAGAAAGCTGGGTTGAAGTAAGAGTAACATCTTTATTGGTGTCCAGCAAGTTTCTACCAACCGTTTTCATCTTTTTTCACAAAGAAAGAAAAAACTGTCTTCTTAAAAGCTTAAGCGGTAACCGCAATATGTAGCAAAACCGAAACGCAAAGGAAACGAAACGAAACCGGTTTCATAAATGTAGCGGTTACCGTAAGTGAAGTGCCATTATTTTCGGTTTAAGATCCTGATTAGGGTCTTAAACCACAAGTATAGAAAACTATACAAGTGGAAAGATCTCAATTTGGGTCCTAACCTGAAGAGTAAATTTTGATTTCCAAGTACTCTTTTGAAGAATAATGTAAAAAAGTGCGGACGACGTGTTCACGCTAACAGTATCGCGCAATGTACATATATGGTTGCATAATACAATACGACACGATAAAGTATAGCACAATCTAAAACAACCCTGGTCGTTTCAGGTAACTTCGACTTTATAGAAGCTGGTACTCTTTACGGCGCCTGAAAAATCGCAGTATCTTGCGCAGTTCTATTGAGAAAATCATCCTCCATGTTCGAAAACGAAAAACTGGCCGATTAGTAACAGTTATTTACCTAACTTTAAAAAAAAAAGTGTGCGCGAACTCTTTGATTCGAAAGGAGAGCGTCTTGGGAGCACCACCTATACATGTATAAAACTTCTAGCTGCACCCATGTAGTAAATAAATATCAGCCCGGTACATTGAGAAATATATTTTTGCGGACCGAAAATTCGGGATCGAAGCGTTAGTGTACAAGCGGTACAATAACCAGCTGTCCTGAATAAAACTTTACGAAATAGACGGTGAACACCCTATTGTCAGTGGTCCAAGATTTGGAAAGAAACTGCGGATACGTCTCCTCAGGACGACTGCCCCAATCTCATTCGTTAAATATCGTGTTCTTGGAAACACCTGTCTGTGACCTGTTTCCTTCTTTATATCAATTTTCGGTATAGTCCGTTTCATACATAGCGTGCAACGCTGGGAAAGGTACTGAAGTAGTATGCATGAAAAAATACAAAAAATGTGTTACTCCGCGCGTTTCGTTGACGAGCGGTGCAAGGCGCTGCTCTTGCGATACCGACGTCTCGGACGTCTCGGTGGCGGTGGTTCGAAGCCACCTGAAGCGGAAAGTTCTCTTTTTTTTTTTAGACGTGTTTTTTTGTGCAAGGTTGTGCGCATTGCGGAAGTGCATATTTTATTTCCTCTTTTCTTGTTGCTTTGGTAAACTATGGGCTGGTGTTCCGCTTGAACCCCGCGCCGGCCCCGTCACTACGGAAGAACGGTCAAGATTCATGCAGGGCGTTTTTAAAGCCGTTTATTTACATGGTGGCGTGAAAATCGGAGAGTACCTTGAGAGTGCGGTCGACGTGCCTTTATATTACGAATACTGGGATTAGGGGACCGCACTGCCATTGGTCAGACGGCTTGGTATTCCCTCGCGTGATGTGACTTCATGGAAGTTTCCTTCAGAGTCGGAATACTCGCCGGTGTATGGAAGTCATCCAGACTGCAGTATCTCGCTGCTCTGGTGCCAGCGCCTCAATGAACCCAGAGTGATTTACAATAGACGCGTACACAATACACGGCACTCGAGGTCAGGATCGAGTGTTGTTTTCTTTTCGAGGAAAGCAGGGTCCTCGGAAAACAGCCACGGGCATGTGCGTCGTCCACTTAGCCGACCAAGGTTAAGGTGCGTCAGGCAGACGGAGCCGACCAAGGTTACGGTCCCGGAGGCAGAAGAAACCAGACGTGTCGGAATGCAGCAACGGGCATCGTCCACCTAGCCGACCAAGGTTAAGGTACCGCAAGCAGATGGAGCCGTAGATACGATTCATCACCGGCACTGTTCCTTCTTGAGGCTTGTTTCATTTTGAAGCCAAAAGGTTGATTATAACACCAGACATGGCAGAAGGCAGTTCACAACACGGTCCGCGTGCTCGAAACTTTCAGGTTGCGAGGTCTTCGCTTCGGGGATGCCAACTTGCCAGATAAACGCTGCGCCTTGTACTTCGCGACAGTACGGGCCCGCACTCCGGTGTCGTTACTGACCGTCTCCAGGACTTCAGGGACCGACGTCTCCGGGAAACACGTTCTTGAACTCGCGTACACGTTGGCGGTCACCTGCTTGCGCTCTTTCGAGATCTTCGTACAACGAATACCCGAAAATATCCGAGCAGGAGATGAAAGCTTCCTGTGTAAGACGCCATCTTCTCAAAACCGGCGGGGAAACGGCAGCAAAGGCGGCAAAGGAAGGCAGCCGCACAACCCGAAAACCCAAAGCGGCTGCCGCACGGACGAAAACGGAAAACAATTTACAGTCGTTTACATTATCGTATCCTTTTTAATTGAAAAAAAAAAAGAAAAATCGGCTTTCCGTCGAAATAATAACGCAACTATCAGTTACTAGCTCCGAAGATTCATATTTTTCTACTTTTTTGGTTTTTTTGCAGGGGCAGCACTATTTTATGGGGCGAACGTAGGCGGCCGGCAGTGCAAAGCGGTGCGCTAGCTTTGACTCCGTTGTACGCTATGTATGAAACGGAGTATAGTCAACGCAGTCTCGGGTATTTTTAGTATGGTGGTTTCTTGTGACCGTGACATGCAAATTCTGAGTGTTTGATAAGTGCGAATTCGCAAATATTTTACCAGCACGCATTCTTCGCATGTTAGCGGATTTATTCAAAAACACGAAAGCCTAAATATTAATCACGTGGTTATATTTTAATACTTCGCTAAATACAATTTAAAATCACGGCCTAACGTCTTTAACTGAATAAACTTGTCTTAATGTTTCTTTCTAGGCAATGACAACCGCAAAAAAAAAAATCGAGAATTATGATTATTGTTCATCCGAACTCAGAACCGGAACAAGCGGCCACGTCGCCTGGTGTCTATCCTATGCCGCTAACGTTAATCATAGCTACGCGCTGGGTTACCCAAAGTAGAAAACGAGTGCTGAGGTTCAGAAATTGCTAGAGTTCGGGTATTCTCTTCACCGCAGTAATTGGCCGCGAGCCAGTACACGAATGTCCGCCGAAGCGTAGATTGTTACGAGATGAAGACAAATGCTCAAACAGGTCTTGTGTCCAATCCATGAGCTGCGCTCGACTGCCATCAGGCGGGTGGTTTCGATCACGAAATTACGTCATCAAGATTTGCGAAGGAGAGACTGAAAGAAATCGTCTCCTTTTACCCTCGTAATTTTACCGAGTCAAAGAAGTTTCTCAATCAATTGCAGTCTCTGCGAGTGTATTTGGTCCAGGATAGGACCAGCAGGCCTCTGCAAAGTCATGAGCATTCCAACCTGATACCGTTCATGTCCCATCTAATGTGGTATAGTCCAACAATTTTCAGCTATCCTTATTAGATGTATTTACCGAATACCCGGCCTTTGCCCTTTCTATTATGCTAATTAGCATCGCGAAATTTAGAATAATTATAGTCAAATCGGCAAATGAAAATGACGCAAAACACCATCCTTCAAATATATCCGCACATTTCATTGTCGTGACGTCGTTGGCAGGCAGGCACGCCAATCGAGCAGGCAGCTTAAGAATAGACTATGCCAAGAAGGGTTTGCATGCTGGGTCGCGGATGCTGAAGGGAGCTTCTTATGCACTTGTTTCTCAGCATGAAACTGTTTACAATCAGTTTGAAACAAATTCTACAGTCCAAAGTGTGAATCTTTTTCGTATCTTTTTCAATATTGCCAGCAAATACTTTCACTTTGAAAGGCAGTGCAAGAACGGGAACTGTGAAATCAATAACTTCTCGCAAAATTGTATTTTACCATAGTACTGGGAATAGCATTTCAGCGATGTTTGTTGGTATATTTAGCATATTTTCATGCATTTGGGGGTCCACGAAGAAGACACCGGAGTACTACTTTATTGACAACGACTCGTTGAGATATTACTGAACACGATCTAAAACTTTCGTAATGGAGTGTTCGCGCACAAAAACATTATTTTTAAAGTTGCATAAAAACGTTTGTTAATTATAAAGGTTTGCGCGTCGCAAAACACGACTTCGATTCGCTCATTAAGAATGTGAACACTAATATGTTTCTTGAAGAGCCCTAGCGTGCACAAGCGTTTCTAAAGTTTTCGCATGATTGGCATGAAATAGCCTTTAAATTTTACGTCGTAGCCCCCGAAAAACAACTCTTCGAGTACCAGGTTGAAAAAAATAATGCTTTAAAGGTGTGGTTTTGGGCCTGTTCATACACGTTTTATATAGTGATGTAATGTAATATATTAATTGTATGAATTTCGGAAGAAATAATCCTTAACCAGACAAAAAAAAGAAAGCCATTAGGAGAACCTCAGGGTTTGGAGTATGATGGTACGGACATATCTTTTTTTATGTATGAAGGAGGAGTTGTTTGTTTCTTGTTTGTCATCTATTCTTACCTTTCCTTCGGGTGAGATTGTTGCTGCAGGTTTGTCGATTCTCCTGTTCTTCGGCATTGCAGAAATCCTTGATCCTTCGCATACTCAGCACCGCCTTAAGTGAACAGATTGGTTAGCATGTTTATAATAAATCTCGTATCCTTCTTTGTTGCCGAACGTTTGGGAATATATGTATATACGGTACTTATCTAAAGCTTTTACGATTTCACTGCGGCGATGCGCATAAGATCTTTGTTGTCAAACTTTATTAGCGTAGCAGATGAAGGTGCAAACTGATAGCATAAAAAGTATATATTTATTTATTTATGCATTTGCGTCTATTTCTTTATTTGCTCCTCCACGTGTCTATATATTTATATGATTATTTGTTCTTTTAGTTAAGCAAAGCGATGAAACTTACTTATATTAGGCGTTCTACAAGGTGCCTCATAAACTCCTTGTTTTTTTTGTTTTTTTTTTAAGCTCGGCAATCTTAAGATTGAACCTAGTGTACTTTTGTAACTCTTTCGTTTCTGACTTTTCGATCACAATTTGTATATTGTACTTTTACTGACTCATCACAAATTCCGGTCGCATCTGGAGTACTTCAGGGATCCGTGCTTGGTTTTCTGTTTTTTTTCTCGTTTATACCAATGACTTACCTATGCATATTTCCTCTTCCATTCCTTTATTTGCAGACGACTGTGCTGTATACCGTGAATCGCTAACAGTTCTGGCATATAACTTCGTGAAAATGGCCTCGATTTTGCCATGTTCGTATAACATTTGGCTCATGGCTATAAACGTTAAATAGTGCTCTGATAACATGGCCTTGCAACTCGCTCACACAAATATCTGGGCGGTTACATGCCATCTCACCTGACTTTGGACTCAGATGTTCAGCACGTCATTTACAAGGATAACATCATGCTTGTCTACTAAAAACGAAAGTTTTTCTAGGCACCATCAACTCTGAAGTTCTCATTTAAAACACTAGTCACGCTAAAACTGCAGTACGCTTCTGCTGTCTGGGACCCTAATATTGAGAAGCTTTTCGAAGCCTTGACCGGTGTGCAGAATAGATCCGTGTACTTTATTCTTTCTGATTTTCATCGTATATAAAATAGAACATCTCTAAAATTAGCTTCCCTTTGCCTAGCGTTTGTTTAGGGCGAATGGCTCTCGTTTATGTTTCTTTGAGAAAATATTGTTATCACAACATAGTTCCGAAATCTCAACATCATCTGGACTCATTCGACATATCACCACGCAGCGATCACGCACATAAAGTCGGCATTTCCCAGCTCCGAACTATTACCTACTTTAAATCACTCCTACCTCGAACGCCTACTCAACGTATTCATCTTCATACACTCATCGCTACAATTCTTAATCTTTTTAGTTTCAGAAGGGACGTAACCACTACTATTTACTGTTTCATGATTTTTTGTCTTGTACTTTTTGAGCATTGTAAACTCACCCCTTCTTTAACGCCTCCAGGTACTGATGGCGCAACAAAATAAATAAATAAATAAATAAATAAATAGTTGGATGGTTAAAAAGTTGTGAATTCCGAGGTTGGTCATGCACTTCAAGGACAAACAATAAAAGCGATTTTTTTTTTCTTTGGGGGGAGGGGCAATTTACACACAAATAAATAGGAAACTAACAATAAATAATATATTCCGCGCTGGTATTGGAACCGTGGTCATTTCGTACCTTAATTCAGGTCCCGGTCGCGACAATAGCTTGGTTTGTTTTATTTATACTCTTAGCCGACTTTCAGTACCTTTGTAAGTACGATTGCAGAAACATAAGTCACAAAACGCAAGAAAGAGTGCACATAGCAACCGAACTGAACGTGCTGCCACAATAGAATTTTAATAAATAAAACAAATATTTAGCTCGCTCCAGAAAACACAACAAAACTTATTTATGTATTTAATTATAAGTATTATATGCCCCTATCCGGTTCGGTAAAAAGAATTTGACAGGTGCTGTTTTAAAAATTGAAATATTTCCTGTGCAGCAAATACAATGCATGATGAGGTGATGCAAGTTGTACCATTGAGCGTAGTTTGAATCCCCGCATTTTTCTTTTGCTGTTTTAATATTTCTTCTCTATCGGTATACATTTAGTCGTCTGCGCATTTGGAATATTCATAGAGTCTCCAAAGTTTATCTATCGTTGCTATGCGGCGCGAGGGTCGACCTGACATCAACGCAAACCCCCCCAAACGCTTACAATCTCCATGGCGGTAGAGTGCCATGCAATATATTCATAAAATTAGTATGCTTACCAGACTGAGCATCCTAAGAGTCAAGGGGGCCGAGTTTGTTACCATGTCCGTCATAGACAACATGTAGACGCAGGAGAAGGAGAGCTCGGGACTGAGGATTCGTTTGGGGTCCATAGCAGCCAAGGTTCCGAAAAGTATGATGGTCATCTGTAGGTACATATGTTATCAAAATATAGCTCGACTTGTTTTACCTGAAACGTATTGGTCTTTCTTGGTATAGCCCTCAATAACACGCTTTTAGCCAAAATCTAAGCACAATAATATATTCTGCACTGCTCAAGACCCAAATTCTTACACAGAATGTCTAAGGCAAATGACAATGCCTTAGAAATATATTTAGTTTGTCTTTATATACTGCTGGCGCGGTGACGTGACAAGCACCATCAGAAAGAACGCTGTCGCATAACAAGTTGAAATTAGATGCGTGTCACATACTAGTTGTTGTTAAAATGTGCAGTCGACAATATTCTTAATTATTTTCCCACACTGTAACAGCTATATCTTGAGTTACCGGCTAGCGAAAAGAGTGTAAATAGAAACTAAGGGAGAGGGGGAGAGCAGAGCATGGCATTAGAGCGCCTAGGGCTGATTGTAGGTATCAATGGGTAGGCGGAAAGGCAAGCTGCATTTGTCCCTACTACCTGTTTCATTCGAGTAAAAGCGAGGTTCGTCTGACGTCCGGCCAGTGTCTGGCATCGAATGCCGGAAACTGGAAAAGGCGTTCCACCGCCACATCCTGCACGAGGAGCAGATGGCAACCTTGTTTGCTCTAATTGAGGGGAGACAGCGAATAGACAAAAAAGGTATTCGTGTCTACTCACTAATCTTTACAATGAGAGATCTTCGATCTGACGTCGCAGCACACGGTAATTTTCTCTGCTTTGTCAATTTCTACAAATATAACCAGATTGTAGCCTCAAATACTGCAACGGCAACCCACACCGAGAAGGTAATGTGGCCCATTAAACATCCTGAAACTGAAGATACAAAGGTTGGGCAAAAATACAAGAGAATACGAGATCCGATACGAGATTTTGCCGCACGAAGTGGGCATCACTTGAGTCCCACTTGGGCAGCCCACTTGCGTCCCACGTCGGTTTCGCAAGTCGGGCCCACGTGGGACTGGGACCGACTTGGGCAGCCTACCTGGGATGCCCATCGGGGGACCTAGAGGAGAGCTATATCCCCACGGGGCCATTGCGCGGGCAGCCCAAGATGGGCATGCCCACGAGGCACTCCGTGCAGCCTACAGTTGTCCTGTCCCTCCCCACGTAACCGAGATGGGACTCATGAGGGCGTTGCACGGGAAGCACGAATTGGGCTTGCCCACGCGGTCCCTTCATGGAGCCCACACAGGTGCAACTATGTCCCAGTATAGCCGAGGGGAGAACGAGACGTGCATTGAGCGGATGTCCATGGTAAACATGTCTACGCGGTGCCCCCATGTAGCCCACCCCTCTGCTACTTCTACCCCTAAATAGCAGTGGTGGAACCCAGGGAGGCATTGCAGGCGCAGCCTAGGTTGGACCTTCCCGTGTGGTGCCACTAATAAAGTTCACCTCTCTGCTAACTTTCTCCGTATAGCCGAAGTAGAACGCCCGGGTACATTGCGCTGGCAGCCCAAGTTGTCCATGCCCACGCAGTGCCCCCGTTTAGCCCAACACTGTGCTAGCTCTGCCCCGCATAACCGATGTGGGACCCACGGGGGCATCGAAAGTGCAGCCGAAGTTGGGCGTACCAGCGCGGAGCCTCTATGGAGCCCAAATCTATGCTGAAGGTGTGCCCGTACTGCCGAGATGAGATCCAAGGTCTCATTGCGTAGGTGGCCTAAGTGGGAAATGCCCACGCAACGTCGCAGGGCGATGCGACGTTGCTACTGATAAATCGCGAGTATCATCACACAGGGGAAATCAGGCAGAAGAGCATGTTTTGCTCGCCTTTATCGTTAACTAACCTGAATAAATAACAACCGTTGATAGTAGTTCGAGTGCATGTCGGGGCATTTAAGACGCAAGAGCTTCTGAGATAATTTAATGGGGAGAGTGAGAAGTCTCTTGAACCCACGTAATGAACATGCTGCAGAAGACAACGCTCTATTTACACACCACAGAGGTCGATGCGCCGTAAATGGAATCGAGAAGGCCATCCAGCAAGTTGACACGGAATATAGAAGTCATTTCTTTTTCGCGGACTTCTTTCATGGCCTTCATGTAGGCCTCTTCCCATGCGTACATCTTCACCAATCTCACCGAAGACAGTAGGTCCGTCATGCGCTTGAGCCTCTCGTCCCGAGCTTGCATAATCTTGCGCTTAAAAAATCAGATGGCAGTATTAAAACTAACGAAAACGTTAGAAACACGTGACCTATTATTATATAGTGTTTATACTTTCTTATTGGAGTATTTGTTTCTCGTGGTTGCAACCTCGCTAGGGAAATCATTCAGTATTTTGAGTGAAAGTATATTTAAACACGGCGGAACAATTTGTCTTCTGACGTGACTAACTTAACAAAATTATTAGCGACCTTTAACTTCTAATTCATATGTGCATGAAACGCAGTATTTTGAAGTGACTCTTTCACAGTAAAAAAAAAAAAAGCAACAACCGAACAGGATTGACACCAGGGATAAAAACCAGGGCAACACATTACCGTCTCAAACAAGCAAACATGAGACGGTTTTATGTTGTCCCAATTTTTGTTTCTAGTCTCAAGGCTGTTTTTTCCCCACAATGATCGTTTATAAACTCTACTGCAATGTAACCCTTATTTCAATGATTGTTTCAATCATTTGGTAGACATTAACCCGTCGTTCCAGGAGTGAAGACTAAAATATATTCATACATTTTGGGAAAACTGAATCTGTGTGTCGGGTGACCATGGAGGGGAGGGATGGGGAAGGGCACCTCCCGCCCCCTTGGTGGCTGGGGCGGGGGAGGTAACATTGTAAAACGGTGGTTAGATGGATTAGAGAACAGGGGAGAGGGAAGGGAGGAGAGAAGAATGTAGAAACTGAATTAGTGTGTCACATGACTAAGGAAGAGGAAAGCGGAGGGAGAAGGAAAGATTGAAGGGCGAAAGAAGGCATTGTAGGAGATTGGCGGGTACAGGGGTAGGAGGAAGGGTGAGGGATGGGGAGGAAGGGAGAGCAGTGTGTCGGCGGGAGGTGGAGAGAGAAGAGAAAGAAATAAAGAGGGAGGGAAAAATAGGTATGGGGAGGACACCCTAGGAGTGGGAGTAGGAAGGAATGAAAGAGAAGGGAACAGAGGATGCGCCACCTGATATCTATTTCTTAGCTAAATTTTGAAAAGGAACTAAATTGTTGTATAGGTCACATGACATCAGGATACGTGACGTTGATTTCACCCGCTAAAGTTAGTGGGAAATCGAGATTCGTATATAAGTCAAAAGAACTAATTTTTCCGGCTAAAATTAGCGGGGAAACTGGAGTGACGCACAGGTTACGTGACGTCGATTTCTCCGCTTGGTGTATATATCTTGTTTCGTCATTTCACAAGACGTGAATTTCCCTGCTACAATTTGCGGGAAACTCACGAACGGATGAAGGGACAGAATTGAAAAATTGGGCTTTCTGTTGAAACGCAATTCATGTTATAATATAGTTTAATATATCAGTTACTTTGTCTGATTGATTGGAAGGATGTACCCCATGCTTTGTTTATCACGTATTGGGCACAATTTCTTGCTAAAAACAGATTTACACGACGGACCGAGTAGTGATTTTTGTCCGCAGTCCGCGTACCATGTTATGTCCCGTCACCGATTCCTGCGATCCGCACCTCGTTCGCTGACGCGTGGACTGATAGAGTCCAGCACTTTTTCACAGCGGAATTTTGGCGCGCGACTGATTTCAAACGCCTTTATTCTGGCAGCGGTAACTGCTTTTTTTTTGTTTTTTTGCGAATAAAACAAAATGTTGCATCTTCCTGTCAAGTGCATTCGTTGGTTCCTTTTATCGCGCGATTCTTGGTTCCACGCGTGAAAGTAACCGCGGAAACTTTGCCCGGCTTACGCGACGCAGGTTCCGGTACTCGTCCGGGTCCGTGTTTAGAAGCTTCTGTCAAAACTCCTCCAGCTCGCCGCAAGAATTCTTGCAACTACGATCAACCTTTCCCCGAGCAAGGCCTTTCTAAAGGCTCTGGTGTAGTTAAGTGCTGTGCACCAGCGCGGAGTGCCTGAAGGAATCTCCAAATGCGCCTCCACAAGCACAGCACTTCGTCGCTTCCACACCGAAGTCTTCTCGAGTAGGACAATGCCTGCGTCACTGTCAAGCCTTGTGTAAGTAAAGCTAGTGGCGCTTCGAGCGAAGCCTGCCATAGTGTTCTGTCTCGCTCTGTACGTAACAGGTGTGTAGGATTCTTTATCACTGTAGCAAACATCCACTTATTTCTTGCTCAACGGAGACACAGTGAGATGTTCGAGTTTCGCAGCACTGTGGGGTGGCGAACACTCTAAAAAAAGGGGGTGTAGACGTTACACCCCTTGTCACATATACGACACCACAAAACTTCAGTTGGATGTACAGCGCGCTGACGTCGAACTGACTGTCCCAACTTTTGCGAGAGCATTGATGACGGTGAGATATTACATATTAAACAGCTGAAGTACTTATCAAAGTCTACAGGAAGAAAACACAGAGGTTTTGCAGTTGAGCCTAGAAAACTTCGATAAGTTTTTTTGCAGACCGTCACACTTACATTAACTATTTTATTGAGTTGTACAACTCGGCTATCGAGCCGCTTGTGAAATTTGGTAGCGTCGGTACAACGCCAGTGCGCTGTACATCCAACTGAAGTTTTGGAATGTCGTATATGTGACAAGGGGTGTAGCGCCTACACCCCCTTTTTTTTTTTAGAGTGAAACTGCCGTTTTCAAGTTACCACTCAAAGACAGTAAAAGCAGGCATCGCAAAAAGTCTCATCTCCTCCACCCGCACAAAGTCCTGCCAACACCTCTCCCCATCTAGCCTGAAGGGACAGCTCAGCCGCCTCACAAACGCCGGATACCCGCGCGACCTGCTGGCCCTCCACGCTCAGAAAACTTATAATTGAAAAAGCCGCTGCACGGAAGCCTGGCCGGCAAAGGTACAGTACACTGTCATCCCCTATTTCCACAACACCGCCCACCGATTAAAAACAGTGGCTAGACGCTTCGACATGGACGTTGCGTTTTTGTGCCCCTTCAAGTTGAGCGCAATGTGCCGCCTGGTGACTCTCCCCCTCCTCCCAAGATCGACTGCGCCAAGAGGCACGCGGCCGCCTTTGTTTTCTGCGCAGTCGGACGGGTGTATTCCGTGCCCTTCTCGTGCGGGGCGGAGTACATCGGGCAGACGGGCCGCTGCCTCAACGACCGCCTGCGCGAGCATGAAAGAGAAATAGCAAGAAGCGACGAGGACTCCCAACACCCCATGGTCCATCAACTCAAGGTTTGCGCTCCCTGTGCCCCCGAGTTCCCGTCCGCGCGTGTTCTGGGGGCCAACAAAAACCGCTACGGGCGCGAGATCGGGGAGGCGTACGCCATAAAAGAGGCGCCGAAGAACATTTCGTCGGCCTCGTTGTCGCTGTCGGAGAGAGAGGTGACATTTCTGAGACCCGAGTTGACGACCTTTGCAGGCCGGGCGAGTGGTCCTTGCTCCTGAGAGGGAAATCGGGACGCCTCCTCCCTTCCTCTCCTTCCCACTGTCTCTGCGGTTTCCTTTCCCCCAGGTTTTCTCCCGGGGCCTTGTCTTGCCCCCCTCCTTCCCGTTCTCCCTCCTTTTAAATTTTTCTTTCCTATTGTGGAGTTCCGAAGGCGAAGCGCCCGGCAATAAATCATTTGTTTGTTGAAAGAGTAAAGATGTGTTGTGCCGTCCCCTGTCTTTACGTATATAATTCTTTCTAAACTTAAATGATTACCAACGCGCTCATTAACAAGTATAACAAGCAAGCCAATGCCGATTCTTGGCGTTTTTTTTTTCCAGGCCTCTTAATGGGCATCCACAGAGAGCAGCCAACAAAGCATGCAGTATTATATTCAGCTACGGGGACATTATAGTTTCAATTCACTAAATCGAAGACCCCTGCAATGTGTCGGAGTCGCCAGTGTGCGCTTAAGGCCTGCCGAAGGGGGGCGGGCTTACCAAGAGTGTAGCCCAATGCGTTTCCTGTGTACTTTAAGAAGAATATGAATACAGTACCTCGTTGCGTCAAAAAGAAACACTTTACGTGAGACAATGTTTCAACACTTACCTCATGGAGCCAAACCTGCGCGAGCAGGTGCGTAAGGCGCTTAGGTGATATTATATTCGAGTATATTTCTACCCTCCGTTAGGATCTTGCTTCCAAGTACGCAAGAGGTACATTGTTTTTATTAATGAAAGAAAATATTAACTCCGTCTATACGTTATTGTTAAACATGCCAGACATTTTAGCAAGAGCTCCGAGGAATGGCCCCCCGAGTGTCGTCTGCTCTCGTGGTTTCCCTCTGCATTCTGCACGGACGCTGAACTGACTTCGAAGCCGGTGGAATATTTTGAGGAACAGAGTCTCCATTCGTTAGGGACTGGGATGAATGTAACGCGCCACTGCTGCGGCCGCGCAACTTCCGATTGAATCAGAAGCGTCAGATACTGCGCTGCTGAACTAGTTCATCCAGTTTAGCAGAGTCGATCAGACCTACAGTTACACATACGTAAAGCAACGGGCTAAGAATAATAATTCTGTTGATGACAATGTTTAATCAATATTATAGCGAGGTATCCTGTATTACGTTGCATTTTACCTCGTTGTTGCCGGTATCTTCGTGTGCGCATTTGAAGCGCGTCGCGGCGCCGTTTTGATTGCGTGCTCTCTTGCAACGCTAGCAGCGGGTCTGCTGGAAGCGAGCCGCGGGCTGGATATCAATGGAAAGACTGCAGGCAGCCGCGGGCCGGACGGAAGACATTCGCGACCCGGGTGTGGCCCGCGGTCAGGGATTTTGGAGACCCCTTCTTTAAACGAAGTGAAAGTGTCGTTTAAGACAACACGCTGGTGTCTCTATCGTCAACAAGTTTGACTTTATGGGAAACAGGAAAAGCTTTCCGGCGACGGAGCTGACGCCCAAGAGAAATATAAAACACTCTCCACGCGGTTGCGCCTTAATCGTGTCCCCTTCCCCAGAGAGAAATAACGACGAGAAATCCGCACGACGGCAGCAACAGCGCTCTGCATCCACCCCTCGCCACCTTGGCCGTCGTTATGGCCGCTGCCACGTCGTGCGTTTTCCCACATTCCCAGACGTGCTCGTAATATTTTTTAAAACGTTCGAGGCTAGAAATAATGATAGAAATCTGTAAATTAAACTAGAATTCTATCATAATGGCAGAAATATGTTGTGTTATAAATAATAGGGCTCCACTGCGCCAGGTAGCGAACGTCCTGAGTCCTAACAGGTGAACCGCCGACAAGGCATCATTTACCACTCTTTACGTGTCACTATATTAGTATATGATACAATCTTACAGAGCGCAGCACAATTTGTATGCGTGTAGTGACGTCATCTTGCACTTCAGCACTAGAAGGGTGCTAGAAAGAAAGAAGATGCTAAACATACTCAAATTGTAGGGTATACAGAGCATGTTTTGAATATCTGCAAGCGTGATCTTCAGTCGTTAATGAGACCGAAACCTTAACGTGCTTTCATAGCTTCCTGTAAGCCTCTTTTTATTAAGACTGCAATTTCTCAAACTTCAGCCAGTGTTTGCCAGTCTGGTGCTGCTGCCAGTTTACATGGTGATTGTGACACTTTAGTCATGAAGCATTGGACGTACTCCTTTCGGCCGCTGGGAGAATCATATGTTCACCACACCCTGCAGTCGATTTCATGATAAGTTGATTTTTTTTTTCCGTTTCGTTAACACTAGGAATTCAGTTAATCACTATATCAAATATTGTATATTCTTTTTTTGTAGAAAAGCTTAGCTGGCTTTATTTGTGCTGTGTTGCTTACCCACTGCGCGTTTTGTATCTTCGATGTCAGAAAGGGCAACAGGAGGACGAAAAGAAGCCAGGTGGCGCACGAGACGGTGGGTCCAACTCCCACACGCGTCGAGAGCATGAAGAAGATGAGCGGCAAGCAGATGGTTCCGACGATGGGCATAGGAAGCTGTAGGATGCCGAACGCAACCATCATAGTGTCCAAACCCATCATGGACAATAGTTGTCCTGCAGTAAACTCGGCCCGTGAGGTCGGCGACAGTCGAGTAGTCTGGGAGGAAACATTGAAGATAACATGCGCTTTCTTTATGAGATGTGCAGGCTTACTAAAAGTACATTCAAAAACTAAGGTTGCCTAATAACATGTACAACCTAGTATAAGCAACATCCCTGAAAGCACGGTATTTTAACAAAAATTTGGGTTTGTCTGGAACATTTAGGGCCCTGAAAACCTATGATCGAATGTCAAGGTGCAACCTATCTTTAAATTATCTCCCGTGAGTTTGGTTATTTCGGCCCTAAATTTCCAAACAAGGGCAATAGTTATGCTTCACAGCCTGGTTTTTTTTTTTTTCGTTTTCGCCTATATTTCGACCCCATGTTAACGGGTAAACGCCACAATAAGGATTCTTTTTAGTTTTTTTGTGGTCACCTAGAAACTTCGTGCCAATATTGCATCGAAAAGGCCAGAGTTGGGCTGAGCCAAGCGTTGTTTGAATGATGCGTGGTGTTTCTTGCTACAACTGGCACATCGGCAATCATGTGGTGAACTAAACTAGCGAAAAGCCATAAAGAAACCAAAGAAAACATACCTTGCTACTTAATAACGCTTTGGAGCAAAACCTTACATGCCCCAGTTAGTCCTTTACGATTGTCAGGCGTGGGCCAAGTTAAGCATTTCTATGGCGTTCTGCCTGGGATTGGTCTGCGCAATAGCTCAGGCCCAAAATATGCTTTAAAACCTTAGCAACTCACAGTGGAAGTCTGCTACACATGCATATCACGGATCAACGTGTGTATTTCTGATTCTTGTCACAGAACATCCGAGGAAGTAACTTTGAGCGCTATGTTTAATCCCTCAAAACAAACGCTATTCTAAACCATCTGTTTTTGAAGCTTTTAATAAATAAAAAAAAGCACACACACTAGGACCAAGATAAACAAAAAACAAAACTATGTTAAAAAAAAAAAAAGCGAAACGCAGTCAAATGAACGTCCAACCTTTTGGAACAGCGCAGCCTGGAGCAATGATCGCAGTTGCTCTCCAAGCCGCATAGACAGATGCATCTGGTAGCATGATAGAAGTGTTTCTCCAACGCAGGTCGCCATGAAAAGAACAGAAAGAGTGCCCATCTGCGAACTGGTGCTGTCGCTTATCAGGCCCCTGCAGAAAAATAAAGAGGGTTTACTGATGCCTGACATGTATACAACGCAGCCAATCATAAAAATACTCAAATCTATATAAACCAAAATAGCGGGAATTGAAATCTTGAGAGCCACAGCTCTTCTGTGTAATTTAGTTGTAAACATTTCTTTTTTTTATTTTAGCTATGCCCTCAAAGTTAAGTTCGCACTGGTGCTCGTGTACCGTGAGCGCCAATCGAGGCTATGCACGCTCACTTGTCCCTACGTTTGAAATGCTATAGATAGTTGTCCACAAGAGTTGGTGACTCTAGAGCAACTAACGGCACCTAGCGTCTAGAAAAGAAAGCTGTGGCGGCAGGTTCGCTCGTCAGCGTTCTTGAGCGAATCAAATGTTCACAGCACCTGGTCGCCTAAGACGAAGCCATGAAATTAGGTTGGAAAACACCCGGTGAAAATCGAAAATTTCAGCCTCGATGAACCGAACGCGTAAAGTCGTTGGTAACTCAAAGATCAAGCACAGAGAAAACTGCAGAGTTAAAAACTTCTTTCTTGATGGGGTTTCTTAGTATCGATTTTTTTTTTTGTCATGGAATAAATAAAGATAAGAGAAAAAAAATTTCCGTTTTTTTTTTTTTTTTTTTGCATCGCAACCCACACTATCCTCCCACTCGCTATAGCAGAGCAAACCGAGCAAACTTAAGTGCGCCAGTCAAATTCTACGCAACAAATTGTGGGATGGTAGTTTCATATAACGCTTTCCAATAGTTTTCTTCATGTCATCAAAGTGGGCCCTCGCTTGTGGGAGCAGAAAGATTCCCTTTGCCGTCTTAAAAAAAAAACAAAAAAAACAACAAAACATAAACAAAAAAAACAAAGCAAGACCGCCGAAACATTTTATCTAGAATATGCCACTAGCACAGCATGAACGTTTTTTTTGTGTTTTCCTCGTTATGATTATACCAGATTGATCAACTATTATGCTAAAGAATAGAGGAGTATAAGTCAAGTACCTTGTCGTCAATTTAAAAGAGCAGTACATTGAGAATAGCGCGTCAGCATAATGGCGACTTGCTATCAAAATTTTCTGGGAAAACTTTAAAGCATATGTCAGGGTCACGAGTTCATTAAAATACGAAAAGCTACCTCAAAAGTTTTACAGAAAAAACACAGTATGAGAAGCTTTAAAAAGAAGAGGTAAATAAAATTATCCGTTTATGCATAGCTAGCGCCGTGCTAATCTTAAGCCAACATCGTTACACAGAAAAGCCCCGTGCTATCGAAGCTCTCATAAAAGTATCTGAAATAACATAAATATTAGAAGCGAAAACAAATTTCCTATGCTCCTTTCACCCGTAAGCTGAGACTGCAGCCAAAGTTACAAGCGCAAGCTAGCGCGCGCTCCTGGCTTCAAAACGTGTATTTCTAGTGCAAGTGCTCGTACTGGGGAAGAACTCTTCAAACCAGCAACCTCGAGTTCTCGCGCTTGTGGAATTGGTCGCAGTCTAAGCTAAATGGGGCACTGGCACCCCAAAGTCCTGTCGGTTTGGTAGCCAAAAATCATGCAAATCGTACTCATAAACACGCAAAAAAAAAGGGGCCAGAACGCAAAAAATTGTTTTCACCGCGCGCGTCTTTTTTTTTTTTTTTATTCTTCGCAGTCTTCTTTCGCGTTCCTCATCTCCTCGCTTCTTTTTATTTGTGACGTAAACGGTAAGCCCTCATTTCTATAATATTTAATAATCTCATTCAAAAAACATGTCTTTGAATGGAACTGCGAATGGAACTGCGAATTGGATACCTGAGTGATGTCGTCTTCTGGATTTTTATACTACCTCGAAAAACATGGTGACACTCGACGCATGTAGCACTAAGGATAATCGGTGATCCGGGTAATTTGACGGAGTTATCTTTTTTAGGTCCCCGACGACCTCTCAAACTTCGAAGAGAAAATCGCCAAATTGTCGAAACAACTGGGTTTCTTGTCTGTGTAACGTAGTTTCGGATCTGACTCCGCCGGGACAGCCTTTCACGCAGAGCCGGCGTGACGTGGCCCTTCACGTCGCTCCCAAAAGTCCACTGAGCGTCCTCTTTGACCTCACGCAGTTTCAAAGAATTTAAGGTCGCTGAAGGAGCCCCAAAAGAACTTCAAACTCGGAAGTGATGGCCGTCTGCTCGCAGCGATTGGCGGCACGCACGGAGCTGTTGGTCACGGGACGCGGGCGAACACGACACGGAGGCATGCGAGAAACTCGAGATGCAGGCCGACTCAATCTTTGGCGTCAGTGCACTGGCGCGGATCCCGCCGGAACTTCAAATCGGACTTTTGAAAATTGTTTTTTTTTTTTTTACTTGAAAATACTGAATTTCCAAGCTTCAAATTTTGAGGGTAAGGCACAGGCATCTTTTTTGAATCGTTTCGGATAATTAAAAAAAAAATGTTTTGCCCGTCAGTGCTTCTTTAAGGGTGAATGGAGTTTGGGAAAAGAGCACGCCGGCGGTGTCGCCTATTGTTCGTAGAGAGCCTAGATTGCAGAGAGGGTTCAACTCAGACCATGGGGACCGTTTGGAGTTTAATGGGGGACGCCTCCATCGCAGATTGGTCTGAAGTGCGCATTCGTCGTCTGTAGCTCGCATTGGAAACGCGGTTCATAAACCATGTGACCAGATCAAGCAGTTGGAAATTCTGTGTAATAAAGGCTCTCTGAAAAAAATTAGCGGTTGTCGCCGCCTACTCGTCGGGAAGAAATGGGGGCGAATTGCGCGGGCCTAGTATGCACGTCGTTATTACGATGGGAGCCAAGGTTCTTACAAATTCAGCGTTTTTTTTCCTTGGCGCGAATCTTAAGTGAACGTAATCTGGATGCAGCAGCTAAAAAGGACCTACAAATGAAATGGATATGTTTGGCGCTAGGGGCGCCCAGGTCGGGGCTTGAGTTATGTCCGCTCCTTTCCTATAATGTTATGCAAGGCGATGCTTCGATAAAATAATATATATATATATATAGAAACTTACGTCACAAGTCATTTTTTTAAACAAAATAATCAAAACCCAGCTTGAAAATATTAAGTTAACACCAGCGCAAGATTCGCACGATCACCGCAGCGCTACGTCGAGTGTTATCCAGAATTTCGGCAACTTACTCCAAAATGGGTATCTTCACAACGAGGCAGCCGTAGTAGGCGAAGGTCACCACCAACACCCAGAAAAGTTCGATCCCGAGAGCGCGGAGTACGGCCATGACGAAAGGGGTCCGGTTGGAGGTCCCTTGGCTAAAGGAACAGTCGAGTGTGTTAGCGCACTGCAGCTGCCAAGAAATGCATCAATAGCTATCAGGGACCAAAGGCGCTCACACTGCACCATTTGAAAATGGATAGGCTCCGCGCAGGTTTCTGGCCGTGGGCTACTACTCCATGATGATGGTTAAACACCACCCAAAGTTAGCAACAATTTCTATTCTGGCTAAATTGCTCCTTTACAAAGTTGAAGCAGCGTCACGATCGAGACATGAAGAGTTGACTGACGTCTCGCCTGTGTAACATTATTAATAGAGTTTCGTGTTTTGAATTTTCATTCTGGGGTTTCATTGAGGGCAGCAAATAAAATACTCACCAGACAAAAGCTCACCGGACGTAGGGTTTATTGGACAAAACGTCTTCCGACAAAAGCTCCCTTTTTTCACAAACCCGGACAAAAGCTCAGCTCTTTTTTTTTTATTGGGGGGGGGGGGGGGCTGTCCGGGGGAAGCACGGACTGGGCTAAAAGTGCGGACGCGATGAACATTGTGCTATTTTTAGGAAAACTGGTACCCCAGCCCATGAAACGGAGTCGACGGATAAGCCGTAAGAGACACAAAAGCATCGATTTGGGACCACAATGTGGGTCACGAAAATTGAGTGGAGCTGATAAGATCAAGCTTGGTTGACTCAAGGTATTAATGTTGCGATTTGGGCCAGTTGTATCACGGTCGTAGACACGCGCCGAAAAAATATGCAGGGACAAGAAGTTTACGTCAGCTTCTTGTCCCTGGCTATTTGTTCGGCGCTTGTCTCTCACCCAGGGAATGCCAAACAACACCTAGATCTTCCAAAACTGCTGGAGGAAGTAGGGGACTCCCTTCGCTTCTAACCAATCGATAAAAAAAACCTGTTTCCACTCTAATCAAGAAACCATGCCCATGTCATATTTAATTTGATGTTGCATTTTAGTGTCACACGCATGCACCTGTGTTGTCCGCGCTCGTATTAATTGAGTCCAGCTTGAAATTTACTCGTGGTGAGCTGTTGTCCAGTGAGCTTTTGTCCGGTGAGCTTCTGTCCGGAGAGCTTTTGGCCACTGAATTTTCGTCCTGGATTCCATTGTTTGTTTTTTTTGTTTTTAGAGCGCAGCTCTTAACCAAGGTCATCCCAAGGTCACGTGACCCCGAGGCCACCACAAGGTCACGTGTCCCTCAAGGTCACCCCAAGGTCACGTGACCCCCAGAGGTCACGTGACACCGAAAGACACGTGACTCCCCAAGTCACGTGACCCCCGAGGTCACGTGACCCCTCTCCCAGGGTCACGTGACCCCCAAGGTCACGTGACACCCAAAGTCACGTGACCCCCCCAAGGTCACGTGACAACCCCGAGGTCACGTGACCCCCCTCCCCCCGAGGTCACGTGACCCCCCCCTCCAGTAGGCTTCCCTACTCCTCCTCAAGAGCTGCGATCCTATTCGGCGTTACAGGGATTTGTAAATGGCTTTCACTTTTTTACCATATTCAATGTTTTACGTTATCAATGTATTGACACCGAAAAACCCATGAGATGAAGAATGGAGTTAATGGGTGCTGTGTCAAGAAAGAAGCATCTTGCTGGCAGTTCATTGTGTGCAGTGTTCCTGTACAAAATGAAAAAAAACAGATAAAGTTCTTTTATTTTCTTTTGTGGAGCTTGTTTCTTGTACTGGTGGTTTCTCTTCGTTTTTTTCTCAAAGATTTAATTGTTAGAGGATCATTTTTGAGGTTTCTCTATAGATTTACCAAAAACACAGGACCTAACTTATAATGACAAGTTGTGAAGTATGAGCAACAATAAAGGGAGTAATTTGAAATATCAATACAAAAAATTAACATGAGTTTTATAAGCACAAAATGCTGACACGCGTATTTAAGTTTGCATGTCCAAAATATACACAACAAACAAAAATCATTACGTCATCAAATGCGCATGCTGTATCTATTTTTTTATTAAGTGTAAACATTTTGAAAAAAAAAAAACTAGAAACGTTTTTAAGATGGCGCCTTTACGTAAAATGATTCGAGAGCATTATTTGGGTAAATGAAAGCGACACGAAAAAAAAAGTAATATTCATGTCCCGAAAACCCGGCTTTTTAGGAAAACAATGCTGGGTTGCCAATGCAAGGTTTTAGAGAGAGACACTTATTAAGTGCTTACAAGATTGGACTACCATTGTGATACCTTGAGATGGATGGTTACTATCATTGTCGCATTTCATAAGATATCTTCAAAGTTCAGGAACATATTTTGTAATTTTTCAAGGGGTGTGCAGAACCCAGGGATCCCAGTTGAATACCCACCCCCACCAGTTTCAGTCTCGCTGAGCATCGTACGGGCGTGGGGTTGTGTATCGCTACTGAGTGATGCACGTTAAGAACCCCAGGTAAGCGGTGGTGCTGGAATGAATAAATTTTACGTCTCCAGCGGACACACCAGAGGCACATCGAAGTTGACTGACTTTCCACTCTATAATCATACACACATCACGCCAGTATTTTGTAAGTGGTTTTTGGAAAAATATAGTTTTTTGGAAAAATAAAGGTTTTAGGGGGTATTATTTTGTCTTGCTTTTTGCAGGGTGGATACATATGTTCAACCGAGCAATTTATATCAATACACCTTTCTTGTCAAACTAATATATTTATTTTTCTGAAATTCACTGGAACTTCGCTTTCTGACTAGCTTTTTAGTAAAAGCAAGTGCAGCTATCGATAATTCGTAATTTTTATTTGTGGCTCTACAACATGAATTCTGCGATGATATCATAACTATTTCTTGAGCAAATAATTCGCTGGGAAATTATTATGATCAAGAAAGCACAAAGAAGTATCGAAAGGTCTTACCTTGCGCCAACCAGAAAAGAGTGTAATTTAGCCGCCAATAACGAGCTTGCCAGGCGCTTGCTAATTGCAGGTAGGTCACTGACGACCGTCTTTGAGAGCAGAAAGACGTTCTTCAAATGTCTGAAACGTAGGTTTGCCGAGCAAGAAAAACTTACAGGACGGCGAGAGACAAAAAAAAAGCGAGGTTTTTCAGTCTCCATAATTATTCTGCAGAATGCTGAATGTTGGAACTCCTTCAGGTTATGATTTTAGAGGTGAGAATGGGTGAAGAAATTTTGTTAACTTGAAATTACGATTACAAAATAAATACTTTTCTTGTTTTACTCTTTGAGGCCAGGTTACATAACTATGAAGTCAGTCGACATAAGAAATGTTCTCATACCCCGTGAAAATATTTCAGTGAAAACGCTTCTGAGCAAGAAAACCAATGTAGGTTTTTTTTTTCTTGCTCAGAATCATTTTCTATTCAAATAGACGCCACAGGTGTCCGCAATGGCATTTTTTTTCTCTATTTCACGAATATTAGGCGTTTGTGAACTTCGGCTCATAGAGACGATTTGTGTTTGTGCTTCATATTTTGACCCAAATAACAGCATGTTCTCGAATGTTGACATCCTATCCCCATTGCTAGCCAAATATTCTGACGGGGCTTCAGCTTTGTGCAATGCGCACTTTAAATTATTTTTGCGGTTCAAAAAATTGCGTTGGAATTTCTCCCGCACACATGGTATAGATTATTTCTAAGAGTGCTCTAGAAGTTCTAGTTACTTTATGCTTATGATCTTGGAATAACCAAATAAATTCTATACAAAGTGACTGGGAGGAGGCATATGCGTTCCATTTTCTACCCCGTCTGTAAAGGTGATCTTCACTGAGTCTTAATCGTGGAGTGTCTTAATCGTCACTGACAAATCGCGACAACTCGCATGCATGAATAAGCAAAATATTGATAATAAAATGTGCTCCGTTTTGTCTGCCAGGTTTACTCCTTTTCCTTATCACGGGCTTTGAATAATTTTGGCATGAAAAACTTGACCATCTTCCTCGCTAGTCCAATACTGCCTAAAACAGTCTAAGACTATAAAGGGTCTCGCGCGGCACACAAGCCACGTCACAGGGGACGGTGTGTCATGCGGTGGAATGCCGCGATCGTGACGGTTGGTCGCAAAATTCGTGGAAAAGCTACGAGCGAACGCGATCGTCGCTCTCGTAGCGGTGTATCAACCTCTGTCTCGTTAATCGTTCACTATAAGGCTGGAAAGGGACCTACGGCAAAACCGGCGTGTTTCGTATACAGAATCATTCCTGTGCCACCACCTGCATCCGGCAAGCAACAGCATGACACGAATGGTTCTAGTGTTATTGACGCAAATTGTGGAACTCAAAAATAAGGACTCTTCAAACACAGCAGCTGCAGACATGTTCGATGAAGAATGTCGCATCAGCGGACGCTGTGTACACGAAACACGTCATGCGATCGCCCGCGCAATTTTTTTTTTTTTTATTTCTTGAAAGTTTTAGACAAACACTATTGTATGATTTTTGGCCATAACATAGTGCAGAGACGCTATTCGCGTTCACTTTATTTTTTTTTAAATATTATATTTATATTAAGTTTATTTCGAAATATTTCGAGTAAAGCAATTCATGCTAAACTATTAATAGCCATTAATTCCTCCGCCAGCAAAGGATTTGTTTTTGTGCCTTGCTAGGACAGGTATTATTTTGGTGTAGTGAAAGCTGTCAAATGTTGCATGCTGCTCCTTTTTTTTTTTTTTTGCGCGGTGCTAACTCCGTTTTTTCAACTTGCAGATTGTCTTTAATACGCATTTGCGATAATCTCCTATTTTGGTAAGATAAGTGCATGCTTGTTAACTAAATTGCATTAAATAAATTGCACTTTGTAACCGCGATGAAAAAACTTTAACGGGTTGGATACAAAACAGCCCCTGTCGCTAGCCCTACACAAAACACGCCATGGCATGAGTACGAACATAGATTACAAGCAGAACAACCATGGGAACAAACTATAATTGAGTTAAACATTTGCAGGCACGCAAAACTCACTTGTAGATGACGAACACTATCAGTATACTGAATGGCGAGTGGGTATCTTCATCCGTGGATTTTCGTGTCTGTGCAAAATGATATGAATAGCTTTTTTTTTTTTGTGAGAGTGATAGTTTTACAGAGCATAATAGGATACGCAGGTAATAATCAGCTCATTTTCTTGTATTCGTATCAAAGCTAATGAAATCTTAACATAAACATATTACACCTTTCCAGAATATTATCGGCTAAAACTAGTTCCCAATGATTTCGTATATTTCGGAGTCTATTTTGTAACCAGAGTAAAATACATGAAAATCCAAATGCTAAAACGTAGAAGGAAAGAAAAAATTCCTAAAGTGCTCTCTGCATATACTGTATTCTGCTGCACAAGAGAGCAGTAGCGCCTAGTCTGTATCCCTAATACCTCTTCTCGAAACGGCACTTGCTTTCACCTTTCATGAAAATAAATTTTCAGTCCCTACGATTTCCAAGTCTTAGGAATAATTTTAACTTGGTTCGGCGGTGCAAATGAAGCTTGAAGTTAAGAAGCTTTAGGAAAAAAAGATTATTTAGAACCCGGAGGCACACAGAAGTGCCAATGGAAGTTTAATCTGCATTATTTGTTTTTAGGCGCGCTAAAAAGAAGCTATAGCTTTCAATGAAGCTACAAATAAGCGTAATTTGTGACGAGAGTGACAGACATAAAACGTGAAAAGAGACCTTGAGCACGAATATGTTTGTAACTTTAAAGCAACAACCTGATGAACAAATGAACAAAATTTTGTCAATGCCCAGCTTCTTGCCTGCCCGTAAGTAATGGCTCTTTATTTACCGTTAAGTGGCCAGTTAGACTCAGCTGGTCGACGAAAAGAATTGGCTTCAATTCCGTAACTGGCAGATTTTTGACGTTTTGTATTGATATGTTTTCATGGTTATGGTCACTTAGTTGTTAATCTGCATTGTATGTTTTAGAGCGCAGCCCTTAGGCGCCCGTCTCCGGCTTGAGCGGCGCCGACGTCGGCGTCAGCGTCGGCGTCGACGAAACCGCGCGTTGCATTAGGGGACGCTTCTCATAATGACGTCACACGTGACCTCACGTGTGACGTCCCGAGGGTCACGAGTGACGTCACAAAAGCCACGAAGGAGGAGGAGGTGGTGGAGGTGGACATTTTTTCTGCTAAGTTTACGGCAAAAATTCCCCGCTAAATTCATAAAAAAAATCCCCACTACATTTAATGATAGAATTTTCCCGCTATATTTAGCGCGAAACATTTCCCACTGAATTTTGCAAAAATATTGCCCCTCGAAATTTAGCAGGAAAATTTACCCGCTAAATTTAGTGGAAACATTTTCCCGCTAAATTTACCGGAAAAATTTCCCCTCTAAATTCAGCGGAAAAATTTCCTCAGTAAATGTATCGGAAAAAAATTCCTCGCTAAATTTAGCGCAAACACTTTCCGCTAAATGTAGCGGAAAATATTTCGTACTAAGTTTAGCGGAAAGATGTCTCCGCTAAATTTAGCGAAATATTTCCCTGCTAAATTCAGCGGGAAAATTTCTCCGCTAAATTTAGCAAGGAATTCTTCCCGCTGAGTATAGCGGGGAAATTTTTCCGCTAAATTTGGGGGAAAAAAATTCGCGCTAAGATTAGCGAGAAAATTTCCCCGCTAAATTTAGCAGAAAAAATTTTCACTAAATTTAGTAAAAAAAAAAAAAATTCCCCGCTACCGGAAAAATTCCCCGCTAAATTTAGCAGGTAATATTTTCTGATGAATTTAGCAGGAAATGTAACGAAAATATGCCGCTAAATGGTAGGGGGGAAAGAGATGAGGAGGAGAGGGGAGGAGGGGGAGGGGGAGGAAGGGCATACTCTCCCCTCCGTACCCCCCTCTCCTCCTGCCCAAGAGCTGCGCTTTAATTGGGCATTACAGGGAGCACTAAACTTTTTAATTTTTTTTTTACACTTGTAAGCAATGAGGAACATGAGTATAGATGTCACCTTCAATGTACGCCTGTCGTAAACCACGACGTCACGAAGTCCAGAAAATATGAAGCAACCCAACGTAAAACAGGCCAATAACCCAGTTAGGAGCACGATGGGTCTTTGATAATGCAAATCTGAAAGAGCAACTTCCTGTGGAAAGAAAAGCCTCAATAACAAAGATGAGCTTACTAGCAAAATAATTCGATGGCCTAGTTGGTTGAACATAGTACACACAATTAGTGCGACAGGGGACGAACAAAGGAAAAAAAAAAGAAGACAGGACAGAGCGCTTCTGTCCTGTCTTCTCTTTCTTTCCTGTGTTCGTCCCCTGTCGCGCTAATTGTACGAGCTTATTAGAGTCATATTTATAGTGCTGCATAATATTTTTGTGGGTCGCACATTTAATATCATATCGGCGCTATTTATAAGTACAGTATTTGTAGGGCAACAACGCCAACGGTTCTTCAAGCCACTTTGGTGGCTCCAAGGCAAAGCGCCGACCTACAAATACCCAGCTGGGGGTCAGAATCCCGTCCGAAGTGTCCCGCATTAAGTCAGAAAACTATTCCGGAGAAGGCGCCGTGTATCCGGGAATTTAGTTGCACGTCAGTACATCTGCAAGTCGTTTAAATCAATTCGCAATACTTGAATGGCGTTTCAGTCTCACTCTGTTGGGTTAGTGCGAAAAACCCTCAATTTTGTTTAAGTATTCAGTATATTGCCGTTACAGTAGTACCCCATTAAATTTTCAGACCCCTGTGTTTAGTTTTGATACGAGATATAATGAATTCTTCTTGATGAGCCTGATTCTCCTTTAGCCACTGAAACTTGAGAACAAAAAAGTATGAGCTTTTGAGGCACCTCCTTTCGCTCGACAATTAGTTCGCCATATTTTTACTTACTGCGCGGAGGGCACTTCTTCCTCCGAAAAATAGGCCGCATAAAATATCCCCGAACGTGAACATCAAAACGTGAATCAGAGGGAAAAAATTAAATAATATATAGGAACACATCATTCGCGTGGTTTTGAAATACGATTATTTTAGCGTGGTGTGCTGCCCATTGCTAAAACTAAACGTCAAAAACGCAGCATTGAACGAACTAAGACGAAATATCAGCGTTGTATGCTGGGAAACTACGCGACGTGCGAAATGCGGTCAAATAAGTTTTTTTTTGGTCATTTCCTCATTATTTATATAAAACAAACACATATATTTTTATATCTCACTCTTGGCTTTTTCTTTTAATGGAGTAATTTCAATAATTTTTCACTGCTCTTTATTTTATATTTGGTGGCAACAAAGTGCCCAATTCTACAAGAAGAGAGGGCATATGCAATCGAATCCCAATCGTGCTGGACCGAGTAAGCAAAACATTCAGTTTCGTTTTTTTTTTTTTTTTTTTTTTTTTAAATGAGAATACAGCAATTTATTGGTAGTGGGGTCGAGCTCGTCGGACAGCTGCTATGAGTATAACGGGCTACGCCCTGACGTTTTCAAACTGTCACTCAAAATAGCGATGTTTTTAGTACTTCATACCACATTATATAACAGCGGGGTTATTGTACGATTAAGGTTTAGTTCTGAAATTAGAGTTGCAAATTTGAAGTTTCACTTGGTTCGTTAGGAGGCTCTGCTGAAGTGTCAGTAGGTCCACCACGGACGCCGTGAATATCATGCCCATCACAAAACAGGTCAGGCCTGAGCCGCCAAGTCCCCGTCTCCGCCTCAGCGATGAGATGACGCTGAGGCCCGCCTGAAAACAGAATATTTATTCGTTAGTTTAAAAAAAAATAACTCGACAAGAAACACTCAGGCTGCACAAACCAGCCTGCATGCGTGTGTATAAGTTTTGAGAATGCTTACAAGACCAATGCCGGTTGCAATGTGTGCCGAGGCTTCTCTCAGCATTGAGGGGCAGTGTCCCATGAAAATGATTTGGTCGTGGAGCACATAGACCCCCTTTCGAATGGCGGAGGCAGACGCAGCAATGCTGAGGAGCTGAAACATGGACACCATTCATCATGTAGTTTGTTCTTGGAACAAAAAGCGCGTTATGCTTCTTAGAAAAAAAGTATATTTCTTTAGGCCGTGAGACCATTGAAGGGGCAGGCAATACGAGACGTTGGTTTTTACTTTTCCAGCACTTTTCAATGCTTACATATGGAAAAACACATTCATGAAGGCTATGATGGTATATCATCTACACGTATGACATATGTGTACGCACTGTGCGTTTTACTCGCCTTTGTGTAACGTTTTGTGGGACTTAGGTGCCTAAGTATTGATAAAGAACTTGCCCAACGTCCTAAGTTATTGTTCAAAGCATACAACACCAGCAAGCCTGCAAGCCTCTTTCATGCCTGGCTGCTCTTCGTGTATTACTTCTAGTTTTTTCTTCTAGTGTGAAGATTTGTAAGAAACCGGTAACAAAAAAAAATTAAAGGGAGGCTTCAACAAAAGTTTATATATACCCGTCATTTTTACAAATAAGGTGAATTTGATCAACTACATCCATAAATGACAATTGCACGTTTGTAATTTGAGCCTGATGGCTGTATATTTTTTTTTAATCTGCACATTCTGGAAAGCGCTCGGAGAGCAGCCAGTGAAGGGCACGTAACATTCATCGAAATCGTGACCTAGATTGTCTCGGAACGAGTAAAGCTGCGGTGAGTCTGACGTCGACAGGATGTTTTAGCCGTTCCAGCCACCGAAGCGGCCGGATCACGCCAGCGACCAGGCCACCGCAATTCACCGCAAAGCAGGTTTTCAATGAATTTTGAATGACGCTTTATAATCTTGTAGAGAGACAATAGCAAATGTGGAACACACAAAAGGGAGTTCCGGTATGAGGGGTCGTTCCTCCTTCTCTTCTTCTCTAGTAAGGGCCGGAGAGCTGGCGGGATCACGTCAGGTTCAAGGCGTGTATAGTTCTAGGCAAGACAGGTATCGTCACTACTTGTCAAGGTTCCTAGACATGCATTGCAAACGAGACTTTAGCGACATTCAGCAGGTTTCCATGCTGATTCTAAACAAGAGATTGGTGCCTTCTATGTGATACTGCTCCCTTTAACACGTATAGACCGAGAAATAAGCGCCGAAGGTTTGTTGTAGCATCCCTTTAAGGCATCACACTTTGTTCTAAAGATATACCAGATGACTTATCATTCGAAAACTTTGCGGTTGTAGGTGAATGCTTACAAGGCAGGCAATGTCTCTGAGTGTCCATGGTGCTGGGCGCTTGAAGCGGGTCTCGTTCTTTTGTGTAGCTTCCAGCCAGCCAATCAGGAATGAGCCGACGACTCCCCACTTGAGCAGTTCAGAGGCTACTGAGGCCACCCCCTCGTGAAAGCCCTGAGTTGAGGCGAATAAGAAATAATCCATAACTTGCCAAATAAAGTGTCTCTTATTTGATGATTCATATCTTTGTGAGTTACATTACGCCTCATTTTGTGAACTGAAAGAGTAAGTACTTTAGTAAATGTTTGCCCACACTCTAGAAACCTAAAAACCTCAATCATTAAAAAAAAAAAAATTTGATAGGGGGACAAAATGTGATAAAATGTGACGGGAAGACAATCTTCTTTTTCATTGTCAGGATTGATGTTTCTGGTTTCGTCGTCCCAGTCTAGGGAAATACGTCAAGATAGTGAATGTACAACAGCTGCCCTGCGCTCTCATTTTGATTTTGAAAACTCAGCTGGAGTTTAGTGTTTCAGTGGCTGTAAGCATCTGTTATGCATCGAATTGAAAACGTGGACGAGACGAATAAATTAGGAACTGTTTTTATGTACAGCCTGGTACAAAAGAAATCAGAACAGAGGATAGCGTGTCTTCCAGAGTCTGCAAAACTTTCTGTCGCAATTCGCTGTTACTTTTTTTGGCCACGCCGTGGCATTATCCTCTCTGTTGGCTAAACGGGCGCGATACTTGCCGTTTTGGTGACACGCGCCCCCTTGAGCTACTGCTCTTCATGATCAAAGGGCCATCAGTGATTGCGTAGAAACGAGAGCGCGCAAAATCGATAATGGTCACATGCAATGCAGAGTGGTTTGACCGCGGGTTTTTTGTTCGATCCAATGAAGGCCTTTTATTGAAGCATATTGATTAAATTGATAGCACATAAACTACTTTGCCAATTGATGTTTGCATAACTACGCACCTTCTAAATATAATTAGAATGGCTTCAATCAGATGACTAAACAGAAACAAATATGCGATTCCTGCGGCTACGCGAAGTTACCATGGTGTGACAAATGGCTAAGAAGGAGCGGCATAATTCGCTTAGCCCGCCACGGGCAGAGACTTTGTCAGGCTTCACGCCTTTATCTCTGCCCCCTGGGCGGAAAAAGACCCGCCAAACAAATAAAGAAAAAAAAAAATAGAAAAAGGTAAAGACATGCAGCGCCGATGTTAGTGAGTCACATTAAATTAATTTGTCGCTATAGAAAAAAAAATGAACGAGTTTGTTGTTTCTCACACTGCCCGAGTCAGCTGCTAAGAGCCACTCTTTTTATCATTCCGTTGCAGCGTCGTTTTTGGAGTTATTTTACTATGACTCTATCGGCTGTTTACTGGCGCAATTATCACATTGTGGAGTATTTTAGCACAGCCAAAGTATTAGGTCTAACTATCTTCCTAGAATAAAAATATGTGGGCACCATGGGCGACAACGTCGTCAAAGCGCGTATCAGTGGTGCGCAAAGAAAACCCCCCGTCACCCTCAAGGTTTTCCTTTTATTTTCGTAATCATATGTGAAGGGTCCTGTCTCGTTCAAGCCGCTTATAACCCGAAATCCGCAAACTTATTTGAAGTGAAGTGACCGGTGAGAAAGGTGTCTTAGTGTGGTTATTGAGTTTCGCTCATCTTGTCCACGTGGTAACGAAGTGCAGGGAATAAGTTATTGGTGCCTGGTGCAGAGAACTATTTTTAACTGAGAATGATATGCTAAGGGTGCGGATTCGGCCCCTGAGATGTAGGCAGAGCGGTAAGAATCACAAAAATAAGTTTTTGTTTGTGGTTTTTTCCTTTATACCTAAAATACTTGGTTAAACTGTTGTTCACTACGCGAGTTTTCGCGCACTCTAACATTAGCCTAATATTGATCGCATTCGATCTTCTAATTTTTTTAGAAGGAAAGAAAGCTTAAATGGGCAAGAAGAAAAGATATAAAAGGCATTAACCAACATAACCTCGTTGTCTTTGTTTGATAAAAGCTTATCCGGAAGCAGAGGACCATTAAACATTATCAAGTTCTAGAGAAATGTTGATCGATGGTGAGGCTGTCATTATTTTACTTTTTAGCCGGAAAAGTGACTGGGTTGAGAAAACGTTTGGGTAACTCGTGTTGTCCACGCTCTTCGTTAAAAGTTAATAAACCCCTTTAATTGTTACACAAAAAAGAATGAACAAAATAAGTTACTCTTCTTTTAATTGAAGATAATTGAGCACTTACTACGTTACCGAAAAAAATTGACTAGAAGCACATAAGTATTTACTTAAAGGGGCCCTGCAAGGACTTTTTACTGTTTTTTTTAATTTGCACCGAACCTGAGCGCACTGAACGTAGTATCTTAGTGAAACTTTTCTAAATTCGCTTTATTTTAAAAGTTATAGGCAATTTAGAATTACAAAAACAAGCAAAAAATAACCTCCTTCATGACGTCGTAGGTCCTGGCTTGAGTGGCCGTGAACTAGAGGAGGAATTGTGAGCTCATCGAGCGCTCACGGCCACCGCACTCCGTGTCGACGGCGCCACAGGCCGCCACTAAAGCATTTTCTGGATAGGCTGTATGCAGCGGGCAGCCAAAGCGGCTTTCATTGCGTTTGCTGCGCGATTAAACACTAATTCGGCATGACACTTCATTGGCCACAAACGACAGCAAACACGGGGTAAAGATCAGTTCAGAATGGGAGCCACTTCGCGCTGCCATACCGCGAAACGGCCGAACCGCAAGACAAAGCCTCTCGCCGAAGGCCTTCGGAACGCTCGAAGCCGGTCGGATCCTCCTGTCGAGACGACTGCAGCGCCACCGCGTACATCCGGGATTTTGTCGTGTCGGCGCCTTATCCCACTACTCCTTTCTAGTATGCGCCGCCTTTTCCACCGCTTGGCGGCGTGTATGTTGACGGGTCATTCCTTGTTTCCGTACTTTATAGACTGCATTTCTTTCTTTTTTTCATCTATAATAGTGAACAAAAACTACTTCCATAAATAATTGAAACGGTTCGCGCCACTTATATTTTGTATTTCGACCAAGAAGAAGTTTTTAGTAGCTCTGACCAGTAGTAAGCCCAGGACCAAAGACGTCACATTTTGCGCGCTTTCGGTACCGCGGGTCGCCCTCGTCGGTGGAGGAGGTTTCCGTGTCGCCCGGTTAAAATATGGCGCACTGATATTTAGCTACTCTTTCCGTGCCCGCTGGCTTGCCCGAACCCCAAGAGACGTGGAAACCGCATAAAAGGTAGACGCTTAAATATGATTGCAGGGCCTCTTTAAGGAAAGCGTTACGTACAAGTCTGGCTTTACTCGACGTGAACATTAAACCTAGTAATTTCGGTTCTGCCTCCAATATATTGCCTCCGTGTCGCATTTGAAGAAATAGTTTTACGTTTTTTAGGGACCTCTTAAAAATCAGTAAGAACTTTTTCAAAAGCATGAGGACGTCGTTGAAGACGCTTGAATGCGGCATTGCGTCTTAAAGAAAAGTAATCCTAACTTGCGAGTATGTCCTCGTTGAACCAGGGACGCTTTTGGCGAATGTTGAGATGTTGTAGTTGAACTATGTGTCTACATGTAAGAGTTAGAAAAAGAAAGGTGAGCACTGAAAGGAAAGGGGGGAGAGTTACTCTGTGCTCCTGTTGAGGGGCTCCAAACGCAGTGTGAACTTGCAGTGCCCTGGCAGCGAGCAGAGTGCTCGCTAGGCCTCGCGCACTTCAGTCCCGCTTCCCACTCCTCGATTCTGGGCTCTTCCACTGGAGCTAATCCTGGGATCTTCTTGCACATAAATATAACGTGGTGGACGTACGCCCAGCGCGCACCTCAGAAGGGACTGCCTGCCGTGGCGTACCGCTACGGGTACCGCAGATGTAGATTCAGCGGTGTGACGAAAGTGTCCGTCTGCAGTCTTATCCACAGGAATGATTCTTCCTTGCCTAACTCTTTTGGCCGGCCATAAATGTTCTACCCTATCCACTCATCTAGCCTTTAAGGCCTCACTGTAAGGAAGCTCACTCTTTTAACCCTTCTGGGGCGAATTCGAGTCCCGGTTTAACTCACCTCACGCCGCGGCATTCGCCGCCTCGTTTCCAATCTGCCCCATATGCCCTGGTGTACAGATCAAACATACCCCCTTTACTTCGCTTTTGCTTAGGATCCCGAGAGTTGGTTGACCCACCATCCCTAGCTCAAAGTTTCTACAAACTCTTTGTGAATGCAAAATGCCTTCCGCGCGAGGATTGCGAACCACCGTCAATGCAATGGCCGCCTCTTCTCTTTGTTCAGCCATCTCTGCCCGTACTGGAGCGACTTAAATAATCTGCCCTTGCGAACTGGTCACCGGTATTGCGGCCACCCTTTGCGTCGTACAGACCCCAGCAACGTACAAGGTTCCATCTCTGTTGGCCCAGAACGCGACAGGGCCACCGCTCGCGGTTGGCGTCGTTTAGCACCCCTATACGAATGCATGTTGCGCGGTATATTACTGACCATGCATCTCTGACTGACCTCATCCGGTAGCACTTTTACCGCGTCTCCTGGCTTGTGTGAGCCATCGGGCACTGCCATTCCCAGTTTATTGAGCAGCCACACTCCATTCACAGCCAAAAAGAGTCGCTTGAGTTGTGACATTGGATGAGTTTTATGAAGATCTTCTATGCTGCTATGCAGCGCACGTTTAAGCCGTTTCTCAGTCGCCGTTTGCTCCGGTAGCCCCAGCGCGCTTTTGTACGACCTCCTTAGCAGCACGTCATGGGTTTGACTTTCCGCCTTGCTCAAATTTAAGTACGGAGATCCGTACGTTAGTGTGGCAATATTGAAGGCCTGAACCAACTGTATTGCCTCTTTATCCTTTATGATGTGTCTACAGCTCCCACTCCGCCTCATCATACCGCGCACCTGCGTCGTCATGGCGTCCAGTCCGTCGATAATCGACTTGTTCCTCTTCCCATGTTGTATAAGCTAGCCCAGAAACGGGACGTCCGCCCTTTTGGGCACCCGGACTCCGTCTATCACCACGTGAATGGGATCGACCACCTTCTCGCGAGCGTTTCGGAAGACAAGAAGCTTATATTTGTCATGGGCGCACGTAAGTCCGTGTGCCTTAACATATTCCTCGAGGACCTCCACCGCCGCCAGAAACCTCTAATCTATTTTGGGGTCACTGCTCTCCCCGCACCACAATGTGGTGTCAACCACGTAGATAGCAAGCTCCACGTTCAGAACTTCACTCGACGCTTCCGGCAGACCCCGCACTGTCAGGTTGAACAGTAAGGGGGAGGGTACTGGCCCATGCGGCGCACCACTTGAGCCCAGTCAATTTGTCCTCGATTTCATAATTCCCAACTAGAGCGTAGCTGTTCTTTCCTTAAAAAAGCTGCGAACGCACTCTAAGTTTCTTCCTCCCCAGTTAGCTCTGCTGAGACACCTAAGTATACTTTCGTGCGAAACATTATTAAACGAGCCTATTATGTCCAACACCTAAATGCATCTCGTGTGTCCCTCCCTCGGACTCTCCAACGCATCCCTATATATTCACAAGAGCATGCTTTGCTTCGACGTGTGACGTCTGAAACCGAATTGCGTATTCGGAAGGAGTTGTTCATTGTCCTGATGCCTCATAACCTCTGAGTTTACGACTGGTTCGAAAGGCTTGCCTAGGCAAGATCTAAGCGAAATCGGCCGCAGATGTTTCAGCTTTACCTCGTTCTTGGGTTTCGGTATGAAGCGAACGTCAGCCGCATTTCAACTATTCAGAGTATTTCCGCACTCAAAAATGTGTTCGTTTAAATTGATTATTAGCTCTTGGAGATCACCTTCCCCTAAGTTGTAGAGGAGTTTCGCTCTAGAGTGTGCTCCGACTGCTGCGCCTTTCCTCATGACCGCTGCTCATATTCCGAATCTGCGACTGTAATTGACCCATTCTAACTCGGGATTTTACTGCCCTCATATTCTACAATATCTCTTCTAGGTTCCAATCACAAATACCTTTGAGCCAACCGATCCATGATCTGCTCACGGTATCTTGACAGCTTATGTTTCGGTTCCGCTAAACGACCGTCCGTCACCGCCTTTGCCCTACTCGGGTCGATTAATGCCCTAAGCAGCCTCCACTCCTGATTCGTTCCTAGGCGCCCCATTAGACCTTAACACAGGCCATACTAGTTCTAGCTAGCCAAGTTCACCGTTTACACCTCGGTCATCTTCGGGAGCGCTTGAATCCTGTTCTTCAGATTCTTGTTGTAGCGTTGTCTCGTACATCTCCTGGTGAGTCGGCGTCGCGCTTCCGAAGATCAAGCAGATGCATGTCCACGGTGGGGTATTTTTCGACCGTTTCATTTTACTCACGAACGACTTGACACTCGTGATAACCTCCGTGGACCACTTCTCCATGTTCTCAATGCTAGCTGCACCTTTCTCTTTCTGTCTTCTCCATTGATCCAAATCCGTGATTCCCGCCTTTCTCGTCCTTGTTCTGTATCTGGATTCCTGAATTCCTGAATAGTTTTTTCGAGAATACTGTGATAACTACCAAGTTGCTGCAAAAGGTTTTTTTTCCCATTCTGCATTCATCACGTACTTGACCAACGTCAGATCCGGACACCTATCTCCGCATGAGCTCGTACCCGTCCTGGTCGGCAGATCGACCTCCGTAAGCAACGTGCAGTGTTCTTGGTTGATGCTTTCTGCCAGACTTCTGCCTTTCGGTGAAACGTACTTGCAGCTCCTACCGGGAGGGGACGTACCGGTTTACCAGGGGGTCCTTCCCGGCCTCCTTGACCACTTACGGAATGAGCTGACAGAAGTCTGACTTGTGGTGCTTTAGATTACCATACACATTTACCACACGCACTCCACGATCCCCATTTTCTACGGAAATGATTATGATGTGACAGCTCGACACTACACCGCCGCGCAATTCCAGTCTCGTGGTTGTGAATATCTTGTGCGCAAGCGTCGCTACGTATTAGTCTCTCTAGATTTTAGTACAGTCTTTGATATTCACAGACTTTTTGCCTGGTTCCTGCAGTAGTATCACTGCCGGGATATTCGGTTCAAGCAACAGCCTCAGGATAAGGCATGTTTGCTTTCGACCCATCCCACTGCAGTTCCACTACCAGACTTTCAAACTTGGCTTCTCCGGCTTGTGCATGATTCCGCGCCCGAAATTTCTGCGTCCAGCTGGACCGCGCCCGTCTTTCTTCTCTTCGAGTCTAACTGCCTAAAGAAACTTTCTTTTCTTTGCTTAATTTGTATCCTAACTTCCCAGCCTGGTGACAATGCATGTCAGTTGCATCAGTTGGCTGGTGAAGAATTCTTGAAATCCCTGGATCGCCCGCTGAACGGCCGTCTTCACGTTCACTTGCACTTACTGCGCCGAGACTCGCCCGTCTCTTTCTCTCTCGTTCCGGAGTTCCTTTGTGGTCCTTTAGCAGTCAGTCACGTCCCTCCTCAGTTCGGAGAGATATTATGTATTTAGGACTCGCCACGTTCCGCGTTTTTTAAGTTATCGGTCGCTATAAAAATGCCCCTTTGAAAATGACGCATGCGATAGAAGCAAAAGGGTGGGAAGCAATGTTTGTTGCAAACAGACTGCCCCACCATGATGTTACCGGTTCCCAAGTACGTCCACCTGACGATCGCGATAACGATTATCCGCGCCTTAACGAATACACGCTAGTCTGGAGACTCAACACTAGCACACTTTGAGTACATCAATGCCGCAGTTGAACTCGTCCAACGTAAGACGAAGCCCGGACGCCAAGGTTCTTAGACTATTTACAGAGGTCTGGTATCTTGCACGGCATCCTCCTTGCTATATTTAGTCACCACAAGCGACGCTAATCCATGTAAGAGTATACAAAAACGTCAAGATAACTAAAAGTTTAAGAAACAAAAAGTTTTAAAAGTACAATATCTTTATTTCGTAAAGCGGATGTAGCACACTTCACGTGCTTCTCAATTATTCTGTAAAATAGAACTTGCATAATGCTTTAGCTTCGCGTTTAAGAGTGGAACGCGATAGCGCAATCGAGCACCGTTCGCAAAGCCTTCTCATACAATCGCGCGCTCGTGCACAAGCCGTGCAAGCGTGTGTGCCTAGCCTAGTCAATAGCGTCACGTGTCGCGCGACGTTACGCGTGACGTCACATAACATTGCGTGCAATGTTTTGTGACATATGTGGCACGTGATGTCACATTGTGCCGTGAAGTGACATCACGTGCGATATTACGTTTCGCGTGACCACACACGTGAGTCTTCGGATTCAGATTGAGATTCAGATTATTTTATTTTCAAATCATTCATTCAGTTATGCAACAGTTTGTTTAGATCCATGGCCACGGTGGTTAGTGTCTAGTCCAAACATAAACTACATTTGACAATGCGACACGTAAGCTAGTGTTACAACGGATACATATATCTTAATTACATGATGGCACGGTCACAACATCACACTTAAATGCTAAAAAAATAACTTTTATAGTGGCTGCAAGAAGTTAGGTTTCTGCTTTACATCCGTGGGTATTGCATTCCAGACGAAGGCACCGTTATATGACCAGATGCATTTTTGCATGGCGCTAGATTAAAATGATTATTAACGACGGCCATCGTATGTCTTATAGGGCTTTTATACATACATAGGGGCATTGGTCTATTAATCGCTATACGTTATGTACTATTTGAGCTATGTTTAATTTGTATACCAAGCGTATAGGTGTAATGATTGAAATGAAGGTCGGCTTGGTATCAGTTGACGAAATTAAATCCTGGAGAGGGGGAACAAGAGGGACCAAGGACAAACACAAATCTCAGAAGACATCTAGGTGACTGGTGCGCAACCGAAACATTCCACCTGGTCCCGGTATCGAACCAGGGACTTCTCCATTTCCAGTGAAGCGTTCTACCAACTGAGCTAACCAGGAGTTAGAAGTAGAGCGAACCGGTTTTATTAGCTTCCACCAGTCTAACACCAAGAAAGGTGAACGGCTTGCATTTTAAGGTTATCTTTATAATGCATTTAAATACTAAGGTGCAAGCGAGCTGGACAAGACGGGCAAAAATAATCCATGGAGAAGGGGAACAAGGAATTTTGACCTTTGTCCCCTTTGTTCCCCTTCTCCAGAGATTATATTCGTCATTTTTTGCAGTTCGCTCTCACCTTTGCATTCAATTGCATTATAATATTAATTTTAAAATGCAAGCAGTTCCCCCTTGTTGGTGTTAGACTGGTGGAAGCTAATAAAACTCGTTTGCTGTACTGACGTCTAACTCCCGGTTAGCTCAGTTGGTAGAGCGCTTCACTGGAAATGGAGAGGTCCCTGGTAGATACCAGGACCGGCCGGATTTTTTCGGTCTCGCACCAGTCACCTAGCTGTGTTTGGAGATTTATGTTTGTCCTTTGTCCCTCTTGTTCCCCTTCTCCAGGGATTATTTTCATCATCCGTGCCCAGCTCAGTTGCACCTTTGATTTTAATTGCATTTTAAATATTGCATAAATTATTCCCAAAAAAATGAAATAGTTTTTAACGCGCGTTTCTGTAGACGATTAACGGGATCTAGGTAGGTAGGATAGGTACTTCCACAAGACTCTATGCAATAGGTAAGCTAACTGTGTAGAAATTTGAAGTGAAGCATTCATAGAATACTTAAATTAAAACATTCGCGTGCCTTTATATAACATCCATATGCAGCTTTTGAACAAATATTCTTAATTTGACTTTTCCAAAGCATATCTGCATCAACAAGAACACTCAAATATTTGGAGCAAAAAACATGTGGCAGCTCTATATTATCCAGGTGAATTGCCAGCCTATCGTAGTTTATACTCTTTTTCCTAAAAGGAAACACTGTAAATGTAGTTTTCAGTAGGATAAGTGTGAGTTGATTGCTTGTAAACCATATAAAAATCCTAGTTAACTTTTCAGTTAAGTTTTACCGTAATTCATTAACGGTATCGCCTATAAACATTTATATCGTATCATCACTGTACATTTGGGAATCTGAGTACTTTAAGACGACGAGAGATCATTTACCTAAAGAAAAAAATAAGATAGGTCCCAGGACAAAGCCATGCGGTAGATCGGTTAGCACAGTGTGCGCGGAAAAAATAAAGTCATTCATCACCACGCATGGCCTTCGGTCCGAAAGGTAACTTCAAAACAGTTTGCATGTTTTACATCCGAATCTATAATTGTTCAGCTCACCCAATAAGATAGTATGATTAACTGTATCGAGCGCCTTTTTTATATTTCGATAAACTACTATGGAAATTTTGTTGTCATTAATTGTCTTGTTAAGAAGTTGGGTCAAAACAAGGACAGCAGTAGATAAATATCTATTTGTTCTATATCCGTGTTTATTAGGACAGTGAATATTGTAATTACTGGAAATTCTATTACATGGTTACAAAGCATTTTCTCGAAGATTGTATTAATTACGGTTAAAACCAATATTGGTCTATAACTTGAAGGGTCAAACGAGTTCAAATCTCTGAAAATGGGCACTATTTTGGCTATCTTAGTTCATTAGGATACCTTCATATCTCTAGAGAATGACTAAAAGATGTCAGAGATGAACACCTAAGATATCTACATTATATTTAATTAATTTTACGAATATTGTGTCGAGTGCGGTCGCTTTATTTTGGCTAAGGTTCTCAACTGCTGAGATTATTTCAGACATTTTAATGTCATATATGACAAAACTATTTGTAATGGCACCTGTAAACTTAAGTTAGGAACATGCGGCAGCTAAGCCACCAATTCGACCTAGAGTGATCGGGAGTGAGCTATAGCCTTCTTGTGTTCCACACAAGGTGAGGGAGCTTAAATCTTCTAGAAGTACAGAGAAGCGTTCCACCTGGTTCATGGACGCAGCAGTATATTAAGCGCACTCTTGGAATTGTACTGAATTCTTTAAAAAATGTTTGTATTCGTACGATGAATAGGAACGCAATACGCAAACTATTTTCTTCTTGCCAATAAGAGATGTTTCTATGTATCAATGATTGTTGTTTCTGTATTATAAACTTATAAAATCTTAGTCGGCCGATCTACCAGTAGGCAGAAAGGGGCTTCCTCGGGCTGCACTTGTGCATCTTTTTTACTTGATTCCACGTAACGCGAATATAAATAAACAAATTGAATTAAAAAAAAATTGGGCTCGGACATCGAGCATGACGTTAGAGTCTAGACCATGCATAGCGCCACAGCACATGCTTGTTTTTATGTGTAAACATCTGTTCACTATTGCCTTTCACCGTGCTCTCTCCATAGACTGCCACGGTTCACTCTTCTAAGTGCTTGCAAGGAAATTAGACACCCTAGACCTCTTTGATAGCGTCGCGTAACTAATTGAGCATTCGAAACACATCATCATCATCCTCGTCCCAGGCCGAGCTCCCTCTCTAGTTTGCAGTGATCGGCCCTTTAGCATTGGGCGAAAAACTAGACGTGTGGTGTTTTTGTTACAGACCTCTCCAATATTCGCCTTCCGGGTCCTGCCATCTTTTTCGACTGGGCAGTGAAATATGTTCTGATCGTGCGCAGCAGCCTTCTCTACAAGAAATACGAGAGGCTGCGCATGCGTCCTCGGCCCAGCGACTCGGCATTTCTCACCTCGGCTATAAGAGCTCGATAGGTCCCTAGCCACTGCCAGCTTTGAATAAGAAGGAGGGGGAGAGGGCTTTTTGTATTCGCGCTCCCTGCTTTCCACTGGCTACTCTGCGCTCCTCTAGGCCCCTGCCGTAATTTCGTTGGCCTCGAAGCGACCATGAGATACGCGAGAGCCGCCAGTTCATGCGTTTTGTTTGAGCTGCCAGGGACGCTAGAAGCGTATGGTGGTCCACGATTTTTCTAGCAGGCTTCAGGGTATCATCATATGCGCTGCTTGGCCGTGCTTTCTTTCTCTCAGTACTGCACCTGGTATTCGTACAGGACGTTGCAGTGGCACACTTTGCCGGTGTCAATTTTCGGCGAAATGGACGTGAAATAATTTGGCTTTTGCTTCATTCGGGATAACGGCAGTGTTATTAGTTGGCTTTTTTTTTCAAGGAGCGAGTGGCATGCTAGAATGACAAAACCTAATGGGATTACAAGAACATTAACGACAATAAATGATTAAACTAGCAGTACAGCGATTTGGAAAGGTTGATACATAACAAATAAAACAAACTAGGGACAAGAGATGACGAAAACCACAAAACCCCCCATAAAGTGAATTAAACATCTTCAAACACTGGACCAGGGTGTAAGATAGACAGGTGGGGAAACGGCCCATAGAAGCCTACCACAGCGCCGTGACCGTATTGTGTACTCGTCTGCTTGCGGGTACCCCCGACTTGCGACAGATGGCGCTGCGGCGAGAAGAAAAAAATCGGAATTGAATTTGCGTGGAACCAGTGGGAGAGTGCGCAAAATAAACCGAGAGCACGGCAGTCTTTCATCATAAATCCACGAGAAACCATCTCCGTCAGTTTAGCAGGTCGCCACCGGTCGCCCACCCGGAGTGAGAGTTCGCGGTGCTCCACATAGATGGCGCCACAGAAAAAGAGAAAACCGAGGGGGACACAATGCGGTCACTCATTTGGCTCTCGTTTCCCCACCTGTCTATCTTACACCCTGCACTGGACCCTGTACATTGTGTGCGTAAGTTGGTGTGCAAGATATGTTCGTGGTTCCTTGTCTTGGATTTGTTTTATTTCCTTTTTGTCAAGTGGAATAACGAAGGAATGTAGTAACATGGGAATATGCCTATCGCAATAGGTATTAGCTGTCAGGTAGCCAAGAGTGCAGTGCCTGCTAGATGCTGCCTTGAGAAGAAGACTCGAGTGCTCGCGCAATTGCATCGATTCCAAGAACAAATAAAATATCATCAGCAGTGAAAAAGACTAACGCTTATGGCAACAATGAATTAGGTCCGCGCATGATGGCGGATTTGAGTAGAACTAATTACGCCGACGTGGAAATATATTTAAAATGTTAATATTTTGAACTCTAAGCTAAATTTTTATTTCCTTGATCGATTTGTTGAAAGCAGATCATGGACCTTTCATATCTACCACTCATAAAATTGCGGATTTTCCAAATGTGGCATACATTCACCTTCAAAAAGCAAAACGTCTTTCACCGCCAAGATAATTTTTAATTTCCCATTGTTTAAATTCAAACGTGGTCTAATATTATATCTATGTGACTTTCCAAGGCGTGGGCATTAGGTCTACCAAGACCCTAGTGGCACTTCATAACGTGTTTTTAGGCTCAGTCCGTTCTGCTCTTAATCAAAAGCTTCGAAGATAAACATACTATTTTTTTCATGTCAAAATAGCTGACTTAGATCAGGATTGGCATCCGAAGACACAAAAGAGGTGCCCATGAAAACAATTAGAAATTTCTGATTGTTTCGTTCATGACGCACTGCGTCATCATTTGTTGTATTGCATCGCCCCAGTTCCTCAACAAATATTGTGCAATGTAATCCTAATATGAAGGTAAAGCTCCAAAAGACTAAAGGTACGTACCGCTTGGCAAATATCCATAGCGTAGATGGCCAAATAATCCGATTGAATTTGCACGCTCACGTTACATCAAAGAATTTCAGTACAACTAGATGAAATCGTCTAGGAATAACTCTTTAAGGTTATAAAAATGCATTATATGTGCAGAATTGTGGCACAACGTCGAGTATATCTGGAACAGTAGACTCGCTCAAAAGTCAACTTCAGAAACTGAGCGCTGTGCTGAGCTCGACAAACATACAACTACAATGCATGACATGTGCCGGATGCACACGGTCCTATTCTATATCCTGTCGCTCTATTTGCTAGTTTTGTTGACATTTTAATTGTATAAACCACATGCTCACTGAGGTAAGCAGGCGAAGATCATTATCGCATCCTCTGCCTCTGCAAACCATGTATTAATTTAAACATTTACATTTCATATGATTTTGTTTCTTTATGTTTTAGTAGACAAGTTGAACTGGGGTGGTATGGAAATACGCTAGGTGTATTAGAACACCCAACCGATGTTTTGCGTGTAATACAGGTCACAGAGCTGCAGAACATGTACAATTCAAGCACAAGTTACTTAACACGGTAAAATTAATACTGTTTAGACATTTCTGAGCCATAAAATATTTATGCTCGATAATATATATATATATATATATATATATATATATTATGTGTGTGTGTGTTTATTGAAACATCAGAAAGGTCATATATCGGCCATTTCCCCAATCTAGAGACGCATACTCAGAAGTTGGGAAATCGGCAGGGTCGATGTTGTTTCACCATAGCTCGTATGTATTTGTACTTTGGCATATTCCACGCATTTGATATTGTAGTGTGTATCACCTATATAAAGTTGGGTGATAATTATCCCATGTCAGCTTTATGATGATAACCGAAGACGTCTTTTGTAAGGATGAACAATACTAACAGCTGTTGAGGAAGCAAACGATGTTTCTTAAAAAAAACAGATGTGCGATCTTCATAAACATTTATCAAATAGCTTTTTGCCTAAAGCAGGTTTTTCTAGATTGACGTCGTTTCGAAACCGGTGAGATAGTGTTAATGCTAATGGTTAAATGCAAACTACAATTGGCAATTCATTTGAAGTCAATTGGACGAATAGAAACACAGCGTAGTATATTAAGTAATCCAAAACTCAACTGAATTGTCATGTAGTCGCATATATCAATGATATTTGAAAGTCCTAGACTGAGTAAGCGAAAGTTTGACTCCACACCTTTTTTCTGTCTGTAGTACCTATATACCCAAAAAGGTATCAGAAGGTCTAATGAGCTTCTGCCATAATATATGATTGCAATAATTCCTCTAAGTAATCAACCATGTCTGTTGAACTTTTATTCTATAAATTGTGTTAATTATATATCGAAGCAATTAGACCAGCAAGCTATACGTCTACTAGGTTTTTAATAATGCAATTAAATCAGATTAGTTAATATTCGCAAAGAGTAATCAAAAGAGTAATCAGAAACTTCAATTGCAATCATAGCATTTGAATTGTACTATTTGTAACTCGAAATAATAGGAAAAGTAACCAAAACTTCAATTCAGCTAAATTAAAGTTGTGTGCGGAACTAATAACTAGATCTTACCGAGAGTAATCAACATATTAATGAACTTCGTCAATCATGGGACTACTAACCCCAAGTAAACAAAATAGTGATCAACATTTAAGTTATCACAAGTGCAAGTGAAACGCGACCACTGAATACAAGTAAGTACATGTATATATCGTCACGAATGACTAATGACGAGGTTGTTTATAATTGGAGAAACTAAATGTTTAATAGGGAAAACTTGTGCCCAAAACAAAATAGAGGAAGGTTAGAGTCGCCTGTTTTGATGTCGGCGAGGCACTACGATCGAGCACCAGGGCGATAGTGGCCTCGGACCGCCACGCGTAGAACCTTTTGAACCCACGTACCTCGATCAGACGACAAGATTCTCGAACTAAAGCGGACGCTAAATCAAAAGAATAAATAAAATAATCGGCCGCTCTCAGGAATCGAACCTGGGACACATGCCCCAGGCAACGCACGCGCTGGTGGAGTAGCTCTAATATTAAATTGGATGGAGCTTAAAAATAAACCGGATGGTGCTTGGATTAAATTGACAGCTGTTTGGATCATAATTAGCAGGAAAACCTGTAGTGCCAGTTCAGGCGAATCGAATAGTTCTATTTATTGACAGCTATCGCCCGCGCCGCGATAACAGAAGCCCCCACGTATACGCTGCGACAGCCTTTTATCAGCGGCGGAGCGCGCTTCTGTGGCCAATTGCAATTGCCCCTTTCCGGTGAAAATAGTTATGGATGATTTGGCATGCGGGCCACCTGGTCGAACGCTCTAGATCCCAAGGTTGCCCACAGGGTAGGTCTCATTCGGTTTCACCTAATCCAAGCTTAATTTATTTTTAATTTTTTAAATAAAAATACATAAAAGTTATACACCGTCATTTCAACTGTGGTGCATTTCGTTAAACAAGTGACATTTTTGGCGTGCTACTCTTAAAAATTAATTGCTCCATGTGATGAGCCATCGCGCTTCAGAGACGCGCCACGGCGCTTACTTGGATGAGGAGCTTCTCGAGAACATCATAACGAACTGCGCGACTGGGACAAGAACAGACAGACGAGCGAAGACGCAAGATAAGCGCTGAACTAGCAACTGATTCTATTGAAAGGGAAAATACGCACAATGCTGCTGCTGCTCGTGCAGGCATGCCCATCCGTGGCCCTGACGCTTCTTCTTTCACTCAACCCGAAACCGTCCGAGTTATCCAAGATCCAAGAAGCCGATCTCACTGTTCGTCATAGTCACTGTGGGATGGCTCACACACAAGGATCCGTTTTGTGTTATGTGGTACGCCTCCATAATTTCTCGAGGTAGTTTGCGCTTGTGTCGGAACATCACTGTCGCGCTGGTGAAAAGTGATTGGCATCCGCAATCTCGGCAATGCATCTCTAGATGTGTATAAGGGGTTCTTTTCATAGAACTGTGGTGTTCTCGTAGACGTATGTTAAGGGAACGCCCAGTCTGTCCGATATGCGCCCGCCCGCACAAAAACGGAATCTTGTAAATCGCGCCTTCTACGCAGGTGACTAACTCCATTCTGTGTTGAACGTTGCAGCCGCTGTGAGACGTTGGATCGTCTTTTCTCGAGCGTTTGTTGACTGCGGAGCACACTGAACTGAGTTTGTGGCGGGCGGAAAAAACAACATTCACATTGTATCACGAAGCGACTTGTTTGAGTCCGTGGGAAAGGCGGGGGATGTGCGTTATAACTGAAATCGTATTCTTCTTTTTCTGCTCGAGGTCATCTCTCTCGCTCTTTGAACCTGTTTTAAGATGTTTCACAATTTTTTCGCAAGCTGCAGAGATGACAGGATTAGTATATCCCAAATTCTGGAGCCGTTGAATTTGGGACATGAAGATGGAACTCAATTTGTGAACGAATGTGCTTGTTAAAGCAGTCCTCAGACAGGAAAAGGCGATGCCTTGTTTGACGAGTTTGGAGTGATCTGATTGAAAGTAGAGCAGCGCTTTTCTGCGACTGTAAGACCAGCAAACATGATTGTCTCCCACTTCGACGAGGAGATCCAGGAACTGAAAGAGGTTCTTTTTCGGGGCTTCATAGTTGAATCAAAGTCCTAGCCCTTTTTCCATGAACATCTTCAGCACGTTGTCAAGCGTCCAATGAAAATTGGCCCTCCCAGCGAATACAAAATAGTCGTACACGTACCTAAACACTTTTTTGGTGTTCTTCTCCAAGCAGGGTTCTAGATCCCGATCGATCCTGAAGGATGTTACTGAGCAGAGGGGCCACCCTCGACCCTATGCATACTCAGACTTTTGTATGTATACCTTGTCCTGCCATCCGATGAGTATGGACCTCAAATAAACGGACAGGAGTTCGAGAAAGTCTTCTACCGTGATCCCGCATTGCGTCCTAAAGTCGCTTTCGTCGTTGTGTTCCATTATGCACCCCTTGACACTAACCATGAGGTCGTCGTGTAGCAGGCATCTACAAATTGATTTCAAGCTTCATGTCCCAAATTCAACGGCTCAAGGAGTCGGGATATCCTAATTTGTTCATTGCTTTAGCTTGTGAAACAATTGTGAAACTCCTTAAAAAGGTTCAAAGAGCGAGCGACATGACCTCAAGCAGAAAGAGAAGAAAAATTTCAGTCATACCGTATATCCACCACCTTTCCCTCGGACTCAAAAATGTCGCCTCGAGGTACAATGTTAATGTTGTTTTTTCCGCCCGCCACAAGCTCAGCTCAGTGTGCTTCGCAGTCAAGAAATACGCGAGAAAACAAAATTTAACGTCTCACAAGGGCTGCAGCGTCGAACACAGAATGCAGTTTGTCACCTGCGTAGAAGGCGTGGTTTACAAGATTTCGTTTTCTTGAGGGCATGCGTATGTAGGACAGACTGGGCGTTTCCTTAAGATACGACTACGAGAACACTACAGGGGCGCTATGTTGCACGTTTTGGACTCCCAGGGGACTAGGGAGAAGGAAGTGACGTCAACAACGCTCTTTGGACTTTGGATGTTGATTGGTGGAGTCGCTGAAGACGCGTTGCGTGGTGCTGCTAAAATACGTTCACTCACACCTACGTCACTTCCTTTTCCCTAGTCTCCTGGGAGTCCAAACGTGCAACATAGCCCCCCCAGTTCTATGAAAGGAACCGCTTATACATATCTCGCGATGCATTGCCGGGATCGCGGATGCCAACCCCTTTTCACCAACACGACAGTGATGTTCCGACGCAAGCACAAACTACCCCGAGAAATGATGGAGATATACCACGTGACTGAAAACGGATTCTTCTGTGTGAGCCAGCCCACAGAGACTTTGAAGAACAGTGAGATTGGCTTCTTGGATCTTGGATAACTCGCCGCTTTCGCGTGGAGTGAAAGAAGAAGTGCCAGAGAAAAGGGAGGGGCATGCCCGCACGAGCAGCAGCATCATCATATGTATTTCCTTTTCAATATAATCAGTTGCTAGTTCAACGCTTGTATTGTGTTTTCTCTCGTCTGTCTGCCCTTGTCTCAGTCGCGCTGTAAGTAATATTAAACTCTTACCAACTCGCCCTGCTCCACTCGAGGCAACTCGAGGAGACGTGGCAGGACTCTGGTTACGAGGTTGTAATAAAAAGAGTTAAGTTAAAATATTTTTACGGTGTGAATTATGAACATATTAGTTCAGATTATTTATACATGGGACGCATTTTACTAGAATTCAATTGGGAGTCTGCAATATTTTTGCTTCACAGTGCGAGCGTTTTATACATTGTAGCCTTTTTTAAGATAAACAGACACAAGCGTTCTCCAGTCTGGCAAGGGTGGCGCAAGCTACCGCCCGGTATTGGCCTCGAGATCGAGCTAGAGGTGACGCTACGGTCGCGCTATTATCATCATTAAAGCGGGGATAGGAGAACGGCCGCCCCATAGGCTCTCCACGTTCAAGCGCGAGACGGTGTATATTCTTGCGTTTATTTTGTCGCATACTATCGGTGGGAAAACAATTCTAGCGGAAAAGGATGCCGTACTGTTCGGTGTTTCAGTGAAGATCGAATCGTGTTGCCAGCGTGCGGCCTAAATTTATATAATCGCGTCTGTGGGTGCGTCATCTGCTCTAAGCAGACGTTTGAAAGCATGGATCACCACGACTGATGCCTGTCTCCGGCTGAACTGAAATATTTGTTAAATATTTGTTTCTTTTAAAATCTATGTATCCGTTCATCAACGTGGCAATTAAAAAAAAAATTTCAACCCAGCCAGATAACATAATACTGGTACTGTGGGCTGAGAAATCGCAGCCTCTATGCTTTTTTTTTTTTAACTTCTAGCTTTTGCAGTAATATAAATATTTAGATCGTAGATAAGTTAGCGCTGTATTAAAAATTACGATGGTATTGAGTTCTTCTGCCCTTTTACTATGCGATAGTGTGGGTAAGTTTTTTGGAGTCTGAACAAATCTACTGTGTTGCGATGAGGACAGGGTGTATCTACTAGTTAAGATCTGCAAACTGCACGGTTGACAGGACAACTGAAACAAGTGAAACAAACTGTTATAATATGTCTGCCGTGACGGTAATAAATGGGTGCAACCGAGCAACGCAGCAATGTTCCTGTTATTAAATGCTTTTATCGGAAGTGTGGGTACACCCGCTTTAATTTTCTCGGTGAGGACCGCGGATGTCAAGAGGCTCATATTATAAATTTCTGGCTAAATAATCTCGTATTCAAACCAGGGCTTGGCATTTGATCGATTAACCTACCGATTAATGCTTTAATCGCGATCAAATTTTTAACCGGTTAATCGGTAATATTTTAACGAACCAAAATGAAGTAAAAAGTAAACGCTTTCACCACGCTGACGTGGACGAGAGCACCTCTATGAAAGGCAAACTTTAGGTCAAAATTTAGCCTAAAGTAAACTGTGGGGGGAAGATTTGTAACTCCTGACAAGGTGCAGAAGGTTACACGTCTCCCGGCCACTTGAATAGCGTTTGAGTGCCCGTTTAGCGCAGCAGAGAGAGACTATAGTGTGAACAATCAAAGAAGGTCGCTCTTGCCGGATAATATCACCGAGCCTTTTACCTCATGCAGCTGAAGTAATAATGTGCGAGTGTCTTCGAACTGTTCTTAACTACACATCAAGGTTGATTCCTAATAAAACTTGTGTATGAGGCCCTTTACCTCATGTTCAGCAAAGGCAAAAATAGAAAACAAATATTAATTTTTGACTTTTAAAATATTATGCATGAAAATTAACGAGACCGATTAATCGATTAATTAATCGGTTAAAGGGTGGCGATTAATCGGATTAAAACTTTTTATCGACGCCCAGCCCTAATTCAAACACAGCAGACTCTGCAACCCCAACAAACGACGCGCACCACTACACAGACAGACGGCCGCAGTGATACTCTTTTACTGATGAGGGCTAGCGACCTTCACGAGACTTTCCGATCACCCTCCGCCCTCAGTATATCGGGACTGGGCAGTTCATCGATTAACTTTCAGATTATCCAAGTAATGCCTTAATTGCAATTTTTTTTTTGCCGGTTCATTGGAGTCTTGTGCTGGAGAAAGTCAACAAGGAGTAAAATATGCCTGCTTTAATATTTTTGACGTCTTTATTTCTTTTGTGAAACTGGCTTGCACGGTAAACCACTTCAGCGTGCTTGTCATTTCACGGAGGGTGATTATATTGTTTAAGTAATAACTTAAACAATACTTAATTTTAAAAGGCATCCCGTGTTCATCTTTATGTAGGACTCACAACGTGAAGTTTAGAATGGGAATGCAATATGCCATTTATGACATAGTAAAACAAGTAAAATATGTGTAGTTTTAACGTCTTTCACGCAATATGATCGGCGAAAAATTAACACACGGATTTATTGATTGATTAGTCTATTAAAGGATAGCGATCAGTCGGGTTAATTTTCTAATCAGACCACAGACCCACTCAACATTCAATGCATTATGAAAGCCATGGTTTGTGCGAGATAACAAAAATATGCGGGACCAGCGATTGTGTACAAACCAACACACTAAGATTATGGAAGCTTCCGACTTAATCATAATCCCTTTGCTGAATTTCTACGCATGGGAAACGATACAACACAACCTTTAGTAAGAAGAAACGGCAACAAAAACATAAAACATTTAATAAGGAATGTCAAGCTCAGCCTGAAACGGGCTTGCGTCGTCGAGATCCATGCTTCTGAGCGTGCGCCCGTAGCAGACGACGCACGGCGCCATCCCCGCTTTCGCGCGTTTCCCATTTCGGCCGCAAGGTGGCGACACGGTTCGATCTCGAGGCGAATAAAGGGAACAGCCAATATCCATCCATCCATCCAGCTTCTCTGTCGTAGAGGCAGCTGTAGCTCGCGATGTCGGTCGTCTCTGCGTCTCACCCGTTCTTCGCCGTCTCACTTTGTCTCACCGCTTATCTGCTTCGCTGCCACCGCTTCGAACGAACATTTTCTTCATCCTTCTTCTTCCTTCAGAATGTGACTAGAGTGCCTTGTCCTACAACGATGTCGTTCATCGAAGGTGACAAGAAGGGGTGAGTGGTTTACACGAAGAAAGAGAGCTTCTTCCTGCTACTAAAACCAACTTCCCGAAAGAAGCTAAAATTGACGCATATAAGAGACTGTACCAAATATAACCGCCATCCGCAAGTCCGCCCACAACTCATGGGACAACGGTAAATCCTAGTGGAAGAAAGCTGACTCCGAGAAGAAGCGGTGCATCCATGCAGCAGGTGTGTAACTAATTTATGTATTCCGGCAGAATAACGTAATGCGTTCGCAAAACCACAATGCGTTCGCAAAATCACATGGTACGACGTGTGTACTAAATAACTCTACAGAGGATTTCGCTGTGGCCACCTGCAGAGTCCGCTGGAGCTAGTAAAGCACATTACTCTCGAGGCCGTAGGTGTGCAGAGTGACCAAGAATTGTCGCCATCTTTGGTGCTTCTTTTGCTGACAGCAACACCTTACGTTTGCGTGCTGTGCTGTGTCCAAGCGAAAACTACGCTTCGAACACTCTGGTTGTGCCACAACACCCTAACTTGGGCTCCGACCCCTTTCTTGAGAAGATTAGAGAGGCAACCTGGATGTATCAATAATACGAGGCGCACGGAACTGACACTAGTGCACGAGGAAGTTACCCTAAGTAGGAGTTAAGAAAATGTCAATTATATCTAGCACCTCAGTTTTTTCCATGCTATTCTTAAAAAAAATCTTGTGCCCTTTTAATACATTATTAGCTCTCATTCCTTAATTGTAACCTCCTAGGAAATGCAGTTATGTGAACATGTAAAGTGCTGGAGTCCAGTCGTTGACTGCTGTCCTTTTTCAGGTGTTCATGTTAGTGTGCACGCGGAGAAATTTCCTGCAGGGGCCGAAATTTCTAGGCCCCTCCCGACGCGGCCCGTTAGAGACACTGCCGGGCCTTGTCTGAGCCCGACAGAATTTTTAGATATAAGCCAATGCGGTGTCCAAGCCCGACAATTTTTTTTTCAAATATGAGCTTGAGCTTGGCCTGAACCCGACATATTATAAACATGAGCCCGAAAAACGTTGGAGGTCTTAACCTAAAAACTGTCTGAAGTGGGCAGTCCCGGTGCACTGGTGGTGTCAACGTATACGTTCTTTTTCTATCCACTGAAAAGCTTTCCATGTGCAAGACGTCTTTTTTTTAACAGCGTTGTTGTGGCTTTACACTTCGCGTATTTGTTTTGATTGAACCTAAAATATCAATGAGCACACTTCTTGTTATCAAAAATTCAAAATATGCTGCACAAGACTGTATTGGCACGGCATGAAAAATGTTTTGTTCAAGCCGGAGCCCGGACCGGGCCCGAGAAATTACCTGCTACCCGACACGAGCCCGGTCCGCGGGCCGGGCCCGTCCGGTGCTCTAGCGCAACCACTGTAATTTATTTGTTTTAACCAGTGCATTGTGCCGGCGTGATTAAGCCGCCACAAATTGGATTTAAGTAGTATAATATGCTTTTGGTTTGAAAAACTGAGTGTCCTCAATATGACTATTGTCGATCAAACTGAACTACTGCAGCATTTTTCCTGCACATCAAGAAACAGCCATATGTATGACGTAATCACTTCTTCGCGATTCATTCTTGCAGTTTAGTATCAAACAACAAATTGTACAGCATAAATAGCGGTCGAATTTGTTTTTCTTTCTGCGTTGTGCTCTGTACATCACAACTCATGAATGCTGCCCCAGGAAACATTTCGGCCTCTCGCTGCAAGAGAGAGCACTGGTGTCGTACCCACCAACCAATGAACCTGACCCTCCAGATTTGGGGGCACTGGTGTCCCATATGACAAATGCGGCTGCCAATAGCGCAGAACAGTGGCAGCACCCACGACTGATGGCCAGTGCCCTCAATGCCACCATACGCCATTTCCGAAGCCACGCTCAACGAGCATGACGACTGTGTCATGATGCCATGTAAACGCTTTATTTTGTGATTGAATCTGCTACATACACATGAAAGTCACTTTCTACTAGACCACACATCTTCCAATGTTTAATTACAAAAGGAAAAAAAAATGTCGATGCTCTTTCGTTTAAAAGTTATTTCGAATTTGGCATCTGTCTAGTAGGAACGCTAAAAAGGTTGATGATGAGCCGCGTTTACGTGAATGGGACTTATGGGTTTCACCTTGGGGGTTAGCACGTAAAAATACAGTAGGTTCCTTGGGTACGGATAGTAATGTGACTATTCACAAATACGCCGCACGTTTGATTGAGCGCCAACAAGGTGCGAGCTAATGGCGCTGTCTTTTTCACGGTATCACCACTCGGAGTCCACGCTGCCACTATTCAGAGTATCACGGAAAGGTAATAGTGAGAACAAGAATGAAGGCTTCGTCGAGCAGATTTTTCCCCAGGAAGAGTCGCTCCTTGGCCTATGGTTTTGGCCGTCTTCTATAGCCCGAGGCTATGGATGCGACTGTTGTGGTCGGATGTAGGTTGGCTCCCCACAGGGACTTGCGCGTCCAAGTATCAAAATCCCAAAGGGTGTGCCTGAGGCAGACCATTTGGGAAGGGCAGGGAGAGCCGTCCACAAGGGGATATGGCCTCGCCTCGCATCCGGGACGTGCCCCGACATGGCGACGCCCACGGCCTGCCTAAGCTAGGCCAAGATAAAGATACGGCAAGCATGTGGTTCCCACAGACTTATCCGCATCAAATCTAATTGTTTTTGGATGCACATCAAGATCTACGTAAAGACGGAGCGATGCCGTATCGCAACCCTGTACATACCAAAACAAAAGCTGCGTTTCCAGCACGTGCTGCTTCAGATGACCACGTTTTCTGGGCGGTGTTTTGGGCTTCTTGGCTGTGTACCACGAGAGTGCACTAAACTAAAGTGCCGACGGAAGAGCGCACGACAGGAGAGCTCCACAACAGCAGAGCGCACGACAGCAGAGCGCCGCGACACCAGGGCGCACGACATGAGAGCCCATGTCATAAGAGCGCGCGTCTTAAGAGCGCATCAGGGCGCTTTGGGAATGGTCGATATTGGTGTCTTCAAACACTTTTTTTCACGGAGCTAAAATTTTGACACCGAAGGCAGCCGCATTTCGAACGCTTGGTGTTGTTTGGTTAACAGAGTCTGTAGACCTGTGAGAAAGTCATTACAACAAAGTTGCCGTCGCTGCCACTTGTATAGAGTGTTCTTTTTGAACTTGTACACTACTTTAGCTTTCGAGACAACTCTACTTGTCATTTTTGTCCCCCAGAGACAGGAATTTGGTTTACATATTAATAAGCCTTAAAAACAAAAAGTCGGTTTGGCGATGAGGTTTCTTCTGGGGGATTGAACATTTTAGTTATTTACTGCGAGTGAGACTGCAGGAGTCTACCGTGAGCACAGGTGTTACATTAATATCACGTTCAAGTCTGGCAAATATCAGAAAAACATCGAATTTGGAACGCTGTTGAAGTCAATCCGTTCGTTCTTTTGTTTAATGACGAACTATGAAGCTGCATTCACATATTGTACAGTGCTGGCTATCGCGTAACAGCTAATTAAGTTTATAACTACCAAGTTACTAGACAAAGAATTTGATAGTTGAACGTTCTGCCACGAGGAAAAACACCTGTGACTGCAGCTGTTCAGCGCTCTCCCGTCGCACGCTCTGCCGTTGGTGCTTTCGTGTCGTGCGCTCTTGTGACGCCTAAAGTCACTGGATCTTGGGGAAAAAAGCGCCAAGCTCCCTGTATGGTCCCCATGTTGGTCCGTGAAATGAGAAATTTCTCTTGACCCCTCATTTCTTGGCCAGCCGATCCTGGCAAGCAGGATCATTTCCAACCGGTCGCTGGATACCAGCACTGCGCCAACCACAGCCGAAACGTGAGGCCAAGGAGTTCTGCCGCAAGCAGGAGCTGCACCGACGTAGGAACTCCTCGTTCTGCAATACCACCGCTCGGAGATCTCGACAACGTTCGTCCTTGTGCCAGGGTCTCAAACGCTCTCTGATGCGCAAGTCTTGATTCGCAAGGCCAGGCCAAGGGCCAGCCTTGCTGAGCAGCTCAGCTATATTCAGCTCACAATAGCAGGAAAACGTTGTGTTACTTCTCACGGGTGAACATACGGGACCGTGCCCGTTTTCTGCCGCCATTGTGTTCTCAGCTGTTCACTCTCTCCTACGCCGAGCTGCTTCCCATAATGGTGCCCGTTCCAAGGTGAGATGCGACCTCAGTTTAAATGGGCTGTAGCCTGGTTGAAGGCGGTATTCACCGTCTAGATCCATCTCCGTCTAGCAGCTTGAATGCGATGCGCTTCCCTAGCATATTGTGCAGCTTACCTGACCGCATTGAATGTGAGAACGTGAGCCCATGCGCTTAAGTCACATTCAATTAAACGCGGCTTTGGGTGAAAACAAATTTTAATAAAAGCAAAGCAGAGTCGAGATTGCATCTAAATATCGTACACCAGTTCGATTCGGCTTTTTCATTCACTGTGGCGATGTTCATTGTTGTTTAATTCAGAAAAAAAAAACGCATTCGTGGTGAAGCGGTTGAAGATTAAAATATTGCAATATTGCGTCTTTTAACTGTCCACAGCACTGAGAGTGGTGCAGAACAGGGCACCTATAATAGAGTTTCCAGTTGACCACCAGTTGGCTTTTATCATTCCCGTAGTGGGGTCATTGTGACAGTCTCTACCTGTACTCCGGTGTCTTCACCGTGCCTGTAATGCTAGGTGTTAATGTGTTTTGCTTGCCCAGATTTTCCTGCCCCGCCTGCCTCACCGCCGCTGGATTGGGGCGACATCATAGAGGGTGTGGTTGCTACGTCGCAAACAAGCTCCCCGACTCCTCTACCTACTCATCCGCCACGTGTGGTCCTCCGAGTGAGGACGACTGGAAGTCACTCCGATGCTTTTGAGTAGAGGCTTGCTTCCGAGTAGGAGGCCCGTACGGTCGCTTTCAATAAAAAGCAGCAGGGCAAGGAGGAGCTGCAGCTGCTGCAGATGCAGCTAGGTCAGTGTCAGATTGCCTATTAATAGGCACAGTTTAAATGGTCAATAAACGCAACAAGTTGCGTTTATTGACCATTTTGAGACCCTCTGTACTATTGTTGATTTTTCTAAATACAGGGTACAGATATATTTAGTTTTTAACCTTTCTGGTCTTGATTGGTCGACTGGAACGGCGTCGCATATGAATTGTGTTACTTGTAAAAAAGCAGAATGGTTACTTTCTTTTTCAAATTTCTGTGGGTTTACTCAGTCTAACTTTTGCGAAAATACTGCTGATAACGTGCTTGGCTTATGCTTATTAAATGCACCTGTAGAGTATATTGTTCCGGCTGTTATACCTTCGGTGCCTGTCGATGCATATCATCCTCCCTTTGTAGTTCAGTTCTGTTTGTCATGTAGGACCCGTGCAAATCATCAGTTGTCGTCGTTGTTTTATCGAAATGGAGACTATTGCGGTTTTCGCGATAGTCTTGTTCAGCATAATTGTTCTGATGTTTTATCGGATCAAAATGCTGATTCAGCCGCTACAAAATTGACTATGGTAGTGTCTACTGCAATGAGCGTTTTTATCCCGAAACAGCAAGCACATTAATCTAAGTATACTGGCTGGTTCTCTAAAGAGCTAAAACGACTATTTCGCAATAAGTCTCACTGTAATCGAATGCATAAGAAAACAGGACTAACCATCTGGTACGATAAATTCAGTGTTTACCGTGCTTTCGTGAAATAAGTCTATAAAAATGATAAGCTATTGCACTCGTCGAATGTTGAAAAGACTTTAACTAGAGAACCTCGGACGTTCTGGCGCTATGCTAAAAACCACATGTACGACAATGCGCAAAACTTATGCTTACGTGAATCAACTCGCTATTTTTCCTCGCCAATTGACATAGCAAATCGTTTTTCTGATTACTTTTAGTCACTGCTATTCTAGTTTGAGAACTGCCGGTGCATCAGACAACATTAACAACACAGAATTTTTATTTGCTTTTACTGTTTTTTAAGTGACGATCGCGAATACGCGCTTGCCTGGAGACTCAATCGTAGCACGCTTTGAGTTCATCAATGCAGCTGTCGAACACGTCCAACGTAAGACGAAACTCAGACGAGGGTATGACTCCATAACACCGCCGTACTTAGACTATTTACAAGGATCTGGAACTTTGCGCTGTTTCCTCCTTACTATAGTTTGTCACCACAAGGGGGGCTAATCCATGTAGGAGTGTACTATATATAAAAAATTTAAATCTTGAAGAAACTAAATTTGAAACAGTACAATACCTTCATTTTTTTTAAAGCAGATAAAGCACACTTCACGTTCTTCCTAATTATTCTGTAACAAAAGCTTGGAGGACACTTAAGCTTCGCCTTTAAGAGTGGAACGCGATAGCGTAATCGAGCCCCGTTCGCAAAACCTTCTCATATAAACCTGCGCTCCCTCTCAGGCCGTGCATGCGTGTGTGCCTGGCCTAGTTGGTAGCGTCACGTATGACGTGACGTCACGCGCTACGTCACATAACATCGCGTGAAATGTAATGTGATGTCACGTGTAACATCACATGTGTGCCGTCAAGTGACGTCACGTGTAACATTATGTTTCGCGTGACGACACACGTGAGTGTTCAGACAGATTGTTTCATTTTCAAATCATTCATTCAATTATACAACAATTTGTTTGGACCCATGTCCACAGTGGGTAGTCCCTGGTCCAGTCATAAACTACGCTTCATAGAGCGGCACGTAAACTAATGTTAGAGCGAATACATTTATGATTACATGATGGCACGGTTACACCATCATACTTCAATTTTTAAAAAAATATCTTTTTAATGACTGCAAGAAGTTAGTTTCTGCTTTACATCCGTGGGTATTGCATTCCATATAAATGCACCGTTAAATTCAACGAGTCTTTTGCCCTATGCATTTATACATGGCGGTAGATTAAAATGATTATAAATTGAAGCCCTCATGTCTTATTGGGCTTTTGAGCAAACTTAGGGGCACTGGCTCATTAGTAGCTATAACGTTGTGTATTATTTGAGATATTTTTAACTTTTTACACCAAGCGTATAGGTAGTACGTGTATTGATTGAAATAAAGGTCGGCTTACATCAGTTGACAAAAATAATCCCTGGAGAAGGGGAACGAGGGGGACAAAGGCCGAACACAAATCTCCAAACACTGGCGCACGACTGGCGCACGACCGAAAAAATCCGTCTGGTCCTGGTATCAAATAAGGGACCTCTCCATTTCCAGTACAGCTGTCTACCAAATGAGCTAACCAAGAGTTAAATGTCAATAGGGCTGCCACCAGTCTAAGATAAACAAAGGTTAACGGCTTGCATTTTAAGGTTTTCAATAAAATACAATTAAATGCAGAGGTGCAGGCGAGCTGCACAAGAATGACGAAAATTATCCCTGGAGAAGGGCAACAAAGAGGACAAACGACAAATTCCCTTATTCCCCTTCTCCAGGAAATATTTTCGTCATTTTTGTCCAGCTCGCTTGCTCCCTTGCATTTGATCGCATTATAATGATAACCTTAAAATGAAGCCGTTCATTTTTGTTGGTGTTAGAATGGTGGTAGTTGATAAAACCCTTTTGCTCTACAGACGTATAACCTCTGGTTAGGTCAGTTGGTAATGCGCTCCACTGGAAATGGAAAGTTCCCTAGTTCGATATCAGGACCAGGTGGATTTTTTCGGTCGCACACCAGTCACCTAGCTGTGTTTGGAGGTTTGTGTTTGTCCTTTGTTCCCCTTCTCCAGGGATTATTTCCGTCATTCTTGTCCAGCTCACTTGCACCTTTGTTTTTAATTACATTGTATTGACAGGATCAGTTATTCTCGATAATGAAACAATTCTTAGCCCATGTTTCTGTTGACGATGAACCGGATTTAGGCAAGCAGGATAAGTACTTCCCCAGGACTCTATGCAATAGGTAAGTTGATTGTGTTCACATGCGAAGTAAAGAATTTGTAGAATATTGAATCAAAACATTCGCGTGCCTTTAGTAAATTATAACATCTAAATGGAGCCTTTAAACAAATATTAGTAATTTGAGTTTTCCAAAGCATATCTGAGTCAACAAAAAAAAAAAACGAAATATTTGTAGCAAGAAACATGCGGCAGCTCTGTAATATCCAGGTGAATTGCTAGCCCATAGTAGTTTCTATTCTTTATCCTCGAATGAAACGCTGTATGTCTAGTTTTCAGTATTTCATCGGTATGTTGATTAATTGGAAATCATGCCAGGGCCCTAGTTAACTCATCGGGCACTTTTGAGTCTTGACTGTAATGCAGGTGCAGTATCGCCTACAAAGATTAATGCCATATCATCAGCATACATTTGGGAACCTGACTACTTAAGGGACGACGGGAAATCATCTACATAAAGAAAAATAAAATATTCCTTAGGACAAAGCCTTGCGGTACACCGGTTAGCACAGTGTGTGGATAAAAATAAAGTGATTCATCCACTACTCATTGCCTTCGGTACGTAAGGTAACTACAAAATATTATATTTTACATGGAAATCTATAATAGTTTACCCTTTTCCCAATAAGATCATATGATTGACTGTATCGCGCGCCTTTTTTTATATCTAGATAAACTTCTATGGCAGTCTTGCTGTCATTAAGAGCCTTGTTAAGAAGTTGAGTCAAAACAAGCAAAGCAGTAGATGTAGATCTGTTTGTCCTACATCCGTGTTAATTAGGACAGAGAATATTGCACTTATTTATCAATTACAATACACAGTTACAAAGTATTTTCTCGAAGATTGTATTAATTGCGCTAAAAACCGAAAACGGTTTATAACTTGAGGGATCAGATGAGTCCCCATATTTTAGAAAATAGGATGTAAACATCTAATGGTATTACAAAAAAAACTTTAACGACAATGAATGACTAAATTAAACGTATAGCTCTTTGGAAAAGTTGACACATAAAGAATAATACAAACTAGGAAGAAGAGACGAACGCCATAAAATTATAGAGTAAATTAAAAATATTTAAATACTTAGCGCTCTAAACTCTCTGCGTAAGTTGACTTGCAAGATAAGTTCGTGGTCTCTTGCCTCGAGTTTGTTTTATTTCCTTTCTGTCAAGTCGAATAGCGAAGAAACGCAGTCACATGGGAATATATCTATTGCAATAGCTCTACGGTGTCGGGTAGTCAAGACGGCAGTGCCTTCTAGATGCTATCTCGACAGGAAGAAGACTCGAGTGCTTGCGCAATAGCATTAATTCCAAAAGCAAATAAAATATCACCAGTGAAAAAGAGTAACATATATGCAACAATAATTTATACCCGTGCATGATGGCAGAGTTGTATAGAAGTAATTATGCTGACGTGGAAGTATTTCTAAACCGTTTTATTTGTAATTCTAAGCTAGTTTTAGTTATATAGTTGATCGATTTGCTGAAAGGAGATCGTGGACTTTTCATATCCACCACTCGTATAATTCTGAACTTTATGAATGTGGCACAAATTTACTGTAAACAATCAATACTTGTTTAACCAGAAAGTAAATTCATAATCTCAGATGCAAAGGGGGTCTAACATTATTACATCTGCTTGACCTTCCAACGCTTGGATATTACATCTTTCAACACCTCAGTGGCACTTCATAACGTGTTTTGAGGCTCAGTTCGTCCTGCTCTTAATCAAAAGCTTCGAAAATAGACATTCTCTTTTTGTCGTGTCAAAGTAGCTTTCTGAGTTCAGGATTCAACATTCGAAGACAAAAAGAGGTGCCTATGGAAACGGTTCCAAATTATCGATTGTTTTGTTTATGACACCTTGCATCATCATTTGTTGTATTGCATCGCCCCAGTTCTCAAAAAAAAAAATATCGTGCAATATGCTTGTAATATGAAGGTAAAGTTCGAAAATACTAATGACCTGTACTGCTTGGCAAATATCCATAGCGTAGTTGGCCCAGTAATTTGATTGAAGTTGCACGATCACGTAAGATCTGACAATTTAGTACAACCAAATGAAAACGCTGAGGGATACTTTTTGAGATTATGAAAATATATTATATCTGTAGAATTGTGGAACGACGTCGAGAATATTTGGAGCAGTAGACACGCTCAAAAGTCTACTGCAGAAATTGTGCGCTTTGCTGAGCTCGACAAACATACAATTACAATGCATGACATGTGCGGGTTGCACACAGTCCTATTCTGCATCCTGTCGCTGATTTGCTGGTTTTGTTGCGATTTTCATTGTATAAACCACATGCTCACTTAGGTAAGCAGGCGAAAGTCACTATCACTGCTTCTGCAAACGATGAATTCATTTAAGCATTTTTATTTAGTTTTATTTAATTTCATTGTGTTTTATTAGACAATTTGAAATGAAGGGTGAGATGGAAAAAAAGCTAGGTGTATAATAACACCTAAAATAGTCCTATGCCCCGTACCGCTTGCAGAGTGGTAACACAGGTACAAAAACACGCACGAGTTAGTTAAAAGGATAAAATTAACATTGTTGATAGATTTCTAAGCAATAAACATTTAGGATCGATAATATAATCTTTTTTTTTTAATGTATGTATGCATACATTAAAAGGTGCTAAGATGGTTTTATCCAGAATCTAAAGATGCATATTTATACGTTGGGAAATTTGTTTTCTTGATGATGTTTACCATAGCTCGTATGTATTTGTAAGTTATTTTTGTAGTGTGCATTGCCTATCTGAAGTTCGGTGATAACTACTCCGTGTCAGTTTTAAGATAATTAAAGATTTCTTTCGTAAGGGTGAACATTATTAACCGCTGTACACTAAAAAACGAATGTTTTTTTTATTTTTCTTTATAACCAAGACCTTGCATTTATCAAATCGGTTTTTGCGTGGACGACCTTTTCTTTATTTATGTTGTTCCGAAACCGGTGGGACAATGTAAATGCTATTGGAGAAGCGCATAGTGAATTCGCACTTCATTTTAAGTCAATTGGGAGAAGAGAAACACAGAGTAATTAATGAAGTAATCCAAATCTTAAATGAACTTTTATGTAGTCGCATTTGACAATGATTTCTGAAAGTGATAGACTGAGTGAGGAAAAGTTTGCCTGTATAATGATATCTGTGTCAACTATATTCATATAACCAAAGAAGTAATCAGAAGGGCAAATGAGCTTCTACTGAGATATATTTTTGCGCTAATTCCTCAAAGTAGTTGGTCTGTATTGAACTTTCGTTATATAATTTATGTTACTGATATATCAAAGCAATTAGAGCTGCAGGATTTACGTCTGGTAAGCTTCAAATTAAATCGCATTACTCAAAGGAGCGCAAAGTAATCAAAAGAGTAATCACAAACTCCAATTGTAATTATATGATCTGATTTGTATAATGATATCTCAAAGTAATAGGAAGGAGTAAACAAAACGTCAATTCAGCTATATTAATGTCGGGTGCGCCACCAATCACTAGAGTTTACCAAGGGGTAATCGACATGTCAATTAACTTCAACGACAGTCAATGTGTTTTAGATCTCGTATTGACTACTCACCCTGAGCACGCAAGTGCCATAGCTTATCTTCCAGGGATAAGTGATCAGTCTATGCTACATTTTCTTTTCCAAACGTTTTTCAGGAAAGTTTTTTCCAGAAAAAACTTTCCAGTTTTACAATCCAGATAGTGAAAAGTTATACCGGCTTTTTCGGTAGGGTGACGTTGTGATTGTCACGGGCAAAACATTTTGAGGTGATAAAAGCCACGAAGAACAAATAAACCTATGAGACGCAATATGTCTATTTCGTTACATAGCGCGAAATCGGCCCCTTTTTAAACACCAAGCACATCACTATAATGCAAGTAAACATCTCTGACATACAGCGTTTCATGAGAGGTCTTACTGCAGTTAACGCTACGATTCGAAGGAACAAATCATGTTGCGGCAAAATTGTTACGTCATGGCAGTCATCGTCTCTGCGCGTTTCTATCACTGGCTAGAACTATAACGGACAAAAAACGCAGGATTACGGCGCATTCAATGTGTGGTATTGTTATAGCCGATAATAGCCAACGAAGAAAAGTGACGAGCGCCGTGACGATGCAATTTTGACGCTGCTTGGTTGGCTAGATTATGTCGTAGTGTGGGCTACGTTCCGACTGAATGTGAAACGAAGTATAGTGCGTCCTATAATATGTATCAAACACTACAATATAGACATTTGCGATAAACACCCTCTCCGCACTGCCATCTTTGTCTGCTGGGCTGTGGAACGCCTTCTGAGCATACGCTGCTGCACTATTGTGCGGCATATCAAACCCTGCGCATGCGTCTGCAACCCAGTGACTCAACATTTATCACTCGGGTGATAAGCGATGGACAGGTCTGTACCCGCAATGTTTCATAGGCTATCACAACCCAGGGGCATTTAAAACACAGTTAATGCTGTCTCAGAATAACCTTGCCACGGCTATGCAGCCGTCACAATGCTATGAACATGTTAGCTGTATTTTAGTATCATAAAGGAAAGAAAGAAGACTGCAGTCTCAGCCAATAAGAATGTCCGTGCAAGGCACGTGACAACTCACAAGCGAAGCACAGCCGCACAAAGACCCGTCACGCGAACCTAGACGGCTGTCCACCTGGCTGCCTAGAGTTTCACAGGGTTCTCCTTTTGGGGATCGAGTTATGAGGAAAATATAATCATAGTAGACTATAAAAAATATTTTGTGAGTTCACGCTATTGATGAGCACAAGCCAACCACGGACACAATACAGAACTAACGAATAGACCAGCCCCCCCCCCCCCCCCCCCAGCCCCGTCCTCGAAGCTCGACTGAATAAGCCAACCCTACCAGGGTGTTCGAGACCACGCTTTGACCCTTCCTTATCCGACACGTGACGAGCCAGCTCGACAAAGTGTGGTAGACCTCAACAACGGAGCTCTGGGCACCTGGGAAATGTGACAATAAGGAGCAAACTAAGCGTGATATCATACGTTCATTATTCCTGAGCACCTCACTTCTTGTTTTTATGTTGGGGACCCAAATCTAATCTTTACCGTTCGCTGCGATACTTGGTTTGTTTACCATAAGTGGAGTGTTTTGTATATTTTAGAAGGGCAAACTCGCATACCTCTTCCTCATACTTTATGACATGCACGGTCACTGTACCCCTATCATTTTGAAGAAGTGGAAAGCTTGGAATAGTTGGTGCACGATTCGTATAACACCCAGTGAGGGAAAAGCAGTATTGACGACTTCGGTGAGCTCTAGGCGGTGTTCTGGAGTAAATACGAGGAGGTACGAAAACCGTCGATATTAGGTTCCAATAAACGGCCCTACGAAAATGGACGCGTCTCGGGAGTTTTTGTTGATATTAAGGTGCCGAAGCCTCCCGAAAGAAAATGATCCAACAGCGCAGGACCCATGAGAATGTCCGCCCTGCCATAACTTGAACACTCGTGCAAATCGACATTATCTTGCAGAGCCGGGGCTCAACCGAGCTGGAATTGGATTCAACTTGATTGCCTTCTCCAGAAACCATCCAGCATCATCGCCCTCGAGAAAAACGAACTGGCTACAACCACCGAAAATAAACTAGGTGACAACCTTGTAAAAACCGAAGACTACCATTTGGGGATCAGCCAGGGACTGACGGGCCTCCGATATGCACTGGACACTCACAACGCGCAAACGAACCTTCAACATCAGCACAGTCGGGAAAACGAGCAACCTTCCTCCAATTCCTGGTCTAAGGACTTGTTGGACGGTAATCCTACCAAAAATTGAGGTGCCGACATTTGCTGAAAAAACTCAGGGAATGGCGAGGGTTGCTGATACCTTACGATTCGCTGCAATTTTGAGCTTTCAGCCACTTAAAAGTTTAAAAACCTATAAACATATCTCCGACAATGCAAAGGCGGCCGTGAAAGAAATTCACCTTTAAGAACCGAACTACGATTTAGCAGTTCGCACGCTGCATGACCTGTTCGGCCGACGGGACACGTTGATCGGCGTTCACACCGACCAGCTGATAAATCTACCAGAATTAAGCAGCTCGAGTCACTTGATTCAGATCCGGAAATTACTTCGTGCCATCCCATTCTGAAAAACACCTCAAGAATGTATGAAGGTGCAACCTAAATATTATACAGTTGTACTTTCTCGTGTGCTAATGCGATCGCTTCCCGATGATCTCGTCAGTTTGTTTTGACAAAAAACTGAAAGAGGGCGCAACAACAACCATCCCGAACGAGACTGAATTGCGTCGAACCGATCAAGTCAAGATCAACATGAACTTTCTCAGATTCAAGTGAAATCCGGGAATAAGAATCCAATGAACACCCCATTCGAACATTACATCATCTACCACCTTAGCCTAAGCATGAAAACGAATCAATCCCGAACAATCTATCTGCGGTGCCGCTGACAAATAAGCCCCTTCACCGCGTCCGCCAAGCCCTCAACTGCCCCCTATGCGACTCCGGCGCTTACGAGATTCCAAAATTAACAATCGAACTATTAACCCAAGACAAACTATCAAGGCTGACACAGGCACGTTGCTCGTATTTGTGGTTCAGCTAGAAATGTGACATCCACCACCTCTGAGTGATTTAACCGAACTACTCTTCGTGATGTGTTTCGTCCCCCTTTAGCTACACAATGCAACCCTCGATCGGATGACCATACCGGAGGGAATTCCACTCCCGTTGTCAGCGCTCCCACAAACCAGATATATTGACATGAACATGAATAAGCGGCTAACCCTTTTGTATCGGGGAATCCTAAATTACTGGATCTAGCAAATTTATCTGTGATTTTCTTCTCAGTTTCCCTTCCACTAGCGGTCCAATCTTTTTTCCCTCTACCTCCGGCATAGGCCGCGAACCCCTGCCCATGGTGTTGACTGCGCAATCGTTTGCTCTATGCTTACCCTCCACGTGGGATTTCCGCAAGTCCAAAGTCACCCACCATGTGTCCACCGCACGGCAATACCTGCTGCAGGCCCGCGCACTCCAGGATGACGAGCTGTAGCGTTTCTTCGGCCCCCTTTGTGCAGAAAGCGCATCCCACGTCGGTGTTTGTGTACTTTGCCCGAAGTACGCCCGTTTGCAGCATGCCTCCCTGGGCAGTAAACTTCAGTTTTTCAAACGGAAAGTGTGGGCACGTACAGCATGCCAAACGGCCCTTACACGAGTCCTACTTAACAGCAGAAGCCAATGAACATTCTTGCATCACGACCTCCCACAGAAACAGAAATGTCAGGTTCTTGTGAACGAAGAGCTGACCGCGCTAGCAATTGGAAATGCTCGAGGACCATATTGATATATCGGTCGACAAGTATGGCTCGCGGTACGAAGCGAGTTCAATGAAACTGCCCCCACACTGGATGCGTTAAAATCACCGAAATATGCACTGTAACCAGCAAACCAATTTACGATAACCTCCGTGCTCAACTCCGCCACGAAGATATGTTGTCTGCCGACCTTAAGCCGGAACGCTTGCCTTGTCATAAAAGGTGCTCTGATTCGATTAGATGCCAATTAGAAAATTGCCCCAAGAAAAATAAAACATCTTAATGGCCCACTGATAGCAGTTGAGATGACATTTGTGTGGATGATTCAAGGCAGCGATACCCATTATGCTTTCGCTTCCCAAAACGCAATCAACACCCTCTGTCCTCAATATGCGTCATCCAAAGATAGAAGCCATCTCTGTGATCCTTCTGAAATGTGGCATCTAGATTCTATCAATATTTTGGATTCCGCCAACACCCACTGCGTCGACCACCCGGCTCTAGAACGCTTTAAGTAATTTATCAAAAAGCTATTTCATCGGTATAGAGTGCCTGTCATGATAAGCGCTTCAGGCCTCAAACCTGACTGTAACCACTGAGGCATCACAGAAAAACCCATCTTTTCGCAATTTCGATGATTGAAGAAAGAGGCAGTATTGCTTGAGAAATATAACAATTTTTAGAGCCTACTTTGACGAAGTTCGTGCAAAAAGAGTGGAGTCGTCACACCAGCGAGGACAGAACATGTGCCACTTGCCTCATCACGCCGTGATACGCCGAGGCAACAACACTACCAAGCTCTTCGGGATATTCGATGCCTCTTCTCACGCATCCGAAGAACCGTCATCGAGTAACGTATTATAGAAGAGCCCCTCATTCAAGGGGCTCTTCGCTTTTCAATCGGAAAGCGAGCAGCTTCTGCTCGCTTTCCGATTCTCCAGGGCCATCTGCGTGGCTAAGATCCGGAACGGTAACCTACAAAATCAAGTTCGTCCTGAAAGTCCCTACTCCTTCGCTTTCTTTGGGCTAACAAACTTCCTACCTTCACTATCATGCCAATGCTCGTTCAATGGAGGATGGTGAGGGTCTAATTTGGAACTACTTGAAGTCCTCTTCTGCTTGCCGTGACTCTTCCTAATCTTTTAAACGCTTTAAAGAGCAATTACCAGGATTTGCTCTTCCGAACACAAGATGCATTTTGTGTCGACGACTTAATTGTTGCAGATGCTATTGATGAGGAAGCACTGCATCTCTTTTTTACAGTGGTGTGGTCCTGGCCGAAGCAAACATAAAGCTAAGAAAGTGGGGCTCCAGCTCGAGCAGGCTTGAGCAGCGTTCCTTACAAGATGGAGCCGCTTACAACAATGAAGTTGGTACAACCGGCGCAATGAAAGTTCTTGGCTTGAGCTCGGAGCGATCAACCGACGAAACAATTTTAGCACCCAAAACGTAACCAAATTCCTTGCTTCACAGAAGCCTACAGAACGTTCTATGCTCCAAGGTTTTTCTCCGCTTATTAACCTTTCTGTATATTTCTCACCTCTTACGAATCAAAAACAATCCGTACCGAAAAAAAAAAAAAAACTATTCGTCTATAAGAAAGTAAACGGGTTCATACCGGTAACAGTTTAGCCATACCAGTCACCGGTTTGTCAAAGGGGTGGCTCGTATGGCCCCGTTCGAGCCATAACGGTCACCTATTTGGGCAAACAAGTCACTCCTTTGGCAAACGGGTCACTCGTCCGGGGAAATGGACCACTCGTTTAAGCAAAGTTGTCGCAAGTTTGCTCAAACCGGTGACCATGTTGCAGAAGCGAGTGACCAGTCACCGTCAGACTGTGCAAGTTTAATCAAACGGCTTTCCGGAGCCCGTTTGATACTGAACGCACAGATTAGCGGCACACGTAAGCCTGCTTCAGCCGTAGTAGCCTATGTTTCCGGAAGGCCGGGAGCGCCGGTTCATAGATTTCAAATCGTCCGCGTAATGCAAGTAATTAAATTTGTATTTTAATGGCGGTGATGTTCGCGTTACCTAAAACTGCAATAAACAATTTTGTTTTACGTAAACGCGCGACGATGGCACGCCGACATTTTTGACAGAACTTTAAAACGTCGGCGTTTTTGTTGGCTCAAATTGCCTATTAAGCTTCAATATCTCTCGCAAAAGACGCAACCGTGTGAAAAAAAATATATTTCTAGACTCTGTTTCACCTCAATTAAAGACGCAGCGAAGGTAGCGCCCGAACACGTGGCTGCAAGAACATCGAGCATTGCGAGAGCACGCCCGCCATTGCAGCAGTCAAACTACGAGCTCGCGCTTACTATTTTATCTTTAGACACACTGCAGGCCTTGAACAAGCCCCTGCAGGTGTGGGGTCTATACAAACAACAAAGATATACATATAAAAAACAAAGAACAGATGGAAATCATATATATTGCTTATACAACGACATATATATATGCTTGAATGTGCACTATCCACCAGTGGTGGATGTGCGTTAGCAGGTGTTTAGACAGCGAACATTTATGAAAAGCTATTTTCTCTCCGTAAACAGGGCTATTTATGGAACTAGCATTAAGCATTATTTTCTTTTCGCCACGCGTCCTACAGAGAAATGCCTAGCGGAGCGAAGATGTGCGTTATGTTCCCCGTTAAGCAGCTGTAGTTTGAGCGCATCCAGAATCGTACATCTGTTATTTTATACACATGCGCCTCGTGTGGGTTGCAGTTGATTTGAAACTGCACTTGCTGACAAAAACACTAACATATGACGCATGATGAATCCAACCATACAGAGCCAGATGGTTGATGCCGTGATAGTCACGGGCAAAACATTTTTTAGGTAATAAAAACCACGAAGCACAAATAAACCAATGAGACGCAATACGTCTATTTCGTTACATAGCGCGAAATCGGGCCCTTTTGAAAATCCAAGCACGTCACTTTAATGCCAGTCCAAATCTCTTATATGCAACGTTTCACGTGAGGTCATACCGCAGTTAAGGCTCCTATTTGAAGGAGCCAATCGAGTTGCGGCAAAATCGATAAGTCAAAGCGCTCGTCGTATTTTCGCTTTTGTATCACTGGCTAGACCTATAACATGCAAAAAAACGCAGGATTACGGCGCATTGAATGTAGGTTATTCTTATAGCCGATGATTGCCAACGAACAAAGGCGACGAGCGCCGGGACGATGCAGTTCTGACGCTGCTTGGTTGGCTACGTTAGTTCGTAGTCAACGTTACTAGATTACCTCAGTTGTGGAACTCCCGCGGAAGGGGGTACCCCCCCCCCCCCCCCTCACTAACTTTGATCCGCCTGCCATGAAGCCCCTCTATCCTGGGAAAAGTGGCGCCCAGGGTGTAAGACAGACAGGTGGCGAAACGAGAGTGAAATGAGCGACCGGATTGTGTCCCCCTCGGTGTTCTCTTTTTCAGTGGCGCCATCTATGTGGAGCACCGCGAACTCTCACTCCGCGTGGGCGACCGGTGGCGACCGGCTGAACTGACGGAGATGGTTTCTCGTGTATTTTCAATGCGGGACTGTCGTGCTCTCGGTTTATTTTACGCACTTTCCATTAGCGTTCAACGCGAATCAGATTCCGATGGTGGTTAAACGTTTTTTTATTGATGAAAGGGTTATGTCAAGGCTTCTTGATAAATATCATCTAGCCTTGATGGGTTAGGGAATAGGGTGATGAGGGTAGGGGAATGGGTGGAAGTTAAATGATTTGAGGAAGGCCCGCCGAGCATACGTAGCCCAACAGAGAGGTTAATATTTATTTCCTATTGACGTTGTCACTGGCCGGTCTTGTCCATTCTCGGTAGTTTGTGGGTCTGGCTTCCACGGGCAGTTCGTGTATGGCAGCTTGTCTTTCCTTGCTGGTGGCCTGACAGTCCCATATAAGGTGCTGGCAGGTAGCAGGTACGCTGCAAGTTTTACAGAGCGGGTCTGGGCCGGGATCGTTCGGTGAAGTAGGCTTATAAAATCGAGCACGCCATACTGGGGTCAGGGCTGTGCATGTCTGGAGCCTTCGGATGCATACCCTCTCCCATCTGGTAAAGCCTGGTGGGATGGGGCAGTCGTCCATGGGCAGCAGGGATGCCAGTCGTTGTTTCCTGGCTATCCGCTCCATCTCTTTCTGTTCCTCTGGGTCCGGTGCCACGGGTTTCTCTTTGACCGAAGAGGAGGCGAGTCCTTGTGAGGGTACGTCATCTTGTAGTCTAGCCCTCGCGGCCTCGTTCGCCTCTTCGTTTCCTGGAATTTCCATGTGTCCCGGAATCCATGACAGTTCGAGCCGCCTTCCTTTAAAACGTAGTGTTTTTGCTAAATTCTTGATTTTTCGTGTAATATTGTTCTTGCTGCCTATGTGAAGGCATTCCTTAACCGCTTCCTTCGAGTCGGTGAATATGTACAGGTGTTTGTTGGTGCTTTCTACATGAGCTTCAATTGCTAACTGGATGGCGAGCAGTTCTGCTGTTTTTGTGCTGGGTGTTATTGGTGCGAGCTTACTCTCTTTCTTGGAGGAGCTCTCTGCTAACCAGGCTACGGCCGTTCTCCCGTCATTGTCTCTAGCTGCGTCCGTATATAGGATTTCGACGTCTTCCTGTTCCCTAAGTCTTCCGAGATCTTCGAGGTGTTTTTTTGCTGCAGCTGCGCGACCTTTCCTGTGTCCTTCACCTTGATTCATCGGTATAGGTTTGAGGGAGACGACAGGTTCGTCCTCCCACGGAGGCTGTGATGGTTGGTTGCTTGGAATGCACCACGTCCTTCTGCCTAGTTTTTCTAGTATGATGCGTCCGTGCCATGTCTTCTCCAGCCTGTTGTACTGACTGATCTTCATTTCTTGTGCGATCTCTTCGATGGTGTTGACCTGCGCTGCTTTGTGCAGTTCCTTGATGGGTGTTATTTTTGGCAGGCCTGTGATTACCCTCATTGCGGACCTGTTGAGAACCTCGAGTTTCTCTCTTTGCGTCGCAGTGAGCCTAAGATAGTTTATTCCGTACACTGCTCTGGAGACGAGCAGTGCTCGGACTAATCTTCGGAGCAAATCCTCCTGACATCCCCATGATTTGCTGGTAATCCGTTTGAGTAGGTTGAGTCCGTCCTTCCACTGAGCCTTAATTTGCTTCTGCCAGCTTGTAGCTCTACCGTCTTCGTCGAAAGTTAGGCCTAAAACCTTGACTCTGGGTTGTGGTTGTATGGGAGCACCGTTAAGGAATAGCTGGATGTTATGCTTGCCTCGGGCTCGTTTGCTAGTTATGGTCATATAGGCAGTCTTTTCGGTAGATATCTGCAGTCCCGTTTTTTTCATGAATTTGTCGGTGACGTTTAAGGCTTCTTGAAGTATGGCCTGTTGTTTCGAGGCGGTTCCTTTAATAGTCCATAATGTGACATCATCAGCATATATAGTAAATCCTAGGTCATCGATCTCTTGGAGTTCGAAGGCCAGGTCCGTCATAGCCATGTTAAATAAAGTGGGGGATATTACCGCCCCTTGGGGGACCCCGATGTGGTTAGGTTTGGGGGTTCCTTTGATGCGACCTATGATTACATGAAACTGCCTGTCCTTCAGGAATGCCTTGATGAAGTTGAGTATGCGTCCATGTAGTCCTCTTCTTTCCGCTGCGCGGATTACTGTGTCGTGAGGTATTGTGTCAAAAGCCTTTTTTATGTCGATGGCGACCATCGTTCTGGGCTTTGCATTGGCAGGGTTTTCGGTCATGTCCTTGTGTATAAGCGCCAGGCTGTCTTGAGTCGAGAGGTTGGGACGAAACCCCGTCTGCATAGGGTGCAGTTTCCGGTGTGTTTCGAGGATCCATGTGATTCGAGCTAGGACCATTCTTTCCATAATCTTGCAGAAGTTCGAAGTGAGAGAAATTGGGCGGAGATTCCGGAGGTCGGATGGAATTTTGCCTGGTTTTGTGATCGGAAGGACAGTGGATGTCTTCCATTCTGTCGGAATTATGCCCTCTTCCCAGATCCTGTTGATCCAGTCTAGAAGGTCGGCGGTGTCCTTCTCAGGCAGGTTTCGTAGCGCCGCAACCGTAACTCGGTCTGGCCCAGGTGCCGTGTTCGCCTTTGCTTTGGCGAGAGCTGCCTGCAGCTCTCCCATGGTGAATGGGAGATCCTCGTCGGTCGGTACTTGGATCTTGCAAGGCTCATAGCAGTCCGCTGGGGGTGCCGTTGTTGGCTGCGGAAAGAATATGTCTCCCGCGAGTTCTGCAACCTCTTCTTCCGTGAGTCCTAGACTGAGGGCTAGGTTGCCGCTGGTACCTACAGATCTAGTTTTACCCGCCATGCATTTGTACGTGCGCCATACTTTCTTCAGGCCCGTTTTCTCGTTGAATGAGTTGCAGTGTGACCTCCATCTATGCCGGCTTAGCTCAAGTGTGTAGCGTCTGGCTCTGGCTGTGGCTAGGTTAAGCTTGATTCGTAGCTGTTTAGAGCTCTTCTTTTTCCGGTAGCATTGTAGGGCTTGAAGCCGACTTGCCCATAGGTTTAGGAGATGGAGGTCCGGGGTTGGGGCGTCGTCTTTTATGTTATAAGTTTCCATGGCTTGCTCGAGTGCCGTCTGGATCTTTTGGGCTAAGTCTTGGCCGGGGAGGTTGGCGATGACTTTTCGAAAGTTGTCCCATTTAGCGAAGTGGGTCTTCCTCCGCGGTGATGTCTGGTTGTGTAGTTCGATGTGAATCGGAACGTGGTCGCTGCCCATGGAGTCTGGCGAGGCGTGCCAGGACATTCGGAGCCCCTTGGAGGCCCATGTTAGGTCCGGCGACGTGTCGGCCTGCGAAGGGTTTTGGGATATCCTTGTCGGCGTGTCTTTGTCGTTAAGAAGTACGAGATTATGAGTCTCGCACAACTTCTTGATGGACCTTCCTCTCCTGTTCGTCGTTTTGTATCCCCACATCGTGTGTCTGGCGTTAAAATCGCCACAAAGAATCGTTGGTGTTTTGTCCGTTAAAAGTTGGTCGAGCCATTTGCAGTCTTTGTCTTCCGTTATAGTTGGTCTGATATAGACATTAAAAACATTCAGGGTCTTGCTACCGATCTTGATCTTGATGCCGATCACCTCTTTATTATTATCGCTGATATTTGACGTGTCGATTTTTGCGTGGTGTACTCCTTTATGAACCAGTGTTGCAGCTATACCATAAGAACGGGGCGTGGCTCCTTTGTGCCTTGTTATGGTGGGCGTTGTGAATGTGACATAGCCCGGAAGTGTTATGTTCTCACAATCCGCCTCTTGCAAGAGAATCATTGCTGGTTTTTCTACTCTCTTGTCTTGAAATCGAAGTTTAAGTTCCGCAGCTTTGGTTTGAAATCCTCTGCAGTTCCATTGCATGATCCAAGGCATATATTTCTTTTTGTCGGTGTGATTGCGTGTCTTCTGATGGGACTGATTATACATTGAGCTTGCTCAATAAGGTCCCTAACATTTGCTTCATTTCTTTTATCGAAGTTTCTACGGAGGTCATTCTTGCCTCTACCTTGCTTTGCCAGATGGCGAGCTCTACGGTTGCTGAGGGTGTTTCTGCCTGTTTGTTGGATGGCATGCCAAGTACCACCGGTGCGCCAGTATCGGTGAAACATAAGGGAGTGCTCCATGCTCCCTTACTTGGTGTGGTTGGTATCACTGGGGACGGGCCCGGGGCTCCTTTTGTGGGGGCCGGTTTGTTTGTTTTGTTCTCTTGTGGAGGCGTGGCTGTGTGCGTCGTTCGCCTCTTCGGCGGAATCCTGCGCTTGGGACAATCATTGCTGGTGGCCACATGAGAGCCTCCGCAGTTGTGGCATTTGGGTTGTAGCTCGCAGTCGCTGTCCTTGCTGTGGTCGTGTCCACACTTGTCGCAACGGCTAGTTTTATTGGGACAGACATCTGACTTATGTCCGATTTCGTGACAGTTGAAGCAGACTACGGGTCGTGGTCTGTACGATGATACTGGGTAGGATTCGTATAAGAAACGTACGTATTTTGGAATGGACTTGCCTTCAAATGTGATAAGGACGGTCCTGCCGGATCTGCCTATCACTCTGGCCGCAACAATCTTATTTGTTCGACATATGAGGTCTTGCATGAGAGTTTCGGGCGTTTCCTTATTGTCGGAGCCGTGCAGATAGATCACTCCCTTGACTTGATTGCTAGCCATAGCCATGTAAGGTGTGACCTCATACGTCTTGTCATCCTTTTTTATTTCTCCGATGGAGAGCAGCTTACTTGTGATGAGTGGATTCTTTGTGGTTATTGAAATCGTGTTGGATTTCTCGCTCATATGTACCGAGAAGCCATCTTTGTTGCGCACGCCGGTCTTCTCAATAGCGGCACAGATGTCTCTCCCGGTAAACCTATATACTTCGGCCTTACAGGTTGGCTTGAGCACAACTGTCTGCGTGGGTGCAGTGCGTGATGTAGTATTCTGAGCATTGTCTGAGCTGCGGTGCTTGCGCCTACGAGAGGGCTGCCATTCACCGTCGTTGCCTTTGTCTTCATCCATTGGTGTCATATTGTTTCCAACGTCGTCGTCTTTCTCGGGAGGATTTGCCGCTGCTTCGCCTTCGGAAGACGTGCTCGATTTGCTTTGAAGAAATGATTGAATTTCTTGCTTGTGAGCCATGTACTCTTTTAGCTCTTGCTTGAGAGACATGAATTCTGCTACCTCTTCTTGGTTCTGCAAAAACGCGTTGAAGGTTTCTCGCAATTGCTGAAATTCAAGGTACATCTTCCACTCTGCTGGGTCCACGCTCAGTGGTGATTGCGCTGAGCTTTGCATCGCTGCGATGTTTTCAGTTGAGGGTGCCGGGTATGGATTCCTGGCTGCCTGGTTCATTACCTGCGTCTTTGTGAGGACGCGGATCTTGCCATTGAATGCCCTTCTCGGGGTGCAGTTCGGGTTCAGGGAGGCCTGGTCTTCAGCGTCCGCTGGTGAAGCGGGATACCCGGCTACGGCGTCGTCCAGGGTTGACGATGGGGTCCGGGGTGGAACCCCGTGGGGTTCGGATTTCAGCCGAACGAATGCTGGCTGGGGCAATCAGATTCCGATTTTTTTTCCTCTCGCCGCAGCGCCATCTGTCGCAAATCGGGGGTGCCCGGAAGCAGACGAGTACACAATCCGGTCACGGCGCTGCGGTACGCTTCTATGGGCCGTTTCCCCACCTGTCTATCTTACACCCTGGTGGCGCCATTCTTTGAACTAGCCGCCGCGCACACGATTCGCCGGTCGTCACGTGACATCTGGCTTTTGGTTTTGGACTTCCGCTCGCCATGAATTTCCCAAGATGCTACGCCGCAGCTGACGGGCTGCTGCGCCTGTAGAAAAGTCGGCCGGAAAGCCTTTCAGTGTTCCCGTGCCGTGGAAGTAAAGGCCCCTACGCACAGTTGCGTTTGAGAGCGTTCGACTACGTTGCGTGGAGAAACGAAAGTGAGTGACCGGCACATCTGGGTTTCGTATTGTCACGGATGACAAGTGACGAGGCGGTGAGTGACCGAGTAAACTGAACGTTTAATGGGGCGAACTTGTGCCCGAAAATAAAAGGAAAAAGAAAGATAATAACAGAGCGTCGCGGGCGTCGAAGGCGGCGAAGCAGCACGATCGAACGCTGAGGCGAAAACTGACTCCGGCTCGCCACGCGAGGCTCCTTATGTACAGTCGGGGACAAAAGTCCCCAGGACGTGCGAGCTGTGGCTGAAACGCATTGCTCTGCCATCTGCCGGCGGGTCGCCTGGTTTCGAGATCACACAAAAGCGCATGCGCGTCTTACTCTGCATGCAAACATGTGTGTTTTCCCGCTCTCCTGCGGCACTGCACCTAACTAGGAATACGACAGGTGGTACCACCTCGGAGATAGCGTTGGCGGCTGACGAGCGTCTGCTGCACATTTCAAAAGTGGAGATACGACCTGAGGCATTGCGCCGCATTTCGCCGTTTCAGCGCACCTTGCTTTATAACCAGTTCAGCTTATCGCTCAGTTGAGCTGCCGTGACTTCTTGCTGTATAGGTGCCATGTCAGTAATCGCTATCTCCGAGGAGGTACCACGCGCCCGATTCCGAGTTGGGCGCCGCGTCGCAGAAGAGCGGGAAAGCGCACACGTTGGCAGGCACAGTAGGACGCGCATGCGCTTTTCTGTGATCTCGAAACCAGCCGACCCCCCGGCAGATGGCAGAGCGTTTCAGTCGCAGCTCGCGTGTCCTGGAGACTTTTGTCCCCGACTGTACATGCGTGAGCTTCTGGAATAATCGGCGTAGAATGTTCGACGCGTAGAATATTCGGACCTCGAACAAGCCCCCAACATGATTCTTGAATGTACCAGGAAAGTAAATTGTAGGAATAAACAAAAGGGCGCGTGACTCCCGGGAATCGAACCCTGACTTTTGGCGTGGGAGGCAAGCGCGATAACCGTTAGGCCACGGCCGCGCTGCCTTCTTGGCGCGCGCCAGTATGAAGCGTGGAATCCAATTCAAGGAATTGCTTGTATGCGATAAAAGAAGAACGGATGTCCTGCGTTCTCGCGGTAGCAACGCAGTGAATCGCTTTCAAACGCAACTGTGCGTAGGGGTCTTAAGTAGTTTAAAATTGCCTGCTCCTGCTGGCGCTTGTGGCATCGGCGTCGCTCGCAATTACGGGTGGGTGCGGAGTACGCGCTTTCGTCAAGTGCTGCGTACGTGCTCGCGTATCATACTTTGTTTCGCACACATAGCTTGCAACGCGGCCGCGGCTGCGAACTTGAGCATGTGGATGTATCTATACCCCGTTTCAATATAAGTGCGAGCGCAGCCAGTGCGACGAGCACGAGTATGTCTCTGACAACGTTCTTACTGGACGAGCGTGTGTGCTTAACCCGCTCAAAGTGCGTTCGCTCTCGTAGTGTCAACAGGGTCTCCTTGGCTCGCAGTCTTATTGAAACAAAAACGCAAGCCAATAAAACACTTGAGATCAACCCCACACTCGCGCGAGCAGCTTTGACAGCGCAAACTTTACGTGCAGGTCTTTGGCAGGCTAACCTGGGATCTGCAGAAACGGGCGTTTGAGGAGGAATTAGATGATGTGCTCTCGACTAAAATTCGATCTCTTCAACCTATTACTTTACCACTTCAGTATCGACAAATTTAAAACACTAATCATGCAAAACAAAGGAGAGCAATAAATTGACGAAAGATGCTCTTTCAAACGTCTTTTTTTGCTTTACCTCCAACCAAGAGAGTAAACCACCACTGCAAGGGAACTGGAAATGTAAGTGGTATGTACAACATCTCACAAACCATTTTTTTATTCAGTAAGACACATTTTCTGTTTTACAATACATATTCAATGCACAAACTGATGATTTTGAATGCCTCCTTTACAAAATGCAGAAACGGGAATCAACCGAGCAGAAATGGGATTCAACTTGATTGCTGACTTCAAAAGCCAACCAGCGTCATCGACCTCAACAAAGACAAACTTGATGATGAGCTGGGAAAAACCGAAGATTACCGTTTGGGGATCAGCCAGGGACTCACGAGCCTTCGATATGCCCTGGACCTTCACAACGCTCAAAGCAACCTTGAACATCACCACAGTTGGGAAGACCAACAACCTTTGTCCAACTCCAGCTCCAAGGACTCGTCGGACGGTAACCCTGCCAAAACTTCAGGCGCCGACATTTGCTGGAAAACCTCAGGGACTGGCGAGGATTGCTAAGACGTTACGATTCGCAGCAATTTGAACTCCGAGCCTCCTGAAAGGTTTAAAAACCTACAAATATATATCTGACAATGCAAAGAAAGCCGTCAAAGAAATTTACTTTTCAGAACCAAACTATCAATTAGCAATTCGCACGCTACATGGCCTGTTTGGCCGACGGGGCACATTGATCGACGAACACATCGACCAGCTGATTAATCTACTAAAATTAAGCAGCTCGAGTCACTTGATTCAGATTCACCAACTACTTCATGCCATCCCATTCCGCAGAACATATCTAGAATGTATGAAGGCGCAACCTAAACATTGCCGATTGCTTCCCGAAGATCTCGTAAGGTTGTTTCGACGAAAACTCGAAGGGGGCGCAACAACAGCCATTCCGTACGAGACCGGATTGCGCCCTGCCAAACAAGTCAAGACCATCATGGACTTTTCTAAAGTAAAGCGAAATTCGGGAAGACAAATTCAATGAACTTTCCATGCGAAATTCGGCACCAAAACGAATCAATGTCGAACAATCTATCTGCGCTGGTGCTGACGAATGAGCCCGTTGACCGCCAAGCCCTTAACTGCCCACTATGAGAATAAGGCGCTTACTTGATTCCAAAATTGACAATCGAACTATCAGGCCAAGATAAATTATCAAGGCTGACACAAGCAGGGTGCTCCCTTTAATGTGGCAAACGTAACCACATTGCTCGTGTTTATTGTTTAGCTAGAAATTTGACATCCACCACCTCTGAACGACACTACCGAAGAACTCTTTGAGATTTGTCTCGACCTCCTTCAGCTACACAAAGCAACCCCCGATCGGATAATGATACCCGAGGGAACTCCACTCCCGTTGTCAGCGCTCCCACAAGCGCACATACATTGATATAGATATGGATATTCCGCAAACCACTTTGTATCGGGGAATTACAGATTACTGGATCAAGCCAATTTATGTGCGATTTTCTTCTTGGTTTCTCTTCCACCAGCGGTCCAGTCGTCTTTTTTCCCCTCCACCTCCGGCCTAGGACGCGAACCTCTGCCCATGGTGTTGTCCGCGCAATCGTTTGCTCTATCATTGCCCTCCTCGTCGATTTCCCGGACGCCCAAAGCCATCACCATGTCTCCACCGCACGGCACTTCTACTGCAGGCCCCCGCACTTCAGGATGACGTGCTGTAGCGTTTCTTCGGCCCCCTTTGTGCAGACGGTGCATCGCACGTCGGTGTGCGTGTACTTTGCCCGAAGTACGTGCGTTCGCCGCATGCCTCCTCGGGCAATAAAGAAGTTCAGGTCTTTAAACAGGGAAAGTGTTGGCACGCACAGCATACCAAACAGCCCTTACACGAATCGTACTTGACAGCCGAAGCCATAGGACCTTTGTGCAGCAGGACCTCCCCCAGAAACTGAAATGTACGGTTCTTGGCAACGATGAGCTGACTGTGCTAACAATTGCGAATGTTCGACGACCATAGCGTTATATCTGTCGACAAGTTAGTCTCGAGTTACGAAGTGAGTTCAACAAAACTGGCATCATGCTGGAGGCATTAAAAATCTCTGAAATATGCACTGTAACCAGCGACCCAATCGACAACCTCCGGGCTCCACTCCGCCACGTGGATATGCTGTCGGCCGATCTTAAAGCGAAAAGCCTGCCTCGTAAAAAAAGTTATTCTCATTTAATTAGATGCTTATTTGGAAATTGTCACAGGAAAATTCAAACATCTGGGTGGCCCATTGATAGCAGTTGAGGGGACCTTCGTGTGGATGATTCAAGGCAGCTATACATAATATGTTGGTGCTTCTCAAAACGCAATCAACGCCCTCTTTCTTTAATATGCGCCATCCAATAATAAAAGTCATCTCTGTGATCCTTTGAAATATGGCGTCTAGATGCTAGCAATTCGTTGGATTCTGCGAACACCCACTGCGTGGACCACCCGGCACTTGAACGTTTTAAGAAATGTATAAAAAAATTAGGTCACCGGCATAAAATGCCTCTCATGATAAGCGCTTCAGGTCTCGAACCTGACTGCTAAAACTGCAGCATCGCAGAAAAACCCATCTTTTCGCAACTTCGATGAATAAAGCGAAAACCAGCGTTGCTTGAGCAATATAACAAGATTTTGAGCCTGCTTAGAAAAAGTTCGGGCAAAAATAATGGAGTCGTCACACCAGCAAGGACAGAACATAAACCACTTGCCTCATCACGCCGTGATACGCGAAGGTAATAATACTACAAAGCTCCGCTAGTTATTCGGCGTCGTTTTTTCACGCACCCAAAAAGTCGTCATTGAGCGACGTTTTAGAGAAGGACTCCTCACTTGACCGGAATCTCCCTCAGCTCATTGTCGCTTTCCGGTTCTCCAACGTCATTTTCGTGGCTAACATGCTCGGAAGGGTTACCTACAAACTCATGTTCGTCCAGAAGGTCACGACTCCTTCGCTTTCTTCGGTTTAACCCAGTTCCGACTGACACTATAACTCCAAAGCTCGTTGAATGGAGAATGGCGAGAGTCCAAAAAGTATTTTTCTCCTTGCCCGAGACTCTTCCCTATCTTTTCAACCCTTCGAAGAGCAAGTACCAGGACGCGCTCTTCCGTACACAAGCTGCATTTTATGTCGAGGATTTAATCGTTGGAGAAGCCACAGAAGAAAAAGCACGGCATCTCTTCTTTCACAGTGGTGCGATCCTCGCCGAAGCAAGCATAAAGCTATGAAAATGGGCCTCCAGCTCAAGCAGGCTTAAAAGCATTCCTTACAAGATGGAGCCACTTAGAACAACGAAGTTGGTACAACCGGCGCGATGAAAGTTCTCGGCTTGATTTCGGACCGCACAACCGACGAAATATTTTTTTGCACCCCAAACGCCACCAGATTGATTACTTCACAGAAGCCTACAAAACGTTCCGAGCACCAAGGCTTTCTTCACGTATTTACCTTTCTGCATATTTCGCACCTCATTCGATTCAAAAGCAAAATCACTCTTTCAGTCGTTTAGGGTCGGAACGTGTACATGGGACAAAATGTTACCGCTAGAACAGGAAAGTGCGCAGTTTACCCTCGAATCGTTTCGCATATCTCTATGCGTCATGGAAGTATGCCCATCACAGTTGAGCTGCACGTGTTTAGTTATGGAAGCCTAGGAGCGTGTGATACCGTGATATACATACGCTCAACGAACACAAATGGCACGGTTTAAACTATATTGCCAAACAGCAAAGGCAGGGTGGCCTCGTAAAATCCGTAACTTTCCAAGGACTATAGTTGCTTGAATTTCTAGGAGACCGCCTAATCAACAGTGTACTGAAAACGTCGAGCTTCGTGAAAACACAAATATTTCTTTGGACAGAGTAGATATTCGCAGTGCCCTTAATCAAAGGTGATTATAATAAATGGTAGACCCCTCGTCGCAAACTCAGTCACAGAGATTAGCCGTCTAACAGACCCCAATCGGTAAGCGGATTGATCAAACAAAAATAACCCAACGGACCTTGTAACACGCGGTACCCTGCCGTTTCTTTTAAGAATAGAGAACGTTGGTGTACAGAACATCTCTGGCTCTAACAATCAATACAGGTCTTAACACGAGGAGTCAGTTTGAGCTCTCTCGAATCGACGTTAAGAGCCCAAATGCAGGTATTTGTGGTAAATTCTGGAGCAGAAGAACTACCCGAGGGCCTTGAGCTACACCGTCATGGATCGTTAAACTCTGTTGTTCGCATTACAGCCTCTAGTCAAATCTTGAGGTCCAATATATCTGGTTTTAAAATCTCCAGAAACATACCTTTGTCAGCTTCCGAACTCCAAAATGCCAAGAAGTACTCGATGTCCGTCATCGAATGAGAATATATGTTGTGTTTCTATAACGTCACTTCCAACACTGGATGAATACCTGCCGCATCAGGCATCAGGAATTGACAGTTTCCACCCATCTGATGAGAACGACGGATCAGCGCGAGGCCCGTTTTACCAGCAGATGACTTGCTCGAAAAAAAAGAGAAAAAGATTGAAGTATGCTGCCGGGAAGGACCGAGTTCACGGAACTAATGGTGTCGGCCCCACACATTCAACTTTTGCATGGTGATGGTCAAGGTACGCGTACTGAGTTAGGAAAACGCATCTGGATAATAAAAAGCCGCCAAACACTGAAGCGCATCATGAACTGGTGCCTGCCGTGTCGGAAAAGACGCCTCGCGCCTGAAACTGTCCCGTTTATTCTACTCGCAAGAGGCCAAGTCCACAAAGCTAACTCGTTAGAACTAATGGGAGTTTATTTAATTGAACTCTCTACGCATGCGGCGCACCACCCTCCTCCCCTAGACACTATATCGCACTCTTCTCATGCGCCGTAACTCGCGCCCGGCACCTAGAAATTGTTTCGGACGTGACTGCTGAGAACATTCTGTTCGCATTGCGTCGCGTTCTGTAGCACTACGAGGACTTTTGCTAACTATATACTTTGACAACATCCTGACTTTCAAGTGTTGCGCACACATGCACGCCACCCTCTCAACACACGAAGTTTTGGACTTTTGCAACGAGCTCCCCGAACACTATAGATTTAGTGTAGACGGAGGATAGTGGGAGCGAGTAATTCGAACCACCAAAGCAGTTTTGAGATTAGCCCTTAGACGCAGCAGCTTGACATTCGGGGCTCTGCAAGCTCTACTGTGAGAAGTAGAGACAGCAGTAAACTATCGACCCCTAACAACTCTCGGACCGCATCCTGCAGAACGCCAAGCCCTAACACCCTCACACTTTCCCATAGGCAGGTGCCTCACTGCATTAGCCAATCAACTAGAGGAATGCAGCCCGTCATCTACGGATTCCGGCATTCAAACACAAGCCAAACTACGCCAAACCTCATTCCACCATTTTTGGCGTAGAAGGAAACATTATTATATCCTGCTGCTTCGTTCATCTTATCAAGGACGATAGAAACCTGAACCCAGAGTAAAGTTTGATGACATCGTCATCGTGAACGATGATGAAACCTCTACCCATGCTGTGAAAAGTCGGTCGGGTTTCGGCTTTCTTTCCCGTCCGAGATGACGTTCTACGGGCTTGCGAGGTAGTGCTCTTCCCTGGCGGTTGTAAAATTACCATGCCCATCCAGAAATTCTTATTCGAGGAAGCAGCAACAGCAACCCGGGCCCGGCAGGATGTTGTGGGATATAGTCGAGAAGAAACACGTGTGGTAGAACTACTGGAGGAGCGCGCGAGCAGCATCGATTGGCTGTACGAAAACGGACGCGTCTTGGCTCCCTTCTTTAATAGGGGTGCGCTATTCAGGGAAAAGAGTGGACGCAAGAAGGTCTTTTAGATTGTTCAGCACGCGTACTACATTAGATTTCTCGCATTGCAGGGAGAAGTAGTGTTACATACGAAAGCAATCTTCTTTTCGAACTGTGATCACTTTCTTCTATACTCCGTTTCATGATAACCTGGCGAACTGTGGAGACTGCGGCACACGCGACCAAGTAAGACCATTGGAGCAAGTCACGTGATAACAATCCATGTTCGAAGTCACGGGAACCTCAACCATGGCAAACGCTCCAGTGTATACGTACCTTGCTCCGACGCCTTTATGGGATCGTGGTGGCTGTAGCTTCCATAGTTTGCCAAGTTATTGTGAAAAGGGGTATAAGTCAGTGCTTAAGAGTGACACAATAAAATCACAAACAAAGTTACTGGTCATTTTTTTCTTCTTTTTTTCCAACTTTATTTTAAGCACTAGGCCGAAGTTAATCTTCTGGTTTGTTTTCAGAGTACTGCACTTAGCGAGATGGAACGTATTGAAAATCTTCAATCATATTTGAAGGATAAGTTTTAGTTAGTAAAACAGGGTTCGTCAATGGGCGGATAAACGTTCGCGTTAGGTTTGTCCTGTGCGTTTTGAACGTCGTCCTCGAGTTCACGTTTGAAGAAAACAGTGAGCGACCTCGATAGCTCGGTAAATATTTTAATTATATTTTTTATATCTATTCTGTTTTTTTTTTGTTATTTATTTTATACTGAAAGTAAAACGGCTTAACTACGATTCACGTAGCTTTTAGACTCCTGGGGCAGCCTCCTAGGGCTAGAAGAAAAAAAAGCCTGGTGCACACTTGGAAGCCAGCGCTTGTTTTCTGAACCTAACCGAGTGCTTATAAATTTTACTTTGGTACAGCTTTAGTTTAGACATGAAAGTTCTTCATTCGACTTGCCAATATTCCTTTAGATCCTTCATAAAATCTAAGAAAAGATGCAGTCAATTGCCTGTTCAGCTATTTCAGTGAAAGGTAATGAGGAGGGCTAGAAGAAAAAAAAGCCTGGTGCACACTTGGAAGCCAGCGCTTGTTTTCTGAACCTAACCGAGTGCTTACAAATTTTACTTTGGTACAGCTTTAGTTTAGACATGAAAGTTCTTCATTCGACTTGCCAATATTCCTTTAGATCCTTCATAAAATCTAAGAAAAGATGCAGTCAATTGCCTGTTCAGCTATTTCAGTGAAAGGTAATGAGGAAAATACAAAACAATATATTCGGATATCATCCAGAGAAATATGCAAAACAAGGTAATTCGAGATTAAAAGTTCCATGAAAATACCCAAGCACAGATGACATTATAGAGAACAAGATCAAAATAATTGTATTTTTTTTTGACAAAATAGCCAGCCAAGTAAAAGCCCACGTCAGTATTATCCATTACATGTAAAACACATGCTGAGATAATAGCAAAATAGATCACAGAATGAAAAAATAAAAGAAATGACATGAAGACACGCCATACAACATCAAAATGCTTTCCTCACACTTCGAATTGTGCACGCAGCTTTACTGATTGGTGCAATTACTTGTACCTTTCATAGGATACCTCTAAAGCCCTTACACGTTCTACTGCTATGACTGATTTGGTACACCTGAAGATAGCATAAATTGTACGAACTACGAGGAATTCAACGTTGAATTCTTTCATGAGACAGGTCTGCAGGGATCCCAGACATCAGGTGCATACTCAAGATGAAGATGCACGAGTGCGTTATATGCTGCAAGTTTAACTCGCCTTGTATGCTAATGAATAAATTAGCATTTGCAATATGTCTGACACAAACCTTAAAGGAGCTGTGCAACAATTTCAGGGCTTTGCTTAAATAATTGTGGAAGTTGATGCCTGACACTCTGAAGTGAACTACTGAAAACAGATTTCGCCTGGATACCCTAGTTTTTATTTTAAAAAAAATGAAAAAGATCCAGGTTTTCGCTACCTCTCAACTCGTACATTCTCTTCCGGGTCACCTGCGCAGTGACGTCGATGGGGTAGGCGCGGGGTTCCGGTATAGTTCTCTATCTAGAGCCATCAGTGAGCGGCGAGAACTCATCCGCTCGCGACCGCGTGACCACGAGGAAAGTCTCATCCGGGTCCGGCCATACCCGTCCGGCCCTGTCCCCCTCCACCTCCGGCTTCTGGCGGCTGTTCGCGGTAGCAGATAGAGCTGACGGTTTCTTGGACCTAGGATAGCTGGCGTCACTAAAACTTTGTATAATAAAAGTTTTGTCGATGACACCAGGTTTTTGACGCATTTATAATTATGTTGGAACGACAAAATTTATAGAAAAGTTACCTTTTATCGAGCACGTATTCGCACAACTTGCTGTCTTTCTACAAGACCCCCATTGACGTCATGTTGCGTGTTTCTCATGGCCGCCCCTCGCTGCTGCAGGTCGGGGAATATTCTAATTTTTGCCTCGCGATTACGCGGCGGAATCGCAACATTCCGATGAAAGGAGGTGTGTTTTTGTCATTTGTGACAAGGTGAAGAATGTCAAAAGTAGAAGATGCCAATTATTTTAACGTTAAAATCGTTGCACAGCTCCTTTAAGTTCTGCAGAGGCTACTGAAGTGTACGTTCCGCAGGCAACAGCTGCACCAAAGGCGAATCTTAAAAGCTATATCGAGGTTCTCTTTATTATATGCACCGCCCTTCATAGTGAATGTTTTGAGACACTTAATTTAATCTGCAATAAAAAAAAAACGCTTAAGTCCACATTTAAAATGGCTCCCTGAAATCCTTTACTACTACGAGAACGAGGACGCGGCATACTGAAAAAAAGATACCGGAAATACCTGGGAGTGTATGTAGCTTCGTTCGACGCGAAGGAAAACCGCGAGGACGCCCTAAAAATGTGCAACCTCACAGTGAATCGAAACGCCACTAGCGCGGTTTGTCGCTGTTGTCAAAGTGTGGTCGCAAAAACGGCGCTTGAGCGAAAGCGACGTTGGTCGATAGGCCCGCGGCGATATTGCATTATGACGCGGCACTCCACTGGCGCAAGGTGGTCTTACGGATGTAAGCCTCGATGAATGTGCAGATAGGATGGCGACGTACTAGAGGAGTTATACCAGTAGGCCCTACACCTGCGGAGCCAGATCCCAAGTGACGGAACTTGAGGCGTGTCAACCCGGAGCAGTTAATGTAGCCCTTTTGAGAGGGCATGAATCCATAAATTGTACCAGAAAGCACAGTGGTACACGCATTCTCAGTTTTAAGGAAACGCTTTCTGTTGCTAATTAATTTCAAGAAATTCACTCACAGAAACTGAGCTAGTAAAAAACGGATCGCAGAAATCCACGACATACGGTAGTCGAGTGATGAATAATCCGTGGGACAAAATTGCAGTTTGGTCCGTTCTATGAACTTGACACAACCCAACAGTGCTTTGAAATTTTAGTTGTCGCTTGGCGAATAAGTCGCTTGCCTTTTTTCACCTGTATCACTCTCTGCGCAACAGGTGCGCATAAAGTGTAATAATTTGGTGCACGACTCAAGATTCATGGTGCAGGGTACATGTAGCTTCCACCGCGCTGTCATCGTCACAGTTAACAGACTGTATTTGGTTAATTGTTTTTCACTACGAGTGAATGTAAATACGGTAAAGAAAACACAGTAAAACAGAATGATAAAACGAAACTTGATGAAGCCTACTACGTGAGCGCTTTATTCTGTACGGAAGTAACAAACCAACTTGGTCGTAATACTACCCTTAGCGTTCACTTCACTGACAAGTCATATCTGAAGAAAGTTCAAATCATTGTCGCCCTTTCCAAAGACTTGGGCAGTGTGGGTCTCTAGTGGCGCCTATCAAGACATACGTATGTAGCACCAAGGTCGGGAGCACTGAGTACATCCAATGGAGTCCCACGCTGTTAGTAATTAATTCTTACCGGTGTAGTAGGTTGCGGAATTTTATACTTCAACCACTGCCACTGAGGCAGTAATAAAAGGACGCGCGTCACTCAAAACATTTTGACCTGTGACTCTACCCTCTTCAAAGGATCAACCGTTTAGTCATTGACTCTACTAACCATGAGCCTAAAGTGTCAGTACGAGAAATCTGGAAACATTATTATGATAAAGCATAAGTACGGAGCAGGACTCCATCAACGAGATTTCGTCGAAACTCAAATAAACATCGCAAGTATAACCACCTGAATTTATAAATGCAGACGGAAACAAAAGGGCCACATCTACTGGATTGTTTACAAACATCAGAAGTGACTTGTATTCTGCGGTTCAAAAATGTAGGGGGGAAATCTTGAACAGATCGACGCGTTGTGGACGGTTCCGTGGTGTCCATGTCAGTGAAAGACGTTGAAAGTGTTTTGCTGTTTGCTTCGTTTAAAAATGTGTGTTATTATTTAAGACCCCCGCTTCTCTTGCCATTCCTTGAAACAACGAATTTGTGTTGCCTAGAAGCTTGTCCACTGGCCCGTATTCGAGAACTCTGCCGTCTCCCATCACCAGGATTCTGAAAAATATGCGAGAAATTTGTGTTTTCGCAGGATACAGGCTGCGTGTAATAACGACTTATAGTCACTGGAAAAATGAAAATGCTTGGGGCGCTTCTTTCATCCGCCCGCCATCCAGCACGCTAAGGTATTGTAGCGCTTTCTACCATAGCCTCCTATCACTCTAAGAAATGAGGGAGCGTGACTTGCTCCCTCAAAGGAGAAAATACGCTGACGCAACCATTGGTCCTCTAGGGGATCAGCGGTAACTGGAGCAATCTTTGTTTTTCTACCGTTAGTCCTACAAAGCTGAACCCCCGGACTAACTCTGGCAGCCTTGCATTTACGCCACTGGGACTAAATGGTGCGCCCTTACCTTACTTATTACTAAAGTGCATCCTTACACGCTAAGGTGGCGCTAGTCAACGTCAAATTAAGAATTGGTAAAAAAGATGTTATTGCTGGGGTAAATCTTTTCCCGGCTCATTCACGTATGAACAACGGGTATCTCACATTTGCACACGTATTATACATTTAACGTAGACAAGAAATTATAACACAGAAGACAAACAACATACACGCGACGACACACACGCGACGACACACTAATTCAAACGCCACCTCGAATGCTACCCATGCGCCTTTTATACTGATCATATGAAAGGAGTCGTTTGGTCAGTGACCATCTCAACCGTGTACGATGTTACAAATATGGTTCTGCTTTTGCACAAATATTGTTCTCTAATATTGTCGCTAAACCTTCCAAGGAAAGTATCTCTTACTAAAAAGTAACGGTACACAGGGTAATTATTTGGGACAGTCTATAAAACAGCATCCCCATAGGCTCCCAGGAGCGGTGTTATCGCTTCCCCTCATAGACTGCTTCGTTTGCCTATGCGCGTCTCCGTGGCAACCGGATCGTGTCCTGTGAAAAAAAAACAAAAAACAAACACACATAGACAGTAAAGAACACAAAGAGAAAAGAAAACAGACTGAACCTTTTTTGTATTTGTGAACGTTTTTACCATGTGCTACGTGGTTATTTTCATCCCGGTTAAACATAAACAAAAACATAAACGCTTTCAAAGCACGTTTTAAAGAGTGCAGAGAGGAAGGACGCCAGGACAACGGGCAGAAGGCGCATGGCCAGTGCATCAACAATTGCGGCGTTTGAGTCAGCGCTGGCTTCCACGACGTGCTGAAAAAGAGGCTGCGATAGTTATAAAGTCAGCTCCAACCCTTAAACATGCCCCCACCTGCAATTTTTAATGCTACGATGGTCCGTGGATACCTCCCCCTGCGTTCCGAAACAGTGAGTGTGTCGCTAACGCTGGCTACCGGCGATGCAGCAGACGCCGCCATCTTGCCAGCGCGTCTTTTGGTCCCGCGCGGATCTCGCCGCTTGTGCTCCCGCGCGCCTCTCGGTTGGTCCCGGTCGAGTGCAGTTAGCGATCAGCATTTGCGTACGGTACCTAGCTTGAACCAGATGGTCTCCTCGGAGAGCAAACGGGAATTCAGAGGAACAAATGCTGCTGTTAGTCCTTTGAGAGCATCTTTTGCCTTAGAGGGTATATACCTTTTAAAAGCCTGGCAGGTCGGCACGAGAAGTGGCCGCCGAAATAAGAGAAGGTGGTGCGGCAGACAGCGGTTGAGAGGAGAGCCACGTGACTAGCGCCCCGCTGCGGCGAGGCGCCGAAACAGACTTCTCCCGAGCGAACAGGTGTGGTTCGGGTCCTCTCCGCTGTCAACGCTGTGCGCTGACGTCCAGGTTCCCCGAAAAATGGCTCTTTGATACTCTGTGCTACCAGACCCTCGCGCTCCGAATCTGCGACCGGTCACTTTATGGCTCCGTCGTCGAACTGTCAGACTTAGTGAGGATGGAGGATGCTATGTTTCTACCTTACTCTGGCTGCGCGCGCGCGCGCTCGAGGTGCACGAGACGCCGAAATGTTGTGGAAAGTTGTGGAGGGACAACTGAAGTTCCTATCAGTCATGTTCACGTGTTCAGTGACTGAAGTAGCACATCGCTCCTGCACAATTTGCATATTTACGAAAACCTGAACCTATATAGACAGTAAAAAGCACGCACTTGTCGTAGTCCAGAACGGTGTTGATGCGGTGTGCTATGGCCAGGAGAGTGCAACCGGCGAAGCTCTCCCTCAGCGTCGCCTGGATCAAGCGATCTGTGTCCCCGTCCATCTGGGACGTGGCTTCGTCCAAGAGGAGCACCTTCGGCTTGCGGATTAGCGCCCTGGCCAGGCACACTAGTTGCCTCTGTCCAGCACTGCAGAATATTGGGCAAGACGTTCGTCATGCATAGGAAAGGGTAAAATAGGTGCCTCCAAATCACAATATCTCTTCCGCTCATTATCACGCAAAAATAACGACTTCCTGTCCGCCACCGCAAAGTAGTTGACGTTTATTGCATCGTCTTGTGACCAGCATACTGGACCAACGTTCGTGGAGAGGTAATTGAGGTCAGACATATTAGAAGGTCAACTCAACCTAAGCATTAACTTTGGGGGTTTGTAATACTTGATGTGGTGCTTGCAGTCATCAATGTTGTGACATTGTTCCTAGCCCGAGGAAGGGATGCCTACAATAAAATATCGTAGCGCCTGGCATTGTCTTCACAACCAGCTCAGGGTTGTGAATATAAGTTTCCAACGGATTGCAAAAGGCTAACACCTTAGAAGCACAAATCTGGAAACTCTCCTTCTCGCGATCCCGGCACTCAACGTTGGAACTTGGATGGCTAGCCACGGTAACTTGAATCGCAAGTTACCGTGGCTAGTTACCGCATTCGCATGATCAGTTAGCGCATTCGCATGATCAGAGAACAACGGGAAAGTGTGGAATATGTCATCTATAATCCAAACATGACAGAATGACCTGAGATTTGAACCTCCGTCGCCTACTTCCAGGGAAAGACCCTTGGCCTGCGAGGTGACGAAGTCCGCCAGGTGAGCTTCTCGTAGAACTCGCCACAGTTCTTCGTCACTGCGGCTCCCAGTACGATCCAGGTTTTCTCGAAGGCTGCCTCGCACTAGGCTTGGATCCTGTTGTAAGACAGAAAAAACATCATTCAGGAGGCAGTAACTAGGCAGGTGGCTATACGGTTTAAAAGCGAAATCAGAAAAGGCTAAAAAGAAAACAAACACTCACGCAGACATACAAGCAACGTATGTCACCAATGACGTTTTTAAAGCAGTGCAAAATAAAGGATTTATTTTAGATAAAATTATCACCACAGGTTACGCCAAGTGCAAAGTGTAAAATCGTGATTTACCCAATCACCTAATACTGTAAACGACTTAATTTTAGCGGGCTCAATCTTTTGAGATTCAGGTCAAAGCTGAAGTTCGGGAATAATTCGCGGGTTCCAATTTTCGCGACATGTTGGGATCTCGTTATAGATTCCAATGTGTCTCCATTTTACCGAAATTGTGCGCCGCACCTATTTTTAGCGAATAATATTTCACATTAGCTGGCACATTCCCACGACAGATACATTGCTTATCTTGATGATATATATTTGCGGTTATTAGAATTACCACAACGAAATTCGGCCCACGCTATAGACGATTCGCAAAATTAGCGAAAATGAGGCCTTTGCGAAAATTAGGTCGTCTACAGTATTTGCGGAATCACGCTGGAAATGATAGGCTGAGCTGCACATTTTCTACGAATTTTTTTTTCTCGCCGTCATAATAAGCCAGGCATATTTTTAGAATTCAGACAACTGAATTCACTCTCCACTATTCGATGGTAAATTTTATCAGCCTAGAACCCGCCACAGTAAAACTATTATAAGAGACCGTGCTACTACAGCAGCACGGTCTCTCTGCGACCACGTGATTTTAAGAAAAGGAAATGCTGTCATATCGACTTGGGATGACTGGATATTGATGCTTCTTTGTCACTTCCGTGTGGTACTTCCGCCCGTTTTTGGCCTATATTGTTTGTGTCTCAGTTTTATTACGGCTTACATTTACCAGAGAATAGCGTGAACCGAATTTAGTTTTGATAATTCCAACAACCGCAAATGCACATTTTCAAGATAAACAACGCATCTGTCATTAGAATGTGCCAGCTAAGGTGAAACATTATTCTTAAAGTTAAATAGTATATTTAGGTAATTTTTTGTATTTATGGTTTACACTTTCTATCGGACGCTCCCCTGACGGTCAAGTTGTTCAGAAGAAATCAACTTTTTTATTTTAAGTGCCCGCAAGTTTAATTACAATTTGCCGTTGATGAAACTCCCTGTTAATGCATTTGTTTTGCTATTTTAGGAATGCTCACCTCACTTTTATGTGTCGAGTTAAGTGAGAAGAGGTTACCTTAAAGGACACATGCAAAGGAAAAAAACATTTTTTTTAGACAGCTTAGATGGAAAAAGGATGTCATAAAACGATTTTACAACGAAGAAACAAAATTTTTAGAGCTAGGAGGAGGAGGAATAAACATCTTTATTTGTCTTCAAAAGCTAGCCCATCTGGCTAGGGGAGGCCGAAAGCCCCACCCGGGGTAAGGGTGCAGGGGGCCCGGTTGCGGACCTGCCTGTCCCTCAGTTCCCGAGCCTTCTGAACGGCCCTTCGCTGTCCTTCCAGTGTCGTATCCTTGACTCCGGCGTCCAACATCTCAGGCAACGTTCCAGGCGCGCCTACCGGACTGCAGTCCCACAACACGTGCATGACCGTAGCCTTTTCCCCACATATAACACACGCATCCGTTCTGTACACGTCCGGAGCCACATACCGGCCCAACACCGGCGTGAAGATGCATTTCACTTGAAGCTGCCTTAGAAGGACGGCTTCCTCTCTGCTTAGGTTCTCGTGCGGAGGGGGATACACCCGCCGCGCTTCTCGTTTCGCTCGTAATACTTCCCCGTAGCCCACCGGAGCGAACACCGCCGCCCCACCGAAAGCCCGGCCTAATAACTCTCGGGCCATTCGGTCAGGAGCGACATTGCCGCCCATGTGCGCAGGGGTCCACACCACTTCCACCTCGTTACGAGGTTTGCACAGCTTGGCGACTAGAGGCGGAACACGACCGCGCGCGTACCCCCTCACCGCAGTCATCGAATCGCTTAGCACTGCTTTAACTCCTGGCAGGGAAACCGCTAGGCTTATGGCAATTCCTTCTGTTACACAAACATCTCCGCCCCTAACACTCAGGGCCGTCTTGATTTCCCCGGTGGCCAGATCCGTGACAACCGCCACCCCAACTCCATCACGTACAGCTGCATCAACACAGACCGCTCCTCCAGATTTCAAGAACAGTCGCTCCAGAGCTTGCGCTCTGGCCGCACGACGCCCAGCGTCCCTCGTGGGGTGCATGTGTCTCGGGATCGGGCGCACTTTCACACATCTCATGGTCTCATTGGGTAACTCAGCTAGTCCGGTGTTTCCACGACTTACGCCGACTCGGGCGAGAATTTCTCGTCCAGCCGCAGTACCGGCAAGCCTTAACTCCTGAGCTTCTCGGTGTGCCTCAATCATCTCGGTCACCGAGTTATGCACCCCAAGGGCGTCCAGGTCGGCGTTATGCGTGAAAGAGAGCACCCCCAAACCGGCTCTGCAAGCTTTCCGCACCATCGCATCCAGCTTGTTTAGCTCGGCCTTCCACCATTTGAGATATGGCCCTACATACATGATATGGCTGAGGGCAAAAGCCTGGACTAGCCTCAACACTCCCTCTTCTCTGATGCCTCGTCTCCTACTGGAGACCCTCTGTATTAATCGCATGGCTGCCAGGATCTTTGCCCTCAGCCTGTCTAGCATGGCGGAGTTGCCCGCCTTTTCTTGTAACACCAAACCCAGCACCCGAAGCGTAGGCACTTTCGGTATCAACCCTCCGTCCGCGTACAGTAATACTTCTTTCCACGAGCTTCGATGTTGTTGACACATTAAGTACTCAGATTTTTCTGGTGCACACACCAGTCCCGTTCCCTCTAAGTTTTCTTCCACCAGTTCGATACCTCTTTGCAGGGTCCCTCTCACAACCTCGCGTCGTTTGTCTAGACACCACATAGTAATGTCATCGGCGTATACTACATGTGGTATTCCTTCCCGACGTAGAGCACGTACTGCATCCACCATCACTATGTTGAACAACACAGGAGATATCACTGAACCCTGTGGTGTGCCAGCATTACCTAGGTTCCCTTCGCCTACCTCCAGATCCCCGGCCACCAATTTAGCTCTCCTGTTAGACAGGAAATCCTTTACGAAGGCAAAACTTCTATTCCCTAGCCCCGCCTTGCTAACTCCGGTTAGGATGGCTTCATGGGTTACTCGATCGAACGCACTTTTTAGATCCAGACCTAGAATCACCCCGGGCTTCTTGCTTTCCACCACCTCGTGTTTTATGATGAGCATGGCATCTTGTGCACCCAGACCCTCGCGGAAGCCGATCATTGAGCTCGGAAAGTACCCTTTGCTTTCCAAGAACGCTTGCCATCTCCTTAGGATCATATGTTCAAGGAGTTTACATACACACGAGGTGATGGAAATTGGCCTGAGGTGTTCCAGGTCCGGCGTCTTGTTGTGCTTGGGTATTAGCACCAGCTTTGCTACTTTCCAGGGCTCAGGGAGGGCTCCCTCTTCCCACACCTTGTTGTACAGGTCTAATAGTTTCTCTAGTCCCTCATCTGATAGATTTGACAAGACCGAATTACTGATCCCGTCCAATCCCGGAGCTGAGCGACGGTTAGCTTTAGTTAGTGCCGCCCTAAGCTCCCACATCTCGAATGGTTTGTCCAACTCTGGATTCTCTGGCCCTTCGTACCGTACTCCACAAGTTTTCTCACCTTTGCCCAGGAATTTGTTCTTAAGCCAATCTTTGACCTTTTGTACCCCCAGATCCCTTACAGATCTGCCGACCACTTCCTTAAGCTTGCGGCCTTTTGCCGCCTTGGTCGAGTCCTCGTTCAATAAGTGTCTAAGTAGTTGCCATGTGTCTCCACAATGTAGGCTGCCCTCCGCTCGCGCGCACACGTCGTCCCACTGCTGACGGGACAGGGCTTCGCAATGCCTCCTGATTTCCCCATTAAGCTGAGCCAATCTTTTGCGCAGGGCTCTGTTGCGCCTACCAGTTGCCCTCCACCTCATCCTGATAGAATCCTGTGCCTCTAATAAAGATATCAGCCGGCTATCTACTATGCCCCCTACTGCATTATTTATTGCCTCATCAAGGTTCACTTCCCTTCTCGCGCTTTCAACCGTATTCGTCAGTTCCCTCGACCACGCTTCAACGTTCTCAATGGGGCCGCTTGGGCATAAAGCCCTGAAAAGGTCCCAATTGACCAGGCCCTTTACTCTCCACTGCCGCGGTTTCTCCCTCAATGGTACCTCAATCTCCACTACCCGGTGATCGCTGCCGAGATCTTCCATTAGGTTTTCCCATGAGATCCTAGCGTCATTGACGTAGACCAGGTCAGGAGTTGTATCCCTATCAGCAAAATGCCGCGCAGCCCGTGTGGGCAGGCCAGGATCCGTAACCAGCATTAACCCCACTTCCTCCGCGTCTGAGAAAAGGTTCAAAGCTTTTCTAGTGTTGTGGCCATGTCCTAGAGTTTCATGGCTAGCGTTAAAGTCCCCGGCCACCACTAAGCTTCTTCCGTCTGCCCAGCGGACCGCACCGTGCAGAATGTTACTGAACCTTTGCCGTCTAAAGTGGGGGTTACTATAAATGTTGCATACGCATACTCCCACCCTGCCCACGAGGACCTCTACTGCGATTCTTTCTACATTTTCATCCCCATCCATACAGTGTACTAACACCGGCCACTTTCTTCTTACAAACGTACAAACTCCCCTGACTCTACCAGGGGGCCCCCCCTGCGCCCTGTATGCCACATATCCCGGTAGGGTTACACATTCAATCACAGTTTCCTGCATCAAGATAACGTCTGGTTTGCGATGCCTACTCCTGAGAAATTGTTGCAACCTGGCCCTCTTGTTTCCATATCCATTACAATTCCAAATCCATATGAGCAAACTATCCATTCCTGTTTTCAAGCTTTTCGACCCTGCTTCTGATACCGTCCACACACCTGCAGACGTGTTCCAATTTAGACATTATCTGGGCCATACTCTGCTCCAAAACCCCGAACCTTCTTTCCCAGTCTACCTGGCCTTGCACCTGCTCTTTTCCTGCCGCGATTCCGACGGCTTTGGCCTTATCCCCCACGACCTTACGCTTCATAGGCGGGCTATTACCGCTCGCGTCAGACGATATTTCCATCTGGTCTACCTTACGCGTTAGCGCCTCGACCATTGCTTTTAACTCTTTGTTTGTCTGAATCAGCTCTTGCCGTTCCCTTTCCATGACTTTCATCTTCTCCATTAGTTCATTATCCTTACTACCCTTCCCAGTAGAGGGCTTTTTTGCAGCAACCTGAGCCCACGACACCTGGCGGCCTGTGCTACGGCTGCGGCTCCGCGAGGTACGCGACTCCACGGAGCTTGAGCGCCCCCTATCTACGGCGGGGAAATCGCCACCAGTAAACCGAGGGATCGAGGGGCTACGCGCACGTGCCCCGATCTGGCTCCTTTCCCATTTCCTACTACGAACAATGTAAGGTTCACGAAATTTGTTCTTACACCTTCTGTCCCCAGTCTCGTGCGGACCACCACACAGCTTACACTTGGCCATACACTCATGTCCGGGCGTTGGGTCTTTGCCGCATCCCAGGCATCGACGAGCGCTTGGGGTCGGGCAGACGTCCGCCCGGTGCCCGACTTTCCCGCAGATTCGGCATACCTCGTAGTGCTTTCGGTATAAGGTGCACCGCAGCACAACGCTATCGTAGACCACGCGAGATGGGACCACCTCCCCCTCGAACACCACAATCACAGCACCAGATGAACCGATGCGCTCCGCCGCGATAAGGGACGGATTCCTGGGACCAAGCAGCGCCTCTTCGATCTGCTTCCTCGTGTGCGTCAAGGGTATCCCGCGGATTACCCCCTTTGCACATCCTTCGGGGACTGTCGCGTAAGCCCGTGCCTCGTACAGGGTATCACCCATCTTCAGGGCCGTGATTCCGACGTACTTCCTTGCGCGCTCCTTACACGAGCAGCTTATTACAATCACGTTCTGGGTGCCGTTGATACACACCAGGTCTTCACTTGCCGCTGGGAGCTCTACACCGGCCGCGTTCTTGACAGCCGCTGCCAGAGCTACGTCTGAGACCCTTCTTAAATCCAAGCCCCCGCGGGGCCTAACGATGATCTTGGTGTCCCCTCGTACTCCAAAACGGGGCATGCCACTCGCTCGAATCACACCTATACGAATTTGTAGTTGGCGCTCGCGGGAGCCGCCGCTGGTCACGTGGTAGGCCCGCGCGCCGCCGCGCTGCGTCGCCGCCGCGCGCTGAACGTTGTGCGAACGCCGCTTCAACGCGTTTCTCCACGCCGCCGTCGCCGCCGCCGCACAAGTTCGTCTGCTTCGGGGCGCCGCCGCCGTCGTCTGACCGGCGCACAGGTCTATCACGTCTGCTTGCGCTTTTTCAGGAGTTTCCTTTGGGCTCTAAAAGTTACTTATTCGTCTTGGTTTTTTGTTATACTTCAAACAAAGATGAATAAGTTACTTTTAGAGGCCATAGGAAGCTTCCGAAAGAGCGCAAGCACCACGTGATAAATAAAGACCGGTCACGTGATAAATACAGACCACTTTTCCGCGGTGCCCGCGGGCGCCAACTACAAATTCGTTTTGCGCCGTAAATATAGCTCTAAAATTTTTTTTCTTCGTTGTAAAATCGTTTTATGGCGTCCTTTTTCCATCTAAGCCGTTTAAAAAAAAATTTTTTTTCCTTTGCATGTGTTTTTTAAAGGCTGTAGTGTTCAAATTGAATTTTTTGGCACATTCTTGCGTCTATGTATAATACAGAGGCACGATTACTTCCTTTGTATTGCTTATTATCGAATCGGCTAAAATTTGGGTCGCATACCAGGACTAGTTCGCTTCCTGGGAATCAGCGTTTCCATAAACTGGCAAGATTTCGAGGTTCACTTAAGACTTGGAATGACCCAAATGTTTATAGAAACTGAGGTTTGATTTTGAGCCTCCAGGATCTAGTGGTATGGCAAACCTTTGAACATGCAAAACGTTCGGCAAAGTTCAACTACTGAACTCTGTTTAAAGACTTCTGGGTAAGCAGTTAAAGCACCCCTCAAATATATTGGTAGTAAAATTTGCTACATGCATTACACATCAGATAAGCAAATGCATAATCCTTAATGGCGGTGTTAGTTTGTTAGTGTAGAACAGTATACCCTGCAAATATTGCCCTCGCTTTAACTTCAGCTCGTGTTCATTTGCCGTGTGCGCGCTTGGTAGTCGAACTTCAGTTGAACTTCACGAACCTGGTCAAAAGGTTGAGCCTGATTTTATTGGGCCCTGTGCAGGTTTGCGAAATGTCTAAATAAGACTAATGCTTGCCTCGCACACTACGCCGCTGCAGTGGTAGTGATGGCACCATGACGCAAAGCAGACGGCTCGCCTCATGTGAATTTGGTCTTTGACCACGTGCAGCGTCCAGACTTAGCTGGGTCGCCAGGCTCGTCGAACACAGCTTTGTATGGGAATTTCGCGGAGCGTGCCGATTGGACTCCAGCGACTATGAGCTAACGCCTGACGTGATGTCAATCTCCCGAACTCTCTCATTGCTGAAGTTCAAACCTTATTCGCCCAACAGAAAGTTGTAGCGAGCTTCATCGGTGCATGCTCGGTTAGCACTATGGGAGCCGGCGACTGAACGACACCAGCGATTACCAACCCTTGCGTACTGACGCGTTAAAATCATCGGATTATTTCTATAGGCACGCTGTCAGTAGGGAAGTTTTAGAAAACTTCTTTGTTTTTGCCTTCCGGTAAGCCGCGTTCTGCCATGTTCTGAACATTGTCCGCCACATGTTCTACTTTGTTTGCACCCTGACGCTTGGCTAAGCCGCAGTCGCCATGCTCACACGTCATAAAAAATACACTGTTTTGACTGCAGACATAATGAGAAGACTATCTGCGGACAGGCGGGAGAGTGCTTGAATCAATTTTCACTCTCAGAAAAAAGGGTGTATTATTACACCTTTTGTCCCATATAAGACACCCCAAACTTTCAGCTCGACGTACAGCGCACTGACGTCCAACCGACGGTACCAACTTTCACGAGAGACTTGATTGATGACCGTGTGGTACAACTTATTGAAATAACTGATGCGCGTGTTACTGATTAAAAAAAATAATCGGGGTTTTTTTGCCTTAACGCAAAATCTTGGAGTTTTCTTCCAGTGGTCTTTAATGCGTACTTTAGCTGCTTACTAAGTTATACCGCACCGTTATCAAGTTCCTCGGAAAATTTGTGTGCACTATAGTCGGTTCGACTATAGTGCGCTGGACGTCGACCTGAAGCTCTGAGGTGCATTATATGGGACAAAAGGGTGTAAAACGACACCCTTCCTTGAGGTGCAGTTCATGGATTTGTTCTCTTGAAACACGTCCGCATAAGGTGTTTTTTATGACTAATGTGACAGGATCGACATACATGAAAAGACACACGACTCAGACAGGTCCGTATACTGTCTTTTCTTTGATGGGCCAGCAGTGTGAGCGCAGATTTTGTTGGCGTCCTGTTTGGTGTTGGTGGTACGCTGACGCATGACCAGTAACTCCGTCGGCCACATAACTCAGTAAGTACGGTCTGATTTTTTTTTCAGAGTCACACAGAGAGAATCTAGTGGGGCATTAATTTCCCCAACCAGTCGGATTTCCGATCTCCGGCTCGTCTTAAGTCCGTATAAAAATTGGCATGCGTAATACCAATTAATGCTCTTTTGCATCGCTACTCATCTGACTGGCGCAATCGATCACGACGCGACAGAACACAACAAAGCTGGAAAATACTGTCTCTGCGAATAGAAAGACATGTGGTAACAGTTGACCAATATGATGTCCGGTAAAATATCCAACCTGAAGTAAGCCATCTGAAACCGCTCGCGCGGCTAGAGGACATCTGGACACTCCACCTGAGGTATCACGGTGACCGCGTTTCTGAGCCTCCTCAGCGGCACCGCCTTGATGTCGACGCCGTCGATCCGGATGCTGCCCTGGGAGCTCTTCAGGACCCGAAGGAGCGCGAGCACCAGGGAAGACTTGCCAGCTCCGGTTCTTCCTACAACGCCCACCTTTAAAGAGAAATATAAAAAAAAAAATCCGCAGAGTCACTCCGTTCCTGGGAAGCTGCCCCGACATCCATGTTAGCTCAGCTTGCTTGAGTTGTTTGAGGTCGCTTACAGTTCGCTCTCACTAGAATGAAGAACTCGCAACGCAAATAATGACCCTGCATGTTTGTATTGCTGCGGAGTGGCCAGCAGAAATTTCCGTAAATTTAGCTGGACAACAAAATATTTCCCAGAATTTGTACGACTTCGTTTTGATCTTTAGGACGAAACGGTTTTCGCAACATGGGGAAAGCGAAGACATGCCACATCCACCAAAACCAAAATATAATTTTAGAACCAAATGCAACAGCCCCGTAGAACTGGGAGATAAAACACCACTTCGGTTTTTTCTAGTTCACTATTTTCTTTCGTATGATCAGTATTTCACGCGCTTAGTGCTCTAGAAAAATTGCTACGCGGATCAAATAATAGGGCCATACAAATCTCGCGTGTTTCCTAACATAATTGGTGAGTTAACACCCCTTTTTTATTCCAACACCATTTTGGGGAAGTGGAGCTTCCAATAATTCAAGTGCTTCAAGCTCGTAAGGATAAAGACGCCATCTTCACTACTGGGATGTCTGAACCTTGCCATTTTTGTTTTCTCTAGTTCCTAAGCGTGTGATATTGCTTTTGGCGGCTACGCCGTGCGGCCGGCAAAAGCAGCATGAAACTGACATTATCAAACGGATAAACAACTGCAAAATTATAGGGACGCGTCGCCAGCGCAATTTATTCCGGGCGAAAGGTGTCCGAGTTTATTCCCCTTTCCATTTTTACCAGCACTACAGACATTTCGTTTCCCTACCACTAAAGGGTCGCGGAGCCAGGAATGGTTTGCTAATTATTTTAAGTCAGGACTGTGAACTCCGTAACACTGGTGTCAAGGCCTCAGTTGCAACAGAAAATTGCAAGAGGAAACACTCGCAGTGAGACGGAAAATGTTAATGAGAAAGTAAAGAGTGTACTTGCCTTCAGTAAAGGCAAGTGCCTGTCTCGGTGCATATTAAATGATCCTAGAAAAGTATGTCAGAACAAATAAAACTCGTCTGTTTCGTGACATTAAATAAGCGCGTGTTAAACTACAGAAAAATATAAAATGCAGCTCCAAATTCAGCGACACGTACAGGTGCACAAAATTGTCATAGTAAACTTTCAGAAACTCACAAAAAAATAGCTAAAAGATTAAAACTGAACTGAAACCCTTCCTTCATTCTTAAAAAAAGTTTTCCACGAGTCTTCCCAGTAAAGAGTCTACTGGTATGTCTATTTTTAAACAGCTGGGCATCACAGTGTTTCGAACGTTATTAGGAGGACCATGGTCACCTCATAATTTGAATCATTTTTTGAGTCGACCCGTAAAGTATATGTGGTATTGGTCCACATTCGAAACAAAAATGAGAAAGTCATGTGTTTTCTTTTTGATTGCTACAACAGTATGTTTAGTGGGACAACATTATGATCATTTGGGAGTATCTTATTTGTATGCAATATGCAGTGGGTAAAGTGCCAACTAAGACACCCTTTAATCGGAGTCCCGGAGTGCTTAATAACGTATACCGCAGTCACAAAAGCACACTAAAGGTCTTCAGAACGAACTCTTTTAAGGAATCGGCTACTTAGGTCACGATTTTGCGCTTATCGACGTGCGCTGGCTTGCCCACTTTTTAGAGAAGGTTTTTCTGAAGGTCTTTTATGTGTGCGCCTGACCCAGGTATGAATGAATGATCATCATTCCGAAAATGTGGCGCCCCAGAACAACACGGGTGCCAAAATGCAGTTTTATTTACTTTAAGCCCTAGTCTTACGCGCCTTTAGCTAGAATCTACAGGGTGTTTTTTTATAGTTACATTCATGCGTTTTGTGAAGGTGAGTTACGCGACCAGGGGGACATAGTACAAAGGGCTAATCGTAACAATCATTTAGATAATTAAGTGAAGTATGTTAATTAACTTTTTAATTAGTAAAACTAGTCATGGCTTTCAATTAGAAACATGCTGAGCGTCATCGAATACGAGAAAATCTATTATTTTTAGAAATACTTTTAGCGTGTTGGAAGTGTAGTAGTGCATTAAACATACAACTGGTGGAACAGGCACAAGAATGAAACTATAATAAGAGACAAAAAAAAAAATCTCGCGGGCGCGTTATTGCAGCGATAGCCTTGCTGCCGCTGCACAAGTAACTTTAACACACTACTACACTTATCACGCGCTAAACGACTCTCTAATACTTACTCATCTAGTGGTTTCCGATCACGTTCAGCAGGCTTCTAATTGAAGCCATTTGCCCATCAGAAAGTTAATTAACGAATTATACTTAGTTAGCCGACTGACCACTACAATAAGACGCCTATACTATGTTTCCCTGGCTGAATGACTCACCTGCACACACCGCATAAATGGAGATTTCACCGACTTTTCCCAACAAATTTGTTAAGCTATAGAAAGGAGGACCCTGTAAATCTAGGCAGAGACACGCAAACCAAGTGAAACCGAAACGTTTTATGTGACGTTCACGTTTCTCACTTTGGGATTCGTTCTTCTGAATAATCATCGGCTGATGTCGCATTCTTATTAGTGTGTTTTAGGGAACCGTCTTTGCACATCCGATACAATGCAATGGGACCTCCGGTACCAAGTGCACATAGGCGAGTCTTCTGTGGTAGCGTATGCACAGTTCTTACAGGAGGGCCCATCGTACCCTATCGGATGTCCAAAGACGGTTCCCTGAAAGTTAAAACTCTCTATTGGCTGCAAATGGATAATCAGTTGTTTGGGAGTTGCCACGCCATGCTTTTCTAATGCTGTCCGTGTCAGTTGTTGCGGTCGCGCGAAGGCAAGTAAGGAAGAACAGAGGAAAGCTTCCATTGGGAACTGTAGAAATTTAGTGATAGTTTGTGGAGAGATAAAACTTTTAACACTGAATGTGTTATATGGCTGGCATCTAACCATAGAATCAGGTTAAGGGCAAGCAACAGTAGTCGACCGGCCGATTGGAGTCGGAACGCCGACGCAACGCTCGTCTCTTCGCTGGTTGGACACCAGTGCCAGCAAAACACTCCCTCTAGTCCCTTCCGTGTTTTTTCCTGCTGGGGTAAAATATCACGTGTTCAGAGAACCAGTGCGCTCTGTTACATGATACGAGCGGGCTGGCGTCCTTTTAAGAGAACGAATATAAAAAAAGCGAAAGAAAAACAGGAAAAAAAAACGCATATTCCTTTTCCAAATTTCAGTACAGTAATGTCCTTACTGCCATGTCTGATCCACGGGTACTGAGGTCAGTTAGACCGAACGGGTCGGGCGGGCTTCGACACGAGCGCCGCTACGCGGCTGTGAATGGCAGCGCGCCGTCTTTTTTTCTTGGAGCTTGTAAACTTCTCCGATCCAGTAACGTTGTTGTGTATAATATCCCCCTATCCTGTGAACGGTGCTATTTGGGACAACCTGGCCGGTGTCTCAATGAGAGGCTACGTGAGCACAATTTGTCCTTAACTTCAGGAGGCCACCTTTCTGTGCATCGGAAGAGGTGTACGTGTGCTCCATCGTTTAACAAAACATCAATTATTGGATGGTGCAAAGAAAAAAAAAAAAAACACGCGAGGTGGGCGAGGCGTATTGCATTATGAGTTTAGCCGATAACTGCGTTAGCCAGCTGTCGGAGGCCCTTAGCGAAAAATGAGTAGCCTTTTTGCTGTATTTTGGGCGTCACCGAGTAGTATGCCCACATACCGGTGCCTCCGTCATCTTGCTTCATCTTCCTTTTCTTCACGCGATACATTTTAGTTCTGTGTACGCGCTTCTCTTCCGTTCTAATTTTCCTCGTCAGTCCTGCCTGTTTGTACGAGGTCTATCATCATGTTGGATCACGAAGTATTTGGTCACCCGCCTCAGGGGGAAAATAAGACCATTCGTATGCAACATTATGATAGTGGTGTGTTGATGCCAGAGTCTGGTAAACAAAATGAACATGCACGAGAACAACACACCTTCTCATGTGGCTGAACAACGAACGTGACACCCTTTAGGACATCGGGCAAGATGCCTGGACGGTAAGACGCTGCGCAGTCCTGGAACTCCAGCCTGCCTTCCGTTGGCCATTCGTGATCCAAGGGCAGAATCGAAAGGACCTCCGATCTATTCTTGCTCTGCTGGTCCTCTTCTTGGATCTCCACATCAGGCTGATACGCATGAGAAGAACAAATATTAATTTTGTCATTGACCGAGCTTCATTTACGTTTTAGGACACCTGAACCTATCATTTGAAACGGTCCTAAGAGCCTAGCCACGTGGACTCGCTTCGCACGAGTTGCCTAAACTCTAGTTCATACATTTGCGCTCGAGTACGCAGGGATGCATTGCTTTCCCTTGTAACTGGTTTCCACGAGAGAACACACAGGCACACTGCGCCATTTATTACTTAGTCCATGGGTCGCTTCTGACCCGCACATATATTTTTATGATTTTTTTAGATATCATTCTTACATCATGGTCTTCAAACATTTCAGACAATGTCATGCGCGACTACTTCTCAAAGATGAGCCAACATTGCATCTCGCCAAAACTGCATAAACCTTCATTCTATTTGTACACATTTAACCAGTTTTCCAGAGTTATCCGGTATATCGCGCCAGAGTTGTGGTGTGTCCTCTCGTCGCAGGCAGGACAAGGAGCCGCAACTAATTCTGACACATACAACTACAAAGTCGCGAGGTTTACTCGGCAAACCAAAAGAATAGTTTTCGCCCATGAACCATGAGGGGAGGTCACTGGTTGCGCGAGTGGAATGGCCGATGGCTAGTACGTCTAGATAGATATTCAAACGCCTTAAATATGCCCACCTAGATTGAGTATGAAACCGTATGAACAAAGTCAGCGCGAAGATTAAAATAATTTAAGGGCTTTAAGCAGAAAAAATACACCTGTTTCTGGATACATGCTAACAATATTTACTCTAGCTACCATCGAACAAAAATTTAAATTTGTGTTTAACCAGAAGCTTAAGATAGTATAAAAAGCGATAACGATACGATTATGGAACCTCTCTCTTCCGCACTTCGTACCTCTCGTGGCAGTTCCGCGTACTCCAGAGCACGCTCGAAAGCTACCATTTGTTGCAAGCAGCAGAACAGAACCAAAAACAGGGACGTCAGGATCAGAGGAATCTGCGTCGAAAATATATAAAAAGTTCGAATAACCACGTCTTACTATTAGCTGCACTTTGCTCAAATATGTTTGCGAATGCGGGAATTTGAGCGATGACCTTGGCTCTGTTCCAAACCTAACCCAAATGGGTCCGAATTACTCCGGCGGGTCGTGTCACGTGACAACAAAGGTTGAAAAGCGCTGAGCGCGGGTAGGTTTTGGAACGCCAAGGTACAAAACCCTTACCCTGGAGTAAGATCGAGTAAATTTTGGAACACGGCCCTTATGTTTTGGGCGAAGATATTTTCTATGAATTTCGCTTCATTAAAGGCCGACGTACACTTCGCGCTCTCCACTTTTGCCAGCCTCCTTCTCTCCTATATCCTCTCCACATTTTACCTTGGCCCAACTTGGCTCCCCTCGCAGCTTAGGAGAGGGGAGCGCTAAGAGGATTATCTTCCCTGCAGAAAACCGAGGCTGGTACGTCGGCCTTTAAAGGGGTACTCCACCGATTTTTTGAGCTACCTCAACTAACTATATTTTCTGACTCCCCTGCCTTCAGCCTTTCCGGTATGCTATTTAGCATCGCGAAATTCATAATAGGTATTGTGAAATTGGCAAATGAAAATGGTGCAAAAACCAATATTCAAATATTCGCGCACTTTTCAGTGCCGTGACGTCAGTGGCAGGCAGGCTTGCCAGTCGAGCAAATAGTCTAAAAATAGAATATGCCAATCATTTATTCCGTGCTGGAGCGCGGATACGGGAGCTAGCTTCCAAAGCACTCATTTGACACCAAGAAACTGCTTCAAACCGTTGGGAACAACTTCTGTAGTCCAAAAAGTAACCCCTGCCTTCCACTGACGTCAGTTTGCTGTTGTTGCCAGTACAGACTTTCAGTTTGAAAAACATGGTGAAGACCAAAACTGTAAATTCAATAACTTCGCGAAAAAACAATATTTTGGCCTACTATTTGGGATACTATTTTAGCAATGTTTGTTGGTTAGTTTAGCGAAATTTCAAGCAAATCGGAGACAATGAAAAAACGGTGGAGTACCCCTTTAAGGTGCTCTTATTTCTTGCATTCAATGTCGCAAATGCTGTATAACGGAAAGAACTTTTAGATCAAAGTAATACGCTTAAGAGTGCCATTACGCACTAGGTACAAATATTTTCCAATCTGTTCATTAAAAGTTTACTAAACCGGATGTCCACCGAGCTTTTTTGTACTCTGTTTCACATGAAGTCCTCCAGGAGGCGACACCGCGGTTCGGTGGAGTTAATGGAGCAGCGTTAAAAGGGAATCGTCGGCGACTTGTCTTTGTTTGTTACTACAGGCTAAACCAATCACCCCTTAAAATATTTTATGTAGTCTATGGAAAGCCTACCCACGTTTTAACGAGTATTTTGACACCCCCTCCAGTCATGTCGTATAGACAATTTCAAACAAATTTTCCATAGACTTTTTTTAGCCGAAGTCTGTGGAGTGCAGATTTAAGAAATTATACAAAATTTATATCGTCGCGTCTTTATAAAATTTCTCTCACCATATTTCTACGGATTTCTTTTATGGACTCGACTCAAACGCGATAGTGACTTATATAATAGGCCCACCCAGCTTGATCGGGCATCGTTAGTATTGCATTCTCACTGTTTGAAGAACTAACTGTTGCTCGCATGCACGTATACAAAATGTTAGTAGACACTTGTGAACGAAGATTCACAATCTAGCCACAAATGCACAAGTGGCGTCTAGCTCACGATTCTTACTCAGGCCAATGACCATTCAGCATGCTTTAGGTTATTTGAGGCTACAAACAATAAAATGGGCACTAAATGATCTGAGCCTTATGCCGCGAAAGCGTGTTCGTTTACTCACGGACAGTGAAGAGCTGAGAGTCAAGCCGACGCCGCTGGCGCTGCTGTTGACAGTGAAGAGAGCCAATAGGAGCGTGGAAAACACGACAGCAAAGCCCACTGCACCGACCAGGGCCCTGCCGACCCTCTGGCAGCAGACGAACGCGTTTCTGGTCACCATGTTAGCGTCCACGAGTCGACAGAAGCAGCCGCAAAAGCGCTCCACCATCCCATATGACCGGATGGTGCTGAGGGAGTCCACTGTCTCCGTGACGTGCTGGAGCACTCGGGACGAAGACGCGCCTTCGACAAAGCGAGCCTCGTTGGCTGCTCGAACGATGAGACGCTGCACCAAACCAGCGCACAGTGCTAAAGCAAAACAGTATAGTTTCTGTGCGGTTGCGAGCATTAGGGTATGCGAAATTCTCAGCTCTTTGCTATCGCTCTGCTAGCTATGTGACAATGGCATTAGCCGATACGAACGCCAAAGTACAAAAGACGAAGCAAGCGCTGCTGACATAAGCCATACATTGCATTTATAAGATGAGTGTGACTACAGTGCACGTCGCAACTTACATTCCAGCGGGTTATTTCACACGAACAGCGTCGTTTAGTCAAAGGAGCTGTTATTTGCATGCTTCAGCCCACAGATCACAAGTTTAACTGTTGTCATTGACATGGGTACTTGCATGAGGATGTAATGAGAAAGAGGGTTGTGTTAAATGCTGGCGCGTCATATGGCTCACAATGCATCTGCACTATTTTTGTCTTCGGCACGATGGAGTTAAATGCATCTAAGGAGTGTGTCCGGAATCAACATTAGTGACATAAACTATTGCCACCTTCTAAACACTAAAAATACCCTAAAATGGAGCAAAACATTCCGGAATGCATGGTAGCGGCTTTGCATGGCAGCATAGGGCAATACGTTTCAAGCACTGTTGATCAAGAAACTCGACAATAATATTTAATATGAGTTACTAAATACCTGCTTTATAAAGTATTTAGTGTATACTACTCAAGTTGCTCTGCCTACAAAATATCTTGAGTAAAGTACAAATACTTCGAAATAAATTCAAATTATTTTCAAAGGTATCTTCCCATTCATGAGTTTGTACCATCCTCAGAAACAAAAAAAAGTGCTCTATTTACAGTCAACATAAGGGAACAACACGAAATCGTAGGGATTGTATGCAGCGCCACCACAAGGAGCAGCATCACTGATGCATCTAATATATTCAATTTTTAAGACAAATAGAAAAAATGTATATAGTCACATCGCTGAACATCACATTTGTGTTAATTTAATATTGCGTACCTTGGACTAATGTTTTTATTGATCGCTGTAACTCTAAAACTAAAATTCATGTTAAAAAAAAAACATTTGGGATACGTTGAAGAATGACCGCGCCCTTTTCAAATATGTTACAAAAAATATATATAAAAGGAAACAAGACTTCGAAAAGAAGCGCTCCTTTCTTCCTGTCCGTTTCTAAATTCTTGATTTTTTTCCCGCACTAACCTTTAAAAGAGCTTTCAGGAACGCGTAGACCTTTCGGATGACCCTTTATTTTGAACTTTGGGAGACAATCCTGCCCAGACTTCGTGTCCTGCATTTTGTCTGTCTACATGAAAGCCTCGAGCTATCTCCGTTCCCCCGCAGAGTGTTCCGGAGAGTACCAGACTGATGAAAAAAAAGGTCATTTATGCCGTAAACCGGTAAAAAAAAACGAAAATAATGAAACATAGTGTGTCTTCTTTGGTACTTTCCCTCTTAAGCTCTTCCCATCTTTCAGTTGTTGTTTTTTTTTTTGGCATTTTGAGCTCATTATTGTTGCAGGCTTTTTGTTCCGTTTTACCATCGGTTGTTTCCGCTCCATGTTGGCAAAGGTGTGCCGATTCCTGCTCCCGTAAGAAATGCAAGCAAAACATTTCAACATTTTTTCGAAGGTTGAAAATTGCAATTTGATAAATGAATACAATATTTTGTGGGTGTAATTAAAATAGAGTAGCAAATACCTTCGATCAAAGGTATTTGCACGATGATAAAATAATACACAACTATTAAAAACATCAACCTACGCGAAAGAGCGGAATAGAACATGTACCGAATTATAGCATTGCATCTAGTGAACTGTTTTCGTTCAAAATAGTAATTGTACCGCAGAAACAAACATGACCTCTTTTTTTAATGGGCGTCAACTTTCACATGTGAAAACACAAAAAAAAGGTACCTTATATCCCTATTAAAAAATCCGGCAAAAACTTCCAGTGACATTCGGTGGAAACGGGTTTATTTCCACTCATTTTCACCAGAAATCAGTGTAGTTTACTAGTTTTTTCGTGTAAATATTACCAGCCGCCACTTTCAGTTACCAGATTTCGGTGGACGTTTTAAGGAGTCACTTTCGGTTAAAATCCGGCAAAAGCTTCCAGTGACATTCGGTGAAAACGGGTTAATTTCCACTTATTTTCACCAGAATCCAGCGTAGTTTACCAGTCTTTGGTGGAAATATTACCGGCAGCCACTTTCGCTGGAAGTTTTACCAGAACCACTTTCGATTACCCGTCGCTGGAATCCTACCGGAAGTCACTCTCGTTTGACGGACACCGAACTTCACTGGAAGCCGACGCAAGAAGAATGGCTAAAGGCAAGGAAGCCAAGACGAGCAGAAGGACTGAGTTTGTAATGGTGGCCGCCAGTGCAGTGGCATTTTCGTGAGTGCGTGTTTTAGCTCGAGAGGACGTTGCAATCCTGCAAGAATTGCTTGCAGCGAACTGTTTTGACGATCAACAAAGGTGGGCATCGATCACCAGCAACTTGCTATTTGCGACAGGCAAAAATCGGGGCCAGAGCAGGTACGAGACCACTCGAGCGGCATTCACGTGGGTGCGAGTTTTAGTTCGGGACCAATTTGCAATCCTCAAGAAGTGCGTGCAGCGAACTGTTTTGACAATCCCAAAAAGGTGGTCACTTTCACCCGTTTTCATCCGAAACCAGTTTACCTATCTTTGTTAGATTATTTGCCGGCCAGCAGATTTTGCTGGAACTTCACCGGCATCGGGTATCCAGATTTCGCTGGAATGTCACCGGCAGCCACTTTCGTTTACCAGACGACCCGGTTTTGCTAGAAATCTTATCCTAAACGGGTGACTCGGTTCCCTGTTTACCGAACTTCGCTCAAAACCGACGCGAGAAGAGGGGAAAGCCGAGACGAGCCGACAACTGGGTGTGTAATTATGGTGCCTCGCACCAAGGACGAGTCCCCACGCACCCTCTCTCCCTCGCATTGGGTTCGTGGGGAAAATGCGAGAGGGTCGTTTTGCTGACTTTTTTATTTTGGAAGAAAACCGGGTTCTTTGTCCGTCAACGAGCAACGGCCGGCCAGGAACGAACGCTCATTCTCGGCTTCTCTTTCCATTTGTGGACCTGTATCTTCCAAAGCAGCTGGGTGTGCAGATGAAAAGAAAATATTTTCCAGTGACCTGTTTCTTACGATTCTGTCCGTCCGACTTCAGAAGCATCGAGCGAGCGAAAAAGTGTGCGCCCAAGATTTGTCAACGTCGGCGGATGTTCGCTTCGCGCGTTCGCGATTTTCGCTAAGCTTGCCACAGACAGTGTGTATGTGCCCGCATGGTGTACCCGCGGCGACGACATCAGGGACGACATCGTGACTGTGCCCGTGATTTCTCAATGGCGGCGTATGTTCGTTCCGCGCGTTCGTGGTTTTCGCTAAGGATGCTACTGATAGTGTGTATGTGTCCGCCTGGTACACTCGCGGCGACGGCATCAGGGACGACATCGTGAGTGTGTCCGGGATTTCTCAACGGCGGCGGATGTTCGTTACGCGCGGTCGTGGTTTTCGCTAAACGTGCTCCTGACAGTATACGCGTGTGTGTCCGTGCGGTGCACCTGCGCGGTTTTATTAGTTGAACTACCGTACGTCTAGGAATTTACCCAGCGGCATTGTGAGTACCTAGAAAGATATCTTTTCCGACAAAGAACTCGGTTGTTCCTATTCGGTCTGTTTGCTTTTGTTCCAGCTGTGCAAATTGTTTCACTGGTACCGACCTTGTTATATAAATACATAGAACCCTCAGGTCTATGTGGACTAACCACTTCAATTGTTACCAAATCGACCAGCATTTGGTAAACATACACCAATCACGGTTCACAGGCTTCCTCCTAAGTGCATCCATTGACGTCGACGAAGAAGAAGCTTTCAGTCACAAAGTACTTCTTACTCGGGAGACGCTAAAACAGCTTAAATTAGTCGAGTCGCATTTTGAAAGCTCATGATCATCACTGGGGGCTGTTTCGCGGCCTGTAGTTCGGCCCGAGATGGTCGCCTATTCGAACCAATGTATGGTCAAACTCTTTCAATATACGGCTCTGGTTTCGTTTGCGCAAGAACGCGTGCAAATGATCTGTGGGATCAAAACCAATGCTCGCGCCAGCAACTTGGGCAAGGGTGTACAGTAAATGTGAAACGGAGCTAACTTTTCGGGGCAATTAAACTGTCGTTAATGCAATGAATACTAATAAGTGGTGTCAGAGGAGTAGGAAAGCGGAAAACGCATTGCCTTTTAAATAAAAGGGACAATAGTTAGGACTATCCCTATATGTTTAGTGCAACGAATTAGATAAAAAAACAAGGTGCTATCAAAAAGGTCTTTAATTTACTTCGTAGCGTAAACGTAAGCGGAGCTCGATTCCCGGGACTTCCCTCTCGGAATACTTTCTCAAAAGGTTTTCTATGCACACTTGGGGCTTCTCCAGACGAGGTTTTGGGACAACGTGCACAAAAACTTCGGAGTGTCACCAAAGACTGAAAGCTCGAACTCGGCAAATCTAAAGCAGAGACCTTTGAAATGTTCAGCAGGCTTAGGTAAAAAATAAGTGACTTCTGCTAAGTGTTTGGAGGGGCACTCGCGCTTTAAGAATGACAGAACGTCGCTGCAAGATGAAGGTCGGAGAAGTTGGCCCTTTCTCTCCTCGTCTTCAGCCAAGTTCCGCCACACCAAACACTACTCACAGCTCACAGCATTTTTACAAAATCCTGCTAAATTATATGAAGTACCCTGATTTTAATTTTTCGAATTTAACGCAGAATTGATGTTCGCTCACGCTCTAGTTTAGAGTCAATCGTAAAACCACCATTGTAGTCATACACGTTGTCAGAAAAACTCGTGTAGCGCAACTTGAAATGTTTACAGAACGACGCACTTTGGCATATTGAGAAACAAAGGTTTCTCACTTTGGTGTTGTCTGCGAGCGTATCAGCGTGCTGCCCTTTCTTTTTACGCTAGATAATCAGTCTGGGAATATTTTAATCGCGCCTCATATACCATTGTGCTACCAGGATTTTATTTTACTGCTCTAAAGAAACTTTTCGTTGTTAGTAATCATACTTCTAAACGAGTCAATGCAATAACATCACTGAAAACTTGACCATAAAAAGTTGGAAAAATCAACCAGAAAGGACGGATTTCCTCCCAGAAAGTTATATCTAAAGCAAGGGGACGCTCATTTGTGACCGTCATTTTGGTTTAGTTTCTTTCAACATAAGAGACATGTCATGATCCTTACACAAAGTCCTCCACTCTTCCCACTTTAGCAGGAAAAAAAACGCTGGAGAAGGGGCGAGTGAAAAGAGGGAAAGCACTGCTCTTTAAGTCCATAGAACTTTGCGGGAAAGGCTGGTCGATCGGTTCTTAGCAAGCAACAAACTGTAGGCAAGTATTTGTTTTATTATTAACACTACTATCCCCATGTGGAGATTTTAGCGGTTGAGGAAAGCCTCTTTGTTAATTCATTATGACCATCTTTTTTCTCGATATAATTTTAGAGAAAGTTTGAATAAATTAATACATATTTTTTTTGACGCTCATGTCAGTCAACGAAAGTGAAGCAAAAGGTAGCCTAAGTAAACTGACTGGGTTCCGTCACCCTTAAGAGTGCTACAGCTCTCGCAGCATGCAATCCTATAAATAATGCACTTGAATACACATGTTGCCTTCATGTAAAATAAATAAGAAATTCAAAGATGTGCAAATTACGCATTTATCCAATCTAATATGAGATGAATCATTGACACGTCAACTATTGTTGTAAAAATAAATGTGTTTAAATTTGTACCATTTATAAGTCGTGCTTTGCAATGTACAGCCTTATTTTGTTCCTGAATATTTCTATTCACCCACAGTCTTTAAAGTTGTATAATTATTTATTTATTTATTGTTTATTTTAGAGACACTGCCGGCCAGCTTTTGAGGGCCAAGGCATGTGTGGACGAAAGAAAAAAAAAGGTCAGCAAAACAAATAAGTTGTGATAAACATACAGTAAAATGCGTAAGCAACCCAGTCCGTACAGTTTAGTCAAATAAAAGTTTATGAATGGCACTAGAGAATGAAGCGAAGGAGACAATGTCCATCACGCTGCGGGGAAACTCGTTCCATTCACGAACAGTACGAGGCGAAAAAAGAATAAATTAAAACATGTTTCCTGCAACGAAACTCACGGATTAGTTTCTCATGCTTCTGTCTGGTATCACAGCCTAAGTTAAACTAAAAAGAGGCGTCCAACTTCAAACAAGTTTTGATATATATACTTTGATGTAAAAGTTTAGGCGATTTACTTTCCTTCGACATGACAACTCAGGCAGTCCAGGCGCAGTGTACAACGGTGAAACATGTGATTCTTGGCCATATGATTTATATATCAACCTAAGAGACTTTCTTTGAACTCCCTCCAACTGGTTTTTATACGGTTGCTAATGCAGGTCCCATAATAAATCACTATATTCTAGAAAAGGACGAATTAGAGTTTTATACGCGGTTAGCTTCTTTTGAGTGCAATGAATCAAAGTCCTCCGCAGTCACCATAGCTTTCTAGACGCTTTGGCAACAACATGCCCAATGTGAAGCGACCAGCTTAAGTTAGAGGAAATTGGGACACTTAGATACTTGTAATCGTGGACCACTGCCAACGCATTGGAGTTGATAGTATAGAGAAAAAAAGAGGTAGTTTCTTCAGCGTTAGTATCATATGCACACATTCCTTAACTTTCAAGGCCATTTGCCAATTTTTACACCACTAAGAAATAATTTTGAGGCTATCATCTAAACATGTTTGGTCAGGAACGCTATCTATTTTGGAAAACAATATACAGTTATCTGCGAAAAAAACGACACTGTATCGAGGATTTATCCACCATCAGAGCGTTGATAAAAACTAAAAACAGCAGTTAACCGAGTACCGATCCCTGGGCACTCCAGATAGCACAAGTATTTCAATGGATTCTGCATCGCATATAGACACGAACTGTTTACGGTTGTTTTTGGACAGTGTTATATGGAATCCCATTTAGAAAATCAGGTCTCTAATAGCCTAATTTTGATGACCCGTAATGTGTCTTAATTTGATTTTGAGGATACTTTTAATGTCAAAATTGATATATTGTGTTTTTCTGGGGGTACATTTCTAGGAATAGGGACTCATAGTGTTTAGTTTTCGTGTAAATTAGTTTCAAAACTCTAAAGCTATAACGTTGCTGGGCAGTGAGTATTTCATAATTAAAAAAAAAGCTTTCGAAGCACGGAATTCAAAGTGCAGATTGCACCTAATAGTATTTTTGCCGTATAAATGTTCACTTGTCAAGGCTAGTTTAGCAAGTAGTACCCCCCCAAAAAATAAACAATTTAGTTGGAGTGCAATAATGAGTAATGTAATTGGCGCTTTAACCAACTGAAGAAGTGATCTAAACCTACGTAAAATGTCAAAAAATATTTGAACAAAATGGTTCAACATGACAAGTCTAATTAAAGTGTTCATTAAACCAGACATCCAAACATTTAAGCGTACTGACACTCTCGATAATTGCATCGCCTAACATGATGCTCATGCTGTACGTAAGTTTTCTTTTCATTAACATGTCTTGTCTTTGCAGTGTTTAATCGTTGTTCGTTAGACTTTAACTACCGTTATCAACTATTTAGTCAATCATTTACATTGTTTATACGCAAGTAATAGATCAGAAGAAAAAACTTTTTGTCATCTCTATACATATAAATTTCCGATGTCTGTGGCAGATTTGCAAAATTATTATACAAAATAAATAACAACGGACATAGAACAGATCCCTGTGGGACACCATACGGGATTTTTCCTGTTTGAGATGGTACGCTATTTATAACTAGTGTGAAGGGGCAGAGAGGTTATGCACTTACAGTCCGTTCGAACGCTGTACCTCTTATTCCGTATGTAGGCAATTTCCTTAAAGCATATCTTGCTTAATAGAGTAAAATGCCATAATAAACTATAGAATATTCCGAATGTAAAGAGTTTATTTTTTATATTATAACAATCTTATCTTTTGCGTGTAATAATGCCGTTTCCGAGTATGTTTTTTAACCGTATTTGCATATTAACAATTTTTTCTTGTACCGAGACAGTGATTGAGTCATGTTTTCATAAGTCGTTTCATAATTTTTGAAGACACTGGTAAAACAGATGTTGGTTGGTAATTATTGAAAACTTTGGTGCTCCACCTTAGTTCAATATGTTAACCGTCGAAAGTTTTATCCTCTCGAGAAAAATGCCTTTGCTTAGTATAGAATTGAAAGCATAGGCTTGTTATGTGGAAAGCAAATTATATACTGCTTTATTTCGTTCGGGTTTTAGCTAATTTCAGCCTGCTGTGATATTGTTAATCAGAGTAATAAGCATAGTACATAATTCCTCTTCGCTCACAAGTGACAGGAAACTAAGCCCCATATGTTTGGGAGAAGTACGCCCTAGAGTGAATCGACGACAGAGATGCTCCAAAAAACAAAACAAAAATGTGAGTTAATTGTTTTGCTATTGTGTCACCAGAAACCAAAGACCGGTCACAATGACTTCCTCCGTAAATCTTTTTTTTAGGGGGGGGGGGGGGGGGGGGGTGAGGGGGGGGGGGGGGGTGGAGATAGTACAGGTTACTGTGACCCAGATTTTTCCTAGGTTGTTTCGAATCCTAGTAAATTTTGATGTGTTGCATTCCTTTCATGGTAGAAAGTTGATCAGAGTTAATTCACCTAGTCAGCTGGTATCATAAATTTTGAAAATAAATTATCCGAATATTTTAACATTGAGCTCTTGGCTTTACTTCACAATGTGTCCTCTGTAATGGCTTCATGCCATCAGAATCCAATCACGTATATTCAAGATTTCTTCAAAGCTTTATAAATTTGGAATTATAGTTTCTCCTCGACACTGCTCAATTTGTAGGCAAACACCAAAGTTCCTTGCGCACATGATTCCGCATCCGCACCGTGAAGAACTTTGTCTTCAGTAGCTACATGTGCACGTATGTGTGACACAAGAGGAGAATACGCATACTTTTATAAAACGGTTCATATTACCAAACTGGACTTGCATAACCTGTTCAATAATATACCGCGTCTCCCAAAAATATTTTTTTTAACAGCAATAATAAGCTGTGCATTATCAAATGCTCAGTCTACATTCAAATGTAGCGCTAGCAGTTCGGGGCAGATAACAATGCTTTAAAAATTTCCATACTATTCTAAATTTATCAGTGATTTTGGGAAAGACCCATTGGGAAACTAAGGCTTTTTCTACTAAGCTCATGGAATAATTAATCATTTATTCGTCCGCTGTCATTACCCTATAAAACGATATTCCGAATGTCCCTGATAACGTTTTGTCAGATAACGACAAGGTCGGAACCTGGCGTTCTGTACAGACTGCTTGAGTTAAATGTGGGATCGGACCGAGCGCTCGGCTATGCATCACTTATTCTTGCACTACAAAAAAAGATTTGGGGAGAGGACATTTTGTAAACAATGGTGAGAATGCAGCGCGATGTAAAAATGAAAAATGTGCTGGCATACGGGTTCCACCAGGGCATATGTTGTTTTTGAACATCATGGCACACTTCCCGTAGCTAGCAGCAAACAGCACGTTACCACCATTGTGATGTGCGGGACACGTGCATGCTAACGTTGTTGCCACAACATGGTTCGTACTGAGACATCATGGAATATGTTCTGTAATGGACCCTTTTCAAATGTCCGCGCCAACACCTGTCCGCCATTGCTTGCCCTTATACTCTGGGCATGTACTGGAGACGAGGGCTACGGTCAGAGTTTGGCGTTCCCGGATCCAATCTAGCGCCTCGTGTCCAAGCAATGGTGACAGCCAATGTTATTCAATTGTATTCAATTCTATTTTCCAACACAGTGTTGGAGGTCCTTGGGTGAAAAAGCTGTCGTTGACATCTTGAGAGTGCCTGGGGACCCATACAGACAGCAACGTTTGGTGAAAAAGTACAACAAATATGACGCGTAATAATATGAGTACACGGAAACGCCGTATGATTGTATACGACTCCATATGGCACATGTAAAACACTATATAAAGATTATCGACAGTTGATGAAATTAATAATGGCATAGTTCAAATTTTCCCAAATGGCTTGTGTTGTAGGAAAAATTACAATAAAATCTTGAACACAACTTTGTCATTTACAACATACAGACTAATGGATTGTAATGTATTGCTTACAAAAATTCTCGCATTTTTTTGCTAGTAATTGTATCAAAGTTAATATTTTATCCTAGATACTTGTTTAGAATAAAAGGTAAGTTTAATGTCAGCGATTGCGAGAAGTATTCAGTGCGCCTGCCCGGCCCTAATGACCTGTCACAGCTGCGGGTGCGAGGGCCAGTTATTTCTTTCGATAGGTCAGATGTCATTTTTAAAAATGATTTGAAATTTTCATTCCACAAGAATAAAGTGTGCAATAAACGAAATTTATAAATATTTTTTACGCTTATTATACCATATGTGTGTCCAATTTTGCACTTGATTGTAACCGTGGCACTGTAGCCATATATCGAATCGCTTTCTTTTGAAGAAGAAGGATGGTGTGTATGTTTCCTGCTGTGGTCGTGCCCTACACGAGCGTGCAGTAATTTATATGTGAAGTAAATACGGCATGATGAATTTGAAGTCTTGTATTATATGGAAGAATGTGTTGGACATCGTGACAAGTCTCCTGTCGCCAATGATAAGGAGTTAGCTAGAGCTTCAATGTAATATGTCCATGTCATATTGGCAGAACATGTAACTCCAAGGATCCTGTGTCTGTTAACTATTTCCAAAGAAGTGTCACCGGGTAAGAAATTGTATATTATATTTGTGTCTGTCTATGTGTAGTTATGAATAAAATTGCCTTAGATTTCTTTGTTTGTATTTTTAGACCGTTTTCGTTGGACCAGTGCCACCCTTTTGAAAGTTCCCTTTTAGCTTTTAAAATTATTTCCTTTGTATCCCATCCGGAAATAAACAGGCTTATGTCATCCGCATAGATCACGGAGACTGCGCTACTATCCTGCTGAACAACACCATTAATATACACTTTGAAAAAGAACGGTCCCAAAACAGTTTATTGTGGAACACCGGCAGTAATTAATTTGGAAGATGAAATATTATTATCTATTGATAGACACTGCTTCCGGTCGTAAAAATAAGATTGAAACAACGATCGGGTGATTCCGCAGACACCGTATGTGTGCAACTTGTTTAGCAATATCTCGTGGTTTATGTAATCGAATGCCTTACTGTAGTCAATAAATACTAAGAGGGTAAGCCGATTTACTTAATGATAAATTTCTTCATTGATAAAAGCGCTCTTTCTGCTGATTCCCTGTCCAAAGCCATGTTGACTGCCCATAAGTATGCCGTGTTTAGTGAAAAAATTGTTGACGCGTGACAAAATTATGCTCTCAAGTTCTTTAAAGAACGCTGGGAGAATGGACACTGGCCTGTCATTGTAAAAGTTGTTTTTTATCCTCCTTGAAAAATCAATGAAACTTTTGCCGTTTTCATTATACTTGGGAAAGAACCAAATATAAAACTAGATTAAATATGCAGTTTAGACAGGGAGCGACAGCATCATTTGCGTACTTTACAGACTCTCTGAACGTCCTCTATGTCCGTTGAGTCAGTGTTTTTTAAAGTTCATAAATGTGCGACAAATTTCGATATCATTCGTAGGTTCACGGGACACGGCTCCACTGCATTCGTACCCGGGTTTGAACCAGTGATGTTATTGAGCGGTCTAACCATATTAACAAAACGCGTTTTGAAATCCTCGACTAATATGTCCCATGAAAGTTTGTTGTTTCCTATTGTTAATCTAGTTGTGTTACATTTCGTGTTTTGTCATTTAAGAACCTCGTTTATTATCTTCTACACTCTTTCAGGGCGCTTTTTGGACACCTAAAAAAAAGGTTGTTATAGTAAGATGTTTTTTCCTTCCTTAACTCGGCGGTTAGCTTCTTTCTGCTTCTTAAAAGCTGCAAGTTTACACGGTTCCCTCGTACGCAAGTAAGCTTTAAAAAGTTTGTTTTTTTCGTTGATAATTTTTAAATATTCAGGTCCTATACAAGGCTTTCTAATTTTCTTTTTTGATTTTAGGTTATGTGAGGGAAAGGGGCATTATAGGGGTGAAAAATTATTGATAAGAATTTGTTATAAGCGTCACTACCGTTGGTTTTGCTCTAGGCGGATGACCAGTCAGCATTTACGATATACCTACGGAAGGTGTTCAGGTTTCTGCTTGATAGGCACCGATATGTTAATTTAGATTAACGTGTTCTTCCTATGATGTAGAAGTAGACTACGTTATAAAAACGGGAGAGTGATCACTTATGTCATAGCATACTGTACCTACCACGCGAATAGGTGTATCTATATTTACAATGAAAAGGTCAAGGATGGATTGACCCGTGAGTGATACACGAGTTGGGGTCGTGATGATATTCTGGTAACTGCACGAATTATTCTGTTAAAATCACGGGCATGCGTGTTATCATCAAGCATAATTGTATTGAAATCACCCCCGATCAGCAAGCGATACCGACAAATTGATGCGAAATCTAATATTTCTTCAATAAAATTAAGAAAAACGTTCCGGTTACTAGAGGGGGGACGACACACAACCGCAAAGATTTCACTGCTACTTAGCAAACAAGGTGCCTCGTAATCTGTTGTGATAAGCGTGCAACTTTCCAGCCCTTCGCATGACGATTGCTGTTTAACATGCATCGCAACACCACCACCGTCGATGTACTCTTGAAAAGGGTACATTCAGTGGTATGGAACATGTTATGGCAACAAGGCTAGCATAGACATGTCCTATACTTACACGTTATATTGTCTACAGTGTACCAAGCGTATTTGAATTATAGAACCTTGAGTTGAATATTTGAGATGGAAACAAGCTTGGTTTCAACTAATAAAAATACTCTTATTTTCACCCTCAGGAGTCGGTTATTTATTATATGAACGGTGCCGATGTATAAGAAATGTTCATTTATCGTTTCAGCATTCACTAAAACTGCGGACTCAACTAGTTTGATTATATAGGCTAGTTGAAAACAGCGAAAAGAGTTGAGATACAATTTAAGAAAAAATTACTTCAGAAATAAGTTATCTAAACACGATTGCTTGTATGACACAAGCATAAGGGATGGCACCATTTGTACCAGGTTTTCTCACTTTTTGCTATACAAAGCTGCCTTTTAAGGACATTCTACATATATGCTGGACAACAAATGTGAAGGCTCATCGGCACACGTTTATTTTGTTAAGGAAACATGGCGCTGCAGATATTGTTCGCAGAATGTACTCTATATGTATGTCGCAAGCAGGCACTTACAATATTACTTCCCGTGGGGTCGTAAAACGCACTTTCTAATTATAATCTACAAGAGAGTACTAGTAGCATATTAATGTTTTATGGTGCAAAAGCCGATAAGGGTATGAGGTGCCAGAAGTTAAAATATTTCATAAGACGGTTCAGGAGAGATAATCCGCATAATGCCGTGTACGTTCATTACTATCATGGGCCAAAACTCGCGTCTCACCGAGAACGCTCAAGTAGCTCAGAAGTTGCGATGCAAGGAAAAAAAAGAGCCGATATTCAAACGTATCTTTTGAATAAGGAAACTGTTGACTATTGAAACGGTCAATTTTCTTACAGTGTGTCTACGTACCATTCCGAGGACGAGAATGACGAATCCCACGCCCCCAACTCCGAGAATTATGGGACTCTGGGTAGCGATGACGGAGAGCCTAGACATCGCCAGAAGGACGTTCTGGGCGCAGGTCTTAATCGAGAGGTAGGAGCGGGAGTCAATCGCGTCGAGGTCCAGCGAGAACCTGTTCAGCATCCTTCCCCGGGGCGTCGAGTCGAAGAAGCTTACGGGGCTGGACAAGACGTGGCTCAGCATCTCATAGTGCAGAGAACGGGACAGTTGTCGCATGCTCGCCGCCAGAAGGGCACCACCGACGCACCGGAAGAGCACTGGGACGAGGAAGCAGCGTCAGGATATCTTAGGTATTGACCTTAGTCTCAACGGAATGAGCTCACCCAATTATAACGGAATGAAAACACGAAGGTAGTCGAAGATGAAGGGTACAACTATTCAAAGGTTCCTCCTGGAGCTATTTCAAAATGATGGCCGGCGTTTCGGTATGGAACTCATGAAAGTCAGGTAACAAAATGTCGGCTCTTACTTTGAAGCGTCCAGGAGGTTACATTTCAATAAATAATGTAGGAACCAAGTCGATGATCCTTGACTGAGGGATCCTTAAGCTTTTGTTTTCTGTGCTTCGTTTAGCAACTGATGCGGCCGCAAAAACAAAGTAACTCTAAAACATCAACTGCGCAGGCAACACTGAACGCAAAATTTCGCTTGCGTTGTCTGTTGTTACTTATGTAGGCTTTTCCATTTGTTAAATGCAGTTCGTAAATTGCAATGATTAGTCACCCACCTCTTTTAGGTCGAAATGGGAGGAGCGGAATATTATAGTGTTAACCCGAATACAATACAATCTAAGACGCAAGTGTTGTATAATTCAATATTTGACCTTTACAGTCACTCATACCTTCAAGAACGCAGGTCGTGCCCAGTTCCGATCAAGGTTTTATCGGTCAGACATCAAGGAGAGTAGATTATTACGCAATTATAATGTCGATTACCAAATAACTTATGACGGGCGATAGCCCCCCTCCCCCTTCTTCCAAACCGTTTTTTTAGGGTGTGAGTGAGAGATTTTGGTGCCGCTGATTTGCATTCGGTGAATGCGAAGTAGCAGTCGTCTGGCAAGCATGCTATGCTGCTTGGGCATCCACAGCCAATAAAACCTAGATGAAAGAGGATTCATAATTTGAACTAACGTGATAGCAGCGTGGCACGCTGATTGGACCTGGCGCCTATTAAAAATGGCAAGGGGGCGTTGATGGCTACTTAGTCCAGTGGTACTGTGTATACTGCGCTGACCGTTTTTGCTAGACAACAGACCTCCAAGATTGCACGGGCCTAGCGCTATCTAGGTGGGATTATAATTTGCGTAACTTAGAAGGTTCATGCTAAATATATGGTTTGCCATTTCAAAACATGACTTTCACGGCACAGACGATCAAACACGAGCTACTATTACGCCCTACTAACTCCATAAACTCTGACCTCATTTGCCACGCAGCACATGGAATGCCGAAGCGACAAAAAGCTGTTTTCCATGACTTCAAGTGTCGCGCAACGACATTGGGTAGTGATGTTTCTCACTTAAGAGAAGCCAAGTACAGTCGCACACAACACTCCTTTCCCGAGAACATTCGCACTCAACGCCCCTGATCAAAAAAAATTATTGTTGCCTTACGATCTCAAGAATAAACGCGGATCTTTTTTTTTTATTTTTTCCTTTGCGAAACTTGATAACGAAGTCGTGGAGGTCCTATTGATGGAGTTGACAACAATGCTAACCCCAGGATCTCGTCAACGAGCTGTACGATGGCCACAGTGACAATATATAAATATGGCTCACACAGTACACACGAGCACTGCGAGAGCATGCGGTTTGAGCTCGTGACAAATAATGCCTCCAGAGGCGTTTAGGTAGCCGACGGCGCCCAAACAGCGATGACTGTAAAAGCCGAACCCTTAGACGACTGTACCGCGGCCCCAGTCGAAATACCGGTGGCAGCTGTGCTAACGCTCCTGCTTGTGGTGCGAACGTCGTGTCTTTGCGCGTGCCCCGTATTTCGTTCTTTTCGCAAATAAATGGTCAATTTATCATCAGTGCCTTAATGCAGAATGTGACATTTATTTTTCAAAACCTAACAAAAAAAAGTACAAGCTTATTTTTAAAGACCTGCCTTTACAATTTCAAGTTTCTAGACTTGTAAATCATGCAAGTCCCGTTTTAAATTTTAATGAATGTATAAATGACTCGTGTGGTTTTCTATTTACGTATTTTTCTGGTTAGTACCTCTACATGTTTAATCTTTACTGAAAAAATTGAGTTTTTATACAATTTTTACCTGTCATAACTCAGTTTCACATCATAGAACAGCAACGACTTTTAAGGACATACTCCTGGGAAACATAGAAACTTAGCCTAAAAAAATACGAGAAGTGATACGTCAGCGGTGTATTCGTAAACACCCCTTCAGTTTGATCAAGTTTCAAATAATTTACTTTACGCGTTCTTGGATTTTTCAGATCCGATTTTAGCATCTGATATCATTTTGTTTAAATTGTATGCTATAGGTACTTGGTTGGTTCTCTGCTGGTTTTGTTGTATTCATATTATTCACACTTGTTTAAATATTTTAAAATCATGGGACTATTTCGAAGCTCGACTTTGTGTGCAAGGAGCCGGTTTCAGGGAAGAGGACAGAAATTAAAAGGACGATTTTACCATTGAACATTTTATCATTTTATTTATAATCACTTTTCATGATTATAATTTTTAAATGGGACGAACAGTCGTAAATATCAAAAGGGACTCGTGCTTTTGCAGACGACTCGTACTTGCAACCTTTTTAGAGCGCAGCTCTTAGGGGCCCGTTCCCGGCTTGAGCGGCGTCGCCGTTGGCGTCGCCGTCGGCGTCGGCGTAACCAAGGTCATCCCAAGGTCACGTGGCCCCCCAAGGTCATCCCAAGGTCACGTGACCCCCAAGGTCACGTGACCCCTCCCCCAGGGTCACGTGACCCCCAAGGTCACGTGACACCCAAAGTCACGTGACCCCTCTGAAGTCACGTGACCCCCCGAGGTCACGTGACCCCCCCCCCCCGAAGTCACGTGACCCCCCAGTCACGTGACACCCCCAGGTCACGTGACCCCCGCCGAGGTCACGTGACCTCCCCGATTACGTCGTCACTGATGACGTCAAACGGCATCCGCATCGTCATCGTCATCATCACTGATGACGTCATCAGTGATGATGACGATGACGATGCGGATGCCGGTGAGGTCATGAGTGACGTCACTGATGACGTCATCAGTGATGATGACGATGACGATGCGGATGCCGGTGAGGTCATCAGTGACGTCACTGATGACGTCATCCGCGATGATGACGATGACGATGCGGATGCCGGTGACGTCATCAGTGACGATGACGTCATCGGGGAGGTCACGTGACCTCGGCGGGGTCACGTGACCCTGGGGTGGTCACGTGACCTGGGGGTGTCACGTGACTTCGGGGTGGGGCATCCGCATCGTCATCGTCATCATCACAGATGACGTCATCAGTGACGTCACTGATGACGTCACCGACATCCGCATCGTCATCGTCATCATCGCTGATGACGTCATCGGAGTCCGCATCGTCATCGTCACTGATGACGTCATCAGTGACGTCACTGATGACATCATCGGCATCGTCACGTGACCCGCCAAGGTCACGTGACCCCCCCAGGTCACTTCACCCCCCCAGTACCCTTCCCTCCTCCTCCTCAAGAGCTGCGCTCTAATTCGGTGTTACAGGGAGTTGTAAACGGCTTTCATTTTTTGAAAGGTGGCTGGAATTCTAGGTTGATAAGTTCAGAAAAAGTGGCGCCGAATCTATCCCTGGCTGAGAGGATTCTAGTCTGAAATATTTCACCTCGCTTCTTCCAAGGTCTTTTAATAAATTACATTAGTCTTGAGGAAAAAAAATGAAGCGAGAATAGTGTCACATGTGTCACGAGCAAATTCTGGGAGGTGTATTAGGTGGAGGGGCATATCTGTTTGCGCGGCTGCTGAGCGCGTGCTGACGGCGAGCCTCCACGGTTCTTTTAGCAACGCACATTCCGAACCATCATACTGCGAAACTCGCTGTTTAGTTCAGAGTGGGATGTGGTTAGAGCTATTTGCACACCGGCGCCACAACTTTTCAATTCGCCCTAGGGAGAGCCAGCGAATAGACGATTGCAAACACCTCATACAGTTGTCGCAATGTTCCTCCTCGTGTGAGCAAGCACGAACTATTGCAGGCCTGCCAGAGGTATGTTCAAGCACATGCTGTATGAGCTTTCACGGATGGGCACAAATCGGGACGCCCTGGTTACAAACGTCTATATACGAAGCGTCGATAACGGTCTTCACCGGTGCATCACCGCGCCACCGTTCTTAAAGGCCGACGACCAGACTCGAGATTCTGCGAGGCAGAAGATCCTCCTCACCATGGGGAGGAGGAAACAGGCAACGGTGGACAGGGTAGAAGGGGGGAGAGGAGGAAGCGAGAGGGAAGTGGAAAGCGTGAACTGGTAGTCGGTCTTAAGGAGGCACTAACACGGATTTTGATGTAGCCTTTTTTTTTTTGCGCAAATTCGTTTTTTCTGTTTTAAGAATAATAGAAAACTGAAAATTACCATCGCGCAACGCCTGCGTCGCCCCCAAATTGGAACCAGACACCATTACACTCCCCTTTTACTGAAGTTTCTAAAGAAAGGAGTCGGTCGCTGAGTTTGGTTGCGTTCTAAGGGGCAAAAATGCCGCGTATTTTGGGAGTTTATAAACTACTTAGCGTGCGACAATTGAGTTCGCGCTAAGAAAAGACGACCTACCAATCCACTTTGGTGGATGACAATTCCAGCATCATCTCCATCCTCTCATGCATTAAAATTGCAATAATTTGATCCGGATCTCTGAGCACTGCGTTCCCTTTTCCCTTTCCCATACCCCCAGGGAGCGTGGACGTCTACTGCTAACATTCTGGCTAAATTCTTCATCATTTATTCGGTAAAATCAATCAGCTATTGACAACGCATGTTTAGCTAGGGCTGTATGCGATGCCGCATCATGACGTTTACACTGATTGCGGATGCAGGAACGCACCTGTGCTTTGACTTAAAATATACGGGCTCCGGCGCGTGCGTACTGCTTGCAGCCACCGTGGGAAACTTTTGCATTCAAACAATTTGTTGACGCATAGTTGAAGGAATGGCAACGCACCGTCACCCGCGCAGAGTCCCGCCAGGCCCCTGACCCAGCTCGGGTCATAGGGGTCATTGATGTTGTCCGGAGAGTTGGCATCGGTCCACTCTTTGATCCAAACTTGCTGCCAGGCGAGCGCTACAGCGCTGGCGGCGAAAAATACCAGCGCCGCAGGCATGAACACACCGGAAAACCTGAGAAGGGCCCGCGTGACCTCCCATGATCCCTGAAAGACGGAAGTCACTTATTTATTTCGCAACTGACGCTTGTGTCATGTGACTAAGGAACAATTACCCAAGCACTACAGATTTGGCCAATCATTGGCCAAATCTGGCAAATGGCCAGTGGCCAAACAGTGGCCAGCAATTGGCTGATGACTGACGTTTTTCTGGTCACCGCCCAATGGCCACTGGCCATCAGCCATCGCCCAAGCATTTGCCGATGCATGACCACTCGTTGGCCATTGGCCAAAAGACCATCGCCAGCCAATGGCCAATGCTTGGCTAAATTCCGTGGTGGTTGGGAAGCGCCTAAAACACAGGGAGAGAGAACAAGACGGCACTGATAGCTTATGACTACTACATTAATACAAATACATATTAACCCCACGAGTGATATCTCAAAATATCATATTAAAGAACCATATACCATAGTATAGTTATTTTTCCAACGAAGAAGGTCACGTCACGTAGCATGTTTAGCCATGGTTGTCCACAATATGTTAAAGATAAGATGGCACATAAATAAAGTTCCTTGTTTTAGAAGTTTATGTTTCGTCAAATTCGAATACTTTTTTCGTCGCAGTTTGTTCTTTACGGAAAATTCGGGGTTTATCGGAGTTTAGCTTTGTTTGATGCCAAGTTATTCGAAATTCAAAGTTTAATTTCGCGGTGTTTTCTATTGCAATATATATATACCGGGTGTTTTTGCGAAGACTTTCAGAAATCCTAAAAATTAGGGCGTTTGAAAAAATAAGAAACTATCTTCGGGAACAAACTACCAGCCACGGCGGACGTCAGAGATTGCAAAAAACATACTAATTAGCCAGCTAATTAATTAAAATTTGTTAATTAACTTTTTAATTAGGGGAAATAGACATATGGTTCCAATTAGAAAGTTGCTGAGCGTTATTGAAAACCACTAAATCAGTCGTTTTCAGAAAGACTTTGAGCGCGTGAGAAGCGTAGTAGTGCACTAAAGTTACCGCTCTTTGAGCAGGTACAAAGCTAGCGGTTGCGATAAGACGCCCGCGCGATTTTTCCGACTCTTATCTAGCCCCAGCCTTGTACCTGCTCCACGAGTGGTAAATTTAGTACAATACTACGCTTCTCACGCGCCGAAAGTCTTTTTGAAAATGATTGATTTAGTAGTTTTCGATAACGCTCAGCAACTTTCTAATTAGAATCATATGTGTATTTCCACTAATTAAAAAGTTAATTAACAAATTTTAATTAATTAGTTGGCTAATTACTATGTTTTTGGCAATTCCTGACGTCCGCCGTGGCTGGTAGTTTGTTCCCGAAGAAAGCTTTTTCTTTTTTTGACGCTTTAATTTTTAGGATTTTTGAAAGTCTTCGCAGAAACACCCGGTATATATATATATATATCCTGGAGTAAACGTATTCTGGACAAAAAATAAAAGAAAACACGCTTGTTTTAATTATTATTTCTCCGGTTGGTGCCATTGCCTTTGGCCGTACTAATTTGACCCCCGAAGAACAGTTGCACACAATTGTTGCATCGACAAACGTCGATACCTGAAATTAATAAACTCCTGGACGTAGTCGCTGGGAAACACTTATTCATCCCACCATATTCCATGAATCCACACGCGGCCGCGTGAGTGGGAGTGGTAAAGTATGTATTAGAGAAGTTTTAACTGCTCCTCTTCCTCATTTTATGCAACCTCTACGGTCCATAGCTCTTAATGTTACAAAAACACAACCTCATCCTTTCTCTTAAAGCACAAATAGTATGGTTCAAACTGCAAACCAAAGCAGTCGCTTTTGTCATAACCCGAAAGTACATTGACCTGTTCCCCTGAATGAACCTTGAGGAGATAAGCGGTGAGAGCCCTTTTGACAATGGTCCACGATAGGAATGATGAAGGCGGCATATTCCCGGGATCATTAGATTTGTGTGCAGAAAAAAACTTAATTGCAAAATATTGTGCTTTGTTGTTGTGTGAAGGCGGGGGGGGGGGGGGCATTCACATTACAATTAAGAGTTTATTAGATAAATCTAAATGGGCCAAAGTTCTACCGGCAGGTGTCCTTTATTGTTTTTGGCGGATTTATCCAAAAACACGGAACCTACATATAAATTACGATTTTTAGAACTGTCTTTAGCCATTTTTATTTATTAACATCTAAACATAATGGATGGGGCACATATAACCTGATAAAATGTTGAATCTGTATAACAGGGGTAAATGATGTGGAAGATATACCACTTAAAAGTTTAGTCCACAAAAAATATTATTTGTTTTAAGATTTTGCTTTGTATGCAAATGATAGCGTAATATATCAACCGTATAAGCGAATCTGCTGTTTTTCAGTAGGGTCGGGTCTTTACTGCTCTTCTTCGGGTGGTGCCACTCTTTGCTCTAACCGATGCCTAATTGACGCAAACATACGTAAGAAGAGAGGGCTGCACAGTGATGAGCACGCTGCAGTCGAGGGAAGGAACGTTCGTGTCCTGATATACCAAAGTGCGTCGCTCTGTGTACATTTGGAGCTGCGCTACCTGGGTTTTTGTGACCAAGTGCACGGCACAATGACGATTTCACAATAGACTGCAAGCCAGAGCGCGAATCAACATTAATACTGCGTCAAACTCGGTAAATATAGAACATAGATCTTTGTAAAGATTAAGCACGATTGTGTCAAAAAGCAGTGAATTTTACGAAATGCTTTAAGTGGCGCAAGCGCTTCAAGAACGGCAGAACATCGCCTGAATACGAAGATCGAAGACGAAGGCGAGATTATTCGACCTCTCCTTGACCTCAGTGACGTTCTTCCATCCTTGAGGCACGAGAGCCGCTCAAAATACCCTGCACAACTCAGTGCTTTTTGACATAAGCATTTTAAATAATGTCAGAGGTCTCTGTTTCAGATATGCCGAGTGTGACGTAAAAGTGGTTCTCGCTCTCGTTTTTTTTTGCAGTCTATGGGAAGTTTGCAATTTGCAGCTCCAAAAGTTCACAGAGCGACGCCCTTTGGTAGACCAAGACACGCAGGTGCCTTCCTTCGAGTGCTGCGCGCGTATCACTGAGCTGTATTTTCTTTTTAACCTACAAAATCAGTCGCGGAACTTTTTTTTTATCACACTCGTATAACGAAAGACAGATAACGCTTTTAAAGTGATCCGAAAGCAAAGGCTAAAACGACACTGAACCGGAGGCACTTATCAAAATCTTCAAAAAAGAAAAAAAAAACCTTAAATATTAAAACCGGTTTAAGAGATCAGATGCGCGGTCATACTGCACTAGCTAAATTGTCTACTAACCACGGGAATAGCAGACACAACTTTTAACACGGTCAGGTTGAGGAAACTTAATTGTTTGCGCAAACTGAGATGAACACATAGAAGTAGACACGATCTTCTTCGTGTACTCCTCTGTTCGCCATACATATTTCTTAGCTGTCAATCCTTAACTAAAGTAATTCACAACTTAAAAATGGGAAGGCGTTGCGAGTCCCAATCATCTTATATTCACTCCGCCGCCAGTCAGATTGGCGTATTTTATCACGATGTCGTTAAAGGCCTCGTCTGCCAGAAATGCCGGAGTCGGTGGGAAAATTGATTGATCAATAGGATTATGACGTCACAGTTACATAAACCAGCGCGGGAATTTCAAACATCCCACAACGCTCACGTGAATCGTGACGCCACGAGTGGAATGCAAGCGATGAAAACATGACATGTAATTGGAATTAAATTTCGCCGCATGCCTTAAATGATCTCACTTTATTAAGTAATTCAATTGCCTTAAAATATTTGAAGAATGTTACGCGGGATTTTAACCCACGACCCTTCGGTGGCGAAGCTAGGAATGCTACTGACTGGGCCACGCAAGGTGCGCTTGCGCTTGCACGATGAAGTAGAAGGTGATGCAAACGGGGCCTGAAAACGCTATCGCGTTCCACTCTTAAACGCGAAGCTTATAGTCTTCCAAGTTTTTTTCTTTATAAGTATGCCGAATAACCAATTACAAAGCGTACACATTATAAGCCACGTGAAGTATTTTTTTAAAGATGTCAGTGCCCCAATTACAAGTCTTGTTAAACCCGGTGATCTGCCGTACCGCAACCTCCATGTTCCATTCGGCATCCTTTACTTTTTGTACACTTAACTGCATTCGGTCTCAATGACATTGAAATATCTATGCAGCAGGTGCAAATTTTCTTGCGTTCTGTGAACTATTTCGTGTAAACATTAACACGTAACCTGGTTTAAGACAAACAGGGGGTACCTTAGAAGATGTTAATGACTCCAACTGCGTAAGCCTTCCGTTCGATTCATCTTGCGTTGATAGCGCTGCTCCACCGCTAAAAGCCAGAACAAAAAAAAATATTGTTATTTCGCCGGAATTAATTTGGTATTAAGTGGCAATAATTTGTGGCCAGGGCTACAGTGGAAATGTTTTTCATATACACAGGAGACACCACATTGCCTATGTGTTTCACCGAATTCTTGCTGTTCCAGCTGCCGAGACTTATACACAACCTGTATAAACCACCAAAAACGTCGTCCCCTTCCTTCTTGGAAATTTAAATTCAAATCCAGCACCTCTACACACTGTTGTCTCAAAAGGAATGGAAAACCAGGTGATATCAAAACATAGCTGCTACCTTTCAAATCTAGGTTATCAGAAAAACACTATCATTTTGTCAATTTTAATATGAGTGGTCGGCATACCAAAAGTATGCATAATTTTTTGGAATTAACAATTTGATTTTTTTTTTGTAAAGTTGCGTGGGCGTGACTCAAAGAAATGTGAACGGTCCTTCAGGCAGGGTAGCTACATCCTGCTTTTTCCATTTAACAACTGAGACTTAGGTTAACCTCCGGAAATATCGCATCTCTACCCAGCGGCTTATCTATGGCACCTTAGTTCATACAAAGTCTTCCCCTCCCGTTTGTAAAGGCGCGAAGTGTTTCCACAAGTCGGCAACTAAGGACTCTTCGAACCTCGCCTTCGACAAAATGGCGTTTTGACAAAAGGGATAGATAAAAAAATGAATAAATTAAATGTAAAAAACAAAGTTTTCAATCTAGCAGAATGAGAGACCGTTTTAAAAATCTGAAGTAACATGGAAAGAAACGGTTACTTTTCAAAAAATGATATATTGCTTCTTTTTCAACTAATCCAATAAAAAAATTCTATACTTTTTAACGACAAAAAATTGTAATTGTAGTTGAATTCCTTTAGTAACATGTAAAAACTGAGCTTCATTGACTTTGCAAGCATACAGAACCTTCAGAACCCTCCACTACAAAGCATGCCGGCATGAAAAAACACTCATGAACGTCGACACCGAGAACAATGACACCTGCCGCCCTCCAAGGAACGTTGGCCTCCTAGAGCTGCAAGTAACGAACCAATTAATGATGAATGATTTTATTCATTCTGTCATTGATTTACTCAAACTTCGAGATTTGTTTCCCAATCATTGCTTATAATCATCGTTATCCTTCTTCGGGTTTCTGTTTTAATTGCTTTGAAATTTACTCTTCATGAAACTTCGTATTACCTTCCCTCAGCAAGGAGTTGCAGCCTAAGCGAACGCCACCTAGAGGAATCAAGGCCCGTGAATATCCTTCTCTTTCCCCATGGAACGACATCACAGTCGGCTGGCGCCAACTCAAAGAATGGATCCTATCACAACGCCAAGTGTCCTTTGATGCATGGACTGGACTCGAGGGCGAGACCAAAGCCTCCGCAGAACTCGTGTTCAATCTATTTTTGCTCGATCTCCCTGGGATGATGTTAAACTTCTAGATCACAGGTTTTGACTATTCTAGGTCATGTTGGTTAAGCTCACGCTTTCTCGTAGTTCCTTTCTTGCTCGACTGCGGTTACTCAAGTTATTTCTGTCATTTACGGTGAGCCATAGGTATAAAAATGTCAATACTCGGACTTGGCGGGTTCCCTCTGCCCTTCATCCGCAATCCCGATGCTCAGTGTCTTAGGAGCACGTGCGTCTTGAAGCAGTTCTTCGAGGCTGTGGTAGACGCTCCCGGTGTTATTTTCCATTAACATCAACATACTCATGTGCTTCAACAGGTTGCCCTGGTTGCTCACAAGGATCCGGGTCTGAAGAAAAAATATATTAGAAAATTAAATGCAAAGTAAAAAACAAAATCACTACGTTAACAAAAGCATCAACAGAAGCAAATGCTTGTACACAACTTATAAAAGAATACGAAGCGAAATCGACGGCAACGGGGTGACGTCTGTCGACGACGTGAATGGGGCCGATCTTGGGAAGAGTTTGCAGGCTTCCGCAACTTTTCTCAAGCTTGAGTCATCGCAGTCATGAAAACATTTGCTCCTGTGGTTCCAAAAACTCCCAAACACGGAAAATAATTATCTGTTTCCGAATGGTGAACCGGATGAACGTCGCTGACTGGCGCCAACGAGCAAGTGACCCTCACCATTTATCTAGATTCTCATTGTTCTCCGCAACCCTCGATAAGCGCAGCCACCTTCAGAGTTCAGCAGAAATCTAGATGGATTTTGTGAGAAAAAATAACCGGGTTTTTAGGCTTGTGCAAATAACCCATGCACTGCAAATTGCTCAAAGCGGGTGAGAATATTTCGCTAGCGGATGGAGGTATAACGCTAATGTTTGAAAACTTGGCGTTACCTGGATCAGAATATAGTTGAGAAAGACACAATTTCGACAAGAGCCTACGTTCACATAAGCCTAATAATGTCAAAACAATGACTGACATGGGGACCGCTTGTGGGATTTACACCAGAGAAAACACCTGTGAGCAAGAAAGATAATAGATGTTTTATCTTTTTTTTTAGAAATCTTTTTTTTTTCATTCTAAGATAGTCTACAGGCGCGCCCCAATATCAGTCCATGTGTTGAAAAATATTAGGCTTAAATGGACGTCGGCTCCAGAGTAATTTCAAATATCTTGGAAACTAATGTATGGGAAACTTGACTGAAATGCGATACGGAAGTAGAAAGCTACCCTGGCATCAGGGAGTGGCCAACTAATCATATTCACCGGAAATATAGCAAGTGGGTCTGACTCAGTAGAGAATTCGATAATCTATAAAATATTTCTTTATTTGATGGCGCATAAGCTCGTGATATTGGACGTCTTGGCCTTTTCATATCGAAATGCAGTGTGCTGTTAGAGGTGTTAGGATTTGCATAGCGATCGTCTACAACCAAAATAATTAATTACATTTTCGAGCTTCGCGACTTATATGTATTATATCTACCGAGACATGTATTAGAAGATGTGATTGACTTTAATTGACAGTGTTTGGCAATGAGCATAGAATCTTGATGAGATCGACTTGAAATGGCTGTAATTGATACAAGTGAATGATATTGGTAATTATGTGATTTTTGTTTTTGTTCACATACATAAATGGCTCTAAAGGGACCCTGAAAATAAAAAAAAAATGTTTTAAAAAGTCTGGTTGGGACACGCGTGTCAAAGAATTAATTTTACGAGAAAAAAAAAATGTTTTTCTTAGCGCAATATTGACGGTGCGAGACGCGATTTAGTCTGTAGTCACCTCCTTTCTACGAGTTTTCTCTCGGCATTTCGGGCGCGTGGAGGAGTGGTGAATCGGCTTCGCCTTCACGTTGAGGCGGAAAGAGCAAATTAATATTTCGTCGAGCGAATGACTATACTGTGACGTCATGGACTTTGCGCGCAGAATTTCAAATAAATTTCTCGCTGTCAATATTGCTCTACAAAATTTGTTTTCGCGTAAGGTTTATTTTTCGACACGCGTGTCCCAACCAAACTGTTAAAAAAAATTTTAGTGTTTTTAAAGTTTCTTTTGTTTGGTGTCAGCCTCTTCTTAAGGAATAATTGGGGTTGTGTGGATATTTATACACCTTATAGTTGGTCAGCGTTTTCAAAGTTGCGACGAGTCACTCGCTGTAGATGAGCAATTTCGGCAGTACAATACAACCGCACGCCTGGAGTTTTTAACATGGACCACGCAGTAGTGATGCACGAACGTACGCCGGTACGATGCTCATTCAGATCGAAACGGGCAGTGATGGGGATTGAGCCCAGGATTCTGAGGTTCTGCAGCGGGAGCTTTCGCTCCTCGTGCTCCGAGCTGGTGTGCGCTACCCCACTAGGCCACCGATGCCCCCCACCCTTCTTTAGGAAGACTGACGTGAAATGTCTGTCATTGGACATTGATAAGATAATTGGCAATTATATGCTAGTTCGGTGTTTGCGAATAAGTCTGGCTTCGATTGACTATTATTGGCTATAAGCATCAACTTTTTGTAAGTATATCTGCTTGATACGGCTACAAATGGCAATTAATAACACGTTCGGAAAATTATTATCTACTTTTTCTTTATGAACTGGGATGGCGGAATGGCTTCAAGTGGCTATGGCTGGGTATTAGCATCTGTTTCTGACCAGGTTGGCTTTAAATCGCTAGCAAAAGCAATTAGTGATTATAATTGACAATTATGTGCTATTTCAGTGTTTATACCTGAGAATGCCTTCAAACGGCTATTATTGCCTATAAGCCTTTTATTTTTTATTAGATTGGCTTCAGATGGCTACAAATGGCTATTTTGAATTACTGTTGATAGTTATGGGCTATTTTTGTGTTTATACGAACTGGAATGACATTATGTAGCTATTGTTGGCTACTAGCATCTACTTTTGGCCAGATTGGTATAAAATGACTAGCAAATGGCCATTAGTGAGTACAACTGACAATTCTATTTAATTTCAGTTTTTAGGGTTGAGAATAGATTCGATGACTATTATCGGCTATACTCATAATTTGTTATTAGATTGGCTTAAAATAGTAACAAATGGCTATTAGGGGCAAGTATTAATAATTATAAGCCATTTCTGTGTTTAGAAACTCGAAATAGATGATATGGCTATCATTGGCTGTTAGCATCTCTTTTTGACCTAGATTGGCTTCATATGTCTACCATTAGCTACTGGTGGGAATACTTGACAAACACGTGCTATTTCATTGTTCATGCATCACAATAGCTTCAAGTGGCTATATTGGCTATGAGCATATATTTCCAATTAAATCGGTTCGAAATGACAGCATATAGCTATTGGTGAATATTGTTAATAAATATATGATACTTTTGTTTTTACAAATGATAATGACTTTAAGATGGCTGTTTGTTTGCTACTAGCATCTAATTCGTGCAATAGTAGTTTCAAATGGCTATCAATGGGTATTGGTCAGCATTGGTAGCCGGTATTGTGAATGGCAGTCGGCGGCGAAAACTCTATCTGGCACTAACCACTGCGTTTTGTAGAGCACATCGACCCTCTTCAAGCGCCTGGTACGAGCATCATGGTCGGCGTATCGATAACTGCATTCGTCACGTATTGAACTGTGACGAGGCAAAGGGCGGACGATTGTGACGCTGCGGCTGACGACAACAAGGACAACCGAGTGGCTCCAGCTGAGTGGCCATAACTTCATCGGGGGTTATATAAGGATCCCCCCAGCGTCCATCCCTTGCAGTCGGCGGCGAAAACTGTGTGTGGCACTAACCTCTTCGTTTTGAACAGGTGAGAGAAGAGTTGCTCCGTCAGCCTTTTCTTTTTCTTCTATTGCCGCTGACTGCACAGTGTTCACTGTATCTCATTTATCCCTGCCGACATTTGTGTGCGCTTAGGCAATGTCCTTTTAAGATTCATATGAATTGCATGAAACGTGCTCAGCCTTTACTATCTAAGGGGAGGTTCGTGACATGTGTAACCTGACGAAATGGTTACCACCTCGACAGGCCCTGCTCCGGGGTTGCCGATAGCACGTTTTCTGTGATGGGCGCTTCCAGAAGAGAAAGCTAGAAATGTCCTACGTGCTGTACCGGTGAGCTTCGATCCCGTTCAAGGGCGGGCGATGTCGCTCTAGTGGATGACATCACTCAGGCTGTCGGGAACCGGCAGAAGCAGGTCAACGGCGCTAGTGCTGCTAGTGCTAGTGCGGCAGATGCTGGTGGTGCTAGTATCAATCGCCAGGTGGCTACGAATATCGCCGCACTTAATGAGCTCCCCTCGCTAAAAACTAGTGTCGAGACACTATAGGGGGCATTCAGTGGACCCCATATTTGAGGGCGATGTTCAGGGCGCACGCTCTGAACGAGCTTACATTAATAGCCTGCTAAGACCGACAATATTGATGGTGTCGAATGCACGTTGCAAAAGAACTGTGGAAGCTCGCCGACAGCACGCGCTCAGCAACCACGCGCACATATATGGCCGCGAGTGAATTGCCACTTCCAGAAAAAGTTGATCAGTTGCTAGCCCTGGTAACCTGTTGTCGCAGAACTACGCACCACGATCTGCGAACTTCAGTCGACCTTTGACTCTTTTAGCACGAAGTGTGATTCAGTGCTGGATTTTACCTTGACAAACGAGGAATCTGTCAAAGATCTACAAAAATAAGTAGGTGCGGTTAGGGACACGGTGGTGGATCAGTCTCGGGAAATTGAGCGCCTAAAACAGGAATTTAATGGCTCCTAGCAGTATAGCCGCCGGTGCAATATGGAGGTGCATGGCCCATGAAGAAGATTTGATGAGCGTCATGAAAGATCTTTCTGTGAAGCTCAGTCTTCCTCCCCTCCAGTCATCAGACATCCTCGCAATTCATCGCCTGCCGAGAAAGAAAGACTCTTCTTCAACGGTCCTCATTAGTTTCGCTACAGCTAGTCTAAAAAGTGTCTGGATGGCGGCACGCATCAACCTGAAGAAATTGAGCCAATCAAATAACCCGCTGAAGTTGTTCTTCAAAAACAACCTTACCGCGGCGAACAGAGAGCTATTTTGAATGGCTAGATCGAAGCGCAAAGAGCGCGGGTTTCAGTTTGTATGGCTGAAAAATGCTAAAATATTTGCGAGAAAAGTCGAGGGATCACCAGCCATGCGTATAAGTGTAGTACGCCATCGAGATACGCTGGTGTGATTCATGTCAATCTGCTTTTCAATCCCAGATTGCAGTTCGTTGAATCGGGTTTTGGGGCCTATATCTGAAAACTCTTTAATGTTGATTCATGTGAATATTAGAAGCTTGCGAAAGCAATGGGACGAGTTCCAAATATCTGTAAACAGTTTGAAACCGTCAGATCATATTTTTGTTCTCACCAAAATCGTCACCTCTTCTTTTCAGTCTAATCAGTTCACGTTAGATGGCTACAGGGCATTTTTTCCGCACGCGCGATAATAGTAGAGGGGGAGGCATCGTAACTTATATTAGAGATAAATGGCTCCCAGCGAACTAGTATATCTTTTCAGCATGCCGAAGCCTTAGAAATAAAAATATCACCATCCCGAGTTTCCTTTATTCCTATTAGCAGTGTACAGGCCACCCTCGGAAAATGTTTCTATTTTTTTAGCCGAACTGAAGGTACTTTAGGACAGCTGCGGTCTGAGGGGCAACTCTGCTTAGTCGGCGATATGAACATTGCTACGCAAAAATCTAACAAGTTCATTGTCTGCGATTATCTTACACTCTTGTCGGAGCATGGAATCGAAAATACAATTAGTCTCCAAACAAGGCAGGAACTTTTGTTTGGATCTCTGGTAGTTTCCTTAGTGACCAAATAAATATTAGAGCGGCCGATATTCTGATAAAATCTGCGGTCATTAACCAAAAGCTTTTGGATCATTACTTTATTGGATGTAATTTGCAAAATCAGGGCGTGATACAGTATGTTAGCAGGAGCGAGTGCACCCGTGTGACTATCGCGGACGTGGTCAAATTTGACGCTCTGATCTAGTTTGGCGTAGTATGGCCATCGTAGCTCTTGCGCCATAAAACCCGCAAACAACAACCACTGGGAGCTGCTTTTGACTGGGAAGTTTTCTTCGCTCTCAGGAAGACAAAACCTTATATCCGGTCTCTGTTGAAATTTGGCGATACTTTCACGTTGCTGCAAAAGAGGGAGTAATGTGTAGGAAAAGATCGGATAAACCCTGGTTTTGTACGGAAATTATGCCAGGAATTAAGACGAAAGAGGCATTGTCGCTGCGGTCTCGTCGAGCACCTAGGAACCTGGAGTTAAGGGCTGAATTTAGATGCGCAAGAAACCACGTAAATGCAATTATACGCTCCACTAAACGGCGCCACTTTCAGAAGAAATTCTATGATACCAGGGCTGATTCGCGAGATACGTGGCAGTTAATCGACACTATCAAAAGCCGCGAAGCTCGGCAACTAATTTTTGAGTCACTTCAAAGGTACTTTGGCACCAACTTGCAGTCAACTGTCAATCATTTTAACAAGCTTTTTGCGGCGTCATCCGGGGTCGCCAGGAACAGTAGTATTACGTCACCTGGTACAAGCTCCAATTACAAATCATCTGCTTCTGCTTTTTTTCCTCCTCTTGACATCTATACATTACGCACTATTTTCTTCGGTATAAAGCGAGATAAGACGCCCGGTGTTGATAATGTCCGGGTTGGCGATCTAGTTCGAAATTTCGACGCTGTCAAAGAGGTCCTTTTCGCCATGATAAATGGGTTTTTACCGTCCGGTACTATTCCACCTAATCTGAAAGCTACACTTGTTAAACCCCTTTTTAAGGGGGCACACCACATAGCTACGAATGTTACCGTCCTATCTCCATCTTGCTACGTATTGCTGAGGTGTTAGAAAAGCACACATTCACCGTGATGAGTCGCTGCCTTGATAGCTCTGGTCTTTTGTCGCGCAGCCTGTATGGTTTTGTTGCTGGCAGAGGCACCCAGCCGTTGCTTGAGTATTTCACTGATCTTATTTATGATCCTTTTGAGAACAATCCATTTTCCTGTGTTCTTTTTCTGGACGTGTCAAAAGTATTCGACTCTGTCAGCCATAAGTTGCTTCCCTGCAAACTATATAATTTTGGCTTCCGCGGGTCTTTCTTGGCAATTCTTTAAAGTTTTCTTCTAGGTCGATCCCAAATCGTGTCCGTTGGCACTTTCAAAAGTGCACGCGTACTAATAAAAGCCGGGGTTCCACACGAATCCGTTTTGTCACCTGTGCTTTTTAATCTATACGTCAATGACCTTTCAGCAGCAGTGTCTAGTTGCAGTATTATTCGATACGCGGACGACACGTTACTTGTATCTCGTCATCTCAAATATGAGAGCGCCGTTCATTTGCTGAGGCATGATGCATTGCGGATAATGAATTGGTTTGATGAAAATTTGATTTCGGTCAATGCATGAAAAACAAAACTGGTTTGTTTCAGAAATTCATTAAAGAATGTGGCCCTTAATGTACCACTTTTGTTACATAAATCAAGCTGCTCGAATTGTGTTTGTTCTCCACTCGAATATTTCGATAATGTGAAGTGTTCAGGAGTGTCATTTGATTCACATACGTCATGGAATTCCCATTTGGCTCACGTTTGCGGAAAACTGCGGAGCGTTAGCTGTTTGCTGTACAACCAGAAAGTGTTTATGTCGCTTTCAGTCAGGACGTCTATTGCGCATGCCCTTGGTTACAGTATACTGCAGTATGGTATTACATTGTTCGTAAAGTGTGCAGTGTCGTGGCAAATAAAAATCGATCGTATTTGGGGGGGCTTCGTAAAGAGCGTTAGCTATCATTTTGATTTTTTTACGGACATGAACACGTTCAAGTTTTTACGTATGCCGATATTCTCTTCCTTGTTTCTAAAAAGCGTGGTTCTGCGTCACTATTGGAGTGATGATTTTAAACGGCCCTTTGTTGCCAGCAGGAGTCTTCGTCACACGGCCCGTTTTATTACCCCCCGGTCTACTACGCGCTACGGGAAAAGAGTTCGCTCGTATTACGTGCCCTCCATTTTCAATAAATTGCCAGATCGCTTCTTTGAGAGCACAACAAAGCGAAAACTGAAAAAAAGCGCTAACTAATTTAAGCTTGTAGCACCCTTTGTTGATCTGCTTTTATTTAATTTCAGCATAGTTTTGATCTTACTTGAGTTGACCTAATTCTTTGTATACTTTCGCCGTTTCGACTTGCCGGGTTCTGTCCCACAAGCCACCTGTGGCTTGGACAGACCCGTATTTGTATTGTGTCATTTAATACACGTGGAATAAAATTATTATTTTTATTATTATTATTATTATTATTATTATTATTATTATTATAGTCATAATGTAAAACTTTAAGCTGATTTATTTTATAATAGATGCTCATAGCCAACAATATCACTTTAAGTTATTCTCGGCCATACGTGTGGGACAAGGAAACTTTGCGGCTAATATGCATTAATTGCTTTTATAGCCAATTCAAGACACTGAGGTTAAGAATAAATGCTTATGGCCGATCACAGCTAGTTGAACACCAATCTATAAGCAAACCAATCACATAAATTCTCAGCAGTAGTCAAGATTACCCACATATACTCACTTCAAGGCATTCGGGCGAGGAACAGTGGTCAAAGGCCAATGATATCCCCTTTTAATAAATTCAAAACGATATGAATAGGACATGATCAATATTTGTCACTAATAGCCAGTCTGAACCAATCTAGTCCGAATTTGTTAATATATCACAAGAGCCAATATTGCTCAAGCCAATAATAGCCACTTAAAGCAAAACCCTTTCACAAGATCCGAAATAGTGTAAAATTAATTAAACTCACAAACCGCGATGGGTGGCCATTTAAAGCCAGTTTGGAAAAAAATATATGGTAATAGTCAATAATAGTTATTGGTAGTCATTCCAATTCCTGAACAAAGAAATAGTTTGAAATGTTCAATACTAGCCACGAATAGCTATGTTTAGCCATTTCAAACCAGTCAAATAAAAATAGTTGCTGATCGCCAATAATCGCCACCTGCAGTCATTTTTAATATAATTTTATTTATAAACACTAAAATAGGCCAGAATTGTCAACTATATTCCGATATAGCTATTCACACCAATAAGAAGTAAAACTGGCAAAGATAAACGCTGTCGGCGGTGTCCTGTAAACGCGGAGGAGTAATGCTGCCGTCCGGACCAGAGCTTTGGCTTTTGTCAACATGTTCCTTTTTTTTTATTTCTCTGGCAATAGTTCCCTCTGTACTCACAAAGCTTGGCAGTTTGATGACGGAGCCATACAGTGCCCGGTCGCAGAGTTGGAGCATGGGGATCTGGTATAGCACAGAGCATTTCTCGGGGAGCATGTAGTCAGCGCATTGTTTGCAGCGACGTGGACCCGAAACATGGTTTTCAATCCCGACGAAAAAAAAAAGCGGTAGCCCGAGGAACGCGAGAAGCACGAGCGAACATTTCATCGCTCGGGGCAGGTGTGTTTTGGGCGTCTCGCCGCAGCGGGGAGCCCGGTACATGACTCTGGTTACGCCGCTCCGCCTTTTCGCTTTCGGCGGCCGCGTCACGTGACGGTCTGTCTGCCAGGAGGGTATGCTCCGGCTCCAAAGCCACGAGCGCTGGCAGTGGCCGGCGTTCGTGATAACCAGCATTGCGAGCCTAGCGCATCTGTGTCACTATAGTTTCTCCCCCCCCCTCCTCCCCCTCCCCCCTCCCCCCTAGTTGCGCGGAGCAAAAGTTGGGTTTGCACTCTTCGTAACGATCTTTTTTAAATCAGGTTGCTCATGGGTGTTGGCAAATTGAGTATTTGTTCTGGACAGTTGAAGCGGGAAAGCGACAGGATTTGTCAGAGAGGAAGCTATGGATACGAGGTTTTACGCGGTTAAGCGTGACCACATCGTGACGTCCGTTATTGTTGACCATGATGTTTTTTTGGGTTTTTTTTTTCAGTTCGAGAAAGAACTACATACGGTCCGTTGCAGTGTTGTAGGGAACGGCGTTCCAAGGAACGGCGTTCCTGGAACGCGTTCCTTTTAGAAGGAACAAAGGAACGCCGCCGTTTTTTTTTTGCATCACTGGAACTGGAACGAGAACGCGTTACATTTTTACTGGAACGGAAAGAGTAACGGCGTTCCTTTTTTCTTCGTCCAGTGGGGTAATTTTTATTTTATTTCGAACAGGGAAATTTTTAAAGTACAAAGTGCACGATCTCGTTACCTTTTTGGCTACTAATCTTATGGATTATTTTGTGAGGTCCTCGTTTGCTAACAGTTTTGGGTGCAGGAGAGCTGGTGGACATTGATTCTTTTTTGAGTTCCCGAAACTGCGGTACGAAAAGCAAGGCTTAGTCGTAGGAAAATTACAAAGGAAGAGGTTGTTTCAAACTCAGCTACTTTCTTTGGTTCCACGAATCCCTCATACAACCATAAATCTAAAACCGACTACAGCCACTTGTGAACGTCTATAACGAGACCTAGAGTTACAACGAGATCGCAGATTGCCAGACATCGAACCCACCCTTTTATACCGAACATTGGTCACTTAAAAAATACAAAAAAAAAACTTTATTTCTTCTCTTGTCCCCCACCTTCAAAATGAACAACAAAGCCAACCTTACAAAGAAGTATTGCAGTTTTTAAGACTGACCTTCCAAAAGGTCTACGTTCTCCTCCACTTACTCGTCTTGCGGACAGCAACCTCGAGAAGCAACTGTTGTTAAGTTCCAGCAAGGAACTTTGTTCAATTGAAACGTGTGAGGTTGTTGTAAAACGCTCGTACAACGTTGGGTGGTACATTCGGCTCGCCTGAATCGTCCACTACAAACATGAATATGGTTAAAAGCTGAGTTTTTTTTTTTACTTGAATATATCAACAAACGAAACCCTGCTTCCGCTTGTATTCTTCCCCTTTAGCCCTTCCATGACGACGTACAAACTCGTATGTTGACTACTAATGGGATAGATTTTAAAAAAAAAACTCTGCTTGATTTAACTAAATATGCTAATTAGCAAAATACAAATGTAACGTATATGTAACGATACACTCCCATTATTTTAACTGTAACGGGAACGAGTTTCTTTTTCACAGATATAACTTGTAAGGGGAACGCATATCAAGAATCAGAAGGAACGAGGAACGAGCTTTCGTTCCTTTTTTTGAAGAGCGTGTACAACACTGATCCGTTGTAAGGTGGCGTGAGGTGTGCTCGTACAGTTTTTTTGCACGAATACTTGTATGCAGCTCTGGAGGTAGTCGCTAATGAAGACCTGCCGTGGAGTCTGCTGTCTGTGTGGCACTCGTGGCAGGGAGGAAAATCAGTTTCTCTTGTCTTGAAGATAGGACTGGATGTCAGGATATTCAAATGGTACTTGTGTGAGAAATTATTTAGGTAACCTCAGCGTAGTGCCGCAGACCAGCTCGGCTGAGGTTCCAGCGATGCCTGCTTTGAAGGTTGAACGGACTCCAAGGAGGACGAGAGGAAGGTGGCTAACCCAATGATCACGATGTTCTTTCGTCATCAGTCCTGTTTTGAGGTTGCTATGCAGGCGCCGTTCAACCATTCCATTGGCTGGGGGGTGGTACGCAGTGGTGTCTAAGTGGGTACACTTAAGATCTTGGCGAGGCAGCTTGGCATTGAAACAGTCGGCCGCGGTCGGTCGTGATGGCGGGCAGACAGCCAAACCGTGCGAAACACGTAAATGGGAAGGCGTGGGAGATTGCCTTCACAGTTATGTGAGTGGAACAGTTTTCGGCCATCGCGTGAACCTGTTCACACATGTGAAAACGTATCGAAAACCGCTTCACGATGGTAGAGGTTCAACAATACCAATGTGGACGTCATCAAATCTGGCATCTGGAGGTCGAAATGCCTGCAGCAGTGTCTTCGTGTGTCGAAGTACTTTGGGGCGTTGACATCTGCTGCATGTTTTGGTCCATCGACGGACGTTAGCGTTACTTCGAGGCAGATGTATCGGGCCGTAACGAGGTGTTGCGCTGCCGAATGCTCGGATGACTAAGATCATGAATGGAGTGGAAGATATACCTTGTCGAAACCGCTGGGCTATGTATGGTCAGACGTACCTGTTGACACGTAGCAGACAAGCTTGCAGTTGTCGAGTGGCAGTTTGACGAATTGGTGCTGCAGAAATGTAGAGGATACTCGTAACTTCTGCAGCTCGGAGTCTTCCTGCTGTGCGGAGGCCAGCTCCAAAAAACTGACAACAGGAGGTGATGAAACACCGTCAAAGCGTGAGAGTGCGTCGGCTGGCGTGTTGTCCGTTCCAGCGACATGGCATAGATGTGTGGTATAGTCGGAGATGCATGAGAGGTGGCGAATTTCTCTGGCGGAGTTGGACTTGTGATTTCCCGCCAATGCACAGGTCAAGGGCTCGTGGTCAGTTAGCACGTGTTAAACTGGACGTTCCAACAAGTACCGGAAGTGCTGAACGGTCGCATAAATTGCGGAGAGCTGGCGTCCAAACGTGCCGTTGCGTGAGTCCGCAGGGTTAAGCTTATGAGAAAAATTCAAGCGCATCCCACCCATTTTTGCCGTACTGCTGTAATGCAACGCCGACAGCAACATCGGGCGCGTCTACCATAACACGCGTTGTGGCGTTTGGCATAGCATGCACGAGAAGTGTGGCATCGGCAAGGGCTTGCTTGACCGCGGTGAAAGCCTCCACTGCGCTGTTGGTCCATGATACTTGTGCTGAGAACTTGCTCGGAGCAGGTCTGCGAGAGGCTGAATGATTTGTCCGCAGTGTGGGATGAAAAGCCGATGAAAACTAATGAGGACAAGAAATTCCCACAGCTTACGTAAAGGTTTGGGTTGTGAATAGTCTTGTATGGCTTCCACCTTAGATTGGAGAGCTTCGATACCATCGGGTGTGATGTGGTACCCTAGGAATTCCCAGGCCATTGTTCCAAAGGCACACTTCGGCCCATTGATTGTAAGTCCGTAATCGCGGAGGCGTTCGAAGAACAGGCGCAGCGGTGTTCTGTGCTCCTCGTGGGATTCGCTCGCGATCAACAAGTCAACCTCCGGCGACGTTAAGACGAACTACTTCTCCGATGACGTCGCGAGTTGTTTCTCGTTGTGTTGGGTTTCCCAACAGCTGTTGTGAACGCGTTGATGCTGGCCTCAAGGGCTCGCACGGCGGAACGCTGATGAGCGTTATCCGTGAAGCTTGACAGGACAGGCGCAGCAGACTTCGCGATGCGGTCAGCCATCTCGGCAAGGCGATCTAGTGCATGGTTGGTAGCCGGTGCAAGCGTCACGCGAATGCCTTGCGGCAAGCGCTAGAGGAACTATTCCCGTAGAATCGGATTGCTCACATCCGAAGCTTGCTCACATAACAGCTCGCGCATGCGATGAAGCCGCTGAGAGGGTTGACGGCCGCCGAGATCCTCTGGGCTCAGGAGCTGCTGCAGCCTTGAAGCCTCTAGACTCCGTCTTCCTAGCGGGAATCGTCCGCTTGATGTAGTCGTAGGCGCCGTCAGAAGGGGGAGACGCCAGTACGTCGTCCAGCACGTCAGCCAGCTCTGGGGGGAAGAGCGGAAACCACATAATAGTAGCGGGCACTCCGGTTTTTTATGCGCCGCAGGTGGGATTGTTCTTTCACTTGGGAAAACCTGGCCCGGGGATGTTTCGCCAAGAAGGCTGGAAGGCGGAGGTGGACTGCATAGGAGGCTTTGTCGCTGTTTAAAGAAGTACCACCAGCACTCTGGTTTATGTTGGTAGGACGTCGGGGTCACCAGTTTGTCGGCGATGTCGTTTAAACGCCGGCGGAATAATGCAGGTGTCCCGACCAGAGCTTTGGCTAGAGTGAACGTCTTCATTTTTTTTATTTTTCTGGCTTCCAAGTTACAGTCGCTGGCAGAGGCTGGCGCTCGTGATAACCAACATTGCGATCCTAGCGCATCTGTGTCACTATAAAGCTAATATCAAGCAATATACACATGAGGCCATTCAAGTTCGTAAACATAGAAATAGCCTCGTAATTTCTAATAATATTCAATAATACCCATGTATAGCCATTTCAAGCGAAGCTAATAACCCTTAATGAGATCGCAAATAATAGCCATTTGGAGTCATTTTAATCCATAAACACCAAAATTCCACATAATAGACCCTTTCCGGAATTAAGTGCCATCTGGTGACTCTAATGGCAGTTTAATTTCTACCTTACTAATTGCGGCAACAAATCTGTTGTCTACAGTATTTTATGGGGCACCGTCGCTTTTGCAAGTCAACGGTCAACGAGATTGTGCACTTCACTGTACAATTATTTTCCAATCTCTTTCAATGTCGACGACAAAAAAGATGTTACCAGTCAGAACGAAGCGCGAACCCGCATAGAAGCCTTGATAAAGTTCCATCCATCAAGGAGCTTTGAAGCCGAGTAGTGCTACTAACAGATTCTCTGTACCCGAGTTAGAAATGAACGCCTACTAGCTCTTGCATTCAATTCCTGCTTCACGTCGCACTAACGTCTAGAATGTATACGCCTCGCAAGTGGGCTCATTTTCGTCTTCTGCGCATGAGAAAGGAAGTAGCGGTGACGTCAGAACGCCGAGTCCTGATTGGCTGATCGCGACCCCCTATTGAGCGTCGTCTGCTCCTTTGCAACGTCGTCTGTTCGCAACATCGCCTGCGTCTGTCTTACCTTTCCTGCGACTTTCGGAGCGAACTCAGACGAAATAACTCGAGCGGTACGTTGTTTTCGTTTAAAAACTAGCAGACGCGCATCAAGGAGGGAAGTCAAAGGACTCACTGGCGAGGTGTCCCGAGGCGCCGAGGTTTGTTTGCTTAGTGTCCGCAAGTTCCCTCCCAAATACTTTTTACCTCCATTCGTGTGCGGCGAGACCCCTCACTCTTTAACGGCGCCGGCGGGTTGGCGCAGTTAACGTCGTCTGCTTTACGTCTGCTAGTCAAAGCGATGGCTGCTTTACCTTTCCTGCGTCTGTCGGAGATTCGCCGCTTTTTCACCGGCGAAAGTCACCGTTGCCTCGGGAAACAAGGAGATAAGAGGAAGAAATTGACCTCTTAATCTAAAATTGAGGTCAGCGATCAAAGTATAACACGGGAAGGGTTCACAAGGGTCGCGCGGGCATATTCCATTCAGCACGTCAGACGGTCGTGGGCAGACGGTCGCCAAGTCGCGGAAAGCCTGCTAGGCCTAACTGCCCAGCTCGTTTGGTCGCGTTCGGTGGAATCGTCGCCGTTGTATCTTTTCCCCGGTGTCTGTGGATCCAGCGTTCTTGTTCGTCGTGCTCTGTTTCAAGTAATTTTTACTTTTTTTTTGCTGCTTGAAGTCAGGACGCGTGAGAAGCTTACGTAGAAAAATAAACGTCCGTGGGTCGTCGCGACCGCGACGCTGTCGGCCATGCTGAGTTGAAGTGCGTAAGACAGCTTCGGAGCTGTTGTAGGATTTCGCCGTAACCTGCGCAAAACTTACGAAAATTTCGTTTCGTGAATACGAATTTGTTCTTAAGTTTTGTCTTACGCACATTTTTGGCGTAAGATCGTTTCGTGAATCTGGCCTCTGCACTTCCGAAAGTCGCAGGAAACGTAAGACAGACGCAGACGACGTTGCGAGCAGACGACGTTGCAAAGAAGCAGACGACGCTGAGATAGGGGGGCGCGATCAGCCAATCAGGGCTCGGCGTTCTGACGTCACCGTTACCCCCTGCGCAAGGAGCAGACGAACTTGCCCTCCGCATAGGTCTTGAATCATCTGCTTAGGAGCATCTCCAACTTCTCTCTTCATCAGTAAATAGGACGCCGCCATTAGTATAGCACATATATCATTTTTTAGGTGATGATATTGATCAAAGTGGTCAGACTGAATTCCAGAGAGGGTCTGTTGTCAACTATATTCACAAAGAGCCGTCCGAATGCATTTGAAGCCAATCGGGTAAAAAGATGGATCCCAAAAAACCAAAATAGCCACATGAAGCCATTCATATGTTTGTAGCCACAAAAGTAGCTAATTATTATCAATTCTAGTCACTAATAGCCATTTATAGCCAATTCAAGCCAACCAGGTAAGTATATGTGCTTATAGTCAATAATAGCCAATTTAACCCAACCAGGTCAAAAGCCTGTAGACAATATTTGTCAGTTGAAGTCAATTCAATCCAAACACATTACAATTGCATAAATTGTAAATAATAGCTTCTGATAGCGACGTATAGCCATTTCAAGCCTATTTGGCCAAGAACTGCAAATAGCCATTAGAAGCCACTTGAGTTCATTCATATTCAAAAAGTAATGAATAGCAAAACGTCAACAATAGTCACTAATCTTCATTCTTAATTGATTTAAAGCGATTTTGTATAGAACAGATGTTAATTGCCAACAAAACCCACTGAAGCCATTTACATTTATAAGTATGGAAATAGCGGAACATTGCGACAAATTAGCACTACTAGCCATTTGTTGCCGATTCAAGCCAACCAGGTCAGCAATGGATGCTGTCAGGCAATAAGAAGCAATAATAGCCAATTCGAGCCTTCTAGGTCAATAATAGATGCCTATAGTCAATATTAGCCAGTTGAAGTCAATCATTTTTTAAGAACACACCAACTGCATGAAATGTATATAATATTGACAGTGAGTGATATATATACCTATTTCAATCCAATCTGACCAAGAACATATTCCAGCAGCGAATAATATCCACTTGAAGTTAATTCTATTCCAGAAACGCTAATATCCCAGATGTGGGAATAATAGTAACTAAAGTTATTCATAGCCAAGTGAAACTGATCTGGTCAAGACTAGCTCCTCAAAACCAATATGAGCCACTTGAAGACAGTCTCACTCATAAGGACACGCATAACACAACATTGTTAAATTTCAGATAATAATGATTTGACGGTGACCAAGCAGATCAATAGTCAAATAGCTAAAAATAATAATTAATACCCGAAGCAGGCATCTAACTACACAGCATGCGTTAGGAAACATGTTTACTGTTTGTATAAAGACTTTCTGGGAAAGATAAATTAAAACAAACGTGCGATAACCAAGTGTTTCTCAAATTTAATTGGTAACTATGCATTTTTTAACGATAGTGTAAGGGGGGAAAATAGTGGGGCACGTGAATGATATCAATTTAATTTTCGACACCGAGCTGACCACTCCTCACCAAGAGAAGGCATCCCTTCAGCGTATCCACCTAACCCCATGTAATCTTGGTTCAATCTCCTGTGTGCTTTTTCACGGTACTTGCTAATTTCGTTTCTCGATTATCTCCTTTTTCAACGTCTTTTTTTTTTACTTTGAAACGTGATATTTGAACCGCTAGCCTCACATTCTTACGGAGTTTGAGTTTTCTGGGACGCATAGTTTATTCACGCAAGGCGTAAAAACACAGTTCTTTTTTTCTCCGGAACGCCTGGTGCCTTGTCGCGGTACGTTGGGGTAGGCTACGTGACGGCGCGCGTCGTAGCGCAAGCAATCGAACACAGCCGCAAGGACGCATTTCCCCACTCAAACGCGTTGACCACGCGAATATCTGTATGGGCTATTAGAGTAACTATGGCGCTCTGTTTTCCCGAAGTTATTGTGGGCGCCGCCAGTTTTGTTGCTTAGCGGAGAACTGGCACGATTAGCCTTATTTGAAATTTATAAATTGCGACATCCTGAGCTTTTGACAATGTGCCAGGAAGCTCAATGAGCTATTGATTTGCTTTGTCCCGAACTATGTTAAGAATTCTGGAGAACGCAAAACCTTTTGCAACCATTTTATATAAAGCTTCAAGCATTACGATCATCTGGTGGGCTAGTTGGTTGATCATTATGTGTCTATCCTTCCTTCTCGTATTTGCGCTCTTAATTCCACATAAAGGTTCAAGCAATTGACAAGAATTATTTTAAGCGCAAAGGTGTCCGAAATTGAGAAGCTGGTCCCTTAGGGCTGAATAAGTTTGGTCTCTTCGGGCGATCGCCAAGTTCTGTTGATTTCTGAAGAAGGTAAGTGCACTAAATTCTTCCAGTAGGGTCGTTTTAGCGGTTATCCTTCAAATTTATACAAAGGACGATTCCCAATGCTGATGTTGCTAAAAGAAAGTCGGCTACGTGTTCATCTAAGCGCGACCATACCGTGTCCTTCAGGAGGCCGCAGCTCCCCAGCACTTGCTCGAAGACTTTGTCTGCTACTGTTTGGTCGAGGGCGCTGAGCGGGTCGTCCAAAAGGTAGATCTGGCTGTAACTGTAGGCTGCTCTGGCAAGTGAGATTCGTTGCTTCTGACCTCCACTCAAGGTTTCACCCTGCAAGACTCAAAATTTTCGCCGTGAAATGTTTAGAAGAAAAGAGATATCGTTAATGACAACTAACAGCATTCAAATTGAATCCAAAATAAAAATCACACATGATCTTCACAATTCTGACGATATCTAGATCAGACAATTCATTCGGTGTTATGCCATACCTATTTTTTACATGTTTCTTTGTGGAATAGCTTTGACATTTCTTGTTCTCATGCATCTTAGTTATGCTACCGCAGAAAAAAAGAATTGCGATTGAATAGACGAGAGTGCACCGTATGTAGTTTAAGTTCGATGCACATGTACGACAAAAGTTTTAACCTTGACTTAAACTTTTTCACTTCTTTTGAAAAGTTCAAGAACAGTAAAATACTAAGGATTGCTGTTTAGTATGCAAATTTTAGTGCTGTCTCATTTCGTGCAAGTGTAACTCTCATAAGTCCCTAAAGCTGTTTGGGACAGAATTAAGCTTAAATTGGTTGATTGATTGATTAATTGATTGATTTATTGATTAAACAATAGTATCAATATATAACAAACATTTTGTGCTGTGTTTTTGTGTCTTAAATTTCAGGTAGATATCCAGACGAAGAGTTTATATCTTAAGTAGAAAATTCTCGTGCTTTTTTTTTCTTTAAATATATCTTAAAGTTTTTCCGACCAAAGGTTAGGACATATTGGGCACTACGAACGACATTACCCATTCACGATTTTGAAGAATTTCTGAAGCGAAAGACGGCACGCGATTTCAACGTTGACTTGCAAATTGTTTTGCTGAGTGCTGTTTTTACTTACTTTTTCCCCAACTTCAGTGAGGTCACCAGCAGGGAATGTGTTGATGTCGTTAAAAAGTTCACACGCCCGGAGCACGCTGCTATAGCGGTCAGGTTCGAAAGACTGACCAAACACTATATTGTCACGGACAGTCATGTTGTAAATACAAGCCACCTGAGGAACGTATGCCACCTTTCCCTGCAACACATTAAGGATGCCCTTAAGATGACCTGCATAAGGGAATATTATTTTTTTAAAGCATCTACACAAGCCAAGTGAAAATTACACTTTCTATAATCCTTCATCTCTTTTTGTATAAATTTGGTGATAGCTGTGAAATTGATCGTTTTCATAACCTGGACGCGCTGTGCATAACAAATATGCATGTTATTGTGAACACGGCGGGCCCGGCAGTAAACGTAAAGGATTAAGGTAAAAAGAAAACTAATTTGCTCGTGGGAACCACTCTGTGCAATGAAAAGGAAAAAAAAATGTGTGTAGCGCATGTTTTATTTTTCAGGAAGTAAATATGAAAATGCATTTCATAAAAACTGTTAAATGTTTTTTTTTTTTTTTTTTTTTTTTTTAATGTAAATGCTTGCTTTGGTACAAAACCTCGATAGTCGCAATATATATCTCAAAGCATATATTGCTAATTGTAATTTTGATGGAACAATACTAGGTACAACCATTGTTGCGCACAAACCGCAATAAATGTCATGAAAGTGGCAAGAAGAAAAAGAAAGCTAGTTTGAATACGTTTATGTGTATTTTTGTACAGCCGGAAGTTAGTCAGCCCCAATGGGTGTCTTGTGTCTCAGCTGTAGATGAGAAATTCAACCAGTGCAGTAGAATCGCTAGCCTTTAACGTGTGCCACGCAGTAGTGATACACGACCGCATGCCGGTACGATGCCCACCCAGATCACACCGGGCAGGGATAGGGATTGAACCCAGGATCCCTGGGATCTGTCGTGCGAGCTTTCTCTACACGTGCTCCAATCTAAATCGTTTGACTAATACCAAAAGTATGTAGAGACGGTTTGATGGTAGGAACACGCTTTTAATTTAATTAATTAATTTTAATTAAGCGCTGGAAATCTAAAACCGAGACAAGCCGCAAGTCCAAGAGAAGATGGGGCGTTCCGCAGTGCTTGCGTCAGAGCTATACTCAGCTTCCCATTACACATCCGACTTCAGCCGACGCTACAATTCATACCAGAAAATTCACCTCCGTGGACGTAGCACGTCATACGCTTTCTACGTTTCACTGAGTTCCCTCTCCAAGGTCACGCAAAACGTTAACGGCCTTAGATTGGCCCCAGTGGCAGGTAGCGACCTCTGCCGTCAACCGTAAGTTGGAAGGGTGTATCGACGTTATATCTCGCCCCAAATAACCTAACAGCGTGGAAGTGTTTGTTCGTACGGTGATATTGACAGTTCCGTCGAGACGGTGCATGTCTCCCAAGATGGCCGCCAGCAGGGACGACTTGCCGCTACCCACCAACCCGGTGATGCCAACGAGGGCACCTGGTTGGACGTCCATGGAGATTCCACAGAGAACGGCCTTGGGCTTTGGTCCCTGTGCATTAGTCCAGGCGAACGAGCAGTTTTCCAAGGCAACTGCGCCTGGGTGAAAAGTACGTGGATAGGGTTAGTGTGGAAGGAGAAAATTTGATTGCTGCAGAGGCGACTGAAGCAGCGGTCAATCATAGCGGTCTGTGCAAGTATACTTGGGCCAGACTAGGATCAGTACGACCCTACAAAGTCATGAATATTTCAACCCGATACCGTTCATGACCCCTTTAATGGCGATATTTTGAGCTACCTAAATTAAATATATTTCCTGAATACCCGCCTTTGCCCTTTCTGGTCTGCTATTTAGCATCGCAAAATTCAGAATAATTATCGTGAAATCGGCAACTGAAAATGACTCAAAAACCAACCTTCAAATATATCCGCAAATTTCATTGTCGTGACTCCAGTGGCAGGTAGGCATGCCAGTCGAGCAGGCAGCTTAGAAAATAGACTATGCCCAGAAGTGTTTGCGTTCTGGTGCGCGGACACTGAAGGAAGCTTCCAAGGCACCTGTTTCTCACCGTGAAACTGTGTGGAATTAGTTTGGAACAAATTCTACGGTCCAAAGTGTGAACCCCTGCCTGCCGTTAGCGTCACTTTTTCAATATTACCAGCAAATACTTTCATATCGAAAAATAGCGTAAGAACCGAAATTGTAATATCAATAACTTTTCGCAAAAATTTTATTTTGGAATAATATTTGGAATATTATTTCATCGACGTTTGTTGGTGTGTTTAGCAAAGGTTTATGCAAATGGGGGTCCAGGAAAAAAACGTTAGAGTCAAACTTTAATGGCAACGACTCGTTGAGATATTATTCAACACGCTTTAAAACTTTCGTAATGGAGGGTTCGCGCACAAAAATATTATATTCTTTAAAGTTATTAAAAATAAATAGCGCGAAAGTCAAGTACAGACTGACGGAAGAAGCACTAACTCACAACTGTCGTTTTAATCTTCACACAGACGACGAGAAAGAGGTAGTGTTTCTCTCTCGCCTTTCTCTTCGGCATGAAGAAATTCCAATGATGAACTTGTGTTGATGGGAAAGGGAAGTTACGTGTAAAGAACTTACAAATACCAGAAAGAAAGAAACAGGAAGTTGGTGACTGTAACCGAATTAAACAACCTCAAGTAGGAAAGTTAAGGTAATGGAGTTCTTTGTCACTTAATGCCACTGATGATGCTCTGACACACGAGTTCTCTTTTTCTTTGATGGTCAGTAGCTCGTATGGTTGCCCTGATTTCTTCTCACGGAACTTTCGAAGGACCTTTCTCACTGTAAGTATCGGTTTGCAGTGACAGTATCTTACGTACACTGCGAGATGCACCGATGGTGTTGATTTGATTGAGGCAGCATGTTCACGTAACCTGGTGTTCACGCAGCGGCCAGACTGACCAACATATACTTTTCCACATGTGAAAGGTATTTCATAAATGACCTGGCGTTGGCAAGGTGTATATGTTTGCTTATGTCTCTGGTCGCATTGAATGCGACTTCCATGTGGGGAATTTTATATCGGACAAACCTTTTTAGCTTGTCTGGTGCTGAAAATACGAGAAGGATGTCATACCTGGAAGCCACCTTTTTCACGTTGTGTGATACCCGGTGAATGTAGGCTATTACAGCCAGGTGTTGTCCTTTGTACTTGGGTTTTTCTTTCTGTCTGTGGGAGTTGATCATTTTTCTACAGCTTAGCTCGTACAAGGTGGTACTTGGATATCCAGAGGTCTTGAGTCGGTGTATTTGTGTCTCAAACCTCTATCCCGCCTTGTGAGCACATGACTTCTTGAGGGTTGCGCTAAGACAGTTTTTGATAATTGTCATTTTAATGAGTTTTGAATGGGAACACTCATATTGGAGTAAATGTTTTTTTGATCGTAGTATGTTCATCCAGAAAGAGTGGTTTAGTTGGAATCAAGAGATTGGTTTATGCTGTCTGTTGGTAGCTCGTGTGTAAAGTTGAGTCCTTGTGTATTATTAGTGAAGATTGAACGTATGTGTCTGATTTTTTGCTCGTTATTTACATCAGGTATATTTTAGTAGCACAACATAGTCGACCACATATCTGTATATTTTTGAGACCTGGTTGGTAAATACCCACTGGGTGATGGCCCGAACGCATCTGGATAAGAAGATGTTGCATAACACTGGTGCCACACATGGTCCAATGCCAATTCCTTTCTTTAACAGGTAAGCATTCCCGATGAATATGAGACCACTGTGGATGCTAGGTAGAATGTTAATAGCTCCAAGAATGACTCAAGGTGTAAGCCGGATTGGTTTTGGAAGGGCTCTGTACAATTTTTCTCGATACATTCTCTTACAGCTTGTTGCGTCAGCGTGTACTTGACCTTCGCAATATTTGTTTCTAATTGTCATATCCAACTAGCCCACCTTAATATTTTAGTAAACGTACAGTTTCTTTAAAATTAGCTAAGGGCCTTTGTTAATTAGAAATGTTGGCACGTAGCGAAAAACGACATCGACTCGCTCATTAGGACCGTATACACTAATACGTTTCTTAGAGAGACGTAGCGTGTACAAGCGTTTCTAAAGTTTTCGCACAGTTTACCTAAAATAGCCTTTACATTTTACGTCCTAGCGCCCGAAAAGGAAGTCTTCGAGTACCAGGTTGAAAGAAATGCCTGCTTTAAAGGCGTGGGTCTGGGAAAGTTCATATACGTTTTATATAGTTCAGGTGCATTCTGATGTAACGTGATATAATAAATGTATTATTTTGGAAGAAGTAATGCTTAATAATTCAGAATGCCATTAGAAGAACCTCAAGGTTTGAAGCATGATGGTACGGAAATATCTTTATATATATATATATATAAAGAAGCAGATGTTTATTGTTTGTCTGTCATCTATTCGTACCTTTCCTTTGGGTGTGATTCTTGCTGCAGGCTTGTCGATTCTCCTGCTCTTCGGCATTGCAGAAAGCCTTGATCCTTCGCATACTCAGCAACGCCTTAAGTGTACAGATGAGTATAGCACGTTGTTTAATAAATCTCGTGTCCTATTTTGTTGGCAAACGTTTGAGCATACTTATATATATATATATATATATATATATATATATATATATAACTGAGAAGAAAAAACCCTTAGTGAAAACAGCAACAGCGGACGATTTAATCTTCGACGTTTCGGCCGGAATCCGGTCTTCCTGACGAAGGCCGGACTCCGGCCGAAACGTCGAAGATTAAATTGTCCGTTGTTGCTGTTCTCACTAAGGGTTTTTTCTTCTCAGTTATATACCCACGCCTTCGGCCTCCCGCCACCATGCCCGTTGTATATATATATATGTGTGTGTGTGTGTGTGTGTGTGTGTGTGTGTGTGTGTGTGTGTGTGTGTGTGTGTGTGTGTGTGTGTGTGTGTGTGTGTGTGTGTGTGTGTGTGTGTGTGTGTGTGTGTGTGTGTATGGGTGGTCTCATCTCAAATCGAGCAGGCTAAGAGGGTCCTATTGTCAATTTTGACGAAAAAAAAATTTATGTCTTGGGGGCATTTCTCAGATGAAGGAGGGCGCAAGGCGCACGTTCCGCAGATTGTTTGTTCTCGAGTTACGAAGCGTTCAAGTCGCAGTGGCAGGAACTAGTGTTTTTGCCCGCCGTCGCAGGTCGCGTGTTTGACACCCTCTGCTGGCGCTAGTGTCTTTACTACACCTTTTTAACATCCCCCCTCATTTAATAGGTGCTATATTAATACCTTGGTATATTCAAATATATTTTTATATAATTTTTTAAATGTCAAACTCGTCACTCAGGTCGCATTTTTGGTCAAATTTGTCAGGTCATTACTTTGTCTGTACTTAAGGTAAATTTCCTTTCTTTGGCTCTATGAAAAGCCCAAAGCAGGCCCATTATAGATATAATAATATCATTATGATATGTTTACTAGTCGCTCCGCTACCTTCACTTAAACGTTGTAAGAAATAACGAATGTCGAAAGTTTGGGATCGATTTTCTCAAGAACCCTATTTTTGTAAATTTCTATTTTTTAAAAATTCTTTTAGATAAATTAGTCGACTACAAGAAAAAACAATCTAGAAATGTAATATTGTGTTTGAATGTCCTTTATTTGAGCCGCAATCGCGTGACATTTGTGCTCATTTAACTAGAATGAGCACACATTTCACGCGATTGCGGCTCGAATAGAGGACATACAACCAAAATATTACATTTCTAGACTGCTTCTTTTTTGTTGTAGTCAACTATTATATCTAAAAAAAAATTAGAAAAAAAAGCTTTACAACTTCTTTTTTTTTTTAGAAAATTGACTTCAAACTTTCGCAAACAAACCTCAAACCGGCATTGTGTGCCTCTACGATTTCTAAAATATATCTTATTTTTGTTTACGTTCACAAAAAGGAGCGTAAACGAAGTAAACTTTTGATATTAATTGTAATTTAAAACTTGAAATAAGAGAGAAACCGCATCAGCACACTACAAAACAATGAGTAACAAGTATATACAAATCAAAAGGCAACGCGACATGACAAAAATTGTTTCTATATAGAACGGTTAAAAATAAACGAGGGTGGCTACTCATTACCCAGCCTATTACGATCGAATGGGACATTCTCGCATTATTCAAATCTTGTACATATATCTTCGGAAAATATGCGCCGCGTTTTGTTATCCTCACATCTTGCTGATTGTCGATGGTTGACTGCACAGTTCGTGCACCTTAGTAACGTAGAAACGCGCGCGGAGAACCAGTAAAAAACATAAAAAACATCGATGGCACATTTCCCCAAGTCAGTACATTTTTTTTACTATTTCAACGTAACTGTGAATCCGTTTTCACGCTGCGTAGGAGCCACAGAGTTCACGGTTGCACTTTTGAACATGCACGCACGCCCTCACTGATGATTTTCTAAATTTCGGGACACAAAGCGGCACGTGCCTTTTGACACGTATATGCAGCTGCTCTGTGCTTGCGCAGATCTTTTCTAGGGCAACGTTAAAGCCGTCTTCCTCCACACGTGTGAGGACCCGATGACTCTTGGTGGGTTTACCTTCTCCCACTCTTCTCTCTTGAGCTCCCGGAAACGCGTGAGCTTCTCTTTGGCGATTGAGAGTAGAACAATCCATTTGACTTTCGGTCTGAATGCCTCAACTAAGCTTTACGCGTTCGTTACGGAGTACAATTCTGTAGTCATACTTGGATGCCTGGTGCTTGAGCACGCCGCCCACTCCATCACACGAGCTTTTCCTGTGCCCTGATTCGGAGAATATTCCCTTGGCGACGACATTCCTTTTTTTTTTTTAATTCGTACACCTGGTGCCTCTTTTTGAAGTGTCTTGGAGCACCGTCTGAAATATAAACGAGCTGCGTAAAAATAGGCAATAGTTCCTCCAGCCGCCCTTCGACGACGTTGAGCGCCAAGAGTGCAAGGGACGAGTGATGGACGATGTCGTCACTCACTACGTAGCCACACAAATAAAGATAGAAACGAACTCGCTCTTTCAGTGATCTCCTTGCACCGCCCGCTGGATCACGACACTCCAATTTTCCGCAAATTGAAGTGCAAGGAGGACGGCACGTTGACTTCAGAACGCGCTTTCCGGAGTCGTGTGGCTCTTCGCTGGGCGCGTCTGGTGAAGTGGGGATTGTATTTTTTTTTTGTCCACTTCTTAAACTCGTTAAAGAAATTCCAGAAGATTTATGTACAGATTGAAATGGTGTAAGAATTTATCATTCAATCAAAATAAGCTATATAATGAGCAGTCACCCTCGTTTACTTTGAACCGTTCTATATAGAAACAATTTTTGACACGTTGCGTTGCCTTTCGATTTGTATATACCTGTTACTCATTGTTTTAAAGTGTGCGTATGTGGTTTCTCTCTTATTTCAAGTTTTAAATTACAATGAATATCACAAGTTCACCTACTTTACGCCCCTTTTTGAAAACGCAAAAAAAAAAAAAAAAAATAAGAAACATAATTCCGAAAACGTAGAGGCGCACATGCCGGTTTGAGGTTTGCTTGTGAAAGTTCGAGGTCAATTTTCTTGAAAACCTCATTTTTGTAAATTTTTGCTTTTTAAGTTCTTCAAAAATGTTTTTTTTTTTTTAGAAAATAGATCTCAAACTTTTAACATTAGTTATTCTTACAACGTTTACGTGAAGGTAACGGAGCGGCTAGTAAACTGATCATAATGACATTATCATATCGAAAAATGGGCTTCCTTTGGGCTTTGTATAGAATCAAAGAAAGAAAATTTAACTTAAAGACCGACGACCAGTTCGCGCTTTCCACTTTTCACCCGCTTCCTCCTCTCCCTCCTACCCTTTCCACCCATGCCCGCCCCTCTTGGTCGCTTCTTTCCATCCTTCGCTTCCCTCGCCCGAAGGCGTGGAGAGGAGGGTCTTCTGCCTTGCAGAATCTTGAGTCTGGTCGTCGGCCTTTAAGACAAAGTAATGACCTGTCAAAGTTAACCAAATATCAACCTGAGTGACGAGTTTGACATTTTGCTTAGAAAACAATAAAATTTCTAAAGATATTTGAATACGTCTAGATATCTTTATAGTACATATTAAATGAGGGGGAAACGTTATAAAGGAGTAGGAAAACACTTGCGCGAGCAGAGGGTGTCAAACACGCGACCTTCGACGGCGGTCAAAAAGACTAGTTTCTGCCACTGCGGATTCTAGGCTTCGTAACTCGAGAACAAAATAATCTGGTGAACATGCGGTTTGCGTCCTCCTTCATTTGAGAAATGCCCCCAAAACATTTTTTTTTCGTAAAAATGAAAACAAATTAGACCTATTTAGCCCGTCCGATTTGAGTTGAAACCACCCGGGTGGATTCAACTCAGGGTTGGGCGGAAATGCACAAAAATGTATTTGGAACTAAAATTCTGGGACACATTAAATTAGTAGCTAAGATACTGATACTCAAATATATCTGTTAAAATGTATCGCGATACCTATCGGAAATACATTTGAAATAGAGGCAAACAGCCTCTGAAAATACAAATACACGAACATATTTTAGGGAGGGCAGAAATAAAAATACTGAAATACTGATAGTGCAATAGATTTTAAAATGTTTTTGAGAAGTCAACTGAGATGAAGCTTGAAGTTTGAAGGGGAAGTGTTTACCCGAAATTACTCTCCGTAGGCTTGGCACTTTGACTTGAAGGTTGTGGACGCTATAGGGGCGCCATTGTGTGTAAAGAGCGCGGGGGGCGTTACCCCCTGTGAAAGAACGGGTTGGGCACGCAGCAAGGCAACTTTCCCACAAGGTAATGGTTTCGGACGAAGAGGAGTGTTCAATGGGCTCAAAAAACTTTGCATCAAGAATTGACTGCGGTCCCTTCCATGACAACCTTTCTATCTGAGGAGTAATGCGAAAAGATTTCGACCTCGAAATAAATTCTTTGTCACCCCAAATCCCGGTCAACATTGGTCACATTACGTCTCGGTGGAATGAACTGGTACTCTTGCATCTGAAGATGTGGCCTTGAAAATGAAACTTTACCCACGCTGCTCTATGAAAGGACAATACGTGCTTTAGTTGTAGGTGAACTCGTTGAAGATCGAGCAGGCAGTTGAATTTGGAATTTTCGAAAATAGTGGACCACCTGAAGCTTCCTGGAACACATGTCTTATCTGATGTTTCGGTTGAAAAAAACAAAAACGATACGGTGGCATTCCTGTTGTTACGGTCCTTCCTGCCGACCCTCCGCCACCGATGCATGGATTGCAGTCCTCAAGTTTCGCCTAGCACCATCGAAACAGAGACCTCGTGGATTGCGACCTGATATTGCCAACAACGGTGCGAGCTCTCCGAAAAACACCGCGCTCGAGACAAGTCGCAGGGTCGCAGGTGTACGAAGTCTGAGTCGGCACAGCGAGGCTACGTCTGGCCCGCTCTCTGGGTATCGGATCACCAGAGCAGCCGGAGAACATTCATGTGGACTGATGACGTACCCTTGAGCCGTGCAATGTTACGGGCGCAGCCGCAGTCGCATTCGAATAGCTGTTGAACTTCACTGCGTGTCCGTGAGTCATCCTACTATTTCGCGTCAACCACCGCCAGGCTTGTGCTGCAACGGACTGTGACTCAGCTTTGCCGGCTGGGTGTACTGTGTACGCTAAGGCAAGAGAGACGTTTAGCAGCGGGAATTTGATGCGAGCTAATAAGGGCTCATTAAATCCCTACCTAGGGACCTGCGGCAGAAGATGCTCTGACTCCACTATTGGAGTCAGAGTAAGTGTTGCGTAGTCCCCGACTACGCAACACTTCCCAGAAGAAAGAAGAGGACACATAGAAAAATAGTTTGGAGAATCGGAAGGAACCTTGGTCAGCATAGTAACAATGCCCCAGCATCTCCTTGAACCTGAATCCCTCTGAAGTAAAAAAAAAAAAGCATTCGGTCTTGTATCCTTTTTTTTTTTCGGGGGGGGGGGGGGGGGTAGCATTTTTCAAGAAATGTAACGAAATACATTTAATCCTAATTTTATCGTAATACAAATAAACATTCAAAATGTATTTTGGTACAGGAATACAGATACTGGTGAAAAAAAAATATCGCAATACAGAAATACAGTTACGACATCTATTTGGGAAATCCTGTCGCGATACTTTTGTGTACCAATACTGCCCAACCCTGCGTATATATAGCCTTTTCCATTTTGCTCGGCTATACGCAAAAGATCTGTATTGTCACACTTAGTTAGCGTAGCCAGATTAAGAAAGAAAATTATATCATAACCAGTATCTATTTATTTACATATTTATTTATTTCTTTACTTTTGTTGGTTTCTTCGTATGTTTCTTTATTTGCTTCTCCGGGTGTCTCTATATTTATATGATTATTCATTATTTCAGTACAGCTAAGCGGTGAAATATATAGTATAGTCTCACCGGGATCTTGCGGTCAATTCGTTCATCGACACTTACCAACACAGTTTTCGTAAATGATTTCGTGCCAAACGCGACTTGTGAGACTAAAAGATGATTTTCATGAAATGCTTGATCGTGGTTCACACACTGACCTTATTTGCCTGAACTCCTATGAGGCGTTCGACAAAGTGCCTCATAAACTAAATACTCTTTAAGCTCGACAATCTTAATATGGAACCTATTTTGTTTCGAATTGGCTCTTTTTTTTATAGATTACAATTTGCATATTGCACTATTACAGACTCATAAAAAATTCCGGTAACATCTGGAGTACTTCAAGGATCCGTGCTTGGCCTTTAGTTTTTTCTCCTTTATACTACTGAATTACCGTTGCAGGTTGCCTCTTTCATTTCTTTATTTGCCGACGATTGCGTTGTATACCACGAAATAGCTAAGAGTTCTTGCCTATCACTTCTTCAAAATGAACCTCGGAACGTTAGATGGTGTGAACATAGGAGACAAGCTAACAGACATACCTCTCATGTTCTGCATAACAAGGCATTGGAAAACGCAGGCAGAAATATCTTGGCGATTACATGCCATCTCATCTAATATTGGACTCAGATGCTCAACACGTCATTTACAAGGCTAACCTCATGCTTGGCTACTAAAAACGTAAGTTTTCCAGGCTCCTTCAACTCAGAAGTTTTTATTTAAATCACTACTCAGGCTAACACTGCAGTACGAATTTGTTGTCTGGGATCCTAGCATTGAGAAGATTTTCGGCGTCGTTACCAATGTCCAGAATAGGTATGTGGAATTTATTCTTTCTAATTTATATCGTATACACAATGTCTCCTCTAGAAAAAAAATAGCTTGTCTTTGCCTAACCTTTGTTTAGGTTGAAAGGGTCTCGTTTATGTTTGTTTAAGAAAATCTTTTTCTCACAGTCAAGTTACGAAATCGCAACCTCTTTTGGAGTCATTCGACATATCCCCACGCAGCAGTCAGGCACATAAAGTCGGCATTTCAGAGTTTCGAACCATTACCTACTTCAAATCATTCGTACCTCGAACGTCTTCTGACCGGAGTCAACTTCCAACAATTATCATCCCAATTCTTAATCCTTTTAACTTCAGAACTTTTGTAACTAGAGTGCTACGGCATGTTTCATGTTTTTTTGTTTTTTTTGTCTTGTATTTTTTGAACATTGTAAACGTACCTCTTTTCAATGCCTGCGGGCCCTGATGCCTAACTAAAAAAAAATTCATAAATAAATAAATAAATAAATAAGTAAATACTCTGGACTTTAGTAGGTTGGTTATAACGTTTTGAATTCCGAGGTTGGTGAAATACTTTAAGAAGAAAAAGTAAGGTGGAGGCGGAAAGGGGGTAATTAACACAGAAATAAATAATAAAACAAGAAGAAATAATATATTCAGGGCTGTTATTGGAACGTTGGTCATTTGATATCTTATTTCAGATTCCGTCCCCGACAGTTAGCTTGGTTTGTTTTATTTATATTGTTAGTCGCGTTTCAGAACCTTCGTAAGTACGATGGCAGGTACCTAAATCACAAAACGCTAGGCATAGTTGGCATAGCAAACCAACTGGACATGCCGCCAAGATTATATATCTTAATATATCAAAAATATTTATTACGCACAAGAAAGACAACAAAACTAGTTTATGTATGTAATTCTGAGTATTATATGAGTTTAACAGTCGCTGTTTTAAAAATTCAAATATTTGCGGTGCAGCGGACACAATACATGATGAGGTGACGCAATTATTCTGCTGCGCATACCTTGAATCGCATCACTTTTCTTCTGCACTTTTATTATTTCTTCTCCATTGGTATACATTTATTCGTCTGCGCATCTGGAATATCCATACGGGCTCCGAAGTTTACCTATCATTGCTCGGTGGCGCGAGGGTCCAACTGATATCAACTCAACACCTCCCCCCCCCCTTCAAAAGCGTGTCATCTCCAGGGTGATAGAGTGCCATGCAAAAGTTTCATATAATTAGTAGGCTTACCAAACTGATCATCCTTAGACCCAAGGAAGCCGGGTTTGTAATCATGTCCGTCATGGACAGCATGTAAACGCAGGGGAAGGAGATCTCAGGATTGAGGATTAGTTTTGGGTTCATAACGGCAGAGGTTCCGAAAAGTATGATGGTCATCTGTAGGGAAGTATGTTATCAAAAGTATAGCTCGACTTGTTTAACCTGAAAGGTATTAGTCTTTCTTGGTATAGCGGTCAATAACATGCCGTTAGCCAAAATCTAAAAAAATAATCGATAATGCTACAGTGCTTAAGTCACCGATTCTAACACGGAATGTCTAAGACAGATGTCAAATACTTGAAAATTTACTTAGAGTTTCGTATTTTTATTCTTCTGGCGCAATGACCAGAAAGGAAGCTGTCGCACAACATGTTCAAATCAAATGAGTGTCACATTCTAGTTATCGTTAAATTGTGCCCTCGACACTATTCTGACTTCGTTTCCCTCACTGCAACAGTTATATCCTAAATTAGCGGCTAGCAAAAATAATTCGAAGAAAAAACAAGGGAGTGGAGGAGACCAGAGCATGACGTTCGAGCGCTGAGCGCTGATTGGAAGGATTAGTGGGTAGACGGAAAGGGTAGCTGCCTTTGTCCCTACCCCCTATCTCATTCGCGTCAGAGCGAAGTTCGTCTGGTGTCCGGCCAGTGTCTGGTATTCAAATACCGGAATCCGGCCTTTGGCGTTCCACCGCCAGATCCTGCACGAGGAGCGGACGGCACTCTTGTTCGATTTAATGAGGGGAGACAGCGGAGAGACAAAAAAGGTATTTGTGTCGACTTACTAACCCTTACAATCAGAGCTGATCGATATGACGTCATAGCACATGGTAATCTTCTCTGTTCTGTGAGTTTCTAAAAATATAACCGGAGTTTAGTCTGAAGAACTGAAACGGCAACGTACACCGAGGAGGTAATGTGGCCCATTAAACATACTGAAAGTGTAGAGAACAAGGTTGGGCAAGAATACGAGAGCATACCAGATCCAGTGCGCACTGTGCAGCAGTGATACTTGCGGTTAATGTCGCCCTCAATCTGCCTGTAATTCTCTCTTTCATCTATAGAAAGAATGTCACTCACAACCATCATTCGGCTGTCTCTTACATGTTTCAAAATTAGAACATTCTTACTGTACCATGTTACTCTCAAGGCACCATCACTGCTCTTCCTTCAATCAGCTTAGCTAAAAAGAGGAGCATTTTGGTATTATGCACAAATAGTAATAGGGTCTCCGGGGCCTAAAATAACGCGCATGTAATTGCCATTGAGAATGAATGGCTGCTAAACCTGATCAAAACGGGGCCATTTTGCTTGGGATTTTGCTGGCGTGGCGTTGGGCACGGCACTGTAGCTCCCGTCACACTTTTTTGCCGCACGACACAAGTAGCACAAAGCGGGCTCAAAAGTGTGGGTCCACGTGGGTCCCACTTGGGCAGCACACTTGCGTCCAATGTCGGTTTTGCAAGTCGGGCCCGCGTGGGACTGGGACCCACTTGAGGAGCGTACCTTGGACGCCCATCGGGGGACCTAGATGAGAGCTACATCCCCACGGGGCTTTGCGCGGGCAGCCCAAGTTGGGCATGCCCGTGAGGTGCTCATTGTAGCCTACAGTTGTCCTAACCTGCCCCCACGTAACCGAGGTAGGGCTCATGTGGGCGTTGCAAGGGAAGCACGAATTGGGCCTGACCACGCGGTGCTCTGGTGGAGCCCACCCATGTGAAACTCTGTCCCAGTATAGACGAGGTGAAAATGACACGTGCATTGCTCGGCTGCCCAAGTTGAAAGTGTCTACGGGGGGTCCACGTGGAGCCCACCCCTGTGATAATTCTGCCACCGAATAGCAGGGTGGAACCCAGGGAGGCATTACGGACTCTTTGCGAACTCTCCGTATAGCCGACATGGGACTCAAGGGTGCATTAGGTGGGCAGCCGAAGTTGTGCATGCGCACAAGGTTAACCCCTGGAGCCACCTCTGATTTAACTCAGCTCCCGCGTAGCCGAGGTTGGACCCACCGGGGCAATGCGTGGGAAGCCCAACTTGGGCATGCCCATGCGGTGAACCCCTGGAGCCCACCTCTGTGTTACCTCAGCCCCCGTGTAGCCGAGGCTGGACCACCGGGGCATTGCGCAAGCAGTTCACTTTGGGCACGCCCACGTGGCGCCCCCGCGGATTCCACCTTTGTGCCAGATGTGCGCCCATATTGCTGAGTGGGGCCCACAGGTGCATTGAGCTGAAAGCCCAAGTTGGGCATGCCCACCCGATGAATTCTAGAGCCCAGTTCTGTGTTAGCTCATTCCCCTCGTGGCCGGGGTTGGACCCACCTGGGCGTTGAGCGGGAAGCTCAAGTTGGGCACTCCCACGCGGTGCCCTCGTGGATCCCACCTTTGTGCCGGATATGCGCCCCGATAGCCGAGGTGGGACCCACGGGTGAATTTCTCGGGCAGACCAAGTTCGGCATGCCCACGCAGTGAACCCCTGGAGCCCACCTTTGTGTTGGCTCATCCCCCGCGTGGCAGGTTGGACCCACCGGAGTATTGCGGGGGCAGCTCAAGTTGGGCGAGCCCACGCGGTGCCCCCGTTGATCTCACTTTTGTGCCGGATGTGCGCCCCCATATCCGAGGGGGGACCCACGGGCGCATAACGCAGGCAGCCCAGGTTGGGCATGCCCACGCAGGCCCCGCTTAGCCGAACTCTGTGCTAACTCTGCTCCGCATAATCGATGTGGGACCCACGGGGCCATTAAAAGTGCAGCCGAGGTTGGGTGTGCCAATGAAGAGCCTGTGTAGAGCAAATATTTATGGTAAATGTGCGCCCGTATAGCCGAGGTGGGACCCGAGGTGGCATTGCGTAGGTAGCTTAAGTTGGGAGTACCCACGCGTAGCCGAAGTGGCACCCTCGGGGGTACTGCGTCGGCGGCCCAATTAGGCGTGTCCTCACTTTCACCCCATCTACGCTAAGTTTGCGCTGGCATAACAGAGATTAGACCCACGGGGGTATTGCATGCGCAGCCCGAATCGAGCATGGCCACGTTGAATCGATGTGAAACCCACAGGGGTATTGCAGGGGCTGCCCAAGCCCATTTTTCCCAAGTGGGTCACTCTAGGGCACCACTACTTGTGCTGCCCGGGGAGGCGACGTTGTAACTGGGGAAATATGGCAGAAGACCGGGAAAATCAGGCCGAAAAGCATGCTTTGCTCAGCTTTCTCGTTAACTAACTTGGGTAAATAACGACCACTGATAGTTGTGTGAGTGCATGTCGGGGCATTTAAGACCCAAGAGCTTCTGAGAGAGTTTAAAGGAGCGAGTTAGAAGTACTTTGATTCCACGTAATGAGCATGGTAAAGAAGTCGAGGCTGTGTTTACATACCACAGAGCTCGATGCGCTGTACAAGGAATCGAGGAGGCCATCCAGCAAGTTGACACGGAATATGGAAGTCATTTCTTTTTCGCGGACTTCTTTCATAGCCTTCATGTAGGCCTCTTCCCATGCGTACATCTTCACCAATCTCACCGTAGACAGAATGTCCGTCATGCGCTTGAGCCTCTCGTCCCGAGCTTGCACAATCTTGCGCTTAAAAAATTAGATGGTAGATGTAAAATTTCTGAAAACACTAGAAACCCGTGAGCTATTATTATTTAGTGCGTATGCTGTTTTATCGGAGTATTCATTTCTGGTTGTCGCTACCTCGTTAGGGGAAATAATTCAAGAATTTGACTTACAATAGGTTTATATACGGCATAAAAAGTAATAACAAACTCTCCTCCTTGTCTCTTTTTTTTTTCCGGCAAGTTGAGCTTGTTATGACTGGCCCCTCTTTATTTTTTTGACGTTCTGAGAGTACGCTGAGCGAGTGCACCTTACCGTCAAGGGTTCAAATCTCGCGCCACGACGATGAGATCATCCGGACGACTGCGCATCTCGTTGCAATGCTAGCGCAACGCTACTGAAAAAAAAATTGTTTTGGTTTAACAGAAGAGGAACCGAAGAATACTTCGCCGCTGACGCCGGGTCCAACAAAAGGTTCTCCCAAGGACAACTCACAATCCTCGCCGACGACTGTGGTATCCTGACGCGCCTGACTCACCCGACAAGTAAATCGTTTTCAACAAAGAGGCGGTCTCTCTGGCATAGAATTTCGGAAGAACGCGAAGGATTACGTGAACAAGCATCGTCGCTCGTACAGTTGCAGCTGGAAGAGGGAACGTGCTCCCATGAACGGATCATCCGTGTCTGAGTTAGTGCGCGGTCGAGTCCGGCTTTGCAAAGGCGTATGCACTGACGACGAGGCGACCATGGGAACAGGCGCCCAGCTGCGCGGTCATTTTAGCGGCATCTCCCGTGGAACCCCCAAACCACTTGAGGCAGAACTCACTAAAGGCAGACAACATGAAAATAAAAACCCTCGGAGTGTCCCCGTCTTTCATGGCCGGAGGCGCGGAACCTACATGCATTACCGGATTAGGTCAATACCCGTCCAGACTCCAGGGCTTGTTGAGCATCTCTTTCTGCGTTCGTGCGCGCCGGTGTTATGTTTTGGCTGCTCGTCGCCACCTTGCCCCAAGGACGCCTGTGATGCAGTTTCTACGGCTGCCGAGTATAAGTGCGTGGGAACGGAATGTGAGGGGGCCCTTTGTTCGGGAAGGCAACTTCATCTGTCGGCATCTTATTTATTTCTGCGCTCAAACTTTCGTGATGAGAAAAATTAGCACTAGATATAGAAAGTAGCTAGTAATTTGAGTAGAAGTTACTTGGAAAAAGGAGTTAAGTAAAAGTACTAATCACCCAAATCAAGTTGTAATTTAAAGTTACCAAGTTACTTCGGAAAAGTAGTTAAACTACAGTAGTTTGTGTAGAGTAGTTGAACTATACGTCCAAGTCTGCCCAGGACCAAAACGCAACAAGCCATTTTTTCGTTGTGATAAGTAGTTTTCGCAGGAGCGATTTGGCCTGCGTTCTTTGAAACACCCTGTATAATTTACACATACATGAAACAACGAGCTAAGAATGATACTGCTGGTGATGACAATGCTTAATCAATAATATAGCGAGCTGACTTGTATTATGTGGCATTTTATCTCGTTCTCGCTGGTATCTTCGTCTGCGCATTTGAGGCGCGTCGCGGCACCGTTGTGAATACGTGCTCTTTTGCACCGCTATCAGCGGGTCAGCTGGAAGCGGGCCGCGGGGTGGGCATCAATAGAAAGACTGCGGCCTGCCGCGGGCCGGATGGAAGACATTCGCGGGCCGGAAGTGGTCCGCATTTTGGGATTTTGGAGACCCCTGCTTTAACCGAAGTGAAAGTGTCGTTTAAAACGTCACGGTGGTGTCTCTAGCGTCATCTGGCTTGAATTTATGAGAAACAAAAAAGAGCTTTTCGGCGACGCAGCTGACGACCAAGAGACAAATGAAACACTCTCCACGTGATTGCGCCTTAATCGTGTCACCTTCGCCAGAAAAAAATAACGACGAGAGATCCGCACGACGGCAGCAACAGCGCTCAGCATCCACCCCTCGCCACCTTGGCCATCGTTATGGCCGCTGCCACGTCGTGCGTATTCCGAACGCCCCAGACGCGGTTGTAATATATTTGAGAACGCTCGAAGCTAGCCAAAACTTTAGAAACTTGTAAATCAAAGTAGAACTATACCTTAATGGCACAAGTACGATGTGTATAAATAATTTGGCCCCACTGCGCCAGCTAGCGAATATTCTGAGTCCTAACAGCTGGACCGCGTTACGGGGCTTCATTGGCCACGCATTACGTATCACTATCCCTTTTGAAAAATCTAATTTTCATGAGAAATTTCTGCGCCCAATAAACGGATATAAATCATATAAGATATACAAGAACATATCCGAACCAAATAACATCCATATAACAACTATATAAGAGCTATATAAGTTATATAGGAACATTTAAGAACCATGTAAGAAACTTGTGAGAAGTTTCCTATAAGTTTCTGATATGGTGCTCATATGTTCTAATATATCTTAAATTCTTCTTATATGTTCTTACATATCTCGTATGATACTTATGCGTTTATTTGACACAAAAAAATTTCTCATACAAATGTTTCTTTTTTTTTTTTCACTAGGGACACCAGTATATGATACAATCCTACACAGCGCAGCCTAATTTGTATGCTGGTGGTGACATCACCTTGCACTTCAGCACTAGAAGGGTACTAGAAGGAAAGAAGACGCTAAATATACTAAAATTTTATGGATGAGCATGTTATTAATATCTGAAGACGTAATCTTCGCCCCTTAACGAGACCAAAACCTGACTGTTTTTCTTTTTTTTTACATGTTCCTGTTTGCCTATTTTAATTTAGGGTGAAATTTGCCAGACTTTAACCGGTGATTCCCAGACTAGGGCTGCTGCCAGTTTACACGGTGATTGTGACAGTTGAGCCATGAAGCGTGGGACTGCTGTTGGTCAGTGGGGGGAGTGATTGTTCACCACGCATTGCGGTTCAGTTCACGATATGTTGTCTTTTTTCTCGTTCCGGTAACACTAGGGATTCACGTAATCACCAAATCGACTGGTGTATTTTTTTTTTTGTGGAAACGCTCAGCTGGCTTTATTTGTGCCGTGTTGCTTACCCACTGTGCGTTTTGTATCCTTGATGTTGGAAAGAGCAACAGGAGGACGAAAAGGAGCCAGGTGGCGCACGAAACGGTGGGTCCAACTCCCACACGCACCGAGAGCATGAAGAATATGAGTGGCGAGCAGATGATTCCGGCGAGGGGCATAGGAATCTGTATGATGCCGAAGGAAACCATCATAGTATCCACGCCAATCATGGACAATACCTGTCCTACAGGAAACTCGGCCCGTGAGGTCGGCGACAGTCGAGTAATCTGGAGGGATACATGGACGCAGACATATGTTTCCTTTAGGAGATGTGAAGGCTTAACAAAAAGTACATTAAAAAACTAAGGTTGACTGATAAGATATGCCATCTTCTATAAGCAACCTCTTTAGTAGAACCGTTCTTTTGAACAAAGTTTGGGTTTGAAAACCATGAATGTCAAGGTCTTGAAAAACCACGAATGCCAAGGTGGAACCTAAATTTATATTATCTCCCCTGAGTTTGGCTATCTCAGCCATAAATTGCCAAATGAGTTTGATAGTTATGCTTTACAGCCTGGTTTTCTCGTTGTCACCTGGATTTAGAGCCATGTTCTGAAGTAAATGCAAAAAATTATGCTCCTTTTTTTTTTGTGGTCAGCTGGAAACTTCGGTCAAACATTGCCACTCAAAAGCCAGATTTGGGCTTAACCGACTGTTGTTTGGATGATGCGTCATATTTTCTGCCCATCTGGCACATCTGCAATTATGTGGCGAACTAAGCTAGCGAAAAGCCATAGACAAATCAAGCAAAATATAACTTGCTATTAATTAGCGCATTGGAGCAAACCCTTATGCCCCAGATAGGCCCTTCCGTTTGCCAGGCTTGGCTCAAGTTAGGCATTTCCACGACGTGCTGTCTGGGCTTGGTCTGCGTAATAGCTTAGGCCCCACATATGTCTTAAAACTTTAGCAACTCAGGATGGTAGTCTACAACACATGCATTTCACGGATGAACATAGGTCTTTCTGATTCCGGTCACAGAACATCGGAGGAAGTAACATTCCGTGCAATGTTTCATCCCTCAAAATCAAACACAATTCTAAACTATTTATATCTTAAATTAGATTTTTATCAATACAAAAGAGATAGCAAAGAAAACGAAAACTATGTTAAAAAATAAGACGCGAAACGAAGTCAAGTGAACCTCCAACCTTTTGGAACATTGAAGCCTGGAGCAGTGATCGCAATTGTTCTCCAAGACGCATACACAGATGCGTCTGGTAGCACGATAGAAGTGTTTCTCCAACACAGGTTGCCATAAAAAGAACAGACAGAGTGCCCATCTGCGAACTGGTGCTACCGCTTATGAGGTCTCTGCAGAAAAAGAAAGAGGGTTTACTGATCCCTGACATCAATGTTATGCTGCCAATGACAAAAGTACTCAAATGAACTTCAACCAAAATAGCAGGAAATAAATCTTGAGTGTGATAGCTCTCAACTGCAATATACTTATGAGCAACTTTTTTTTTTTGCATAGGCAGTCAAAGCTAGGGTCGCACGGCTGCTCGTGCTCAATGAAAGCAGATCAAGGCTATGGACGCGCTTTTCAGTACTTTTGAAATGCCACAGAAAGTTGTCCACGAGAGTTGGTGACCCTAGAGAAAGTGATGGGACGTGGCGGCTAGAAAAGAGAGCTGTGCCGGCAGGTTTACGCGTCAGCCTTCTTGGGCGAATCAGATGTTCACACCGACTGGTGGTCCAAACAGGAAGCCGGGAAAGAAGGTTCGAAGACACACGGTGAAAATCGCAAGTTCAAGGCTCAATCAACCGAACGCGTAAAGTCGGTGGTAACTCAAAGAGCTACCACAAAGGAAACTGCAGAGTTTAGAACCTCTATTTTGAGAGGGTTTTTTCATTTTCGGTTTTCTTTTTGTCACGGAAGAAATAAAGATAGGAGAGGGAAGGCTTCACAACCCGCACTATCGTCCCACTGGATAGAGAAGAGCCAACCGAGCAAAGTTAAGTGCGCCAGTAAATTTCTCCAAAATAAATTGCGGGATTGTAGTTTAGTAAAACGTTTTTCATGAACTCCCTGCGGGTCATTAAAAAGGGGCCTCGCTTGTGGCACAAAACCGTTCCCTTTTACGTCTTAAAAATAATCGAGACTGTAAAGAATTTAGATCTAGAATATGTCGCTACCACAGCCTGCACTCTTTCTCTGCGTTTTTCGCGTTGTGAATATAGAAGATGGATCACTTATTATGATTCAAAATAGGGAAGTCTATAAGTCAAGTACTTCGTGCTCAACTTAAAAGAAAAGTACATTGGTAACAGCGCTTCAGCATAATGGAGACTCGCTATCAAAACGTTTCTGGGCAAACTGTAAAGCGCATGTCAGTGTCATAAGTTCATCAAAAGCAGAAGAGCTACCTCAAAGGGATCCCGGGAAACAAACGAATCACAAGAAACAGTAAAAGGGAAAGCTAAATAAGTTCACCCGTTTCCGCATAGCTCGCTCAGTCCTAATCTCATGCCAACATCGTTGCGTCAAGAAAGCGCCGTACTATCGAAGCTCTCATACAGTTATATGAATAAATATAAATATAACAAACGAAAACATATTTCATATACTTCTTTCACCCTTAAGTGGAGACTGCAGCCAAAGCTACAAGTACAAGCTAGCTCGCGTTCATGGATTTGAGACATGTATTTCGAGCGCAAGCTCACGTTCTCCGGAAGAATGCTTCGAATTAGGCACCTCGAGCCTTCGTGCTTGTGACACTGGCTAAAGTCTCAGTTGAGAGGTATAGTGACACCCCAGAGGTCGTCCTGGTTTTGTTGTCAAAAACGATGCAAATTACACTCAAAGACACGCAAGAAAAAAATATAGATATATAGATACTTTTTTCTTCCACGCGCGTGCGCGCTTTTTTTTTTTTTTTTCTCTTGTTTTTTATCTTTTTACATGCTTTTATTGGTGACGTAAACAATTATGAAATTTAGACGCTTTTTAAGTGACATTCCTCTAATATTTAATAACGGCATTCGGAAAACATGTTTTCAGACGCAATTGCGATCGCACTACGGGCCTTCTTTTTGAATTAACGAAAATTGTTGTCCGGAGTAATGTCGCCTCCCGGCTCTTCATCCTCTCTCGGAAAACATAGTAGCGGTCGAAGCATGTAATATTAAGGATAATCGGTGAGTCGGGTAATTGGACTAAGTGGTCTTATGTAGGTGCCCGGCGACCTCTCAGACTTTGAAGAAAAAATCGTCCAACCGTCAAAACAACTGGGTTTGGCGTCTGTGTATTGTAGTTTTGGTTCTGTCTCCGCCAGGGCAACCTTTCACGCAGAACCGCCTTTCACGTCGCTTCCAAATGTCCACTGAGCGTTCTCTGTGGCCTAACATTGTTTCAAAGAATTCGAGATCGCTGAAAGAGCCCTAACTCGGAAGTGCGGGTCGTCTGCTCATAGCGATAGGCGGCACGCACGGAGCGGTTGATCTCGAGACGCCGACGAACACGACACGGATGCGTGAGAGGAACGGGAAATTCAGGACGACTCAATCTTTGACGTAAGTCACTGCACTGATGCGGATCCCGCCGGAGCTTCAAATACGGATTTTGCAAATTGATTTTTACTTAAAAATACTGAGCTCCCAATTTTCGAATTTTCGGGATAATGTCCAGTCATCGCTTTCAATCGTAACGGATAATAAAAATATGAATTTGGCCTGTCAGTGCCTTTTTAAGGGTCAACGTAGTATGGGAAAGGTGCACGCCAGCAGCTTGGCCTCTGTCGCCTGTTGTTCGCAGAAAGTACAGATTGCAGAGATGGTCCAGCTCAAACTACGGGTAGCGTTTGCAGTTTATTGGAGGACGTCTCCATCGCAGATTGGTCGCAAGTGCGCATGCGCTGCGTTATCGTGTGGCTACGAGGAAAGCAGGCGGAAAGGCGGAGACGCCCTCAGGACAACCAACGCGTTCGTCACTTGTAGCTCGTATTGCAAACGCGGCTCAAAAACCACCTGACCCCTATCAAGCAGTTGGAAATTCTCTGTAAAGACCCCGTCACATTTAGGCGACAGTTGGATAACTTTATCTGGCAACACGAGAAAATCGTGTTTCCGCTTACCCTGTCATATCGCGGCAACAACAACAGTGGGGTAACATGTTGCTGCCACCCGGCAACCGTGTTGCCTGATTTGTTGTCCGACAACCCTGCCCAGTGCCTTGTCACACCACGCTGACGACGGAGACAACACGGGGAACAATCCGTCATCTTGATTGTTTATCTTTGTTCGCGTGCGGCGAGGAGTCGCTGGAAATGTGACTTTACAAAGTGCTGGTGCGTTCGAAGGGACGGAAATTACCATGTTACGACATTAATTAGGGATTGTGATTGGAAAACTTGACACGGAAAGTGTATTCCGCTCTTCATTTTATCAAAATGTTCTTTGTTCACAAAGCAGATAGCCTTAACCGAGGAAAGTGACATCGGGATTTACGCCACCGTATGAAGTGTTTCTGCCCGGTTCTTTCTTTCATGGAATCCCTATTTCTACTGTAAAATTCAGTTAGCACCGGCAGTACCCCAAAGCGTATTTTTTAGCGTGGTGTTGAGCTTAACTGACAGTCCTTCAAAACTGCGACACCAACACGATCGGCCTTCATAAAATCCGTGGAATGAATATTTTTCAACGCTGTCTATTTGCCTACCGCCTGCTATGTGATCGCTTCATTCGCCAAAACGTCCTTGGTATTTTATAGAACAAATCAGGTGTCTGGGAGCAGCTGTTTCCGAGTTTCAAGCATCAAGAATCATGATCAGAGTGGTCGTTTTATGCTTCGATTTTCTAATCTTTGCTTTTCTCGATTATTTTTATTGTACTTTATGAGCGGTTAAGTATAGGCATGCCATTTTATTTCACTATCAGTAATGTGATTTTGTCTGTCGGCAATTCTAATTTCAAAACCAGTCTGAACGTTCACGACCGTAGCTGTGACCATTTCGACAATCGCTTTCCGTAACTACGCAGTAGAAACATCAATCAAAAATATTTTAGCTGCGCGCCAGCCCTAATTATTGTTAAATAACGTTTTCCAAGCTTTTATTTGAGTAAGACATTATTGATAGGGAACTAGCTGTACTATCAAAGTTATCTACGTTTTCCAGTTGCCGGCCCGAAATTCGCTCAGCCAGCGATCATAGTGAGGCAACATTTTAGTTGTCGTCCATGCCCTGCTGCTGCCGCGATGTGACAGGCTTGTCGGACTACATGTGGAACGAGCAACAAGTTGTCCGACTGTTGGACAACCTGTTGTGTTGCTGTTGCCTTCGTGTTGCCTCCGTGTAACAGGGCCTTGATGCAGCCTCTGCGATTGCTCTTGACAACCTTGCGGTTGTCGCTGCCTACTCGTCGGGAAGCAATTGTGACAAGTAGCGCGGACAGGGTGTGCACGTCAATATTACGACGGGAATTAAGGTTCTTACCAGCTCGGTGTTTTTTGGCATGGCGCGAAACTTAAGGGAACGTCATCTGGATGCAGCGGCTAAAAAGAACGTTCGAATGAAAATGATTTGTTTGGGTCTGGGGGCCCCGCGTTCGGGGCTTGAGTTATGTCCGCTCATTTCCTATACTGCTATGTAAGGCGATGCTCTGATAAAATAAAAATTTATATAAATAAAAGTTTACGTCAGAAGTACTCTTTCAAACCAAATAATCAAAACCCAAACCGAAATTATAAGTTGTTTTTCTCTTATATCAGCGCAAGTTTGGTACGAACACCGCAGCACTACGTCAAGTGTGATCCACAATTTTGGCAACTTACTCCAAAATGGGTATCCTGGCAATGAGGCAGCCGTAGTAGGCGAAGGTCACCACCATCACCCAGAAAATGTCTATCCCGAGAACGCGAAGTACGGCCATGACGAAAGGGGTCCGGTTTGAAGTTCCTTGGCTAAAGAAACAGAAACAGCTTGTTAGCGCACTGCAGCTGACAAGAAATGCATCAATAGCTATCAGGAACCAAAGGCGCTCACACTGCCCCATTTGGAAATTAATGGGCTTCGCACGGGCTTCTGAGTGTGGGACTACTAATCCGTGATGATGGTTAAAGACCCCAGGTTAGCAACCCTTCTCAATATGGCTTGATTGCTCCTTTACAAAGCTGAACCAGCGTCACGATCGACTTCAAGAGATAACTGACGTCTCGCTTGTGCAACCTTACAAATAGAGTTCCGTGTTTTTTTGTTTTTTTTTTGGTTATTGGGTTTTATTGGGGGAAACACGAAAAAATTTCACGGGACAAAAGCTCACGGGACAAATGCTTTTCGCACAAAAGCTCACCTGTTTTCTTCACAAACCCGCACAAAAGCTCATCTCTTTTTTTCTTTTCTTTTTTTTTTCTTGCAGCCCAACCAAAACACGGAATGCGCTAAAAGTGCAGACGCGATGAACATTGCACCATTTTTAGGAGAACTGGTACCCAATCCCATAAAACGGAGTCGACAGATAAGCCGTAAGAGGCCCAGAAGCGTCGATTTGGGACCAAAATGTAGGTCACCGGAATTGAGTGGAGCTGGTAGACTCAAGTTATTAATGTGGCAATTTGTGCCAGTTGTTTCGCGATCATAGACAAGCGCGAAAAAATAGTCAGGGAAAGAAGTTCACGTCAGCTTCTTGTCCCTCACTATTTTTTCGGCGTTTGCCCCCCCCCCCCCCCCCCCCCCTTTCACTCAAGGTATTCCTGAAAACACTTAGATCTACCAAGACTGCTGGAGGAAGTAGGGGACTCCCTTTGCTCCTGACCAGTCAATAAAAAAAACTGTTTACACTCCAATCAACAAGCCATGTGCGCGTCATATTTTATTTATCGTTGCATTTTAGTGTCGCACGCATGCACCTATGTTGTCCGCGCTCGAGTTAAATAAGACCAACATGAAATTTTCTCCTGGTGAGCGTTTGTCCGGTGAGCTTTTGTGCAGTGGGGTTCTGTCCGGTGAGCTTTTGGTCGGTGGGCCTTTGTCCCGGATTCCATTGGTGTTGTTTTTCTCTCCCATATTCAATGTTTTTCGGTGTCAATTTTCGAACACCGAAAAACCCATAGCACGAAGAAACGAGGTAATGGGTGCGGTTATCTAAGCAGAAGCACCCTGTCGGGGAGTTCAGTGCTCAATAGGTTTCACAGGAACACAGCAGCTGCTGTGTTCCTGTGCAAAACAAGAAAAAAGAAAGCAGATACATGTCTGTTTTTGTTTTGTGAAGCTTGGTTTCTTTTTTTTTTAACGAATTAAGGTTTTTTTTTGTTTTTTAGAGCGCAGCTCTTAGGCGCCCGTTTCCGGCTTGAGCGGCGCCGCTGTCGCCGTCGGCGCAACCGCGCGGTGCATGAAACGCGTGACGTCATTGGCATCGTCACTGATGACGTCATCGTCATCGACATCGTCCCTGATGACGTCATCAGTAACGTCATAGATGACGTCATCGTCTTCGTCACGTGACCACGTAGGGGTCACGTGAACCCGTGAGGTCACGTGACCTCGGTGACGTCACGTGACCCTTGTGAGGTGACGTGACCCTCGTGAGGCGACGCCGACGCCGCTCGGAGGGAGGAGTAGCAGAGAGGATGAGGAGGTGATCCTTCCTCCCCTTTCAGTACCCTTCCCCTCCTCCTCAAGAGCTGCGCCCTAATTCGGCGTTACAGGGAGTTGTGAACGGTTTTAATTTTTTTTCAACGTTTTCATGAAACAAGCTAATGAATTCTTTTGGGGGGTTTATCGATATTTACCGAAAACACAATACCCAACTTAAAAGGAAAAGTCTTGAAGTTTGAGGTACAATTAAACGAGTGGTTTAAAAATTTATTAAAATAATTAACACAAGCTTTAGAAGAAGAAATTTCTGACACGTATTTTAGTTTACATCTCTGAAATATATATAAAGAACGAACAACCATTACGTTATTGACCGCGTCAGGTTTACCTATTTTTATTTTTAGTGTAAAAAACTTGAAAAAAAAAATGTTTTTAACTTGGCAGCTTCAGGTATAAGGTTTCGATTGATATTTTGGTAATAGAAAGCGGCACGAAAAGAAGTAATTTTCATGCCACGAAAACCCGGCTCTTTAGGAACACAATGCTCGGTTACCAATGTAAGGTTTGAGGGAGGGCCACTGTTAAGTTCGTACAAGATGAGACTACCATTATGATACCTTGAAATGGGTGGTTACTATCATTACGGAATTTTATAAGGTATCTTCGAAGTTTAGGAACATATTTTGTTCCCCCGCCAGTTCCATTCTGGTTGAGCATCGACAGGCGTGGGGTCGTGTATCCCTACTGCGTGATGCACGTTAAGAGCCCCAGGCAAGCGGTGGTGCTGGAATGGCTAAATTTCACATCTACAGCGGACACACTAGAGGCCCATCGAAGTTGACTGACTTCCCACTCTATAAGCATAGACACATCACGGCAGTATCTTTTAAGTGGTATATATGGCTAGGTTTTTACGGCAAAAAAAGGTTTTACGGTAATTTTTTTGTTTTGTTTTACAGGGTGGATACCTATTTTCAACCGAGCGATTTATATCAATACACCTTTGGTGTCGTAGTATTTATTTTTTCTGAAATACGCTGGATCTTTGCTTTGTGAGTAACATTTTATTACAAGCAAGGGTGGCCACCAATAATTGGTAATTTTTATTTGCGGCTCTGCAACATCAATCATGCGACGGTGTCATGAATATTTCTTGAGCAAATGTTTCACCAGGAAGTTATTGTGATCAAGAAAGCATACAGAAGTTTTCAAAGGTCTTACCTTGCGCCAACCAGCCGAGAGTGTAATTTAGCCGCCAATAACGAGCTTGCCAGGCGCTTCCTAATTGCAGGTAGGTCACTGACGACCGTCTTTGAGAGCAGAAAAACGTTCTTCAAATGTCTGAAACGTAGGTTTGACGAGCAAGAAAAAGTTACAGGCCGGTGAGAAAAAAGGAAGCGAGGTTTTTCAGTCTGCATAATTTTCTACAAAATGCAGAACGCTGGAACTCCTTCAGGTTTTTTTGGGGGGAATACCTGAACAAAGTTTGAGAACATTGGATTACAATTAAAATATCTATTTTTTGTTTTGCTCTTTGAGTCCAGGTCTACATAAACTACGAATTCTGACAAACCAAGAAATAACTGTGACAGACCGTGCAAATATTTTAGTGAAAACACGTCTCAGCAAGAGAAACAATGTTGGCTTTTTTTCTTGCTCTGGAGCTTTTTCTACTAAAATAAACTTCGCGGGTGCCCATATTGGCATTTTTTGGTTTTGTTTGACAAATATTAGGAGTATGGGAACCTGGGCTCATGGAGACGATTTTTCTTTATGCTTTGCCTTTTGATCCAAAGAGCAGCATATTCTCGAATGTTGACATCCTATTCCGACTGCTAGAGAAATATTTTGACGGAGATAACTTTGTGCATTGCGCAGTTGATTTATGCGGCCCGAAAAAATTGGGTTTCGATTTCTCTCACACAGACCGCATAGTATTTCTGAGAGTGCTCTAGAAGTACAAGTGACTTTTTGTGCATGATCTTCGAATTAAGAAGTAAACTGGATACAGAGTGGCTGGGTGCCATGTTCTGTCCAGTCTGGTAAGGTGATCTTCGCTGCGTCTTAATCATCTAGTGTATTAATAGCTGCATCTTCGCTGGCAAATCCCTACAACAAGCAAGCATGAAGAATCATATTTTTAAAAATAAAATGTGCTCCGTTTTTTCCGCCGGAATTCATCCCGGGCTTTGAACGTTTTTGGCACGACATACTTCACCATCTTCAGCACTAGTCCTGTACTGCCCCTACACGTGGAGGACTATGAAGGGGTCTCGGCGTGAGTATGTGGGCGTGGGGGACAGATGAAGTTACAAGAGCCTGTGTGTCATGCGGTGGAATGTCGCTATCCTGTCGGTTAGTCATAAAAGCCGCGGCAAAAAGTACCAGTGAGCGCGATCGCCGTTGTTGCGACTGTGCCCCAACTGTCGGGCTGGAGAGCGCAATACGAAAAAACCGTCGTGTTTCGTACAGAGATATAATCCTGTGCCACCACCTGCATCCGGCAAAGCAACAGCATGCCACGAATGGTTCCGACGTCATCAGGCAGAAGTTGTGGTACTCAGAAATAAGGACTCTGCAAACAGATCAGCTACAGACTAGTTCCATGTAGAATGTCGCATCAGCGGACTATGTCTATTCGAAACACGTCATGCGTTCGCCTGAGCATTTTTGTTGTATTTCTTGAAAGTTTGACAGCATTGTATGATTTTGGCCGTAATATGGCAAATAGACGTTATTTGTATCACTTTAATTTGTTTTAATGCTTTTTTTTCTATTACGTTTATGCTGCAATATTTCAAGTTAAGCAATTAATGCTAAGCTATTCTTAGCTTTAGTAAAACATATAAAATAGCGCAACAGAAAACAAGGACAAGAAGTATACAGGACAGGCGCTGTCGCCTGTCCTGTATACTTCTTGTCCTTGTTTTCTGTTGCACTATTTTATATGTTTTACTAAGATGAACCAACTAGCCCAACAACGTACCTTACTATTCTTAGCCATTGATTTCTCTCCTAAAAAGGGTTTGCATTTATGTCTTGTTATCACTAACACATTTTGGAGTAGTGATCAGTCCTTAAATGCTGTATGTTGTGCCTCTTGTTTGCGTACTGCTAACTCTGGTCTTTTCACTCGCAGTGATTGTCCCTAAAACGCTTAGGCAATAATTTCCAATTTTAGTAAAATAAGTGCATGTTCATTTTCAGAATTGCATTAACTAAATTGCACTCTATAACCGCGATGAAAAAATGTTATTGGTTAGGATACAAAACATCACATCGTGTTAGGCCTAAACAAAACACGCTATATGGCATGATAGTAACATATATTGCAAGAAGAACAACTCTGGTAACAAGTATAATTGAGTTAAACATTAGCAGGCACGCAAACCTCACTTGTAGATGGCGAACACCATCAGTATACAGAAGGGTGAGTGGGTATCTTCATCCGTGGATTTCCGTATCTGAAAAATTATTTAAATAGCTTTTCATTTGTAGGAGCGATAGCTATGTAGAGCATAATAGGATACGCATGTATTAATTAGCCCAATTGTTTGCTTTCAATTGTAGCAAAGCTAGTGAACTCTTTACAACATTATACCTTTGCTCAATATTATGGTCTAAACAAAAATTTCTAAACATTTTATAAATTTCAAAGTATATTTTGTAACCAGAGGTAATATTCATGCAAATACAAATGATAAAATGTAGAAGGAAAGAGGAAATTCGTCAAGTTCTTTCTACAGATATTGTATTCTTTACAAAAAAAAGCAGTTCGAATGTGATTAATATAGCATTTGTCTGTATCCCTAATATACCTTCTCGAACTAGCTCTTGCTTTCACAGTCCACGAAAAGAAAGTTGAAGTCAATACGATTTCCAAGCATTAGAAATAACTTTAACTTGGTTTGGCGAAGCACATAGAGCTCGAAGTTAACAAGTTCTAGAAAAAAATACTTTAGAACGCGGAGACACACAGAAGTGCTAACGGAAGTTTAATCTGTAATTTTTTGCTTTTAGGCGCGCTAAAACAAAGATATTGCTTTCAATGAAGGTACAAATAAGCATAATTTGTGACGAGAATGACACAAATAAAACATGAAAAGAGACCTTGAATGCAAATTTGTTTGTAAGTTGGATGCGTCATCCTGTTGAACAAATGAACAAAGTTTTTTCAACGCTCAGCTTCTTGGCTACCAGTAAGTAACGGGACTTTAGCGACCGTTAATTTACCAGTTGGACTCCTCAGGTAGACGAGGGGAATCGGCTTCAATGAGGAACATGAACTTAGATGTCACCTTTAATGTACGTCTGTCGTAAACCACGACGTCACGAAGTCCAGAGAATATGAAGCATCCCAACGTAAAACAGGCCAATAACCCAGTTAGGAGCACGATGGGTTTTTGATAATGTAAGTCTGAAAGAGCGATTTCCTGTAAAGAAAAAAAAAAGGCAATAGCAGTTATGAGCTTACCAGAATCAAACTTAAAGTGCTACATAATTTTGTTGTGGGTCGCACATTTAATATTATATTATCGGCGCTTATTAGGAATTCAGTATGTTAAGAGCAACCGACTTCGAAGTTTTCTTCAAGCCGCTTAGGTGGCTCCAAGGCAAAGCACCGACCTGAGATTACCCAGATGGCTGGTTCGAATCTCGGTCGCGGTGTACCGCAATATGACGAAACCCTATTTCGGAAAAGGCGCCGTGTAACCGCGATTTTTGTTTCACGTCAGAACGTCTTTAAAAGGTTTAAGTGAATCCGTAATCCTCCTAGGGCTTTTCAGACCCGCTCTGCTGAGTTCGTGCCAAACAAATCTTGATTTTGTTTACATCTTTGGTATGGTCCCATTGCAGTAGTACACGATTAAATTTTCATACCCTTTTCGATACGATATATAATTATTCTTCGTCAGAAACCTGATACTGCAATAGCCACTGAGCGGGAGAGAACAGAAAAACGGAGCTTTTGTAGGGCTTGCCTTTAGCTCAACCATTGGCTCACAATATTTTTACTTACTGCACAGAGCGCCATTCTTTCTCCGCGGAGAATAGGTCGCATAAAATATCCCAGAATGTGAAACTCAAAAAAGTGAACGAGAAACAAATAAATAAATAATATCAATGAACTCAGCATTGGTAAATACGATTATTTTAGCCTGGTGTGCTGCCCACTTCTAAAAACGAACGTCAAGAAAGCAGTGTTGAAAAAAACGTAGACGAAAAATAAGCTTCGTATGCTGGTAAACTACGCGAAGGGCGAAATGCGATGAAAATTGTTTTTGTCATTTCCGCGTTATTTATAGTTATATAAAACAAAAATATATCTTTTTAATTGTCATTATTGGCTTTTTCTTGTAATGAAGTGGTTTATATCATTTTGCACCTCGCTTCATCTTACATTAGGAGGCTACAAAGTTCCGAATTCTGCAAACAGGGAGGGCTTATGGAATCGACTCCCAAGCGTGCTGGGCGAATTAAGTGGACCATTCAGTTTCGTTTTTGCTATTTATTTTTTATATAATACTGCAACATTTTATTGGTCGCGTGGTGGAGCACGATGTACAGCAGCGATGGGTATAACGGGCCACGCCTTGCCTTTCTCAGACTGTCGCTCACAAGAGCCTAGTACTTTAGTACTAGGCTCACAAGTCTTAGTACTTTACACCAGAATATAGAACAGCCGGGTTATTGTACTATTAAGGTTCAGTTCTAAAATTGAAGTTGCAAAGTTGAAGTTTCACTTGGTTCATTATGAGGCTCTGCTGAAGTGTCAGTAGGTCCACCACGGTCGCCGTGAATATCATGCCCATCACAAAACAGGTCAGGCCTGAGACGCCAAGTCCCCGTCTCCGTCTCAGCGATGAGATGAGGCTGAGGCCCGCCTGAAAACAGAATATTTATTCGTTAGTTAAAAAAACAATAACACGACAAGAAACACTCAGGCTGCACAAAACAACCTGCATGCGTGTGTATAAGTTTTGACAATGCTTACAAGACCAATGCCGGTTGCAATGTGTGCCGAGGCTTCTCTCAGCATTGAGGGGCAGTGTCCTATGAAAAGGATTTGGTCGTGGAGCACATAGACGCCCTTTCGAATGGCGGAGGCTGACGAAGCAATGCTGAGGAGCTGAAACATGGACACCATTCATCATGTAGTTTGTTCTTCGAACAAAAAGCGTGTTATGCTTCTTACAAAAAGTATATTTTTTGGGCTGTGAGGCCTTCGAAAGGGCCGGCAATACGAGACGTTCGTTTTTACTTTTCCAGCACTTTTCAGTGCTTACATATAAAAAGACGTTCATGAAGGCCATGATGGGACATCATCTACAAGCATGACACACGTCTACGCGCACAGTGCGTTTTACTCGCCTTTTTATAAGGTTTTGTAGATGTTAGGTTCCTAAGTATTGATAAAGAGCTTGCCCCACGTCCTATTTTATTGATAAAAATCTTACAACACCAGCACGCAAACAAGCTTCTTTCATGCTTGGTTATTCTTCGCGTTTTTTATCTATTTGATTTCTTCTAATGTGAAAATTTTTAAAAACCGGTAGTAAATATTATTAAAGGGAGACTTCAACAAAATCTGATATATACCCGACGCTTTCAGAAATATGCTGAATCTGATCCACTAAATCCATAAATGACAATTGCATGTTGGTATTTTGAGCCTGGTGGCTGAATTTTTTTGTTATGAACGGCCCACCCTGGCAAGCGCTAGGACAGCAGCCAGCGAAGCGCACATGACATCTAGCTCAATTGTGACGTAGTCTGTCTCGGGACGAGGAAAGCTGTGGCGAGGCTGTCGTCGACAGGATGTCTTAGCCGTTGCAGCCACCGAATCGGCCGACTAACGCCAGCGAACAGGCCACCGCAATTAACGCTAAAGCTGGTTTTCTACGAATTTTGAGTGACATTTTTTAATCTTGCGCAGGGACAATAGCGGCGTCTGGGGCACACAAAAGAGAACTCCGGTGAGAGGGGAGTTCCTTTTTGTCCTCTTCTCTCCTGGTGGCCGGAGAACTGGCGTGATGACGTCAGGTTCAAGACATGTATAGATCTAGGCAAGACAGGCATCGTCACTACTTTCGAGATCCCTGGACGGGCAATGCGAACGAGGCTTTAGTGACATCCAGCAGGTTCCCAATGCTAATCGTTTAATTCGTTTAAAAATTCCTTTTTGTGTGTTTTTCAAAAATAGGTTGGTGTATTACTGCTCTCTCGAATACATATATAGACCAAGAAAAGAGAGCCAAACTCTCGTTGTAGTATCCCTTTAACGCATCCCACTTGGTTTTCAATGATACCAGTTGATTTATCGTTGAAACGCTTTTTGTTTGTAGGTGAATGCTTACCAGGCAGGCAATGTCTCTGAGTGTCCACGGTGCTGGCCGCTTGAAGCGGGTCTCGTTCTTTTGCGAAGCTTCCAGCCAGCAAATCAGGAATGAGCCGACGACTCCCCACTTGAGCAGTTCAGAGGCTATTGAGGCCACCCCCTCGTGAAAGCCCTGAGTTGAGGCGAATAAGAAATTAATCGAATTAAAAGTCTTTCCTTGTTCAAATCGCTGTTACCCAAAATCCGCTCACTTATTTGAAGTCAAGTGACCGGAGAGAAAGATGTTTCAGTGTGGTTATTGAGTTTCGCTTATCTTTTCCGCGTGCTAACGCTGTGCGAGGATAATGTCTGATTCATATAACTATTTTATTTGCGAATGGCCTGCTCAAAGTGCGGATTCGACCCTCGAGGCGTGGGCAAAGATGCAGGAATCACAAGATGAAGCTTTCGGTTTGTTGTTGTTTCCATTGTAGCGAGCATTCTCGGTTAAACTCTTGCGCACTACACGAGTTTCCCCGCACCTTAATGTTGGCTTAATTTTGATCGAATTCAGTTTCATAAAGTTTTGGCAGAAAAAAAAGCTAAAGTGGGCGAAGACAATATATAATAAGGGGTTTAACCAAAAGGACCTCGTTGTCTTTGTTCCGTGAATGCTTATTCGGAAGCAGAGACCATAAACAATTATCGAGTACTAAAGACATGTTGAGCGATAACTTTGGTGATACTGTCATTTTGTTTGCCTTCGCACCGCAAAAGTAAATATGTTGAGAAAATGGTTCGGTAACAAAAATAAGTTAATTGTTCTTTTTAATTGAACAATAATTAAGTCGGTATTATGGGACCGAAAAGGAAACTAAATGCACGTAAGTGGTTACTTCTGTAAAGCGCAATGTAGAAATATGGTTTTACACAACGTCAACATTCAACCGAGTTGTTTCCTCTCGGTCTCCAATATGGCCCTGGGTCTCGTTTGAAGAATTGTTGCGTTAGTTTTACGTTTTATAAGAACGTCTTAGAAATCAGTCGCAACGTTTTCAAACCGCGTGGACGTCGTAGAAGACGCTTGAATGTGGCATTGTGTCTTAAATAGATGTCATATGAATTTGCGAATATGTCCTCAGTGTACCAAGGCGGCTTTCCGAGAATGTTGAGATGTTTTAGTTAACAACATTTTTTACAGGTAAGAGTTGGAAAAGGAAAGGAGAGCGATGATAGGACAGATGAGTTTGCTACTGTGTGCCCCTATTCAGGGGCTCCAAGCGCGGCGTGAACTTGAAGTGCCCTGGCCACGAGCAGCCTCTGCTCGGTAGCCCTCGGGCACTTGAGTCCCCCTTCCCAGTCCTCGATTTTGGGCTCCTCCGCTGAATCCAGTCCTGGAATATTCCTATACATTCAGACTACGTAATGAACGTCCACCCAGCGCGCACCAAAAAAGAGACAGTCTGCCGTGGCGTAACGCTAAGTGTATCACAAATGTAGCTTTGCCAGTGTGACAAAACTGTCAGTCTGCAATCTTCTCCAGGTGAATCTTTCTTCCTTGCCCAACTCACTTGCCCGGCCATAGATATTTCACCCTATCCGAACTTCCAGCCTTTAAGACCTCACTGTAAGAGTGCTCATTGTCATGGCCCCTGTGGGGCGGAACCGAGTCCCGGAATAATGCACCTGGGGCTGCATCATTCGCCGCCTCGTTTCCGACCTGCCCCATATGCCCGCGTGTCAAGATCGAATGTACCCGCTTTACTTCGGTCTTGCTTAAGAATTTGGAAGTTGGTTGGCCCACCACCCTTAGCGCAAAGTTCCTACACGCTCTTTTTCAATCCGGAATGATTGCCGCGCGAGGATTGCAAACCACCGCAAATGCAACGGCCGCTTCTTCTATTTGTTCAACCGTTTGCGCCCGTATTTAAGCCACTTGCCAGATCTGCCCTTGCGCAGTGGTCACCGCTATTGTGGCCACCTCGAGCATCGGACAGGACCTATCAACGTACACAATTCAATATATGTGGACTCAGAAACGAACCAGGGCGACTGCTCCCGCTTGGCCTCGTTTAGCATCCCTATCCGGGTGCATGTTTCGCGGGATATTACTGACCCTGAATCTCTCACTGACCTCATCCAGCAGCACTTCCACCCCGTCTCCAGGACAGTGAGGGCAACCGTGCACTGCCATTTCCAGTTTATTCAGCGAGCCAAGCTTCGATCACAATCAAGAAGTGTTGTTTCAGCAGTGACACTGGATTAGCTTTATGAAGTTCTTCTATTTTGTTATGCAGCCCACATTTAAGGAGTTTCTCAGTCGCTGTACGCTCCGGTATCCCTAGCGCGTTTCTGTACGCCCTGCTTATCAGCACCTTCAAGGTTTTTTACTTTGCGCCTTGCTCGAGTGTAAGTACGGAGTTTAAGCCTGGACCAACTGCATTGCCTCCTTCTCCTTTATGCTGTGTCTACGGTTCCCGATCCGCCTCATGATACCGCACACCTGCGTGGTCATTACGTCAAGTCCGTTGATAATCCACTTATTCCTCTCGCCATGTTGTATAAGCAAGCCCAGAAATCAAACCTCCGCTGATTTAGGGACCTGGGCTCCGTCTATCACCACGTCAATGTAATCGACCACCTTGTCGCGAGGGTTCAGGAAAACAGGCTTATATTTCTCCTGGGCACACGTAAGCCAGCATGCTTTAACATATTCCTGGACGGCCTTTACCGCCGCCAGAAACTTCTCCTATATTTCCGCGTCGCTGCCCCCCCCCCCCCCCCCCCAAAAAAAAATAAATAAATAAATAAATAAAAAAGTGATGTCATACGGTAGATGACATGCTCTAAGTTCTGACCTTCCCTCAACACTTCCGGCAGACCCTGCAGCGCCAAGTGGAGCAGTTACGGGGAGAGTACTGCCCCATGCGGCGTACCTCTTGAGCCCTGTCAATATGTCCCAGATTTTATTCTTCTCCACGCCAGCGTAGCTATTCTGTCCGTCAGAAAGCTGGGAACGCACTCTGAGGTTCTTATCCCGCAGTTAACTCTGCTGAGACACCTAAGTATACTTTCGTGCGAAGCATCAAACAAGAATTTTAAGTCTAACGCTTAAATGCCTCCCGTGTGTCCCTTCTTCGGATTCTCCAACACGTCCTTAAATAGCCACAAGTTAATGCCCTGCTTCAACATGTGAGGTCTGAAACCGAATTTGTATTCTAAAGGAGTTGCTCCTTGTCTAGATACCTCATAACATTGGAGTTTATGATTGATTCGAAGGCCTTGCCCAGGCAAGATGTAAGCGAAATCGGCCGCAGACTTACTAGCTTTAGCGCTTTCTTGAGTTTTGGTAGGAAGCGAATCTCAACCGCCTCCCAACTATCCGGAGTAATGCCGCGCTCACAGAAAAGTTAATTGAAATGGCTTATTAGCTCCTTCAGATCCCCTTCCCCCAAGTTGCAGAGGAGTTTTGCAGTGAGTGTTGTCCGATTGCTGCGCCCTTCCTCATGGACCCTGCCCCTATTCCAACTCCGCGACCGTAATCGGCCCAATCTAATTCACGTTTTTTCTGCCCTTCATATTCCACGATATCTCCTGCTGATTCAAAAGACAAATTCATTTCCACCAACCGATTCATGATCTGCTCGCGGTTCCCCGGCAGCTTACGTATCAGTTCCGCTAAACGACCTTTCGTCAGAGCCTTTGTCCTACTCGGGTCGATTAATGCCCTAAGCAGCGTCCACGCCTGAGCCTTTTCCAGGCTTCCCCGTATTGGGAAGCCAGTTCTTCCTGCCCAAGTCCAGCGCATAGTCATCAGCCATCTTTGTGAGCGTTTCAATCCTGTTCTTCAGCTTCTTGTAACGTTGTGTGTTTTATCTCCTGGTGAGCCCACGTCGGGCTGCCGAAAGAGGAAGCACATGCGTGTCTACAGGTGGGGTCTTCTCCGAAAGTTCCACTTAAGTCACGAGCGGTTTGACAAAGGCGATCACCACCGTGGACCACTTCTCGATGTTCTCGATGCTAGCTGCACCTTTACCCCTGTCCCCTCCAGTCCCCTCCATTGATCCCAATCCGTGCTTCTTGCCTTTCCCGTCGTTCTCTATCCTTACCCGTGAATAGTCATTCCGAGTATGCATTGATTGCTACCAAATTGCCCCAGTAGGTTTTTTCATTCAGCACGCTCTTAAACCGCGTCAGATCCGGACACCTATCTCTGCATGAGCTCGTCCCCGTCCTAGTCGGCTGATCAACCTCGGTAAGCAACGAGAGGCGCTCCTGCTTGATACTTTCTGCCAGCGTTCTGCTTCGCGGTAAAACGCACTTGTAGCCCCAACCGGGCAAGGAATTACCGGATTTAAATCGGGCCCTGCCCCGACCTCTTGACCCCATCCGGGATGAGCGGCCTGAAGTCCGGCTTTTGGAGGCTTGAATTTTCGTACAGATTCACTATGTGCACAGCCCGATCTCAATTTTTCACAGGGATGATCATAATGTGACAGCACGACACTTCACCGCCAAGTCCAGTCTCATGGCTGCGTGCGTCTTCTGCAGAAGCGTCGCAACATATTGGCTACCCTGGATTGTAGTATAGTCTTTGATCTTCACTGCCTTCTTGCCTGACTCCTGCAGCAGTATCACCGCCGGCGGATTGGGTTCGAGCGACGCCCTAAAGCTAACGCTCACCTATTTCCGATTCATCCCCCTGCAGCTCCACTGCGACACTTTCGAATTTGTCTTCTCGGAGTTGGGGAGTTGCGCATGATTCCGCGTCCAAACGTTTCGCGCCCCACTGGGCCCCGCCAGTCTTTCTCTACTTCGAGTCGAACTGCCTGAAGAAACTTTCTTGCCTTTATTCAAGCGTCTCTTCTGACTTCTCCAGCGCGGTGACTCTGCATGCCAGTGGCATCAGTTGGCAAGTTGAGAGTTCTGGAAGTCCCTGGATCGTCCGTTAAACGGCCGCCTTCACGATTGCTTGCACTTGCTCTGCCGAGACTCCCCCGTCTTTTCCTCCTTCGTTCCGGAGTTCCTCCATGTTCCTTCAGCAGTGAGTCACGTACCTCCTCATGTTTTGTATCTTTCCGTTGCCATGTACTCCTCCACCTTTGGGCTGAGATGTGATCTATGGCTCCTCACCCCAGGCAATCAGAAGCTCCGGCCACTTCTTACTGTTGCCTGTATCACTGAAAACCCTTTCCTTAAAGATGCCTCGCTTGTCCTTCGTCCTATTGCTCTTTTGCCGGCGCAGCTTCGATGCAGTCGTTTCTTGAGACGCGCGCCTTCTGAAGCTAGCGGACATGTTGTTCGAGCGGGTGCACGACCTTGACGCACTCCGTCACCGCATTTTCTCTTCGCCATCGCGACGTATTCCTCGGCTCCACGGAGGCTCCTTGCTCGCGGTAGCCTTCTTTTAGAACTCCTCCGGACAGTCTCCGTCGTAGGTCTTGTATGCTTGATTGGCACACTTCGCCTGCCAATCATGGCCCTCGCTTACCTGGCCTGCCCCGCACTCCAAACACGCAAATCCCGCCGGCTTGCTGCATACGTCGGTCACATGGCCCACTTCACAACAGTTCAGACATGCCGCCTTTGTCTCCTTATAAATAACGCATGGAGTCACAAGCCAATGAACGTCCCGGGACCTTCTTCCCCGCGAACAGAATTACTGCATAGTGTGGCTTCCCTAGCCTCCTTGCTTCTAGAACTTCGTATCACACTGCTCTGGTATTCTGTCGAAATGTTCGTTAGTCAGTACGGGCCGGACTCTGTGTATAACGTCGTGACACGAATCGTCGCTCGGGGAAACGTGACACGTTTCGGCGTCTATCTGTCAGACCAGAAAATCAGTTTCTTGATTCGTGTTACGGGTTACGCCTTGCTCCAATCGTCCGCACACACCAGGATTGTATTATGTGCTTCCAGCAACCTTACGACGGTCTTCTCGTCCAATCCTTTCGGCAGGGACCTCTGGACCGTTTCCCCGATCAGGCGCCTCTGCTGCTTCAGGTCCTCCGCGACCTGATAAGGCTTGATAATGTCCTTGCACTTGTATGTCCTCGGGCGGGGAAGCCTCAGAGGTTTCCTTGACATGAAATTCTTGCCCGCAGTTGTTCCACCGGCTTTCTCTCGATCTCGTTTTTTTTTTTTTTTTTTTTTTTTTTTTAAGGATTGTTTCTTTCTCGGGCTCGCCTTCGCCTGCCGGAATATCTGCACCCAGCTGTGGCCGAGTCATCCATTCCCCTGGTTCCCGAAGGTGGCCTTAGGGTTTCAGTCGACCGTGAGTGACCACTCGGCGAGGTCGAAAAATCCACGCACAACCCTTTTCTGGGTCGTAAGAGAGACCCGACCGGTTCCTGGAGCCCCTCAGGTCCTTGTATCTATCCTCCAGCCTTCAGCCCGCGACAAGACAGCGAGGGCCAAGATATAAGGCCTAACTGGGCGGCTGTTCCGTGGAGTTCGGTGGGACGTGCTTTGCCGCGCTAAGCCCAACGAGGCCCTACGTGTGTCAGATACGAGAACATGTCCTTAAAATGAGAAACTTCCGGTTCACCAGCTTGAAAGTGGTATCCACTGAAACCGGAAAGTTATAGCTCTGTCCCCTTCAATGCTTTCCAACGAACAAAAAAAAAAATTTTTTTCCCACGAACGAACGATTTTCCGCGGTGCCCATGGATCCCGCGTCCGCTATCAGCCAAGCCCCACAGCAGATCTAGAATGTTAAGAGCGTGTTTTCATATAACACAACTTCTGAAGGACCACTAGCCTGATCTTCCATATCCGAGAGATTCGCATTGCTTTTCAATTAATGTTAAATAAAAAACACTTGTTTTAAACCAAAACAAATATTTCTATATTTTCCATGAGGCAATTCAAAATTCAAAAAATATTAAGCGACGTGGATAATAAATTGTCGGAGTTGTCAGACTATCTTTTCTGCTCTTTTTTACACAGAAACTTTAAATTAATATAGAAAATGAACGCACACCAGACGGTCAAGGATTTATATAGTAAGTGGCAGCTTCAAAAATGCAGGGGGTTGTCGAGGTATTTAGACAGCGTGTAGTTGGTCAGCCATTTCAAAGATGCGACGAGTCACCCGTTGTAGATAACAAATTTAGCCAGTGCGGTACAACCGCTAGCCTGAGGTATTTAACGTGCATCACGCAGTAGTGATACACGACGGCACGCCGGTACGATGCCCATCCAGATCAAAACGGGCGGGGATTGAACACAGGGTCTCTTGGTTCTGAAGCGCGAGCTTTCGCTCCATGTGCTCCGAGCAGGTGTGCGCTAGCATACCACGCTTCTTGCTGCGTGATACGTTCCTCGGCGTTTTTATCGGCTGATGTCGCAACCCCATGTGGAGAGCAAGTCGTCTGTGTCTTGCGCAGATGTGACGGTGACGTCAAGAAGACGCGCAGCTCTGACTGGCTCTGATGGAATGATAGTGGGCAGACGTCAAAGCATGCTGCCTTGAGGCCTACCTTTTATCCCTCCTTCGGAACCGATCAAAACTCGGTGTTCTAACGTCACCACAATTCCTGAAAAAAAAATACACAGACGAGCTTGCCTTTTGCATTGACAATGGAGAGATACTAAAGTGCTCTGGACTCGCCACACACTGCGTTTTTTAAGTTGTCGGTCACTATACGAAATTCCCTTCCAAAATGACGCATGCGAGATAAAAGCCAGGGGGTGAAAACCAATGTTTGCTGCTAATAGAATGCCTGCACAATGATGCTACAGGTTCCGAAGCACGTTCACCTATCGATCGCAATAACCATTCCCCGCGCCCTAACAAATGCACGCTTGCCTTGTGACTTAATCGTAGCACGCATTGAGCAGATCAATGCTGCTGTGGAACACGTCCAACGTAAGACGGAGCCCGGACGAATGTATGACTCGATAACGCCAAGGAACTTAGGCTATTTACTAGAGTCTGGAATCCTGTGCGGTTTGCTCCTTGGTGTCAGCACAAACGGCGCGAATGCATGTAGGAGTGTACGCAAAAACATAAAAAAATAAAGTTTAAGAAACAAAAAGTCAGTAAAACAGCACGTGCTTCTTTTTTTTATGTGTAAACATATTTTCAATATTGTCCTTCACCGCCCTCGCTTCATAGCCTGCAGCGGTACATTCTCCTAAGTGCTTGCCGCGGAAGTAGACACCCTCTACTATTTTGAGGGCGTCGCGGAACTAGATGCTCATTCGAATCACATCATCATCATCCTCGTCGTAAGCCGGGTTCCCTCTCTAGTTTGCGGTGATCAGCGCCCCTAGTATTCAGCGAGAAATTAGACAAGTGGTGTTTTTGTTTCAAACCTTTCAAATATTCGGCTAGCGGGAGCTGACATCTTTGCCCACTGGGCTGTCAACGGCGTTTTGATCAAATGAGATCAAATCAAGTTTATTTCCAGAAACCCTGGTGAAAAAGCCCATACAAAAACCTGGTAAAACCCCGCTTTAATAGGTATGGGATCTTTTTGCATTGGCAGCAGCAACAATTCAAGAACACATTAAAATTTTACAATGCTATAAAAGTACAAACGAAGGGCTCTCTTACTTTTTGTGTTTATATTTATGTTGTTTGTGATACACTTGTTTAAGAGAAGCGGTACATTATAATGTAAGGGCTAAAAATTTTAATTTGTACGAGACCGAGGGAGGACCCATGAAACTGTGTGGCGCTTGCTAACAACATATTCATGCCTTCTAAGATCTGAAATTGCTTACACAAATTCTAAAAGAGCTGGGGAGGCAAAACGAACTGTATAAAGCAAACGGTACTCGTACATGGAATCTATATGCAGTATGTGAAACCTGGAAAATAATGGTCCTGTGTGGTCTTAATAGGAAACATCTCGAATATAACGTAAAATTTTCTAATGGAGCAATAATATGTTATTTAAGTTTGTTTTGGTCGTAGTTACCCACACAAGATGGCAATTGTTTAAGCGGGACTGGAATAATGCATGATAGATATTTAGCTTAATGTTGGGTGACAAAATATTACGACAGCGAGCCATAATACCAACCAGGAGTGGAAGTTCTACAAGTGGATAACTTATATGATTATCCCACGTCATGTGCTCGGAAAAAATTACACCCAACGTTTTATGCTGGTTTACATTTTCAATCGAGGAAGTACGAAGATTGATTGTATTATTTATAGCGACAAGATTATTTGTTGACCTGAATAATTTTGTTTTTGTTGTGTTTGCTTTGAGCCCATGTGTTTCAGACAACATAAAAACTTGCTTAAAATAGAATTTGCTTCACACACTAATAATTAAGCTTCATGCCCAGAGAGAAACAACCTGGTGTCATCCGCGTAAATATTAAACTGTGCTTCGTTATCGAAGTTTACAATGTCATAATATAGGCATTAAATAAAAGGGGTCCCAATATGCTTCCTTGTAGTACACCAGTGCGAATATTTTGGAAAGAAGAGCAATGGGGGGACCATCGATAACAACACACTGATTACGACTATTTAAGTAGGATTCAAGTAAAGCAAGTTGCGTGCCACGGACACCGCAACGATTTACTCTTCTGAAGTAACATTTTGTGGTTAGGAACCTCAAACGCTTTCATAAAATCATTAAAGATGCCTAAAGTAATGAGCCTTTTTTCTATGTTTTCTAAAATAATTTCTTTTTGAAACAACAATGCTGCTTCTGTAAATTTACCATTACGAAAACCAAACTGGCAGTCTGTAACCAGACAGTGTTTTGCAAAAAATTGTCAAGGCGCGTAAAACCTTTTTTTTTCAAGTACCTGGGAATAAGCAGGCAGCACAGAAATAGGCCTATAATTATTTATAATATGCTTGTTACCACCCCTACATACAACTGCGAGTTTCGCCAACTTCATGCTGGCTGGAAAATGTCCGGACGATAAAGAAAAATTATATATATATGTACGAGGCATGGTGCGATGCCGTCCATTCCAAATTCCACTAGTTTTATTTGTAGCTCTTTTTTATCACTACTCTCGCTGTTCTTAAGACCACAAAACATGTTAAGTACAGTCGGGGACAAAAGTATCCAGGACACGCGAGCTACGACTGAAACGCATTGCTCTGCCATCTGCCGGTGGGTCGCCTGGTTTCGAGATCACAGAAAAGCGCATGTGCGTCCTACTGTGCCTGCCAACATGTGCGCTTTCCCGCTCTTCTGCTGCGCAGCGCCTAACTCGGAATCGGGCGCGTGGTACCGCCTTGGAGATAGCGCTCACTGACATGGCACCTATAAAGCAAGAAGTCACGGCAGCTCAACTGAGCGATAAACTCAACTGGTTATAAAACAAGGTGCGCTGACGCGGCGAAATGCGGCGCAATGCCACAGGCGGTATCTCGAGTTTCGGAATATGTAGCAGACGCTCATCAGCCGCCAGCGCTATCTCCGAGGCGGTACCACGCGCCCGATTCCGAGTTAGGCGCTGTGCCGCAGAAGAGCGGGAAAACACACATGTTTGCAGGCAGAGTAGGACGCGCATGCGCTTTTGTGTGATCTCGAAACCAGGCGACCCGCCGGCAGATGGCAGAGCAATGCGTTTCAGCCGCAGCTCGCGAGTCCTGGAGACTTTTGTCCCCGACTGTACCTCTTGTTCGTCGGTGGGACTTAGAAACAAAACTATCATGGTGCTCAGCAGCCTTCTGTTGGACGAAACACAAGACGCTGCGCATGGGTCCACGGCTCAGTGACTTGGCCTTTTCCGCCTTGGTGATAAGCGTTCGAAAGGTCTATAGCCACTGCCAGCTTTGAATAAGAAGCGGAGGGGAGGTGAACTTATTTTGTTCAAAATCCCTGCTTTGCCGCTCGTTATTCTGCGCTCTGCTGCTCGGCCTCTGCTGTAGTACCGTTGACTTTGTAGCGACAATGAGATGCGCGAAAGTCGACCCTTCATGCATTTTATTTAAGCTGACAGGGATCATAGAACCGAACGCTGGTCCAGGACTTCTCTAGCAGGCTTCTGGGTATCATCAAATGCGCTGCTTGGCCATGCTTTTTTTTTTCTCAGTACTGCACCTGGTATTCATGCAGGACGTTGCAGTGGCACACTTTGCCTGCATCAATTTTCATCAAGATGAACGTGAAATAACTTTTTTTCTCATTCGGTTTAACGCCAGTGTTTATTTTTATTAGTTGACTTTTTTTGTTCAAGGAGCGATTGGCAGACTAGAATGTCAATATCTAATGGGATTACGAAAACACTGTTAACAACTATTAATTGTTAAATTAACCATAGAGCTCTTTGGAAAAGCTCACACATAAAGAATCGAACTATCTTGAGACAAGGGATGACGAATGCCGTAAAACCATAAAGTACATTAAACATTTTCAAATTATTGATCCCCCAGAATTCTGTGCGTTAGGTACGAGCGCAAGATTAGTTCATCGTCCCTTGTCCCGAGTTAATTGTAATTCCGTTTTGTATAGTCGAATAACGAAGAAATACATTAATATGGGGATATACTATCGCAAAATGTATAAGTCGTCTGGTAGTCAACAATGCAGTGCCTGCTAGATGCACTGTCAAGAAGAAGATGACTCGAGTGCATGCACAATTACATTATAGCTGTGAGACCTTCCAACGCGTGGGCATTAGATCTATCAATACCTTAGTGGCACTTCAGAACGTGCTTTAAGCCTCAGTCTGTTTTGCTGTTAATCAGAAACCTCGAAGATAAACATTCTATTTTTGTCACATCAATATAGCTAACTGTGATCAGGATTGGACATTCAAAGACACAAAGACGTGCCTATAAAACGGTTAAATTACCGAGTGTTTTGTTCATGACGCCTTGCGTGTTCATTTATTGTATTATATTGCCCCAGTTAACAAAAACAATTATGGTGCAGTGTAATATCAAAGTAAATTTTCAACAGTCTGAAGGTACGTACCGTATGGCAAATATCCATAGCATAGATGTTCCAATAATCCGATTGAATTGGCACGATCTCGTTATAGGAAAGAATTTGAGTATAAGTGAATGAAAACGCCTAGGAATAGTTTCTCGAGGTCACTAAAATTCCTTATGTGTGTACCATAGTACCACAACGTCGAGTATAACTGGAACAGTAGACTTGCTGAAAAGTCTACTGCAAAAACTGTGCGCGGTGCTGAGCTCGACGAACACAAAAAGACAATCCGTGGCATGTGCGCACCTGTTCTGTGTCCTTTTGCTGTATTTGCTTTTTTTGTTGACATTTTCATTGTATGAACCACATGCGCACTAAGGTAAGCAGGCGAAAGTCATGAGCACTTCCTCTGCCTCTGCAAACCATGTTTAAATTTAAACATTCTCATTGCGTTTTTCATAGTAACCCTGAGACGCAGGAACAATAAACAAAAAAAACGAACAGAACACTTAAGTCTCTAACACAGCAAAGAAGCTGTGGTAGACACTTCGTTGTTCTGCCTGTTTTTTTTTTTTTGTTTTTTTTTTCTATTTCTCAGGGTAACTATGGATGTCATTCACCAGTTTGCCTTTTTTTTTACCTTTCTTCGTTCCGCTTTATTTGGTTTCGTTTGGTTTTATTAGACAATTTGTTCTAGGGTGGCATCGAAAAACGTTATGTAACAGGATAAAATTAATATTGTTGACACATTTCTGAGCAACAAACTATTTATGCTCAAAACTTCCTTTATTAAACTTTTAATGTACTTATTCATACATTAAAAAGGTCAAATTTTGGTCATATCAAGAGTCTAAAGATGCATCTTTAGAAATTTGGAAATTTGCTGTGTCGACGTCGTTTCACCTTAGCTCGAATGTATTTGAACTTTGGCATATTCCACAGATTTTATTTTTGTAGTGTGTATCATCCCTGTAAATTTGGGTAAGAATTACTCCTTGTAGCTTTTAAGATAATTCAAGATGTTTTTTGTGAGGATGAACATTGTTAACTGTTGTGCATTAAGCAAGCAATTTTTCTGAAATAAAAGGACATGTCCGATATTCATAACCGAGACACAGGATTTATACAATCTCCTTTTGACTGGACCACGTTTTCCAAGGTTGATGTTATTCCGAAACCGGTGAGATAATGTAGATTCTAATAAACAAGAGCGTACTACAATTGGCACTTCATTTAAAATCAATTGTACAAATAGTAACACAGAGTAATAAATGGAGTAATTTAAATCTTAACTGAACTTTTATGTAGTCGCGTTTGTCAATCATTATTGAAAGTGATCGGTTGAGTAATGAATATTTTGCGTGCATAACGCTATTTGTGTCAGTAATACCTATATGACCATAAAGTAATCAGAAGGTCAAATTAGGTTCTACCAAGATACCATTGTCGTAATAACTTAGAGAAGTAATGAACAATGTACGTTGAACATTTATTATATAAATTGTGGTATTAATTTATCAAAGTAATTTTAGCTGCCAGTCATGCATCCAGTAAGCTTTAAATTAAGTCGGATGTGTCAATAATAGCGCAAAGTAATCAAAATATTAATCACACTTCGATTGCAATTACATCATCTGAATTGTATCAATAATAACTCGAATCAATAGCGAAATGTAGACAAACGTCAATTTCCGTGTCTTCCACCAATCTCACTATGGTGATGCGAAAGCTCAATTGCACGGGATTTCGCTATTCCAGAAGGTGTTCCCCAAGTACATTGCAGTTGGCGTTATCCAATATAGTGAATTTTTTTTTTTTCGTCCAGTTTTGTACCTTAGGATGCATTATCACGAACTGAGTACAGTTTCGATCATGTGTTTTATACCAAAACGGACACACAAGTAAAAAAACTGTGCTGAGTGGTCACAGGCAACAAGCAATACATGCCGTGTACATTGGGACAGTTGCCCCCTAAGCCGCATTCATGCTTATATGCATGGCAGTTAAATACCAAGTTTTTGCTTAGTACACAACGCAGCTCAATTATGCTCATGTTGAACACCTTTTTGTCTATGCCGAAATGTGTATTTCCGACGAGTGGTGGGTGTGCGTTAGCAAGTTTTTGAAACCGCGAACATTTATGAAACTCTACTTTCACTCCAGAAACAAGGGCTATTTATCAAACTTGCACTACGCATTGGTTTCGCGTCGCCACGCTTCCTTTAAAGGGGCAGTGCAACGATTTTCAGACTTTGGTCAATTAACTGCGGAAATTTATCTGCGTCACCTAATGAACGAAAAACCGTAAACCGCATTTTCATGCGAGAGCTAGTTCTTATTTAAAAAAAAAAAATGAAACAAATCGAAGGTCGAAGTGCCTCTCAACTCTCCACGCCGACTTTCGAGTGACGTACTCTGGGGGTTCACGTGGTTTCCCCTTGGGCCCTCTCTTCAGAGACCCCCAGCCGCTTCCTCCGCGATTGCCGACTTTCAAAGGATTAGCCTCGTCGAAGGTCGCAGCGAGCGATGGACACAAAGTACGGTTCGCCTCGGGGCTGACGGCCAGTGTAGGAGCGGAGGGGACAGGGTTTGTTGACTTCCGCGTACCCCCAGAGACACCGTCATTTTAGTTCCCGTAGCCGCCACAGGCGGATGCAGATCGGCAAATAATTCGTTTTTTGCCTTGCGATTACGGAGCAAAATAGCAGTTTTTCGGGGAAAGGTGACGCGTTTTTGGTCACTTGGGCTTGTATAAACAATATGAAAAATGCAAACTGGCAATTCTTTTAACATTAAAACCGTTGCACTGCCCCTTTAAGAATAAGGCCAAGCGGAGCGAAGACGTGAGATAGGTTTCCCATTAAGCCGCTCTGGTTTTGAGGCCATCCAGAACTGTGTGTCTGATTTCGTGAACATGCGCTTCGTATGAGTTGCTGCTAATTTGAAAGTGCACCTGCAAAAAACAACGCTGACATATGACACACGATGAATCCAACCTTGCAGCTAGATGATTGACGACGTGATAGTCACGGGTGAAATATTTTTGAGCCGATAAAAGCCACGAAGCACAAATAAACCTATCAGACGCGATATGTCTCTTTCGTTACATAGCGCAAAATCGGACCCTTCTGAAAATTCAAGCGCGTCACCCTAATGCCAGTCAAACTCCTCCCGCAGTTAACGCTACGATTTGTAGAAGCCAATCAAGTTGCGGCAAAATTTTCACGTCGAGGCGTTCGTCGTCTTTGCGGGTTTCTATCACTGGCTAGACTTATAACGGACAAAACTACGCAAGATAACGGCGCATTCATTGCGCGTTATTGTTAAAGCCGGTGATAGTGAACGAACAAAAAAGACGAGCGCCATGACGATGCAATTTTGACGCTGCTTGGTTGGCTAGATTATGTCGTAATGGTGGGCTACGGTCGGACTCAATGTGAAACTGAGTTTACTGTATCGTATAATACGTATCATATACTACAATGAAGACATTTGCAAAAATCACCTCCAGCGCGCTGCCATATTTGTCTGCTGTGCTGTGGAAAGCCTTCTGAGCATGCGCTGTTTCTTTTTTGTGCTGCATGTCAGACGCTGCGGATGCGTCCACTGCCTAGTGACTCAGCGTTTTTCACCCGGGTGAAAGGCGATGGAACAATCTATATTCGCAATATTTTATGTGCTATCACAACCCCAAGGCATTTAAAACAGAGTAATGCTATGGCAGAATAACCGCGCCACGGCTATACAGCCGTCACAAGGATATACGAAGGATAAAAAATGAACACGTTAGCTATATTTTAGTGTCATTAAGGAAACAAAGCAGACTGAAGTCTGTGGGAGCCGAGGGTGAAAGACGAGGCAGAGGGCACGTGACAGGCTGTCGGTGGTGAAGACACAAGCTGGCGCGAGACAATGCGTGCTGAGCGAGGCTGGAGATGGGCAGGAACGATGGAGCCGGGCTGCTTGGCCTGGCCCATGGCGAACCCCGGAGCGGTCCACCAGCAAGGTTTGGGGACGGACCGGGGGAAACGGCGAGCCGTGGCCATACCGACCTGGGCTATGTCGATCCCGGGGTGGCTCTGCAGCGAGACTCGGGCTGTGATAGCCCTGGACAGCTAGCCTACGCAGCGCTGGCGTGGGAAGGGCGATCCTCAGGCCCGGACACGGACTCCGACTGCGAGCTCTGATCGACGGGCGACAACAAGGGTCGGCGGGCCCGGACTGCCGGCTCTTGACGACGGGCGACCGGGAGGTACCCATACGCAGTCTTCTCACTGTGCTATGTAACTCCCTGGGTGACGAGAGAAATGCATATCGATCGGGCTGTGGTTATTAGAGCGACCTCCATGAAGACCCGCACGAGTCTAAGTTGGCCAATAATAATGTCCGAGCGAGGGACGTGACAACACACAAGCGAAGCACAGTCGTATAAAGAGCCGCCACGCGCTCCAAGACGGCTGTCGACTTGGCTGCCTAAGGTTTTACAGCGTTGTCGTCTTGGCGATCAAGTTATGTGGAAATTATATTCGTAGTGCACTATAAAAAATTTTGTTGGGTTATGGTATTGCCGTACAAAAAGAGAGCCAACTACGGCCAAAAAACAGAACCAACGAATGGCGAAGCCGTCCTCACCAACGCCCTCGAAGATGGAGAGAATGGGCCAACCCTCCCAGGGTGTTTGCGACCACCCTGTGGCCCTTCCTTAACCGAGATGTAAAGAGAGGGAGACTACCACAACGGAGCTCTGGAAAACTCTTCCCCTCTCGCCGAAGACGTTTAGATATAGAAAAGAAGACAATAATGAACGAACTAAACGCATAGCATATGCCCATTATTCCTGCGCACGTCACTTTTTGTTTTTGTTTTGGGATCTATTTTTTTTTCTTTGTCATTTCCTGGGATACCTCTTTTCTTGACCATGAGTGACTGTTTTGTGCATAGCAGAAGAGTAAACTCAGATACATTTTCCTTGTCCTTTATGACGTGCACGGTCGCTGTACACCTGTAACTTGGTAGAAGAGGAAAAATTGGACTAGTTTTTTCGGTGATTCGTTTAAAGGCAGTGATGAAAAAGCCGTATTGGCGACTCCGATGAACTCTAGGTGGTGGCTGACGCGTCTCTGAACCTTTCCTTAAAAGTAAGGTGTGCGAACCCCCTAAAAGAAAATGAACGAACACCGTATGACCCGTGAGAATGTTCGCACTGCCGTGACTTGGACACTCGCACAAATCGATGTTATCTTGCAAAACCGGGACTCAACCGAGCTGGAATCAGATTCAAATTGATTAAAGCCATCCAGCCGCATCAACAAAGACGAAGACAAACTGGCTACAACCACCAACAACAAACTAGATGACGAGCTCGGAATAACCGAAGATTGCCGTTTGGGTAACAGCCAGGGACTCACAGACCTCCCACATGCCCTGGACTTTTGCAACGCTTAAACGAACCTCGAACATCAATAGAGTTAGGAGCACCAATAACCGTCTTCCACTCAAGATCCAAAAACTTATCGGACAGTAACCCCAACAAAACTTCAGATGCCGACATTTCTTGGGCAGCCTGATGTATTAGCCGTCAATGGAATTGGCCTTTCAAAACAGAACTGCGAATTAACATTTCGAACGCTACATGACCTGTTCGGCCGACGGGAAATATTGATCGACGAACATGTCCACCAGCTGATAAATCTACCAAAGTTAAGCAACTCATGTCACTTGAATCAGCTCCGTCAAGTACTTGATGCCATCCCATTGCGCAGAACATCTCTAAAATGTATGAAACGCAACCTCAACATTATGCCGTTGTACTTCATCGTGTGCTGATGCGATTGCTTCCCGAAGATCTCGGGGAAAAAACAACGGCCATTTCAAACGACACCGAATTGCGCCTAGCCGATCAGGTCTAGATCATCATGGACTTTCTCTAAATTCAAGCGAAATCTGGGAAGACGAATCCAATGAACAGTCCAGGTGAACATCGCATCTTCTACCACCTTAGCCTAGGAATTAAAGCAAATCAATGCCGAACCCTCCACATTGGCGCTGACAAATGAGCCCGTTCACCGGCCGCCAAGCATTCAACGGACCCCTATGCGACTCCGGCGATTACAAGACTTAAAAATGAACAATCGAACTATCAACCAAAGACAATGATCAAGGCGGACACAAGCACGGTGCTGCTTTAAATGTGGCAAACGCAACCACATTACTCGTGCTTGTTGTTCAGCAAGAAATTTGATATCCACCACGTTTGAACGACACTATCGAACTGCTCTTTGTGATGTGTCTCGTCGCCCTTCAGCTAGACAAAGCAACACTCGATCGGATGATGATACGCGAGGGAGCTCCACTCTCGTTGTGAGCGCTACCACAAATGCAGATATATTGATAAGTACAATAGAAATACAGGCTACCACGTGCCGTGCGGGGAAACAAACTCATGGCTTCGAACCGCATTGGAGCGGCTTGATTTATTGCTTTCAAATAATTACGGCGTGATCGAACGTTTGGTTTTTAATAAGAGATTCATCCCCTGAGGCATTTCAAATATTCTCAGAGGTATGACATTGCTGGGAAAAAATCAACATGCTGGTAGTATTCTTATTGCTTATTCAGTCACCGAAAAATTCTGTGCGTTCAAAACGACCAGTATAAAAGACGGAAACGCAGACCTACTTTGATATCTTTGCTCCCAAAACTCTGACTGGCTGACCGGGTGTACTGTTCGGGCTAGTGTGGTGTGCCGTTGATCGATGTTTGTATGTGCCATGTATGTGTATGTGCTCAACGTATGTTCACCTGATGCTTGTACTATGCCTAGTGTGTGTATAGGAGTGGATCCCCATGGCGCAATAGTGGCGTGAGAAAATAAAATTACTGTTTTGCAGAACATGAATTGGGCGGTACCTAGCGCCACCTAGCCTAGCAACTGGAAATTACTCTGCTTGACCCTGCCATCTGGTGGCAAGCGATTTAACCTTGTTTCACGCTACGCGATATACAGCGGCTTCGAGTGTGTTCTTTTGAGAGCGGCTTTTGGTTTCGCGGATTGGTTTGCCATTTCTCCGTGATGTGCGGTTGGCTAAAGATTGTGACTCGAGGAACACCAAAGGTAAGACGCAAAGTGCGCGCAGTAACTGCGTATCGGTTGTCTCCGTTTGACATCGCAGTGCTGTCGACGAGAAGACCGAGCAACTGCTTTCGAAACGCAAGTTTCTGTACCTGTGGGGGGAATCTGGCTTCGGAAATAAACACAGTTCGCGGAAAGCTCGTGTTACGCTTTTATTTGCTGCTCCTCTCGTCCCGTAGACAAGACGTAGCGTCCTCGTTAAGCCTTACTGGGCTCGATTTTCTCGATTCAGGGCCGCCATAATGAGATGCAGGCGACGGAGGAACTTTGCTCCCCTGCTTCAGGGACGAACGTTTCGCTCTTTCTAAAGGAACATAGGTTACAAGACCGTTCCTCCCCTAAGGGAGGACTATCCATACCCTTTTTTCTAAGAGTGTACTTGACAGCGGAAGCCATAGAACCTTCGTGCCTCATGACCTCCCCCAGCTTACTGTGGTAACAATTAGGAATGCTCGACAACCATAGCGCTATATGTGTCGACGAGTTAGGCTCGAGTTACGAAGCCAGTTAAACAAAACTGCTATCACACTGGAGTCGTTAGAAATCCCCGAAATATGCACTGTAACCAGCAACACAATAGATGACCACGTCCGGGCTCAACTCCGCCACGAGTATATGCTGTCAGCCGATCTTAAGTAAAAAAAAAAACTGCCTTTTCCAAAAAATGAAAAAAAAAATTTCATCCGTTAGATGCTTATAGAAAATTGCCACAAGAAAAATCAAACATTTCAGCGGCCCACCGATAGCAGTTAAGATGACTCTCGGGTGCCTGATTCAAGGCAGCTATACACGCTACCTTGGTGCTTCCCAAAACGCAATCAATTCCGTCTTCCTATAATATGCGTCATTCAATGATAGAAGCCATCTCTGTGACTTTTCTGAAATATGGCGTCTAGATGCTATCAATATTTTGGATAGATATACAGCTAACTCGTTTGTATTGGGGGAGGCAAGCTTACTGGATCTATCTATTTTTTTTTTTTCTCTTTGGTTTCTCTCGAGCAGTGGTCCAGTCTTCTTTTTGTCCACACCACCACTGGCAAGGTCGCGGGCCCTGCCCAAGATGCCTTCGGCGCCGTCGTTTCCTCTATCATTGGCCTCCTCCTTGATCTCCCGGAAGCCCAAAGCCACCGCCATGTCTCCACCGCACGGCACTTCCGGCTGCAGGCCCGCGCACTACAGGGTGACGTGCTGTAGCGTTTCTTCGGACCCCTGTGTTCACAGGGTGCATCGCACGTCGGTGTCCGTGTACTTTGCCCGATGTACGCGCGTTCGCAGCATGCCTCCTCGGGCAGTAAGTAAGTTCAGTTCTTCAAACAGGGAAAGTGTGAGCACGTGCAGCATACCAAACACCCCTTACACAAGTCCTACACTCTAAGAAAAAATGGAGGAAAAAAGTAGCAACGGCGCGTCTTCCTCCCTTCTACAGGCGCGCCCCCAAGCAGACACCAGAAATCGGGAGGAACGAAACGCTTTTCTCCTTCTCCAGGCAGACGGGAGCAAGCTTTCGCCCTCCCGACGCATCTTCTTTCGGTTTCGTTTTTCGAGCAGGTCGCGCACGTTGTTTAATCAATAGCTGTAGAGTTGATTGAGCTTCAGCGGTAGCGAAGGCCACCTGTAGTTCCGTCTTCTAGTCTAAACGTGCAGAACATTTCGGTTGCATTGACGTTTTTATCACTAATTTTATCAAATGATCAGACGAAGCCGCTAGAAACAGCGAAGTTCCGGAGCAGTGCCAGCAGCGCCACGTACACTGGGGGATGGCCGTCTCCGGCGTCTCCGGATTGCGGGACTCGCGCGGCACGGAACCGACGGAACTACAGCAGCGAAACCACGCGGAACTGTGTCGACGTTTTCGACGTTATGGAAACCGCAGGAACTGCGTCCAAGACAGGCAGGTTTTGCTGTCGGCCGCCTGGGTGCCTTCCGTGCTGAGTTTGGTTCAGTTTTCCGATGCCGAGTGCAACCGGCGTTCAACGTGGTTCTGTATTTGTGCGTGTCAGCAACATAGCTGCAACATCGTGATGGCAGTGTTGTGGGTTGTGAACAGAATACTAGAACTATCGCCGATGTGACCGTGAGTTCGCGTATCAGTGGTGTAACAACAAGATGAGATGACGTAAACTGTCGGGCATTGATGCCGCTGGTCGGGCCGTGATCGGAGGAGGCGAGGTGTCGCAGGTTGACATTCCGCTTTACATTAAAAAGTTTAATACCACTTGAGGGATTACGTGCAATCGATCAACGTGCGGATAGCCATGTTGGAACGCTGGTCTGAACAGTATAAGCTCCTATCGGTACAGTGGCCAATGTGACTCGGAATTCTCTCGTCCCCGAGAGCGATTGCGCTTTGGGACAAGGACAACAGTACGAAATCGTGGCGGAAAGTACGTATATTTAGTCTGGAATTTCAGCATTAAAAAATATAGTAGGTAAAATCGAAAAAAAAAAGCTACCCCTTATTTTGCTGTTTAAATATACTACGGTTCCTGGAGAAACTGCCCTCCAAGCGGCGCGCTGGGATGAGTGCTAGAAGTTTTTGAGCTCGCCACGGCGTAGCTCCGTACAATTAATACCTGCCGCAAGTCGCGGCTTTTACTGCATTCAGGTTGATCGAAAAGCGATTTCTCAGGCCGTGAAGCATCACGTCCAGCTGAGTGAATATCCGCTCTACAGAGATTATAATTCAAGACGGCAATTGCAGCTTTGTGTGAACAGCACAAATAGAAAAACAAACACTACAAGGTGATTCCACGTCAGTTCATGCAATGATGGTCCGGGTAATATATTTGAAATTTTTGTTAAAAATATATATGAAAGCCATGTTCTTGGGATGAACATTAAGGTATATATGAACGCCGTAACAAATTTTTTCGCCGAGATTTAAAATAGAGAAGCTCGTGGCGTGGAAATCGAGAAGATTTCACTATGCTACTTTGCGCAGTCGTCATTTTCTCATCAAAGCTTTCACGGCACCATAACTTTTTTAATGAATTTTACAAAAGATATACAACACATACACAAAAAAGTAAAAATATCAATAAATTATTCCTATGCAAACAAAACTATCAAACATGGCATAAAACGCGTTTCAGTGACATATTCACAATTTTTTTTTTGCAAATAAACCATTTGTCATAATACTTCACGAAACATATCAAAATGCGCGCCTATAAATATTCTTTACGAATGTATAGAGATAATATGCCTACCCTTAATTGTCTTGTTATTAACGCGGAAATGCTGCTGATTTCTCGAAATGTGGCAAGATTGGGCGTCAATATTTCAAAATCTCCATCTTTTATTTTTTTTAAACTTTCCTTGCCACTTTGCAGTGACTTGAACTAACTTGTGATGGCAAAACATTGAGTAACATATGACCTCTAAACGGGAAAAGCTACGACACACCTTCACTCGGAGCGAGCCGACGTCTTCGTCATAGCGGCTTTGCCGCACAGCACCAAATATTTTGAGCGTTAGTTATGGCATGTATTTTATATTTTTCAAATTCTTTTTTTCAGAAGGAGTTAGTATAACTGACACGAAAATGTACTTTAGGCTGGAATACGATTACTTAGCTTACAGTTCGCAAAAACAAAACGGCCCCACTCTGCAAATGCGCTAACTATGCATACCTAAGCTTAAAACTCTCAGTTGCGCAAGTGGCCATGTATACATCCGGCCTCTCGGCATATGATGACTTCCACAGATGAGATGCCTAAATTCCTCTCACAGGTTTTACGGTGGCCCACTCTACTTGCTTCACCGCACGAAACTCTCGAACCCGTTCCGCAGACAGGTGGAACATGCAGACATTTGTTACTTTTTCACGCAGCACTTCCACAAAGTCTTTAGCGGTGACAATCGTTGAGTTGAGCGAAGATCTCAAGTTGGTGAGCGTTGCGTGGCGTTTAAGAACACCACCTACTCTATCACAAGCGCTTTTTCCGTGTCCAGTGGCTGAAAAGATCCATCTTGCCAAAGAGTACGGCTTCCGAGATAATTCGTGCAATTGGAAACGATTCTTGAAATGCGCCGCCGCTCCATCTGATACAAAAATTATTTCAGGAAAGAGCGGGTAATGTTCATCAACATACTCTTCTATGGCTTTTGTGGCTAGAAGAGCGTGAGCTGTGTCATGTCATCGCTGACAACGGCAAAGCTTTCCGTGCCTTGCGTGGACGTAACCACACATGTGAAGAGAGACACTTGAGTTTTTTTCCAATGAAAAATCTGCACTTCGGTTGGGAAGATGACTGTCCAATTTTCCGCAAAATCGAAGTGGAACATCACTGCCTTGGGTGGTAAGGCGGTTCTTGTGTCACGTATCAGGCTTCGTTGAAGGTCACGGATGTAAGAATGCCTCATATACTTTTCGCTCCATGACTCGAGTTCCTTTAGGAAAGCGGAAGTGTCCATAACCTTTTTGACGAGTTCGCCGGCGTCCCATAACGCGTAACAGATCTCTTCGTCTTCGTCGAGATGGAGCGACTGCAGCGAGATGCTCTGCATTTTTTGGGGACTTTTCGCAACGGCGCAGGAAGCAATCGTTTTGTGGAGCGCTGCAGAGGTAGGTGCGCTTGAAGTCGTCTTCAGTAAATGTCTCCTGTGAGGCATTTGTTATTGCCGTTAAAAGCAACTCAAAATTGACGCAATATATGCAAGCGCACACCTCATGCTCGGGAGTCTTTTTTACCCATTTTGGTCGTAGGGAATAGAACTTAGAGATGCCTAGTTCTCGATGGGGATGGTCCTTCCTAAACAGCTGGTAAGCTGCCTTAATAGAGCGGGTCATAAACCTTTTTACGACTTTGGTCTTGTTGTCGTTGATCATGGCTTTGACGACGTCCTTTTTGTTGGGGCTTTGAATAGAGCATGCGAGGTCGTCTCGTGTGTAGTACTCAAGTGCAACTCTCACGTCTTCGGCATTCGCCTTTTTCCCCATGTAGGGATCAGGGGTTGCCGATACAACACCTTTACGCTTCAGTTTTCTTGTTTGATCAATCATGTAGGCAGTCGCTTCTGGCACCAGACGCAATATTTCTTTTTTCGAGATGCTTGGTGGCAGAAGCGTGTACAAACGCTCGCGTTCCTGGTGGAAACTGCATGCCTTCAGCGCTTCCCGGAACGCGTCAAACCACTCTGCGCAGTGCTCACAACTGTCTTCGCCGGTTTTCATGCCATAAACGCCTGACAGCTTTCATCTAATCGAAGAACTCACTTGAGCTTGTTTTTCCTTCAAATATGCTTCGCGCCTTTTTTTTTTTTTTTTTAATGGTTTTACGTGGTTTCAATGGAGTTACCGACGGACTAGCAGCACACAATTCTTGACTCACTTCAGCCAGAGCTTCATCAGAATCCCGGAAAGAAGAGTCTAATGTACTCACGTTGTGAGGAGAAGCAATCTCATTCTGTAGGTATTTGTAGCAATGTTGGCATAAAAGGTCAGATTCGTTCACTGTCCTTGGTACCAGTAGCTTTTCCAACCGCACGTTGTTGAGTCTCCCTACCGATACGAGGTGCTTATCGCTATACACTTTCTTCTTGTGTCTCCGTAGATAGTCCACACAGAACAATCGCACGGTGCTGAATCGTTGGGCCATGGCTGTTCGATTTGACACTAGACTCTTACTCGCTTCGTAAATGACAGAACTTCAAACGTCCTCGCAAACGCCTATTTGAGAGGTTCTGAATTCCTCTCTCCCGGCTCCGAATATCCGGTCAGAGTTCGGAAAGAAAATGTCCTTGTGGTTATCAACTTCTGTCTTCCATTGTAGATATAATGGGTGCGTCGCACATGGTTAAGCGGGTGTTGTTTTTTGTAGTAGCAGTTATTGAGCACCAAAGACACCGAGTCTCCTGTAAGCATAGCGATAGTCAGCCGTCTTTTTTTCTTTTTTTTTACCTTCTCAAACTTTTTTATATTGTAATGTTTTTGGGGTTTTCGGTGTTGGAGTGTAGTTTGTGTGTGTGTGTGTGTTGGGGAAGGGGGTTACGGCAGTAAAATAGAAGAGGGGGTTAGGGGTTCGGTCTCGGTCGGTTCGCATAGCGTGGTGCAACACATCTGTTCAGGTCCTTGGGAGAGGTGCCCGTTCCCGTTGCTGTCCTTAACCTTGGAGTGATTTAGTTCGTCTGGTTAGGCTCGGTCAAGTCTTTGCGGTCGCATGTCTTGATCTTCCCTATTTTATTTCTTTCCGCGTGGACATGCATTTATTGTCGTTCTTGTGAATAAGTTCAGCTGCGTTTGAAAGTTCGTTTCGCGCTGTCCGTTATTTTTGTTTTTCCTCGTCTCTGGGTTTAGATTGAAATGTTTCCTGACCAACTGACATGCATATTTTTCCTTACTACTACTCTCGCCTTATTTTGCCGTAACTGACTCTTCACAGCTTTGGGTTTCAAGGCAATGTGATGTGCTTACGATTACTAACTACCACAAGCAGTGACGTTCGCAGGCGTTTCTTGCTCGTGTTAAGGGGCGGGAAGAAGAGGGCAGGGCAGGGGAAGGGGGGGGGGGGGGGCGTATAGTCACACAACGATAATGCAATGCTTGGAACAGCACGACTTTCCGCTCTCTACGACAGAGTTCCGCTTTCCAGCTTTTGACGCTTCCATGAAGGGGACGTTATGCGGCAAAGCCGCTATAACGAGACGTCGGCTCGCTCCGAGTGAAGGTTTTTCGCAGCTTTTCCCGTTCGGGGGTCATATGTTACTCAATGTTTTGCCATCACAGGTTAGTTCATGTCACTGCAAACTGCCAAAGGGAATTTAAAGAAAATAAAAGATGGAGTTTTTTAAATATCGACGCCCAATCTTGACACATTTTGTGAAATCAGCCGCATTTCCGCGTTAATAACAAGAAGGCAATTAAGGGTGGGCATATTATCTTTATACATTCGTAAAGATCATTCAAAGGCGCGCATTTTGATATGTTTTGTAAAGTATTATAGAAGATAGTTTATTTGTAAAAAAATTATGAATATGTCTCTAAAACGTGCTTTTATGCCATGTTTGACTTTTTTGTTTGCATATAAATATGTTATTGATATTTTTAATTCTTGGGGTATGTGTTGTATATCTCTTGTGAGATTTATTAAAAAAGTTATGGTAACGTGAAAGCTTCGATGAGAAAATGACCACTGTGCAAAGTAGCATGGTGAAATCTTCTCAATTTCCACGCCTCGAGCTTCTCTATTTTATATCTCAGCGAAAAAAAACGTTACGGCGTTCATATATAGCGGAATGTTCCTCCCAAGAATATGGCTTTCATATATATTTTTAACAAAAATATCAAAATTATGACCCGGACCACCATTGCATGAACTGACGTGGAATCACCCTACAATAGAAATACAGGCTACCGCGTGCCGTGCGGGGAAACAAACTCATGGCTTCGAACCGCATTGGAGCGGCTTGATTTATTGCTTTCAAATAATTACGGCGTGATCGAGCGTTTGCTTTTTAATAAGAGATTCATCCCCTGAGGCATTCCAAATACTCTCAGAGGTATGACATTGCTGGAAAAAAATCAACATGCTGGTAGTATTCTTATTGCTTATTCAGTCACCGAAAAATTCTGTGCATTCAAAACGTATAAAAGACGGAAACGCAGAGCCAGGTGTAGTGGGCTCAGCAACACCTCCTTTGATTTCTTTGCTCCCAAAACTCTGACTGGCTGACCGGGTGTAGTGTTCAAGCTAGTGGTGTGCCGTTGATCGATGTTTGTATGTGCCATGTATGTGTATGTGCTCACCGTATGTTCACCTGATGCTTGTACTATGCCTAGTGTGTGTATAGGAGAGGATCCCCATGGCGCAATAGTGGCGTGAGAAAATGAAATTACTTTTTTGTAAAACATGAATTGGGCGGTACCTAGCGCCACCTAGCCTAGCAACTGGAAATTACTCTGCTTGACCCTGCCATCTGGTGGCAAGCGATTTAACCTCCTTTCACGCTACGCGATATACAGCGGCTTCGAGTGTGTTATTTTGAGAGCGGCTTTTGGTTTCGCGGATTGGTTTGCCATTTCTCCGTGATGTGCGGTTGGCTAAAGATTGTGACTCGAGGAACACCAAAGGTAAGACGCAAAGTGCGCGCAGTAACTGCGTATCGGTTGTCTCCGTTTGACATCGCAGTGCTGTCGACGAGAAGACCGAGCAACTGCTTTCGAAACGCAAGTTTCTGTACCTGTGGGGGGAATCTGGCTTCGGAAATTAACACAGTTCGCGGAAAGCTCGTGTTACGCTTTTATTTGCTGCTCCTCTCGTCCCGTAGACAAGACGTAGCGTCCTCGTTAAGCCTTACTGGGCTCGATTTTCTCGATTCAGGGCCGCCATAATGAGATGCAGGCGACGGAGGAACTTTGCTCCCCTGCTTCAGGGACGAACGTTTCGCTCTTTCTAAAGGAACATAGGTTACAAGACCGTTCCTCCCCTAAGGGAGGACTATCCATACCCTTTTTTCTAAGAGTGTACTTGACAGCGGAAGCCATAGAACCTTCGTGCCTCATGACCTCCCCCAGCTTACTGTGGTAACAATTAGGAATGCTCGACAACCATAGCGCTATATGTGTCGACGAGTTAGGCTCGAGTTACGAAGCCAGTTAAACAAAACTGCCATCACACTGGAGTCGTTAGAAATCCCCGAAATATGCACTGTAACCAGCAACACAATAGATGACCACGTCCGGGCTCAACTCCGCCACGAGTATATGCTGTCAGCCGATCTTAAGTAAAAAAAACCTGCCTTTTCCAAAAAAAAAGAAGAAAATTCTCATCCGTTAGATGTTTATAGAAAATTGCCACAAGAAAAATCAAACATTTCAGCGGCCCACCGATAGCAGTTGAGATGACTTTCGGGTGGATGATTCAAGGCAGCTATACACGTTACCTTGGTGCTTCCCAAAACGCAATCAATTCCGTCTTCCTATAATATGCGTCATTCAATGATAGAAGCCATCTCTGTGACCTTTCTGAAATATGGCGTCTAGATGCTATCAATATTTTGGATAGTGCCAACATTCACCGCATTGACCACCCGGCACTTGAACGCTTTAAGAAAAGGTAGGTCAACGGTATAAAGAGCCTTTCATGACATGCGCTTTAGGTCTCGAACCTGACTGCAGCAACCACAGCATCGCAGAAAAACCTATCTTTTCGCAACTTTGATGAATGAAGGGCGATCCAGCATTGCTTGAGGAATATAACCAGATTTAGCGCCTGTTCTGAAGAAGTTCAGGCAAAAATAATTGAGTCGTCACACCAGCGAGGACAGAAGATGTACCACTCGCGTCATCATGCCGTGATACACCAAGATAATATCACTACGAAACTCCGCGAGTTATTCGATGCCTCTTCTCACGCACCCGAAAAACGACGACGTTTTATAGAAGGGTCCTTCACTCGGCGCGAACCTCCTTCAGGCCCTGCTCGCTTTCCGATTCTCCAAGGTCATCTTCGTGGCTAAGATATGGAATGGTTACCTAAAAAATCAAGTTCGTCTAAAAGGTCACACCTTTTGCGCTTTTTTGTGCTTACAAACTTCCTACCGACACTATAACGCCAAAAGTCGTTGAATGGAGAAGGTCGAGAGTTCAACTTGGAACAACTTCAAGTCCTTTTGTGCTTGCCGCAACACCTCCTCATAATTTCCTAATAAAAATACAGTATGATTCTGAACCCGGCATACCCGAATTCGAACTGCGCAAAATTCGAAATCGAACGGTATAAACTGGCGATATAGGAAAACGAACTGGCCGAATTTGAAAATTAACGTGCGAAACTGCCGCCTTCACCTGCCAAAATGGCAGCCGAACTTGCCAAACAGGTCGCTAAACTTGCCATACAGGCAACTGAACTTGCTAAACAGGCAGCCAAACCTGTAAAACAGGCAGCCGAACTTGCCATACAGGCAACAAAACTTAAAAATACTAGCACCCGAACTTGCCAAATCGGCAGCACAACTTGCCAAGCAGGCAGCCGAACTTGGGAAACAGACAGCTGAACTTGCCAAGCAGGCTAAACTGAGTGCTAGACAGGTAAAAGTGGGCAGAACTGGTCCTACTGGCATTCAAACTGTTCTTCAAACTTGTAGCAGGGCTTCGAATTGTGGTGGAGCTATTCAAACTGGTAGTAAACTGCTCAAACTAGTGGTCGAGCTGTTCCAATTGATAATTGAACTCCTCTAACAGGCTGTTGTAGTGTTCAAAATGGTGTATAAATACCGAATAAAGGCTACGGGTTATATAATCTTCCTAGCAGTAAACTTGGGTCAATTGCTTCGTAAATGTAATTTAATTATATTTACAACGTGTGCCGCCTTTTGCTCTAGACTCCCAGACCTGTGTTTTAAATAAAGGAACAAACAAACAAACTACCTTTCTCCGAAATAAGGTAATTACAATTAGAACTACTACTGGAGAAAAGGCAATTCATAGCTATTGAGATTACCTTTAAAAAGTAATATATTTTATTTCACAATTACTTTCCTTTGAGCTACCCGAAATGAATAGCTTTTATGTAAGAGCGTACCTTTTTTTTTTTTTTTTTTTTGCTCTGAAAATATTCTAGAGCATTTGTTTTTTGCTCTGAAAATATTTTTGGGGGGCATTTGTTTTGCTGGTTTTAATTCATATGATAGAATGCCAAATCACAAGCAGAATACAAGTAATTGATTTTGAAACGACGCTATTTAGGATTGTTAGTGTCTATATTACTAACAACAAGTTTATCTTAGGGCTCAATAATGCACGTCCTGTCAATGCAAAATTACTATATCCTCGCCGACCGTCAAGCAGTAACGTCTACAATCGAAGCGAGTTCATACAATAATAGGTTATTCCTTTTTTTCTTCAAGCCTGAACTAAGCGATTGATCCGTTTACTTGAAGTTCGAAGCGATCGGCACTTAATGCAGTTGCACCGTGCAAAGACGCGGATGTCACCGCGCACTTTGATTTAGCTACACATTTGGCGGAACCAATCGTATTGCGCTGTCCGTGTAATTTAGTGCGCAAGACAAACTCACTGTATCACAGGTTATTCTAATGATACAAACAAACCTGAGCTCTTTATACACTTTCGCGTAAACGGCGGATTAACCGCGTCTGAAGTTCCACTCGTGGCACCCGCGCGTGGGCGCTGCGGAGAAGGCCGCATAGTTATCTACGCCCGTTCATCGAAATAAAACCGCTTTCCAAAGTAGTCGTAGAGCATGCAGCTTGTCTTTCGACAACTGTGCGACATAAAAAAAGGCTCAAAACTTTTTAACAGCATTAGGTTGCGCGATAACGGCTAAGGCGCTCTGGCCGCAGCGAAGCAGCGACGATTCCGCGCCGATTGGTACCGTATGTGGCAGCAAACAATAGGCGACGGGGGCGACGCCGTCTGCTCGCCCCCTCCCCATAGTCGACGCTCACACGGAGTCTTTGAACTTTAAAAGACCCACAAGGTGGCAGGCTGATCAAACCTGCCACCGTGTGAAATAACCTAAAAAACCTGCACTTTTTGTCCTGAGAGTAACTAAACAGAGCTCAGCTGCAGCATGACAAAATTATAAAGTATTTCTAACTGTAATTTCATATGTTGGAACTACTCGTTCATCATGCTAGACGCTTGACAACCGGGGAGTTCTCCACTGCAGCTGAATCTTAATAGCCGCGTCCCACTAGAGCGACAGACAGCGACAAACGACAGCCACACACGACAGCGAGCGACAGACGACACCGACAGACAGCCTGCTTGTCGCAGTCGGCCGTCCCACTTGGCGGACACGACGCAGAATACAGGGACAAGAAAATTTGTTTCCTAGTAGGACTGGAGTTGTCAACAAAACACTTCGAAATACACAGACAAACTGAGCCTGGCGACGCGGTTTTCGTGTTTTGCTCTTTGGGCATAAAACGCGCCGACAAACACGGTGTAAGAGGAGACGATTACTTTATTTCTTGATTAAAGCATTCACTTGTCTTCATTTGCCGTTGGCGACCTTCCGCAAACAGTCGTGACAATCGACACCAAGCTTTTTCCGAGCTCGAATACCCGAATCGTTCCTTTTTTGAGTCGTTCGAGGAATTCTAGGTGAGCGCCAAGGAACTTCACACCGATTTCGAGGATGTTTATAACCTTGTATCCGAATGATCAAGGGCAGGCGTTTTTTTTTGGAGGACAATAAGGCATCCCGATTATGACAGAACGTAATGACAAGTCTCTCGTCTGCCGGAATGGCTTGCCACGGAACGTGGTGTCCTACTTCGTGTTCAGAGGTCTTACTTTGGTTAGTCCTCGAACATGAGTGGTATCCATCCTGATGCAGCGCCGTAGACCTCGGTGTCTTGAAGCACCACCTCACGCACCAAGTTTTCGCGAGCAAAACCAACCACAGCAAATTCCCTTTCGCAACCCGACCGCCCGGCGCAAGCAAGCAAGCCGCGCCCGCGACCACTACGAGCAGTCGAGGGACCGGAACTGCGGGAACGAGGAGTGGCCGCCAAAGGCTTCTCTGAAGGTCGAGCGGCGAAGCGAGCCACGGGAGGAACGGGAGGAAGGGTAGAAGGGTGGGAAGGGAGGCAACAGAAGGCACAACCGGGCGAGGAGGATACGTTTGTGTCCGAGACATGTTCCTCAGTGGGACTGCTTGCTGCGTTTCAAGTCCAACGACAGACAAGAACTCGTCCGTCGTCGATCGTTTGTCGGCGCGTGTCGGCGATTGTCGCGGGCGTTGGTCGTTGTAGTGGGACAGCATCGGCGACACGGAACTTTGTGGTGTCGTCGGACAAAAATCGGTGTTTGTCGCTCTAGTGGGACGAGGCTATTAGTAACAGACAAAGAACTCGGTGCCACCCGTCGAGACGATAATCGAAACCATTGTTAATGAGACTTAGATTGACTACGTATATATGACGGTTTGTATGTTTCGGTTTCATCTAACCTTTCGTTGATTTCATATGGCGAGCTCGCGAAGAGCTGATTATGACACGTATAAAAATTATAGGTTATTTATAAACGAAAATTATGTTCTGACCTTTCATTTGACTTAAAGATTACTTTTTTTTTTTAACATCGTCCTGTGTCATGATGATGAATATACAACTCAACCAGTCTCACACCTGTCCTCCAGTGGGTCTGGTTCAAGAAAAAACACCAACAAGCTTCATTCAAAAAAAAAAAAAAAAATGGCGGCTCCTTTACTCGGGAGAAGAGGCGGGGGCGGTGTTTATTTATTTATTTTTTTCCCGATCACCCAAAGGTCTTTTTGTAAAATACTCTACCCGTCCGGTGACAGTTGCAGGGAGATAAGGGGAGAATAATTTAAAGCATGGGATAGAAAGAAGAAGAAAAAAAAAAGAAAAAAAATGATAATTGTTTCAAGGCTAGAGGCGCGAACTACCACCCGTTATAAAGAGAACAGCTAATATTAATCTATTCATCCATCCATTCACGCGACCGGCAAGGCGACCGCCAGGCGACTAGACAAGAACTAAAAAAAAGATCATTGTGTGGTGTCTTAAAAATATACCTAAAATACTAACCACGATAGAAGAAAGTTTGACTAGACAATTCAAACATTTTGTATTTGGCGCAACGTAAAATTTTAAAGATAACACATCCTTTCACATTCCGTCCGAGCGCAGCTGAGGTTACGAGCCGCCTCAGCCAATCCATGCCGGGAGGGAATCTCGTGACTCGGGGTGTCGCGAACCGGCCGCGGTTCGAGTTCGACCAGGTTAGACTTTTTCGAACTTTTAGTGAAAGTTCGGCGAACCTTGCATTGAGGTTCGACTCGTGTGCGCATGCGCGACAGGCTGACCAGTTGGCTTCGGATTGGATGGTGATGGCTAAGTGATGAATCAAGGGCAGCGCTAATTGGTGCTTTCAGTTAATTCAGTACAAAAAAATTAAGTTATTAACTTCTTCAGTGATAAGAATTCATTTCTTTTAATTGCAACTGTTCATAAAATAAAATAACCCAATGCATACAAAAAAAAATCTCCAAACCCAGACATGCTTGTATCAAGGTCTGGCCACAGTGTCCACAAAGTCGAACTTGTGGAATCTGGTAAAAAGGTCGAAGGTTCGTCGAACCGGTTCGACCCAGTTGAACCCCGAAAGTTCGACATAAAAATACGGTTCGACGAAAGTTCGTGACACCCCTACTCGTGGTGTTCCGGTTGGGCAGAGTTGAAGGAAACGTGACACTCTCTTAAAGGGGCCCTGCAATCGTATTTAAGCGTCTACCTTTTTTGCGGTTTCTACGTCCCTTGGGGTTCGGGCAAGCCAGCAGGCACGGAGAGAGTATTTACTCGCGTATAGGTCGACCTGTTTTTCAAAAATCGCCTCATCAAAACTGGGGGGTCGACCAATACGCGAATCCCGGTATTATATTTTTCAACTTTTTTTTTTTTTTCGGGGGTCCCGAAGTTAGGGGGTCGACCTATTCGACGTATCGACCAATATGCGAGTAAATACGGTAAATATCAGTGAATCATATTTTAGCCGGACGGCGCGGAAACCTCCTCCACCTACGTGGGCGACCCGCGTTGCCGAAACCACGCAATATGTGACGTCTTTGGTCCTGGGCTTACTACTGGTCACAGCCGCTTAAAGCTTTTTTTTTTTATAGTCGAGATACAAAATATAAGTGTGACGAACCATTTCAATTATGTATGAAAGTAGTTTTCGTTCAGTATTTTAGATCAGAAAAGACACAAATGCAGTTCATAAAGTACGGAAACAAGAAAAAACCCGTCAAAAAACCCGCCGCTAAGCGGCGGAAAAAACCGCGTATACTAGAAAAGGGCTAGTGAAATGAGGCTACGACGAACGGCGAGCGTAGAAAGGTGCCGGGTGTACGCGGCGGCGCTGCGGTCGTATACCGGCTCGAAGATCCGACCGGTTCCGAGCGTTCCGAAGGCTTTCGGTGTGGGCTTGGCTGGCGATTCGGCCATTTACGGTATGGCAGCGCCAAGTGGCTCCCGTTCTGAACTGATCATTACCCCATGTCTGCTGTCGTTTGTAGCCAATGAAGTGTTATGCCGAATTAGTCTTTAATCGCGCAGAAAATGCAATGCGAGCCGCCCTGACCGCCCGCTTCATACAGACTATCCAACACGTGCTTTAGTGGCGCCCTCTCGAGCCGTCGACACGGAGTGCGGCAGTCGTGAGCGCTCGATGAGCTCACTACTCCTCCTCTAGTTCACGGCCGCTCAAGCCAGGACCTACGACGTCATGAAGGAGGTTATTTTTTGCTTGTTTTTGTAAGTCTAGGTTGCCTATAACTTTTAAAATAAAGCGAAATTTGAGAAAAAAAAGTTTCTTTAAGTTACTACGTTCAGTGCGCTCAGGTTCGGTGCAAAAATAAAAACCAGTGAAAAAGTTGTTGTTGCAGGCCCCCTTTAAAACTGGATTGGCTGGGATGGCTTTTAGAGTCCACTGCACTTGGACGGAACATCAAACCAAGTAGAAAAAAAAGTAAAAAAAAAAAAATTCATAATGTGGCGCAACGCCTGTTGGTCAAATATGCCCGAAGCATTACATTGTAAAGATTAAAAACGTTGGACTAGACAGCAACAAACATGAAGTGTTTCGCACAGCATAAAACAGTAAAGGTAAAAAAAATTCCACTAAAAGTGAATAAAAGAAAAAAAAAACACATTCACAGTTCGTTGCGGCCCAGATCCAAGGGGACGTTTGTCATGGTGTTGTTCATTTGCCGCACGATAACAGCGTGGTCCTCTTGCAGGTTGGCAGCATGGGGATTAGGATGCTGGTGGACATAGTACCTCATGGCGTCAGAAAGAAAATTAGGTCAGTAGTTACTAGCTTGAAGTATATGTATTGCTCACTGCTTAGAATTACATAAAATTTAGGATTGTATTCTGGTAGTCCTAAAAATTATATATGTTAGGGTCGGACATATATTGAACCTTCCAACATGTTTAATCATCACCCTTTAATTATTAATTACTCGATTAGTTAGTTGCCTTGGGTTTTTAGATATGATTTCAAAAAACCCCAAAAAAGGGGCTAAGTATTTATCATGCTGACAAAGCTGAAGTCCACAATGTTTGCGCGCTAAGATTGCGTTGGGGCTACAGATTTCAGATGTAAGCCAGTTTATTATTACAGTACCACCTACCTACAATTGTACCATATATAACGATCTACCACTCATAACTATCAGTTCCTATATTTCCTAGGCTGTGAATTATCAGTTTCTCGTTTAGATACGATATTCAGGTGTGACGATTGAAATTTTCGGTTTTCTCATCATCGTCCTGAGTGGGTTGCACTTTATTATGTAAGCCAGCTTACAACGACAGGAAAGATCCTGGGAAAGGAGAGCGGAGGGGGAGGAGGGGAGAGGAGCGAGTTATGGCCCCGACGATGACACAAAAGATTGTGGGAAGGGAGGGAGGGAGGGGGAGAGAGAAAGAGAGAGAAGACTGCATCCCAGTTCAAGGTTTAACGGTCCAGCATTGCAAGCAACCGTTGAAAATTTTTTGCATGAGCTAACCCTGTAACACATTCTGGGTTAATTCGCATTTTGCCTTTGCTTGTAGTGTTTTTGGATAAATCCTATAAACTCCGCAAAACACGCTCCAGTAATGACTTTGGGGACTCTAATTGACCTGAAAACCCTGAATTTTGGGACTGCCAGTTGCACGGACTCGGCTGTATATTACATTTTCCTGGATTCCTCGCGCAACTTGAGTTTTTTTCTTCTATTTTGATTCTAAATTTTTGTTTTTAAATGTCACAAAAGGTGTCCTACCGAAAAAAAACAGTATGATTAGAGTATGAAAAAAAAAAACGGGAATCTGAAAAACGGTTTGAATATACCAGGAAGCACACCATATTTAAAAAAAAAACAAAAAAAAAACGATTTAACATTCTGGGTCTACACCGGGAAACATACCGTGGGAAAAAAAAGAAACGATTTGCCGAAAACAGGAAGCATACCGTTTTTTTAAGAAAAACGATTTAACAATCTGTGTCTATACCGAGAAATATACCGGGAAAGAAAACAAACGATTTGCTGAAACCAGGACACGTACCGTATTTAAAAAAAAAAAAGAAATCGATTTAACAATCGGGCTCTATACCTGGAAATATACCAGGAGAGAAAAGAAACGGTTTGGCATAAAGCAGTAGACGTACAGTATTTAAAAAAAACGGCTTAACAAACTGGGCCTATACCGGGAAATGTACCAGGTCAGAAAAGAAACGGTTCGCAAAAACCAGGAAACGTGTTGTAAGTTGGGCGAATTGGTATGATGACATGAGGAACAGAACAGAGCACACAAAGACGAGAACAGAGAAAAGGAACATGCACGACACGCACACCAAGCGCTAGTGTGTCGTGCATGTTCCTTTTCTCTGTCCTTGTCTTTGTGTGCGCTGTTCTGTTCATCATGCCAGAAAACGTACCGTATTTAAAAAAAAAAACGGTTGAGGAGTTTGAGTCTATACCGGGAAATATACTAGGAGAGAAACAAATATGGTTTGCATAAACCAGTAAACATACTGATCTTGCAAAAAACGTTTCACAGTCTGGGTCTATACCAGGAAATGTACCAGGACAGAAAAGAAAATGTCTGCACAAGCTGCATTTTTACTCGAAATCTTACTCGGAGTATAATACCCAGATTGCATGCAAACACGGATCAAACTGTGAAACAAACACTCTATACAATTTGAGTAAGTCAGGCTGAATCTCGAAGCTGTACCAGGAATGAAAATTTCAGTTTGTGCGGACAGAAGGATGCCAGAGGAACATTTACCAAACTGGGTACTATACGACATTCACAAAATTTAATTAAAAACTCAGGCGAGATTTAGCAGCAAAAATATACATACTTCAAAATTTGTAATCTTTGCAAATTATTTGCTTGCAAAAATAGAATGGTTACAACCTTTAATGTATAACCATTTCATTCACAAATTCTTCTGTTTTATGTCCGGAAATAACACTTATTTATTATCGAGTATGGCATATAAAAGGAATGTCCCAGCCATCTGGAAAAAGTGGTTGGTACATCTGCATACGCTTTATTTTGTACCTTGAATAAAAAAATATTGTGCATACAACTATAAAAAGAGCAGATTCAAGGGGAAAACCAAACAAATTTCTGTTTGGTATAGATATATTTAATGGTAAAATCAAAAAATTATCAACATGCATTAACATATATACAGCTAGCTTAGCATTCTTCGTCATGGTACACAAATTCAAGAATCAATTAGCGCAAGTTTTATACACAGAAGTAGCATCAACTGAAACACCATCTGCTTACATGGCGTGTTCAGGTAAAAGCGCAGGATGTGAACTTTATGATTATACTTTTTCTGCTTTACACATCATGTGGTGATACTCTCAGACAATTTTCTCAACTGGAGCAAGTCACACATACCGGCAAGAATTACAGTGCATACAAAACATGTGGTTCATTCTAAGATACTATTCTAGAAACAATTAATATATACGTCCTACTGCACAGGAAAAATTATAAACATTTCAGATTTGTTATTTACCACAACACACCGCAAATTTTTGCAAACACTGCAACCTGTAAACAAACAATCATGCGTTAAAGACGTGCTGTCTCGCCGCTTTGCTGTTTGTGACTTTAACGCAAAATCCAGAGGGAAACATTTTTGTAATTACAAATAACTTGAGAAAACTGCATTTTTAAGTACACCATTTTTTTAAGCAATATATATGTTCCAAGGCAATACCTCATTCGCTGGCGTGGACATGCGATTGTAGTGCAAATCATCAAACACTGCGTAGAACAGTGCTTCTCTAAGTATGCTACCCTATTGCCCGAGATGAATAGGCACTTGTAATCTGGAATTCGGTATATGTATTTACCAACAATTTTTAATCAGTATACTATAAAACTATGATCATCTTTAAAGCGAAGCATTAAATTTGAGTAAATATGGGATGCCCAAATAGATGGGGGAGCTGCCCTTCAGTTCAGTGGCGCTCAATTTTATTTAGCAGCATACACATGTAGCTGGCAGATGGATTTTCAAACCTCATAAAAAGACACGGTGCCTTCACCTTGCATGGCTCCACAACATGAATTGTCGGGACCATCGAAACAAAGCACTTTTTGATTTGCACAGGAAAGTCACCACTTTTCGCAAGCACAACTTTCTTGGAGAGTAAAAACGCCCTGTTGCTCCCCGAAATAATTTTTGTAATGACAAAGTACCTGCCGTCCTCCCACTCTACAACAGAGGAGTCAGACCTAGTGGCTCTCTTGTACGACGTGGTGTGCAAAATGTGCCCCTTGTAGGTTAGTCTGTTATACTCCATTGACATGTCAGGGAAGACCTGTCCCACAAGAGCAGACTTCACCTCATGAGGAGTTGCTATCTGGTATGGATACCCAAGCAGGCAAACATCGTCCACATGAAGAGCATTCTCAAGCTTTGCGTATCCTAGCATGTCTCGACAGAGCCGTGTGACGCTGTCAGACACCAGTGGAGACGCAAGAAAAGACTCTAACTGCTGTTGCATGACGACCGTCCCGAAAATCTGCAGAGGGACACCAATGGCGCCAGTCACAAGCTTAACAAGCCTACCGTGGCCTCCCTCGAAGACAAATGACGAGTGGCCCCAGAGTGGACCGAAGTGACGAGCCACCTCGGCAGGTGCAATAACTGGTGGATGTTGAAGCTCATTGCAGTGCCCCCATACAGCCGCTGCGTTCCAGCCACGAAGTTCTTCAACAGCTTTTCTACAAGTAGAAAAAGATTCAAAACTAGTTTTAACCGCAAACAAAGAAAATAAAACTAAAATAACAATAAATAATTGACACTGAACTTGCATTCGAACAAAACTTAAATTAAGATTAATAATGATCAAGTGAATACAAAGGACTGGGTTGCCATTCCCATACAGTTGCCATTTTCCAGAGACAGCAAAATTAATAGCTTGCGACAAATACCTTTCTTCATCTCCGTATCATGACTAACTGCAATTTGCCTGTTCCATGGTTCGCGTAAGAGAATTGAAGCATATTTTCTAGTGACAAAGTTGCCGCAGCAATGTTTGAGTTTAACACTTTCCTGACCGCTTCCACAGAGCGTCGGTGACCTGTAATCAATGGGCACGAAGACTAATTTCAAAGCTTCCGCGGTGCTTCCAGACGCACAGCGCCTTTTGGTGGGTAGTTTGAAGACTATAGTATCGTATTCACTCGAGTAATAGCTGCACTGTTTATAAAGAAAGCCTGAGGGTTCGCTTTTTTGCGGAGCACGCAGATTGCCAATCACTGCGATCGACAGCATGATTCCAACTGATAACAGGACAGAGATAACGTCTTCGTGCAAAGATATACCATCTGTGAAGATTGCACTTGTATGGAGAATCATGTTCTCGATCTAGTTATTCGCTATGTTATTTTTGCGCAACGCGATGATTGGCTGTATATGTGCTTTGCGGGAAAGTAGACGGAAGGGCCTTGTTCATAAGTAGTGCCGCTATTACTTGAGTAAATGCGGTAGTTTTGTTTCTGTTTTGGTTGCTCTGTATTTGGCACAACTGCGATGCCGCCGCGACCCAAAGCAACACCACCTAGAGCAGTGACGTAGCCACGATTTTATTTCGGGGGGGGGGGGGGGGGGAGGGGGGGGGGCGCTGTTAAAGGGGCCCTGCAAGGACTTTTTTACTGGTTTGTAATTTGCACCGAATTTGAGCACACAGAAAGTAGTAACTTAGTGAAACCTTTCTTCTCTCGAATTTCGCTTTACTTTAGAACTTATAGGCGAATTAAAATTACAAAAGCAAGCAAAAAATAATCTCCTCCATGACGTCCTTGGTTGCTTGAGTGGCCGTGAGCTAGACGAGGGGTAGTGAGCTCAGCGAGCGGTCACAGCTGTCGCAATCCGTGTCGACAGCTCGAGAGGGCGCCACCGAAGCATGTTCTGGATAGGCTGTATGAAGCGGGCAGCCCCACGTCCTCGTCGATGACCTCCCGCCTGAAACGTTTAAGGCGTACTGGGTGAAACCGGACGGCGATGAAGAAGGCTTCTATGATGCCCATCTCCTGCATCTTGGAAGTAAGTTGAGACAACTTTTTTTTTAAGTTCACATAATGCGCATTGCTTTCAATTTGGCTCACCATTGCGTTGACTATTGTTAGCCGCGCATGTATGCTAAAAGCTTGAGCTAACTGCATTGGATCACGTCTCAGCGGCTGCACGAGCGCTCGTACCGCGTGGGTTCAAGTGAAGGACCGCAAAGTTAGCAACCATTGCAGTCTGCGGTGGGAGCGGGGCCGTCGCGCAATCAAACAGTGATTTGCCTACACATCCCCTAGGGGGGAGGGTGTGCACCCCCCCCCCCTGCCCTTGTTTTTTCTCAAGGGACCCCTTTTAATTCGCAACGACTATTCTCAATACCGCCCGCCCCCTCCCCCCCCCCCCCCAAAAAAAAATGGGTTAGACGAGACTTTATTTATCTACCGCCCTTCCTTCCCCCTTCCCACGTTTCTTTTTTTCTTTTTTTTTTCTTTAGGTTTGAGTGTTGCAGGCTCTCTGGTATGGGCCTTCCGCCTATCTGCCGCACCCCCGTCCCTCCTGAGCCGAAATAAATGAAATATTTTGGTTCCTGGGGAAACCCCTGATATTAAAGCCTTTTTTTCTCGTAGTGAAAACTTCTTTTCGAGAAACGAAGTTCAGTTTCGTGCGATTCATTTGTGCACATTGCATATAAAAAAAATACCAGAACAAATAAAAATGTAGAGGGGACATGCAGGTTCTCCCTTGTGGAATGGCCTAGCTCGCGCTGCAAAGTCAGGGATCCGCCACTTTCCGAATTGAGTAAAGCTATGATTACGTCGTGCACCTCGACCGGAAAATTGTCAATGCTACGTATTTCGTATCTAGGAGTTGTTGGCTAAATGGGTCTTTTGTCCAGTCACATCTGCTGCCTTGGCTTTGGCGGAATATTGCCGCGCGCGCAGCTGGCCAAGGAGGCAGCGCGCGCGTGGTCTAACGGTTATCGTGTCTGCCGCCCACGTGAAAAGCCAGGGTTCGATTCCTGCGAACGACGCACCTTTTGTTATTCCTGCAATTTAGTTTTCTGGTAAATTTGAGAATCCTGTTGCGTGGTCGAGGTCCGAATGTTCTACGCGTCGAACATTCTACGCCGATTATTCCACAAGCTTAAGCATGTACATAAGGCGCTCCGCGTGGCGAACCGGAGTCAGTCTCGCCCCAGCGTTCGACTCTGCGGTTACGCCGACTTCGACGCCCGCGACGCTCCGTTATTATCTTTTGTACCCTTTCATATTTGGCACAAGTTCGCCACATTAAACGTTTATTTCTTCCTGCTTATTTATTGTTCTTTTGGTCACGCCCCGTGACAGTATCTTTCAGAGCCGAGGAATTACTAACTCAAAGACACTCAAGGATATCGTTCGTTGACTTTCAAACTTTCCGTGCCGCACCATAGCGCCTTCCTCGTTTAGGGTGTCACTATCCAAAGTTTGGTAAACACTGGTGTAATCATTAATTTGCAATGTATGTTGGTAAGGACTTCATGCTAGCGGTACTGTACTGACATAATTTCTTCTCTACTGCATAGAAACTCGTGACATCCTTTGAATGGCTGACCAACCTTTTAACACCCCTGATCCAATTTAGTACTCTTTGGATGCGACTGAATTTTTTCTTCTATGTATGCTTATTTTATGCTGTTCTAGTTTGCAGAAACAGAATCTGATATATGCCGGTATGTGTCCAAGAAACGGATGCCTGTGCCTGTCATCTTTATGCAGGATGGTGAAATCGTAAGCATCTTTCTGTTCGTTATAAAGTAAATTGGTTATCATGATTAAAAAAACTCTGAGACTACAGGTAACGACACAAACACTCAAGTCTCAAGTTTCCCTTTTTCGTTTGGCCTTTTTCGGCCAAAAATCAAAATGAAATAAATTACTGATATCGCTGTAGTGACACAAAATACTACCCCCGCCAAAAATTACGTCCGTGGGACGCCGCATTCTCAACTAATGCCGATAATAAAAATTCGACCCGCCGCGAGCCGCTGCTCCTTAGCGGGCCGCCAGCAAGTTGCTCATCACTAAAGCAACATAGGGCCGTGACGTCAGTATCGTTCTCTTTTTTTTTTTCCGGTCCCGGGCGTTGCGCGGAGTGTGCTCCTCTGAGCCACTAACACAGCTACTTCGGCTTGTGATTGGCGTGTTTCGCCGTTGCTTTTATCTGTAGCCCGTGTAGCTTCGGTATGGTCTTTCGTTTATTTGCTTGTGAGGACTACAAGACTCGTTTTAGCGAGCAACTCGGTGCGCCCAAAACTGCCCAGCTGTTCCTCGAAAGGTGCCGAGTACAACCTGTAGCGCTGTGGGCTGCTCAAACAACCCGCTCCGCAACCTGGAGGTGCTGTTTCACGAGTTTCCAACAAACCGAAAATTGGAGAAGGTGTGGGCAAACGCTGTTCGACGAGTGAACTTTAGACTTCGGCTTTTACGCGACCGAGGAAAAAAGAAAAAAAAAAACAAGAAAAAAAAAACAGACGTGTACAGCCCACAACACGTGGGTTCGGGCGCCGCGGCCCACGTCGGATAGCCTCAAAGCTTCGTGTCTGGGACTGACCCGCAGCGCGAAAGCGAGAGGGCCCCCAGTACTGCACGTCACTGGCAGCGCGGCGTAGAGCAACGCCCCGATGACAATTTAGGCCTAGCGACGAGTACGGAAGACCGCACGCACGGCGACAGCCGCCGAGTACGGCACCAAACGAGTTCACTCGTTTTCCAGTCGCTAGCTTTGGGGTATACAAGCGACGAGCACGGCATAGCCCACGCACGGCGGCGGCCGCCAAGTACGGCACCGAATGAGTTCACCGGTTTTCCAGTCGATAGCTATTGGGTATACGCACTAACTCTTGTTACGTATGCTGGATATCTACCATGTATACAGGATTAAAACAAAATCAGCCTACCTCCAATCTTTAGACGCCTAGCGCAACAGAGGTAGGTGCCGCTCGGCCTGCGTACTCGTTGAACGAGAACGTTCCTGACGTCACGTTCACATAACGGCTCATTTCCAGTGTTGCCGGGGCCTCTAGCGGCTAGTTTCTGTTTTGTTTGCCGCGCCCCAAACACAACTTTGAGGCGTCAATATCTTTAAAACTACGCACAATAACGAGAAAAAGAAATTACACCTTGCAATTCAGGGACTCTGGCCGCGCTAAAAACAGTCATAAACCCAAATTCGAATGTATAGACCGGAGTTGCCCTTTAACCAGGTTTTGGAAAATAAAATTTCGGCTGTGTTACAGACTTTTGTGTGTGTGTCGTTACCTGCAGTCTCGGGATTTTTAAAATCACTTTTAATGTACACCAGCTCGTTTGCGCCCTTACATTTATTTGATTAAATTGGTTGTTCGAATATTTATACAGCACAATGTTAGTCCGCCATCCAGAGGGGCGACCATGGATTTTGTTAAAAGCGTTTTAAGGGCCCTTAAATACCCTTGAAAATTGGAGCGATCCTTGTGTTCCTTGAAATTCCTACAACAAATGCGTGAATGGGGCCCGTCATCTGGGGCGTTTCGTCAGTTCTCAAGCATAAAGCCAATCCAATCCAAGGCGTCCCGCCTGATCACCATTTTTGCTTTTTGTTGAGTGTTTTGAGGATCGTGTTGGTGAGCGTGAGACACTTTCAATCGAGATTGAAAGTCAAAAATAGAAATAAACAAACAAACCAAATACCGGGTGGAAAGTGTAAGTTCCAGCCTTTTTGGCTGGAACACAAAGACTATCGTCAGTGGGTGAGACCAGATACAAATGACTCCCTCCGAGCGAAGTGTGTATTTTGTCGAAAGTCGATTGATGTCGCCACAATGGGTGAAAGCACTTTTAAGAGTCATTTGAATAGCGCAAAGCATCGAACTGAAACCGAGTCAGCTGCTTCCAGCTCGTCTATCACCTCTTATCTACTAGCATCGGACTTGGCGCCGGATACGCTCAAACACCAGCGTGCAGGTGCAAGTACCTCACGGGCCGCGACCCTTGAAACGGATTGTCGGAAGCACAAAATGGTTGTTGAAGCCGAGATTCTGTGGACATTGAAGGCTGTGTCGTCTCACTACTCCTGCAGCTCCCTGTCGAAGATGTACAGCAGAGCAAATAATTAAAAACGCAAGGCGAGCCCTAAATGCATTCTTGAGTTTACATTTGAGTGTCGCAAGTTTCTAGTTGAAATGACATTGAAGCTTCTTGAAAAAAGTACTCTCAAGTACCTGATTGTCCGAGGGCTGTCCTGTTTTGATCCCAGGGAAATGTAGAAAACAGAAAGAGGCCTTGGGAAGCTCAAAGTTGTTTCAATTGACTTATCAATGCAAACCTTCTTTCTGAGCACAAGAGGAACCTGGTTCGGGGGCAGTATGTCAATTTTTGTCCCGAGTTTAGACATGAACTGCAAGGCTACGAAAGAAGGCAAGAGCGCATTGATAAGTTTTTGTGCGCCTGACGAAGTATGACACTTCTTTTTCCACACTGTGGGACGCACTAAAGCTGCTCCTTCTGCTCAGTCATGGCCATGCTTTCGTCGAAAGGGGTTTTAGTGTTAAGAAGTGTCAACAAGCAGATTGCTGTTGAAAACTTGGCAGAAATTTCATATGTTTCTTAGCGGATCATCTTCGACGCTATCGAAAACCATGGTGGCATGCTCAATATTCCACTGCAGAAGGAGTTAGTCCTCTGTACGCCTAGCAAGGCAGAAGTAATTAATATTTAGCATATATACTAGCATACTCAGAGGGATGTTGAGAATTTTTTAGTGCACTTAAATTTACACGTGTTTTGCACTAAGTAAGAAGTGGACCAGTCATCTGGTCTCTCAAAAATTCATAGCCTAAAACAGGGTTGGGCAGAAGTACTCAAAAATGTATCTGGAAATACAAATACCGGGATACACTAAAATAGTAGCTAAAATACTGACACTGAAATATATCTGTAAAAGTGTATCGCGGTACGTATTGGAAATACATTTTAAATAGAGAAAAAATGTATTTACAAATACAAATACAAGGATATCTTTTAGAGAGTGCAGAAATACAAATACAGAAATTCTGATCATGCAATACATTTTTCAAATTTGTTTGAGACGCCAAATGAGATGAAGCTTGAAGTTGGAAGTGGAAGTTTTTTTATTCTGAAATTACTTTCGTGTAGGCTTGGCACTTTGCCTTGAAGGTAGTGATTTCGAACGACGACTAGTACTTAGTATACTCAAGAAAAACGTTCCATCAAAGACTGACCGCTGTCCCTTCCCTGACATCCTGTCTGTCTGACGAGGGATGCGAAAATACTTCGACCTCTATATAAATGCTATGTCATCCTAAATTCCATCAAACTGTCACCATATGCCTGTCCAATAAGGATGCCACTGTCAACATTTATCACATGACGTCACGGTGTAATGAACTGGTATTTTTTGTCTGTAGGTGGTGGCCTTGAACATGAAACTTTACCGCGCGTTTGTATGAAAGGACAATACGTGCTTTCGTTGTAGGTTACCTCGTTGAAGATCATGCAAGCAGTGTCATTTGGAATTTTCGAGAATAGTGGACCGCCTGAAGCATCCTGGAACACATGTCTTCTGTTACGGTTGATAAAACGATATGGTGGCATCCCTGTTATGAAGGTCCTTTCTACCGAACCTCCGCCACCGACGCATGGATTGTAGTCCTCAAGTTCCGTCTTGCATACTCCAGATAGAAACCTCGTGGATTGCGACCTGATATTACCGGCCTCGGCACAGGTGCGAGCTCTCCGAGGAACAGCGCGCTCGAAACGAGTCGCAGGTGTACGAAGTCTGGGTCGGCACATTAAGGCCACGTCTGACCTCCGTCCTGGGTTTCCGATTGGTGGAAGAGCGGGTCACTTTCACGTCGGCTGACGACGTACCATTGAGTCGTGCAATATTACGGGCGCAGCCGCAGACACATTCGAATATGTGTTGAACTTCCCTGCGGCTCTACAAGTGCTCGTGCAGCAGCCGCTGCACGAGCACTTGTAGAGCCGCCGACACGTGATCCCAAGCATTTAGCTCGCGCTTTTTAGCAGGCACGACCAACAATAGTCCAGGCTAAGGTGACACAAAGTATGGTCTGTATCTGTCTGGTTTTTAGCGGTATCGGGAGAAGGGATTGCTTTACTATTTGAGTTGGCTCATTAGTTTCATGTTATGAAGAGACAAAAGATGACTGCAAGGAAATGTGAAAAATGAGAGACAATGTTGCAATGGTGACATTGCAGCTTTCTCTTTCATATAGATAGGGTAGCGTAACCTGCTTGGGGCTTCGTCCTAGCTTCCACTTGCAATGGGGGATCACGTGCTATTGTTAGGGCTGCAAAGCGAATTTCTTGGGCATTTCTCGCGGTTACAAACAACGCCGGCTCCGCTTCATGGGACTGTTAATGCTTTCGCATGAAAAAAAGAAACACTTTCCAGCCTCTATTTTCTTCATTTAAGAAGTTTTGTTTTCAGTGATTGAAACGCTAATAAAATATTCAAATATTATTTTCAGTCGTCCTGTCTGAGGGTATACTGCAAACGGCTTATTTTTCGCGGGCTCAATATTTTATGATCTAGGTTAAAGCTGAAGTTTTGGAATAATTCGCGTGTTCTCATTCTTGCGACGCGGTGGGATCTCAATATAGATTTCAATGTGTTTACATTTGGCCGGAATTGTTCGCGGGACCTATTTTTCGCGAATTATAGGTGATTCGCGAAAATTGGGTCCTCGCGAAAGTTAAGTCGTTTACAGAAGAGTATACCTCATTCTTTGCAGCAGGGCTGCCAAAGAAATTACCCTTTTTTGAATTCTCGCAATCTCAGCTGATTTTGAACTCTTTCAGCTCTGTCTATTTGCTGACATGTTTACTTTCTTGGAGCCACCAAGAGAGTGATTGAGGAAAAGAGGATAGCACTGTGTGCCCAATAATGAAAGAGCACATTATATAGTGTGCTGAAAGGAATACTGAACCAAAATCTGAATTTCAGCTAAGAAGACAGTGGGAAGCTACAAACCCTAAGACGCCACTTTTATAACAATATAGATCGATATGTCGAACGGATGGCTGTATTCTTGGCAAAAAGAAAAACGCACTTAAGCGAAGCTGACATCACGTTATTGGGCTCCTCGGCCTTTTCCTCTGTCCCCAGGCAAGCTTCGGAGGAGCTCTGTGACGTGACATCAGACAGCCTGCCAGCCTCGCTCAATTGCATCTTTCTTTTCCAAAAATACAGCCATTCTTTCAGGATATTGTTGCAAAAGTGATGTCTTGGGGTTTGCAGCTTCCCAGTGAACGGTCCTACGGCCTTTTTGGAAAATTAACATTTCGGTTCAGTATCCCTTCGCGGCGTCCCCAACGATTTTTTGATTGGTCTGAAACTTGCGCCGAGGCTTCCCTCGGGCAAAATGGTAACACGAAGAAACCATTTTTTTCCCGCAAAATTCACATTGTTTCAGAAGTTATGAGCGAAATAAAATGACAAATTAAAGCAAAAATAAGGATTTTTCTATACATAATACGGCCCCTCCAATGGTGGGACGGTAGTGCCACTCCTCGAAGGGCGCGTCAACTAGGTGCAGATCTCGTTGTTTCCAGTTTTCACACCTCAGTTTGTTTACTTTATTGCTCTCAAATCTTGACGCAAGCAAAGCAGATGCTCAAAAAATAGTCAAATAGGACCATAACTAGGTTCCTTGTTTCTTCTTTTTTTTTTCTTTTTTTCGGGGGACCGTAAGGCACTTCTGAAATGGATCCGGAATGTACCATAAATTTCATTCCTTTAAGTGGTTTTCACCTCCCAGCTAGGCGGGCTTACAGAAAAAAGTTGGGATTAACCTGAGTTCCATAAAACCCATTCAAGTTTCGAAAATTGGGAAATATCGGGGCGTATCTGAAAATGAAGGCCTGCCCATAACGCGTTCAATATAATGCAGATTTTTCATGTCGCTTAGAATCTACAATACTGTGTCCAGAAAATAATCACTAGGCTAATAATGAAGCTCTCTATAATTTTGACAAACCTCCTTAGATACCCTGCTATCTTTAGATATGATGTTTGTTTTTTGTTGCCCTTATTTTATTCAGTGAAAAAACATTCTGCCCTCTTGAGACAGTTGTTCAAAAGTATAATTCCAAAAAGATTTAGCATTTCCTGTGTTTGATGAGATTGTCTCTTTTATTTTCGCAGTTGGCTTATCTCACTATATGAAGAAGCGCAAGACCACGGTGCCCGATGACGACCTGATCAGCAAAGCCCGCTTTCATCTCTCCAACTTCTTGAGTGAGAAGAATCGACCTTCGAAGGCCGAAAAAGTGCCCACAGGTGCCCGACACATCCTGTGCCCTTGGGGTCTCCTAATGAAAAGTAAGCTTTTAAAGGCTCACCGTAAAATCCCAACACAAGCCCCACCCCCTAAAGGTAACCCACCCCTGTTGTTGGCTTGATTCGCTAGTTTCTTTTAAACACCGAAGGATAGCCCGCTCTTAGTAACCGCAGTATTGGGATCTATGATGACCTCGGCGTAAATGCGTTCAGTTAACTATGGCCGGATATAAGCGAGCATTGCCGATTGGTAAGTAGTGCATCCATGTTTCCTTTATTGCCCCGCCTCAATACCAAGTTTGGCAGGGAGACTTGATATTAAAATAACATTTTTTAAGACTTCTCTCGACTGCACACCGAAAGTTAGCCCACTCCTTATTTACACCCAACTTTCTCTCGATTTTAGGTGGGCCATCTCAGTGGATGCGGGCCAGCGGCCTGGTTCTTCTCGCTTAAGAGTCCTGTCTAGAGAGAGCCAGCACCGGCCATTGGTCACCTTTGTTACCTCGGTCCCTTAACGGTTCCTTTATTTGCAGCGCCCTTCTGGGCCAAGTAGACCTTCCCTTTGTGTCACACCTGGGAAAGAGGTCGACCCTTCTTGGGAAGTTGGTCACGTGGCGTCAGGTGGCGCGGACAGGGGCAGAGGCGGAAGAAGGGATAACGGGAGGCAATGGGTTGCGCCGAAACGCCTCTCACACTGTGAGCACTAATAATTGTAACAAATCGCAATGTCTTATATAATAGTTTTTTTTTTGTTTCTTTTCAAGCGGAGTTGTTAAGGGCTAGTTTCCCCAGAATCGTGTTCCCCGTAAAGAAATGCAGACACCGAACTCTGGACACCTACCGCCATCTATGAGTGACGGCGGCAAGCCACGTGTCTGGTCGCCGCCGTCGCTCATATATGGCGGCAGCCTTTCCACTCTGGCTTACCGACTTGCGGCCGACCATTACTTTCCACTGTACAGCTCCGCTGGTCTTCATTCTTCACCAGAGTAGAAAGGCTGAACGTTTTTCTGATGGTTTGTTTGTAAAAACAAACCATCAGACCATCCCAAACCATCATTTGGTTTGTAAAAAGTTATATTTTTCCGCCTAATGATTATCGTTCGGCTGGTGTAACTGACATTAAGGAAAACTTAGAAGTAATTGCTTACCCTTCCCGCCGTAAAAATGGTCGTCTCTGTTTATTTCACAAGCATTACTACCTCAACTCATTCCTCCACCAGAGAGTTACGTTTGAATAATTTTATAGTTAATCTCGTCTCGATGACATTTACAAGGTTGGCATACCAAGCGTTAACCCATAAACATTCAACACATAAATCCTACCTTGAACTTAAAATATCAAAAATTATCTTCCCGCTTGAATTTCTGCAATAACTTGTGCTAGTCTTCTTGGGAAACTCATGGAGCCCGTAATTTAGTGATCATTTCTGTACTACCTTCCATCTGTAATGTACTTTGCTTCCTAATGGTAAATGAATAAATGAACTATTAAACAGTCAGTGGCATTTGAGCTTTTCAAAGCGGTTTCAGAGGAGAGAGAATATCATCCCGCGTTAAACTTCGCTCTCTTAGGCTGACACTCCAATCAACTGAGTAAGGAACTGCCAAATATTTGAAAAATAATCCCAAGCTTCTCTATACAGTTTCTCCGTTATCCCTGCAAAGATGCTGGAGAAAAACTGACTTTATCAAGATTTACAGCAATATTCGATAAAAGAACTGTGTTTAAGGAAACGAAGATATTACATTAAATAAAGAACAACATTGAATCACACTTTAAAATGCTTTCAAGTCTGGCTCCTATTAAGCTTTAAAACATAGTTTACACAAATCAATATTAAAACAAACTCAGCATATCCAAATCAAAATGACTTACGAAGATGCTATTTTGGTCACGTCGAATTGTAGGTGCTGCAGAAAGAAATTTTTGATTAAGTGCAACAACAGACATTATATTAGTTGCTTGTTTCTGCTCAAAGGAATACCAAATTCCCAAATTCCTTGATTTTATTAGAACAAAATTTCAGTCTCTATATAAACGTTTTAATATTACGTTCTGACACGAATAAATTGCATGAGCACTGTAAAACTACGAGTACCTATAGTAATGTACAGGTTAAGAAGGTTGCGGCAAATGCCCCTCAAACGGAATCATGTATCCCTCCGCCACCTACGCATCCGATAGCGTCCCATCCTTTCCGTGACGTCGCAGCCAACGCGCGTTCAGGGTTTTGCCTTTCTGTATATACTTGCTCTATCTTTCGACTTTGACTTAGCATTGTGGAAGCCACAAGAGGGAGATTAGAGTTTCGCCCCTCCGATGAAAAGAAATATGACTTTCGGGGATTAGCTTGCACCTCCGATGGATACAAAGGCTGCTTTCAGGGGCTCGGTTCCCCCTCCAATGAATGCAAAGGTCGCTTTCTTAAAGAGTGGGGGTCGGAGACAAGTTGGCACCACTCTGTAGCCATTATCTATCCATTGAAGCGGAACAAGGAGCGTTTCCAGTGAACCTTTTCGACTGCGGAGGGATTTGAAACGGGCACATCACGCTTGTGGGAGGAGCTTCTCCTACCTTCTTGACTTGAATATAGAAATATATTTTATCACGAGGACAATCATGCAAATAAGGCTAGATAAGCAAAGGTAAATTTATCATTGACCTGAATTTGAATTTGCGATAGTTAAAATTGGGATTTATATCCAGTAGACGCATGATGCACGACGCATTGAAAATAACATCTCAATGATTACTTTTTTAATAGCTCCTACATTTTTAGAGCGTTTGGCGACTATGCTGCACAACAAATGTCACAATGTGTTTCCTTCTATGAAACCATGCTAGCATCTGCTATCTATTACCTCAAGAGAACTATTGCAACAATTGCCTTTTTAACCTACAAGCGGGTGCCCGGGTATGGTTCGGCAGAAATACTGAGACAATCAAATGCATATATCCTCTCGACAACTTTTCGAAGCGTTTCAATAAATATCCGAAATTGTAAGAAACAATTCAGAAGTCTTTCCAGTTTATTTTCTCTCAGTCGACAACGTGTATATTAGCAAAATGTGTGATTATTGGGGCACATGCTTTATTTAAGTTTTTTATGAAATAAAAAAACGCCAGATATCGGTTAAATTTTTCTTTTCTAACACTAACACATACACTCAATTTATACTGCACTGAGCCTAGATATTAACCTGGAGCACTGGTTTATATAGTCAGAAGTGAAACATAAAAGGACGGAATACTAAATCATGTGGGCACTAAAGTGTGATAAACATTTATAAAATGTTGTGTACAAAATTATGAAATCCTACGCCGAAGACAATTCGCTTTTTATTTTTAGCTCAACTTCCTAGGGCCCGGCTGTTAAAATTCAATTCCAGTTACAGTACACTTACACCATTTTTGAAGTTGAATTTGTCTGTGGAAGGTTAATGTTGTTTTTATAGGGCAAAATGTTTTTTACTGAAGCTACACATAACTGTTTATTCTGTCTCTTCTGTGGAATTTAGAGTTTAGTGTGCCACAAACTTACTCAAAACACATACCAAATTCTTTAAATATTTATGTAGACGTGACAAATTATACTAACTAACACCAACAAATTCAACAAGAGCCAAACATTGAATTTGAGCAATAACAACAACCAAAATGTTTTCAAAGGTTTTGAACTGAATGTCGCCTTGCACGTGAAACGTCGCTACCCTAGAGTGCTGTTTCATCAGGCGTCGGTCACCAAGACGTGCGCGAAGAGTCCGATATCTTGCCCAATTTCACTCGAGAAGCAGGGCACAAACATTCCGAACGGTATGTTCATAGCAACAATTTTCTTTCACAATATTTCTGCTATACTCAATCTGTCCTGACTGATGATTCCTATAAATTGAAATGTTCAGCGAAACCAATTGGTAAGGTGACTTGACATGAACCAAGTCAAATTCAAGAGTCTCCGTAAATATCTTATAAAGTCCTAATAGTCAAGACACCGCACCCGACGAGGGAAATTAGGAAGACACTAATTTTGATATTTAGGAAAAAGGTGCATGGCTCGTAGGATTCAGAATATTCAGGACCAAAACTTTCTAACCGATTGGGTGAGATTATTGCCCATTAAGTAGGAGTGTCATTTCTGTAAATGTTGAAAACAAATACAAAATTCACAGTTACTGATCAGATTGACTCTCTTTGGGTAATTTGGTAACGTGGCTTTCCGCCATTATTGTGAAGATATCGGTGAGGAATAAATCGCCTCGAATACTACTTCAGCTGGTAGAATGCCCGCTTTTTTCGCCATTTCACTGAACAGCGACTTTTCATCGGCAAGCAGCTGACACACTGGCCCGTATTCCAGTACTCTGCCGTCGCCCATAACCAGGATCCTGAAAAAAACAATGAGAGTTTTGCAAATTCTGGATGTGGGATTGATTAACTCACGCTCTTGGAACGAATCTCTCCAACATATGTCGTATTTGTCTCGGGGAGCTACATATCAAGAAAATAGAAAAGGCACTCACTTATCGTAGTCCAGGACGGTGTTGATGCGATGCGCAATGGCCAGAATTGTGCATCTGGCAAAGCTTTCTCTCAGCGTTGCCTGGATCAAGCGGTCCGTGTCCCCGTCCATTTGGGATGTGGCTTCATCCAAGAGCAGCACCTTCGTATTCCGGATTAGGGCCCTGGCCAGGCACACCAATTGTCTTTGTCCGACGCTGCAGAATAATTGACACAACGCTTTTTTTGTGTTGAACAATGTACAAGCAGTTTTGCTCGCCCTAATCTACATTGTGCTACCAGCACGAAAAAGCACTACTGTATCCGCCGCCGCACCATCGAAGAAGTCACTTTCATGTGACTTGTGCGCTTGACCGGCATGTCTGGATAAATGATTTGGGTTAAAAATAAATATGTGCAATACAAAAAACGCATGCGCTAGGTCTGGTTACGAGCATCAGTTAGAAAGCTCGAGGTCATGAAAGTTATACCGTAATTACTAACGCCAGCATTGTAAAAAATTGTGGATGCGGTATGAGACGTGTTTCCGCGAATACGTCGGTGATGGGACTACCCAATGAAGTAATGTATTGGTAGATTAGCTTAAAATTTATAAACGTGAAAGCGAAAACCCGTTCTCACTAGGATGCCCAAGCTTGCTATTAACTCGGACCATAAAACGCTAGCCCTGGTTACGCAAATCGAAGTTTATCATGAGCGTTTCTCTGGAGAAGTTTGAACGCTGTGTTGCTAGTAACGTTTCGTGTTGTCTTTTTTTAACATGTTCTTTCAGTCGTCGTGGACGATTACAAATTCTGCGGCTTGCAGGTCTTCATCCCAGCCTTCAATACTGCTGACTGGATTGCAGTGTTTTGGTTTCACGATAGATGGCGGCACTTTCCACTCATCATCTATCTTTTTTCAGTATGGTGTGTTTCCGCTTATTAACAGACGGTGCCACGTTCCCGCCATCTCTTATTTCGGTAATGTGATTTGCGCTGTATGTTTTCTCTGTTTTGTGTTACGACCCATAATGGAGTTCTTTAATTGTCCACACCGGAGTATTTTCTCTCTTTCTTTGACTCTCTGAGCCGACCGTTCCATGACGGTCGGCTCAGGTTCGGCATTGACCACCGGCATCAAACGATGAAATCTATAACTAGGGTCTTTCTATCGTAAGGCGGTCGCCGGGCGCACTGGTAATCTTCTATTCAGTTTTGGGGGTTCCTTCGCTATTCTTAGCGGGTAATTACAAGTCGGTACACGTCCTCTCCGCTCACTTCTGCGGTGTATCGGAACTCGGACAGGGGCCTCGAGCACGGAGGAGAACTGTTCTGAAATACAAAATAAAGTATTCTTATTTTTTTGTCCCGGGCAAAGCACGGCGAAAGCGCTTACTTTTAACTGGCTAATGTTTTAAATTTTCAATTTTTCTGACTTTAATTCACAGTTTTAGAAGAATTCAGTGTACAACTTCCTTGGATGAGAATCAAAGGCCGTCGTTTCCTTCATTGAGATAAACTTACTAGTTCTATGTCCCGATTGTTGCATCTTAAAAAAAATTAGGGGAAGTCTTATACGCATTTGCTTTTAAACACAGCCTGGACTTCACCGGGCTTAATAAAAATCACCAGGAGCACCACGTTTATTATTTTAGTAATTGCAGCCAGTAAATGAATGCTCCCAGCATATAAAATGGGTATGAATGTGTCTTTACGGTGTTAATGCAAAACAAAATTATGCAGTCCTAAGAAGCTCATAATTTATAAGCCTAACTCAAATTTAAAAAAAATGAAAACAAACCACTATACACAAATAAAATAAACTTAGGCAAGCTTCTACTGGAAATCATTTTGTCAAATTATCCTTGACAACGAGTCATTTTGTTAAGATTGTGCATTTAAACTGACATATCATTTGATCGATAGCTAACGCTTCAATGACAGCCATTTGAGACATTGCGCAGATGTAGATGTGACGCGATGACCGGAATGACATTAACTAAAAAAGAAAATTTTGTGATATCCTTTACATCTGATGTGCGAGTGAAAATATTACTTTTGCGGTTCAGTTATAATTTCTGCCAATAAGACGCAACAAGCACTGGGATCACGTCCAGATTTTGGGACGCTACAGAAAAGCCGGTGTTGTCTGTAACCATCTGTAGCATCGAAACGGCAGTTGAATTCCCATTGGCCAGAAGCACGGCAGTTGAATTCCCATTGGCCGAAAGCACGACAATTGAATTTCCATTGGCTGAAAGCACGGCAGTTGAATTCCCATTGGCCAAAAGCAGAGCAACGGGGATGAACCGTCACGGAAGCCGTGGAGCCGGCGGGATTCGCCACGCCTGCGCAGTGGGGGAGCGTGATGTCACCGCTGGAGCGCGTATGGCTCCGTAGCAACGGCGTCATCGTATCTAAGGAGTCACCCGAACTGCTGGCGGCGCATTGGGAGGTGCGGGACGCTGGAGCACCGTGTGCGAAAGGAAGACGTGGCGCGCTGCGTGTAGAAATGCTTTAGCATTTCTACACGTAAGAAGTCTTAAGTGTCCTGCTGTAAAATTTTTTTTTCTTGCTGGCCATAAGCCGTCTAGAATAATGAACACTCATAGTACTGAACATAAACGTTTAAAAACGTACTTTTTGTTACGCCGCAACTATTGCACCTGAACACATCGCGGCAGCTAGTGCGCCATAAGAAAGGCAAGACTTCTTCAAATGTGGGATCCTCGGTACTTGATTTGTTGAACAGACACAGAAGCGTTCTTTTGTTTCGGATCATCATAAACAAGGATGTTCGTTCTTTCAACTTTGTAGCGCGGCAGTTCACGCGAACGACAAGTAGAAAGAAATTTGGCTGCGGAGGAAAAGGAAGTCGGAATACCGGATTATCATTGGCGCCGAGTCCCACCGTGCAGTGGAATCCGTACGGGGAACGAAACAGACCATCGCGAAGAAAAGCAAAACATAATACAAAATGCAACATGATTCGTCGGTAAATTTTCTGCGAAGTGGTTCAAGCACACAATCGCACTTGCATACCCCTCTTTTGCCTGTTTTAGTACAATATGTACTTCCCTATTTGTTTTTCTCTCGAATATGGAAGCAAAAGTATACCTTTTTTCCGTTGCGTATGTTGTGTTAACGCTGAGAAGAAAAAAACAAACTACCGCACCGCGTCCGGAAGTGAACAATCACCGTACCGCCATGGTGCGCACGACGTAAACAAACCGGGCATCCTCACAATCCGTGTATCACGTGACATTTACGTGCTGCTCAGTGATACCCCCCAGCGTCGTTCTCGTCGCAAATTGGCTTCTAGCCAGTCTTACCTTAGGTTTGAACCTCCGTCACCTACTTCCAAGAGGAGATTGCTCCGTTGCGAGGCCACGAAGTCAGCCAGGTGGGCTTCTCGCAATGCTTGCCACAGTTCTTCGTCTTTATGGCTCCCTGTGGCATCCAGGTTATCTCGGAGGCTGCCCCGCACTAGGCTGGGGTCCTTTATCAAGCAGAATAAATGCGCCGGGAGGTACTAATTAGTAAACTGACATTCCAGTTTTACCGAAGGGCACATTTTTTTAACACCGCGAAGAAAGCCTAGATCAGGTAGAAACAGAAACAAAACAGAGAAGCAAGCAAACTTGTTGTTTGGTCTCCAGTTGTTTTTCAGCTAAAATTTGGGCAGTAAACCTACACGCGCGGTGCTGTGTTAAGTTTCAGTGTTGGGCAGTATCATTGTATGAAACCATCTTGACATAATTTTATAAATTTATTTTATTTGTTTTTCTATATCGCGACACAATCTTTAAACCGTTTCTTTAGTTATCTAGTGAGATATATCTTCGGGAGCTTCTCAGTAATCGTGAAAGAGTATTCGGGCGAAATATTTCGTTACAATTTTCAAGGATAAATGGCGGAAATAATAAAAATTAAGCTCTTAATGGTCCGTGAAAACATTTTTACGGTTCATGGAACTTTGTAATGACCCATCAGATATTGATCATCCATCGCACTTCCTTGATGATTAATTCAATTATTTTATGGTCCGTTAGATTCTAGTGACGGTGTCTAATGGACCATACAATTATCTTATTGTGGCTGACATACAATCAAAGGCTTTTTATAGGGTTGGCGAACCCTCCATGCAATACTGGTGGGGGCTAAAATACCATAAAAAAAGTGAAAGCCGTTTACAAATCCCTGTAACGCCGAATTGGAGCGCAGCTCTTGAGGAGGAGGAGTGAAGGGTACTGAGGGGAGGGTAGACCCCTCCTCCTCCCCTCATTCTTTAATATGCTCCGGGGGGGCGGTCACGTGACCTCGGGGGGGGGGGTGTCACGTGACTTCGGGGAGGGGGGTCACGTGACCTCAGAGGAATCACGTGACCTCAGAGGGGTCACGTGACCTGGGGGTCACCTTGGGGTCACGTGACCTTGAGATGACCTTGGGAGGGGTCACGTGACCTTGGGGGTCACGTGACCTTGGGGAGGAGACCACGTGACCTCGGGGGTCACGTGACCTCAGAGGGGTCACGTGACTTGGGGGTCACGTGACCTTCAAAGGGTCACGTGGGGTCTTGGGGTCACGTGACCTTGAGATGACCTTGAGAGGGGTCACGTGACCTCAAGGGGTCACGTGACCTTGGGAGTCACGTGGGGTCACGTGACCTTGAGATGGCCTTGGGAGGGGTCACGTGACCTGGAGGGGTCACGTGACCTTGGGGGTCACGTGACCTTGGGATGACCTTGGTTACGCCGACGGCGACGGCGACGGCGACGGCGACGCCGCTCAAGCCGGGAACGGGCCCCTAAGAGCTGCGCTCTAAAAAACTTTTCTTATATCGCATGCATGAGACCACCAGGATCCTCCACTCCGGAGTTGGAGTGATTCTGGAAACATTCAGCACTACCATGAGCCCAGAGTGGAATTGAAGTAGAAGGGCGGTAGCGCAGGAATAAATGGATTGAGAGTCTAATTATATGCCTCTTGCCCGAAATGAAGTGGGAAAAAAATGGGCTTGCTTCTAAAACGGCGTGCTGGAAGAACTCTAGCCCACGGTCAAAGTGGTTATTTAAACAGCATCCTTGAACTTAATTATGTGACCGGCTTATGTTCCTTCGATGATGAAAGTGGCGGCCCTGTCAACAACTAAAGCTTAAAATTTCCAAACGGAAAGATTTTCCTGGTGCCGAGGGACGTGACGAAATGGCGGTTGTTACAATGCCAGATCACAGCATCGTTCATAGGCCATCAGGAAATTAGAAGACCACTCCGCCCGCTTTTCTCGTATGCCAGGCTTCTCGCTTTAGAGGCTCGCGTGGAACAAAAACTGTCGTAACTAGGTTTTTGTGACACGAACAGCCGCTGGCTGATTCCCCGACGAGCGTTTCATCACTAAAGCGCCCATGTACGCTTTACCTTACTATTGGCCGCAACGGATGCTACGAGTGACCTCAGTATATTCACGACTGTGAATGTATCACGTAGAAAATGGAGCAATTTAATAGAAAAATTCAGCTACTCCAGGGAGTTGAATATAATTGAGTCATCGGACAGTCAAATTCTCCGGAATAAAGTTGAACTGGAATGAAATGCTAATTCCGGAACTCTGCAGGATACCTGTATACCTTGATGGACTTTCATAACCTCCAAAATCTCAAGTTTCTCCTCACAACGTGGCGCGTGCTGGTAGAAGCCTGCCTATCATCATGATGCGCGGTTCCGGGCCGAGAGGTGGCGCCAAATCTTTTGCGGTGACGCATGTGTGAATTACTTCCGCCATGGAAACCTAACAGCTGTGTGTCTGAACAACCGTGTTATAAATTCTTAATGAACCGCCAAAAATAATATTCTAGGATATTCGGGACTCCTTTTTGCAACCGAAGTTTGGTTTTTAAAGATAGCTACGTTTGTCAGTGAAACGCATTGTCAATCCGCTTTGTGTGTCAAAGACATACTCTGCTCAGTCGCAAAAGGATTTGCTTACAGACAGGTTGTGTGAACTAAATATGCGCGAAATAACAACGGTCACACGGATGTAGATTCTAACGGCAAAACGAGGCTTACCGGGTTTTTTTAGCGTGACAATGCTAAGTGCGTTTTACTTTGTCGCCCAATGCAATCACGCCCAGAAATGTGGGCAAAGAGAGAGTGTAGATATCGGTACCGCTAAGCTGGAACATTGCGGAGCCTAGAAAGTACCTACTGGATTATGCCACCTCCTGTTTTTGTGCTGTTTATTGCCTGCAGAACTTGTACATGCAGCTTCAACCTGTGACCCCAGTATCACCTTGCTTCTGCAGTAGAATCTATTCGAAATTTCTCTGCTTTGTTTTTCTTTTATATGACCGCACGGTTAGTGTTACCTCTATGAAAGCAACCATGTTCTTGTCAAAAATATCCATTCGTAGAGAATTATCTCGTCTATGTTTCTTTCACACGACATATCAATCTAAGCTAAAACTTTGAAGAGCGCTATTCACAGTATCATCCTACAAGTCGTCACGCACCAATCATAGACTAAAATTTAGGATTCCTCTTTTCAGCACATCTACTGTTATTCATGGTATCTAAAACCTGAGATCGGGAAGGAAATTTGAAAAATAAATTTTAAGGTACAGAAGAAAGGTGACTGACAAGCGTCTCAAACTCAGTTAACAAAATCTATTTTATATAACTCTTTCATACACCTATCTCAATGTCGTTCACAACGACAAAAAGAGCAAGCTTTGTTTTCAAGGTGACCCAACTTTTAAAGTGTGTTCGCTGCGAACACACCAACGCAGAAACAAAACAGCCAATGTAAATGGAACCCGGCCGAAACAGTCCAAAGATAACTTAGTGCTTTGGCACACGGTCACATAGAGGAATGGAAAAAAAAAAGTGATTTGAGATCGCCGAATTCTCCGCATAGCCTCCCCCCCCCCCCCCCCCCCCGCCAAAAAAAAAAGATTTAAGGCGCTTTAAATTTTAAGTTAGTTTGTGCATCAGAAAGCACTAACAATAGGCCGAAGTAGGTACCGAACCGAAACAATTGAACAAAATTAAGCCCTTTGACACATAGGTACACAACTAAATAGAAGAATGGCGCTTGCAATTCCCTGGTTTATCGCCTAAAGATAATGCAAACCCACAAAAAAATTAGAGTCTACTTTTAATCCTCAAATAAAAAAACAGCAAAATAATAATAAAAAAAAACATGAGTCAAACAATTTAGTTACTATCTGAGAAACATTATAGAATACGTTCCGAGTTGCATTCAAATTGTCTGATGCAATTGCCTGACATATGTAACCTAACCGTTTCTTTCGCTACACGTTTCATGTCATTAGACTCTCTGCAAAGTACCTCTGTTCCTCGCCAATCAACTCTACAATCGTTATATTCCTGAGGGAACAGGTCCACTCGTCTCAGCCAACTCGTAATAGAAAAAACTGGTTGTAGGTGAACTGGCAAACCAGGGTGTCTCGTTCTTGGTGATCCCGTAGTAGGTAAAGTGGTCACACTGACATCGTCATAGGAAAAGTGGTCCAACATTTCCAGTTCGTTCGTCACATTTCTCATTTCATTTTCACGTTTTTCGCTAAATAGTCTAGAATCCCACAAGGGGGCGCACTTTTTAAGGGGAATGCTAAGGTTCAAACGAAGAAATGTTTTTGTTGGACTGATTAAGGAGAGCGTGTTGAAATGTAGATACTAGCACTTTAAAGAACAATTAGACGTAGGACGAGGACGAGTCAACAACACTTTTATTTAGCGATGACGTCTGACTATTCAAGCAAAAATCCGCACTGTGCCTGAGATTACCCTGATAAGGGAATGTTAAAGAGAGGGTGAAATGGTGGAGGGAAACATGGAAAGGTAGTTAACGAGGAGGCAAGAAAGGAGGAACCGGGATTGCCCAATTTCTACGCGGATCTATGGCTGTCCAATTTCTACGGGGAGTTGCATATTGTTTCCGATTCCGGCCTGAGAAATGTGACTTCACGTCTTAGTAGAGTTAATTATCCCCATGAGACGTTTTTGTTTATTTTTTAATGAGGAATGACTCTATTTCGCGTCCATAGCGGTCTCGGTGTGCCCCCTTTATCTTGGTACTGGCCAAGTCAGGTGCGAATACGAAGTAAGCTTTTGCGTAAACATTCATGGTTTTACTCTTCCAATTTTAAGAAATGATTTTTTTTATTTTTGTTCACCTCTTCGAATTTGGACAAGCGAAGTGCACACTTGGTAGAGCGCGGGCTTGAAGCATAATTACCTATAAGAACAAGTGTTTTAACTCTCAACTGAACACCAACAGGACGTACGATAGAGCTAACGAAAATCCAGCGCGGAGCAACCATGCTGCTGTACAAAAGCAATTCATAAAGTACGTGTAGCCAAAAAGACTCGGAGGCTTCGTACTGGGTCTGCAGAAATAGCGGATACTGTAAAGCTAAAATCACCACGGAAAAGATGATTTCCCGTGTTACAAAGGAACAGGAGACTACTCTCATCCCGGAGATCCGACCACCATCAATCTTCTAAATGTCCGTTCTACGATGAAAGTAAAAGCTGGCAAGTGAACTTGTTTTGGTTTCTTCACTATCTGTCACGTTTTAACAGCATAAATTTGATGTAGCCGTTTACCGGTTTTATTTTCTGAAGTTCAAGGAACTCCAGGATTCCAGCAGATCCTGTTCGAGCATGCAGCTAGTGGGAGGGAATGCATGGCTTCACAAATGCAACAAACACGCACGATGCGCCGAACCATAAGGAAACAGCGGCAGCAGGGTTGCGACCCATACTCTACAGTTGCAGCACGCGAAGAAGTCGCCCGTCTTTCTTTTAGTCTAAAAAAACACTGTGCTAATTTCGCCTTTGTATTCAATCTGGGTGCAAGCATTATTGGTTTTCTGTTCGCAGGTTTCACTCAAGCGAGAAGCTTTCGTCGCCCACGACAGCGGATTTCGCGACCGCAACCCATCTTAGTTTTTTTCCACTCAACGTAATTTTGATTCTCTGCGGAAGTTCAAAGCTTTGTTTCTGGACGGAACGTCAAAAGTTACGCCATCTCTTTTATTTCAAGTGCGTACTGTGCATGGAATGTAGAAGTACGCGGAAATTCCCTTTCTGTACGCTCGCCTGCCACACAAAATCGGATAGACCTTTCAAATGTATAATTCGTAATAGGGTTAAGTTTAAAAGTGTAAATCGGTAAAATCATCTGGCTCATTAAGACGGCAGACGCTTTTTCAGGCTTTTTGCAGTACTTGCAAGTCTTATGACAGTCTGCAGTGAAGATGGTGTACTGTGACTTTGAGTGTGCCACTATCATCGCCACTGGCAATATTTTCCCGCAAGTACGGATTCAAAGATGTTTCTTTCATCTATGCCAGGCCGTGCACCGCAAACTGTGCAAGTTTAGCTTCCAAACACGCTATGGTAGAGGCGAAAATTTCGCGGTTTTGGCAAGTTCGGACATTCGACCGCATGATATAAATACTATATTAATTAATATATAAAAATTCGTACTCAATCTCATATGATGATGCTGCCTGCGTTAGCACTTCTGCCACCTGCAGAGGTTCCAGATCCATTCGAGGATTTCGTGTCACTGTTTTCAACGGATGCGATGTCCCTTGCACTAATTGAAAGACACACACATCGGACGTCGTCGACGGAACGAATTGATATCTGCTATGTTTCCGACAAGTGTCTGGTCCGTCGACGCATCTCTCCTGGAAGGCGTTAGAAGCATATCCAACGCCGCCGAAGCTTGGCGCCGCAGCTTCCAGACTTGCGCGATATACTATGCCTGGAGCAACCGTTTTTTATTAGTAGTGTTTTAACCACTTTGATTCTTTTCAGAAAACACCAACAACAGCGGGCCCAACGGTCGTTCCTCGGATGTCCTCAGAAAGAGTGGTCTGTGCATGAAAGGAAGATCGCCCAGCTGGACGCTGGTGAGCCTCCGTCCGGCTTGGTAGCAAAGTACCGTGACCTCAGTTAGCACATCGCACAAATCGTGTTTGATCACGCCGCAGCTCAGCCGCTCTCAACACCGAAATATATCACACGCAATGTATGGCTCTAAGTCAACTTGGGACATTCGTTCCCAGCAAATCATTTGTCACAATTTCCAAATAAAAGATGTTTTGATTGAGTTTTTATAGATTTGGCAATGATCAATATTCCTGCGGCTTTGTGCGCATATTATGCACCACGTTTCCCGAAGGGTGTACTTAAATTTGTATACTCACCAGCCATGTAGACACTATTTCCTTGAACAAAAAGTCCCAGGGGGAGGAATCACTAGCGGAACCGTCATCGCGCAAACCGAGTGCAAGGCAAACGCCGCAAGAATAGCACACACGAGCAGCATCATCCCACTTCTGACACCATGTCGTGTGCCTTGCGGCGCGAGGAAGGGAAAGACAGAAACGTAGTTCCCAGCAGCACGAACCCCTTTGTTTATTCCATGCGCCGTATATATTGCCACCTGCCGTACATCCGATAAGAGGCTAGCGAACGCGGGCATGCGCACAGGTCGGTTAGTATGACAGATCAGTGATGACACAACAGCGTGGCAACACGGTCAGGATGACACCACAGTTACTTTGTACCAGAATAGCTCCTGGGCGCTCGTGAGAAATATGAACATGTCATTCAGCTTGTGATTGAGCACCCCTCGTCTAGTTTTTTGTGATCCGCCGTTCACATGGTGAAGGGCGAAGAAAAATAAACGATAGGTGACTGGCACCCATGCTGCGACTATCGCGACCTCAACGGGGATACAGTACCTAAACGCTACCCTATTTTAAATGTCCACAACTACACTTTATTGCTGCCGGACATGAATACATATTTTAATATCAACGCCACTAACGCGCATCATTAGATTTTCGCTGAGCCCGCCAATATACAAAACACTGCAATAACAACAATTTGTTTGTTGTTTCGAAAATGTTCGGATGCTGTTTCGGTTTCATAATACGGCCCGAAAAAAATGTATAACTCTTGTGGGAGACAAATTCCCACTCCCTCCACGCAGTTCAACATCTAATGCTCAAAGGGCCATCCTGCTTGCACGCTGAGACGCGTCTCTGCAATAGCAGTTCTCACCAGTTCAGAATGCAGCCGCAACCGCCCGGCCAGAGCATTTGAAAGAATGGCGCTCAGAACCATGGCTGTAATGCGGAAGTTTGCGCTCAGAACCATGGGGAATTGTGTGCGTAAGAGCGGCACCTACTGCCAGTTCCCCAACTGAGCCGGTACACTAACTCTGTTCAAACCTATTTTCGCGCGATGCATTGGGTGTTTCACCTGAGGAATCACGGTGACCGCGTTCCTGAGCCTCCTCAGCGGCACCGTGTTGATGTCGACGCCATCAATGCGGATGCTGCCCCGCGAGCTCCTGAGGACCCGGAGGAGCGCGAGCACCAGGGAAGACTTGCCGGCTCCTGTTCTTCCTACGACACCCACCTTCAGAAAGAAAGACACACAACTCCTTGGGTTCTAAAGTAAATCAAACAATTGAAGAGCTGCTTTTCCGCCACCCTTATCGCTGCATGTTTGAGGTGTTTGTTTAGCTCGTACCTTATACACATGGGAAAAAAAGCACGCACCGTAAGGAACTAACGTCAACGATTTTTCTTCTGCTACGGAGAAATGGCGGAAAATAATTGAAAATGATTGTGGGATTGTTAAAGGAGCACAAGAAGCTGTTACTAGAGTTATATCATTGCGAGACGAACCGCTTAACCTCCTTCCGTATAAAGGACAATCTCCTAAAAGAAGAATGAGTTCGTGTTACAAGCCACCTAAATGCTCCTTTTCCAATAGCATCCTTTTCGGGAAAGGACCTCGCTAACGTCTTTTAGTCCAAAAAAAATATACTGTTGACAGTAGGCGCTAACGGCACTGGAGGTGAGGTGGTGCATTATTTCGTATCCCTGGGGTCATAACTTTGAAAGGCTGATCTCAATAATGTTTTCTTCAGGCATCGTCTGACGATACTGTACCCTTGAAAAGCTTTCGTTGATAATTCGGACCTGAACTGTGTCAAAGACACTGATTTCTATGACTAGTTTCTGGGTTACGTTTGCACGTTTCGCGAATGACGTCACGGTCGGCCATTTTTTTGGTAGAGATATCATCTCTAGTGATACCAGAGTTGTGTGGTGGCGCAATGTATCGCCCGTTAGATAGGGTACACGTTTTTCACCCACAGATGAAGGGTCGCGGTGCGACTTCGTTGAAAACTTGGGAAAAGGCAAATGTTTTTCACCGAGCGTATCGCTGCGCGCCAAGGTAGTAACAAAACACTGAATACTTACTGATGGTAAGTTGTAGTGTTTTAGCGATCGGGGAGATTTGAGCAGCGCGCCACACAAAATGATGGCATAGTCGACTTTCCTCGGTCGCATACCGTGTTTAAAAAATCTGCTTTGTCGAGCGTCTTCAATGAAAAAGTAAATATTGCCCGCGGCACAGTGTACTAGACCCACGGATATTTTTATGGCAGCCTGCAGCCGCAGCGCTGTCCGCCATATTATTATGATTGCTATAGTTAATATAACTCTACCAAAAAGACGGGCCACCGTGGCCACATTCTCGTGCATAGGCAGGGCTAGGAAAATGTGACCCAGCAGATAGTCACAGAGGTCAGTTGTCATATGAAAACTGTATCTTCTTCCTCGTCACGCGTTTCGGGTTATTCAACAACTCGCCAGCGCGCTGACTCCTCTTTCGGGTATTGCGGGTATAAACCCTTAAAATTGGATGTAAATAAGTTTGAGATTTTAACTATGAGAAGATACTAGTTTCAAATTATTTAGACGTTGCAGTAAGGAGGCAATAATTCAGTGCACTGTAAATTTAGTATACTCTCGTGGTTTCCAGTGTCTGGCTACGACACGAAAGCGTCTTGTGAATGTTTCCTTTCATTATTATTTGAGTGATTCGCGCTTCAAAAGTCGCCCGTAAAAGAAGTATTAACTTCTAATGTTTTTAACGATTATAAATCTTCAGAGTATTATTTTGAGTTTCGGTTTTATCTTCGTCTGCCCAGTCCCAAAGAAATACATAAAGGTGATGAATAGCATTTTGCCGGCCGTGTGACAGCAGCTCCTGTATCAGAATGTCCTTTAGCGGAAAGCATAGTTCATGAAAAGAAGGTTTGACGCTCGTTGTCTGACAGGGGAATTAGTGTCACATCGCGATAAATTGTTTTAGAACTGTGTGACGAATATTGTTCCCCAACATCACGCAGACAAAAGCAAATGCCAGCCACTAGAAACCAAAAGCGGAACGTCATCGCGTAACAATTTTAGAACCTTTCGATGGTGAGATATACGCTAATAAAACACATTTTTCACGCAGAACGCTGGCAGTCAACAAAAGCGTCACTGCCAGTATTGAAAAAATAAAAACGGTCACCTACCACGCTTTGTCTTACGTTTTATCAAATCACGCAATGCTTTATAATAAAACACCCTACTTCCAGAATTCTGCACGTCCACCTCTCTGTCCGTATGTCCGCGCATACCTCATGGCAGGGCGTGCCAGAACAATTGGTTTGCATGCAAAAGCAACATAACAAACAATGTGTAAACATAAACAGACATACTTGTATTTATTCAAATATACCCATTCTCACAAAGCACCAGAAATATAACACAATATCTCGGTACCAGCCCGGAGCTCTACCTCTATGTAAGCTGGAGAACTCTCTACGTGCGCTGGCGAAGGTATGTGTCCTACATCTCTTTTTAAGTTAACATATACTAATACTATCGGTAGTGCAAGGTCAACCTGTAGAAAAAGGTAATCGAAATCAATTAAGAATACACAATTCTTCACTCCCTGATGTAACTCTTTGATGTTTTCTAAAACAAAATGGTCGTCCATGTATTATGCAGTTTATGCTATATAGAAAACTTCGCAGATAAATTACGTAGCCAATTTTAACGTTTGGTATATTCGCCACACTTATAGATTCGTTTCGTTTCTTGTGCATTTATAAGACATATAGGAGCCGGCAGAGAGTCAAGGTGGAGTGGTAGAATGTTTAGCACACCCCACCGGACATTTGGAGTGCCAGAGTTCAAGCACTGGCTCCTCCGTTTATTTTGGCTTTCGGCGGTTTCGTACAACATTCATTCTTTTGAGTACGGTTCATTCATATTCATATTTCAATTATTTTCTCTTTGAAGACCACGTACGACGATAAAAATTTCCCGTGATATGTTCAAACGTGGTTCTTGATTCTCGCAAATGGTGATTACACCGTGTCTCTAAAGCTCATAAACAATATTATTACACGTACACGTGACGAGATAAACACTGAGAGAATTTCTGGAGCACAACGAGCCCGTACCACATGCCGGCAAAGATAAAGTTGAAAATGATAGGGTATTTTTCATAGAGGTGACGCTAGCATTACGGTTGTAGTTCGTGAAAATGAAAGAAGCGTATCTTTTCTGATTGGCTTCCAATGCAGATACAAGAGTGACGACTGGAATCCCAGAGAGATGTTGCATATTGTAAATTCAAGCGAATTCAAACTTTGTAAAGCGAATTCAAACTTTGTGTGTTTGTGATATTGAGTGAAATTGGGACAACAAAAAATTTCGCTTGATATAACGTTACGTGCGGTTGGCATTATTTGAGATACGACGAAGAAGTGTATTGCACGCGAGGTCAAAAGGTATATCCTCACCGAAATATTTGTATGAAGACAAAGGTTCTAAACTAGCACTATTAATGAACTAGCTATGCGTTTGTCTCGCCAGTTTCACGTCGGTGAAACGGGCGAGACTTACGCATAGCCTTGCATTTGTTAGTGTTAAACTTTATAGACCATGAGTTGAAAAAAATTATAGGTAGAATTAATCAGGATTTGGAGTCTGTTAGCATCTTTATGATATAGAATCTCCCCGGCAAATTAAAGAATTATCACTCAAAAGAACAATAGATAAGAAAACTATGGTGGGGAGGTAGTAAATATAAATTGAAAATAGTAAATGTCTTAAGACTTATCCTCGCGGACCCCCCAAGCAACGAAAAGAGGGTGTGTTATTGATATTCACAGCGACGGGTTGTGACTGGCGAGTTGAGAAGTATTAAATCTATGCAAGAACGTTAAGTTATAGGTTAAGCTTGGAATGTTTTAGAAGCAGAATATAGTGGGAAACTTTGTCAGTGCGTTTGTAGAATCCAGGGAAGGGCAGACAACATGTGATCCTAGGTCTGAAATCTAAATCACAAGTGAAATTAAATTAAATATTTATTTAGAACTGAATAATCACAAGAAAATATATTTTTCGAAAAACAAGCTGAGTAATGCCGAAAAGTTTGCTTTCAAGAGACTGACAAGGTGTGAACGTACGAGAAGTTTACAAGGAGCACTGGTTATTGAGATTGGACGGTTTTTAATGAAATAATGCTTATCACCGCCCTTGTGATTGAGTACCACCTTCTTTACCTTCCCGTTCGATAAACGAATATCATCTTGCTAAGATAATAGAGAAGTAAGGCTTAGTATTTTTTTTAATTTCGAAACATTACCGTTTGCCCCTGCTGATGAGGAAAATTTTAGTTTTTAGATAATAAGCACAATATCAACATAATCAGTAAAAATTGGATTCGTGGGAAAATAATCCGGAAAATCTAACGATGGGAAGTCAGGCGTATCATCTGCAAAAAATGAGTCTGCCAAAGTACTAATTCAAAAAATGCACACAGTCTTCTATGGACATACTATCACCGCTTGCTGTATTTTGCACAATAGAGGACTGCGGTATTTTGTTCATTATATTCTATAGTTGTTTTGTTAACCAACATTGCTGGTAACATATGGGACATTCATTCTTGTTTAGCATTATTAATACCGTTATTTTACACTTTGGCAGCCGCGCGATAGCGGGACCAATGATACTGCACGTGGAAGATTTCGCGGTGCGAAAAATATTATTTTTATCAGAAATGCTTTAGGGTTCTGGTGAACCAAGTGACTGAGAGCTCCCATAACTGTACTTAAAAATGTGGTGGCTGAGTAGTTTGTTGAGTTAAAGTTTGATAAGGTGCCAATTTTCTTCACTGAACGCCAAGGGAGGCGTGAAAATATTCGGAGAGTGTTGCAAGGTCGTAATTGATTTTCTCGGAAGCAACTTTTGGCGTAATCACAAATTTAGTTAATATTAGGATGGTTTGGGCGCTGCTACTTTTACATAGACATGTAAAATAGAATGATCGCTAAGTTATGAAATATATGTTATGGTGAAACAAGTTCAAGAGGAGTTGTCAGGACAGGACCCAACACGGACGTTTGCTGATAATGGGGTCACTCTGGTGCGTCTCTGTCACTCCGCGACAGAGACGCACTGTTAAAAATGTTGGTAAAAGACAGTAACTATAGCAGGTACTGATAATCATAGCTATGCGCGAGCCTACTTTACATGTTCTAAAAAGCCACAGAATGTTGTTCGTGAGTATAATGTTGCAGCGGAAGAGCTATGTTATGGCCTAAGAAACGCAGAGCAGCAGGTAGGTATATCGACTGTGGCAATTAATTATAGCGGGAATGGTTTCTTTTTACTAAGAGTCATTCCTTGAGCCTTCAAAGCAAATTTTGGCGAACGACGTTAGTGAAAGAGAATCAGAATTCTGTTAAAGCTTTTTATTTCTGAGGTGATCATTGTGGAAAGCGACGACTTAAAAATGGCGAATATACGTAAAAGGCGGAAAAGTAATTGACTTATCTATAGTGATTGGTGTAGCGTGTTTTCTTATTAGTGTTTTCGTCTGCTCCGTTTGTACGTATAACCTGTATATGTGATGTGTTTAACCAATTGGCGACGCCTGTAATGTGTTCGTAATAAACGTGTTGTGGATGTACCAATTTTTTATAGAACATGAGACGGTAGAGAACAATAATAATTCAAAGTGGAAGAGAAATAAATAGAATTACAGATGGAAACGTCCTAAAACTCAACTGTCTTTTTTATTCAGTAGCATCTTTATATATACATCACTCTCAAAATTTCCCTAGCAACTCTCCACATAAAAACACGCACACAAGTTAAGAAAACACACACAAATGATCTGGCATGCATCCTAGGACTCTTCATCCACTAAAACGCTACAGTACATTTGCTTTCTCTACTCTAACTACTGCACACAACAATTACACTATGACAAAAAAATACTTTAGTGACACAAAAATATTTTGAACTTGTGTTTACTTATGTTAGCGACCTTGAGATTTCATGAATACACAAATCAGCTTAGTTTGGGACGTTGCTTCCTGTCGCTCTGTTCTCTTCTCTCCCGCTTTTGATTCTTCTCGCTCGGCACCCGCTGTGTTAAGATTTTTAAGAATATGGTAAATCCAGACCAGCTCGGCTGCGCCATTTCTGTTTTATTGTAGGAGACGGGAATCTATATGCGTGAGCAATGCAAATATTTTTGAAGCCCTTAAATTCGGAAATAGCTAGCGCCACCTAGCTTCTTAAGCCAAGTGGCTACAAAACTTTTATTTTTATTTTTTTGCGGCGGTTGGTATCCGTTTTTCAATCAACGTAGTGGTTTTTACGAGGTTTTGAGATTCAAGCTAGTTCCCCTTACTAACTCCCTTGTTTAGTAACCATTTCGAACCCTCCCGTTACAAGCTGCATTTACCACGAGGTTTCTAACATATGCGACAAGCAGTTACTAACCTTCAGTTATTAAGTACTGTGACCTTTTTTTACTAAAAGCGTGGGTTGATAGGTGGAAGCAAGCCCGGCTAATCTTACACCAACAATGGCGGCTCTTCGGCACCATCCCCTTTCAACTTTTCTTCTCCACTCGCCCCAGCACTCGGTTGCAGTGTTGTTTCGGCGCGCAAGCCGGAAGCAGAGTTACGGCGAATGTTTATTTGACAGTGTTGTCACGTCTATGGATGTAACTAAAGAAAATAATTCAAACACGTATATTTTATGCTGCCTTCATCCGAGTTCTAGTATTTTAATTTTCGGTTCCGAGAACCTGCACAGCTATTCTACATGCATATTTTCTTCTTAACCAAAAAAAAAAAAAAAGGGTTTGGCTTGTGATCGAATTTTCGCCATGTTATGATTGCAATAATCGTGTTTTGACGTCGGTCTAGCAAAGGAAAGTCACATGCATGAATTAAACAAAATTTACCGTACCTTTTCTTGCGGTTGAACAACGAATGTGACTTCTTTCAGGACATCTCTTAAGACCCCGGGCCGGTAAGACGTGGCATAGTCCTGGAACTCCAACCTGCCTTCCGAAGGCCATTTCTGATTCACGGGCAGAACCGAAAGGGCCTCCGGTAGATCCTTGTTTTCCTGGTCTTGTTCTTGAACGTCCACAACGGGCTGATACCAATAATAGACATCATGACTGATGGAACATGTTTTACTTCCGTTTCAATTATACTTTTATATAGTTTGTAATACTCGAAGAATTTGACCACATCTGCTCGGTTACCCATGTTGCATAGAAATCAGCTTAGTTACAAAGCGACGAATCAATCCGCACCAATTAATAAGGACGAGGTGCCGCATCTTCTAGAAGTGCGCTCTGATAATTGATTGCTTTATTAGTCATTTGAAAATTTGGACCACCCACATAATAGCGTGTTAATTTACCTTTGGAAAGCAAAGCCGTTGCAAGGGTCGTCTGCTACAGACTCCCAATCCAACGAAGTCCGATAAGCTGTGTGCTCAGAAAAAAAACTTGTACCTTGATCTGCATTGTATCTAGCTGTCGGTTGAACCCGCTTCCCCAAGAGGGAACGACCCGCACCTCCGCGTTCTGTGATAAGGCATCGATGTACAACACCTAGGCGTCTACTGCAGTTTCACGGTCATTCTTCCACTTTTACTTGGTACTAATGACGGCAGCTTGCACACCCATGACGAGCTTTGCAGCTTCTGAGACACTTGTTGCAAGCCATCATGTCATCACGATCTGCCCTTTGTCAAAGTCGCCTAATTCAGCAGCCTTTCCAGCTACATGCTAACCAAGCCAACAATATCATTCTTCTGTATCCCTAGCATCCGCATCAGCCGGTTGTGGATAACGCGGATGGTGCGTCAGGGAAGCACGCACATTTACAAAATATAAAGGTAGTCACGATGTTTTAGGTGAATTAGCAAGTAAATATAATATAAGTGTGTTTTCGTTTGTAATTAAATATGGGTGTCGGAGTTAGTATGTTGAGATTAAATCAAAATTCTACATATAATAGTTCCCTTTCTGTAATGAACAAAGACACACTTCAAAGCTTTTTAGAGAAATGCTTTTCTCCGAAAATATTCCGAGGTTGGGCAAGGTGAAATGCTACACTTTGTAAAAAAAGTGGAAAGGAGATGACGACCGACTAAATCGCGTCTCGCACCGGCAATATTGCTCTATATATTTATTTTTTCGCGTAAACTAATTTATTTTGACACGCGTGTTTCAACCAGGCGTTTTAAAGTTTGACACGCAATTCTGTTGGTTGTTATAAATAGATAAAAACGAAAACACTTACTGTAATTTTTCTTGTAATGTATGATTTCTGGCCTTTTTTTTTCTTTTTTTTTACAATTTACTGATTTGACATATATCATGCCAAAAATGAAATAAATGACCAAGGTCGTATTTTGACGCTTTGGTGACATATTTCGAGTTTTATATCTTAGGACTCAATATGCATATCGCATACGAAATTTTATTCGTCTGTAGGCGAACACATGTGCTATCGACTGGTACAATACTAGTCTAGTGGTCTATTTTAGATAACATTTAAATTTTGTAAATACTAAAGTGAGACATAATTTGAGCCTGCTATTGCTAAAACGGGTCATTTTTTTTTTATCCTTTCTACTGATCCCAACAATCTTAAATGTCTATCGGCCTAATCAAGCGTGTTCCCCCTTTTTGTTGTGTATTTCTTTAAGTGCTCAGAAACATCTGCACGCACCCGAATCAACACAATGGTACTTTCGCAAGTTGGCTTTACTGCAAGGGATTAGCCGTAAATGTTAAAGTTCTGCCCCCATTTAGTGAAATAATGTTTGCCCTTAGTTTTTGGCTATGCCGACAACATTACTGGTAACGCGTGTCATTATTTTTTTTTTTGGGGGGGGGGGGGGGGGGCAGGGGGTGAGGGGCTTTTTTAATTACGACGCTTGAGTCGGTCTGAATATTTTGGTTTCTCTCAAAATATTCGTTTATCTCTCATTCGCGGTATATTTTTCCGCATCTTGTATTTTCCCCTTCCGAAGACCACACCGCCTCTATCTTAAGGGATGCAAATACAATCAGGCGGGATCTGCAACAGGCAGTCTTTGTGTTGCAGCTATCTTCCAGTCCTCTGCTCGAGCGTTTTACATTTTCAGTTTCTTGAGTCCAGCTTTATAAATGGCTGTCGTTCACAGATGTGGTCGAGTCTGCTTAAGATGTTCGACATAAAAAGAAAAGATATATAAATGAATATTTTCATTTCTTGAAAAAGCGTTTCGACATGGGTCTGGCGAAGTCATTTTTGCACTCTCACAGCGCTGCTGCGATGAGGAATGCTAACGTGCCATGGTCAGAATTACTCCGGATGCCTGGCCAAAAGCTTTCTGTGTGACATGCTAGTCAATTGAGCTCATGTTTATGCCCAAGTGTATTTTCCGAGCATGTTACTTTTGAAGAGGCTAACGAAGGCATTCTTGGCGGCGTACTAGGCCTGACTCCACGTAGATTCCTGTCGTGTAATAACTAAAAAAGATCTAATCCTCAGCGCTGAAAATAAAGTAAGAAAAACGAAAAAGTCGCATCCAGTTCAAAATTGTTTTGAAAGTTTGGTAGTGCCTATCAGTCAGAACCAAACTGAGTCTTATCACCCATATTGATCCTCCTTAGCGTGTGGTGAGTCGTGGCTCAATGTCCGTAAAGGTTTTACAAATCCTTGCCCAGTCACGTGAGATGGCAGCTTCATTATACACAGTTTGTCAGCGTTTAGTGAACTTAAGTTATATTACCCTAAGCATAAAAATACATGCTGTGAAAACGGACACAACTGTAGACTAAATTCGGTGTGTGAAATTTTGAGATTTTTACCGTGGGTGGAAGGTTGGCGTGTGGATACTTAACTTGGTCAGTGAGTACAACACAATGACGATCTTCAATGTTTTATTCTTAGCCCAGACATAAAACTTGCTGCGAAAGCCATTAAGGACCGCAACAAGAAAGTCGCAGTCAGAATATACATCATAAGATTTACTTTGGTGACCTACCGGTGTGTCCGAAAGGCAGAACGGAGATTGCAGCATTTTAATCACTCCGTCTAAAATAACCCCTAAGCAAACAGTATGGGCTTACTTGAGATACTGCCACTTTCTGCTACAGTCTTTGCATTCGCTCAAGTATAATATGACAAAGCCAGAAATGATCTCCATGAGTCTTTCGCGAAGCTTACCGCAGCTGATCCACGTTGAGGTGATTCATGAAGTGAAAGCGTTCATTCTTATATACCGTATTTTTATGTCGACCACTAGACAGACGTAAGTTCAAATGCAAAATTCTGGAGCAGCTAGGTTACTGGAAGGCTAGCAACGAAACGAGGTTTCCCGGTTCTACATCTCCTTTACTGGGTTTACTCAGTCAGCATTTAGAATCGAGTTGGTACACTTTTGGCAGAGACTCAAAACGTTCGTAGATACTAAACTGAGATAAACAACAATATGCATACCGAACCAGGTTACGTAATATAAACAATATTAATAAAGCGTTGCCAGTAACGTTGTAAATGCAGTGGGGTAGGGACAGATATTTGTTTCCTAATGTTTCCCACATAACCCTCTGCACTCCCCCATTCTCCACCGCCACACACCGTCATCCCCAAAGGCTCCCAATATGACACCAATACTTCGAAGGTGCGATACTTGTACCTTTTTATTTCTGGCATGAAATTTGCCAAAGCAGTTTAGTTTCAAGGAAAAATAGGTGATGCGTCATATGTTTAAAAGAAAAATGACTGTGGGTGTTTCCGTATTTTTGTATATATTAAATCAACAGAACTGGACAGAAAAATCAACCAGTCAAAATGTGGCATTTCACCTTGCTCCACTTCAAAATTGTCCGGGAAAAAATATATTTAAACATTTCAAAAATGTTTTTTATTACGAAAATAAGACGATAATCTATCATTTTCAGGCAGATCAATACACCCATGACAACACGCGTGTTGGATTTCAAATAAAACCAACCATAAAAGACCAGGAACGCTGCCAAGGCGGAAGCGGTTTTATATGTAATGGACAAAACAATAACAGCCCGTAGGCGCGCTAAATGAAGACGTTTGGTACAAGTCGAGATGAATAACATTGTTCATCAAAAATCTCACGATAGTGTGGAACTCGAGCCAAAAAAGTATTAAACACCTCTTTTTAAGGTAAAGCGTACCTCTTGCGGCAGTTCTGTGTACTCCAGAGCCCGTTCGAAGGCCACCAAGTGTTGCAAGGAGGGGAAAAGCGCAGTGCACAGAGTCATCATGATCAGAGGAATCTGCACGAAAGATGTTTAGCCAGGTGATTTATTAGGGTGTGGGAAGACTACCCAATGAATGTTTTGCTACAGAGTCAGGTATATTTTTAATAAAGCCAAAAAAACGCAACTGTTCCAAACCAAAACCGAAATCTGCGCACGGAGTTCAGAGGAGTAGAAAGGAGAGAGTGAGTGGCGCAAGTCACGTGGCTACACCCGACTGCGCGCTTTTTTGTTTTCCCCCAAGTTCTTTTTTTTTAGATTTTTTTTTTGGGCCGCTCACAGCACACGGCAATTGGCAATTGTTGGGGGAATTATTTGCCGTAGGATTATTTTGCAGTTGTGTTTGTTCTGCTCGCTGTTCTGCGCTTCAAGATCTGTTGTTTTGTACATTGAAGAGTTGGAAATGAGAAATGAGTCCCTGTGGTGAATTCCCGTGATCGGCTCCGTAAAGAATACTCCCACGATGTTGCGCGAAGAGCTGCCTACATGTCCTGCATCCGAAAAAAGTGGGATTGTGCGGCAGTCTGTGCAATTTTCCGAAAGATCAGATGGGTCAGGGCCAATGACTGGCTGCAATTCCTGTAGAACATTTACGGGCACCTCGAAAAGCGGACGCTACCCGATTTATATGCTCCTCACATTTTGTGGAAAGTGATTACATTGAGTTTGCAGGTGGCTAAAAGGAAATTTCATAACATTTAGTTCAACGACGTTTCGTCCACATTTGTTTTAGTGATAAGTGTAATAAACGAATTTTAAACATCGAAAAATGCTCGACACACAAAAAAAGAAAAACAGTACGGCTACATTTGGGATTGAACCTGAGCTCACTGCGTGTGAAGCGGACACCTTTCCACTGAGCTACTGGGGCAACTCCCGTTCGTAGTAATGAAGCCGGTCGACTGTAGGTTGGAAAGTGAAAGTTTGCTGCCGATTTCTCTCCAACAAAAGCGCTCCTGGGTCGAAGTCGGGCACCACTACGCATTGGTGACATTCGCACCTAGTAAAGAAATCGTACGCGTGCATATTCAACTCGAAGCACGCACTTCGTGCTTGACGATTGCGCGAGTGATGTCTTCAGCCACGAGAAGGGGGCGACGGGCGACGTTTTCGCGCAAATCGGCTTGGTGGTCGGGGATGGCGTACCGGATGAATACCGATACGTTTGATCGGTACAAAATCCCTCGTTCATAAGAAGACAGAATTCGCCGGTAACGCGAACGACAGCTCTGATGTAGAGGTCCCACGCCGTCGTTCGCTGTCATCGCCGTTTAGCCCGCGAGCACCGCGAGTCCCGCGATATGCGAAACGACGCCATGCTGAGAGTTACACAGTGAACGCAGAGAAGTCTTCCGGTTCTCTGTTAATTTTTTTTTTTGAAATCAACGCATTTGCAGTGCCTAAACGCCACAAAAAAAAAATCTGTTTAATTTTTTTTTTCTATTTTAATATTCAATGGTCCACGAATTTGACTAAATTTGGTGGTTGTGTCTAGACCTTAGAAAATGGCCCGTGACCACGGAAATGAGTGAGTGCGACTCAAACTGGGCAGTTTTCGGTCGGCGGTTTTCGGGCGGAAAGAAACCAAATTCGAGCCGCAAAATCTGTTCTGGGTAGTTGGGCTCTCATACGTCACGTACAACTAAAAACCTCGCCGAGTATAAATGCCCTGTCAGTGTCCCTTTAAAAACTTACCAATACTCTTCCTGGCGTCCTTAATTTTAGTATCGTTTTTCACGGACGATATCATCAGCGACCTATATGCATACTTCAATGCTTAAATTGTACGCGGTGCAGACTTTCTGCTGACTCGAACTATGCAAGAATCTTGATTTTTCAAGATTGTTTATTACATTGAAACATAACGATTTTTGTTAATGGCAGGGTATATAAATGATGACTTTTTGTGATGCAGGTCTTTTTGTGATATAATAAAGCAGGCATTTCTTAAGGTGAGCAGTTCATGACACTTTTTTTACATGGGGATGGCATACCAACTACGAGCTACCTAAGAAAAAAAATTCAAATATTTTTGATATTATAATTTCTAAATATCTACCATAGACTTTGGTGCGAAAAACGATACCTTATTATTTAATCCTGTCTGGTTTTAAGGTTTTAGTCCAGTTAGTTCAACTGAAACTCGCCGTTTTTCAAGTCCTTTTAATCGGTACACCGGATATACAGAGGCAATAAGAAACATATAATATGCTCAATTAGACTCGAGGGTGCCATTATGTTTCAACATATGAGATAGTCTGCTGCATGTTATTTAAAAGCAAGCTTAGGAAGGAAATTAAGCATAACGTCGTTTTTGTTTTTAATTGGATCCTTATAATATTTGGAAGTGGCGACCGAATACCTCTAACTCCGTTTTCTTCTTTAATTGAAATTTATTACGGTAAGAATTCGTATTTTAATTTCAATTAAAAGTGTTCAGCTTTCAACAAAGCGCAAAGTTAGAAAATATTTTTTGTTGTTGTTTCTGAAAAAACTTGCGTTTCAAGCTTTACTTTTCAATAAAAGAAAATTGCGAGATGTCGCATCATTTGTTTGAAAGTTGCATCATTACAAAATTTCGATTGGGAACGCATTGAAGGCCTCTAGTTGATATTTGCATTTTAATAGACGATTGAAAGGTGTAATGGTCCATACGACAATGCTTGATTGCCCTGCGAAATTCCCTCAGGTTTGAGTGAGATCGCACAAAATTAAGAACTGGTTGATTTTTCAAAGGATATTTCTTTCTACATATATGAGCTCCTATTTCTGAAGAAAACTGCCCGCTCAATACTGCACTTCTGACCGGTTTGTAGGTAAACGCAAAGCATGTTTGTTCATACGATTCTCCCCCCTTTCAATCCTCTGCTACAATGCCTTTCTACCATCACCTCCATCTGTCTTTGTTAAATCGCCTATTGGCGGCTTCTTTTCTTGTCTCAACGCCCACCTACATCCTAGGGTGTCGGTTAGATTGGGCAAGATATCTTTTTTTTATTTCTGCTTTTTTCTTCAGCTACGGGAATATTTTCTACGGGCGTTTACGGAACTAGTGATAATATAGGATAAGTTTCGTCGCATCTGGCCTCCGCTATAGGGTTGCAGTCTGTTTAAGCATTTCGTTGGTCATTTGGCATAATGATCCTTTAGGAATGCTGCAACATATTGTGTCAAACACCAGGGACTTGACATCAATCAAGAAATTCGAAATTATTAACGTTGATGATCGTCTTCAACGCTGCTTGGAGATTGTCATCTAAAACAAATATGGAGCGCCTGAAAATAGAGCGTTTCATTTGATGAGCACGAAATACCCAACTTCAACAAAGCAATCTTGACATTTTTTTGTTTGCTAATTTGACAGTTTGTTTGTAAACAGTCATCAACGACAACACTATTAAATTTTTTATTTTCGCTCGGAGATTGAAGATTTTGTATCCATTAAAAACGAGGTTGTCTAAAATTCCATGCTAGCGGAAACTGGCCACCTTCATGACTACGCGAGATCCCGCGAATTATTGTTTTTCGGAGTAGTGAGGCACGCACTTTGTCAACGAGAACAGGAATCGTCAACATTACCTTTGACTGTAGCGTAAACACTCCATATAAAATAAGCTACCATCCAAGGTCCAGCTCGAGAGTGTCCATGGTGACACCGGTGCATAGTAGAGTATGTTAGAGCACTTCTCTTATGAAGTACACAAAACCAAAAGAGCTCTGAGATGCCAGAAGTTTTAGTATTCGATGAGACCCGTCAACAGATACGCAACTGCAGCTATCACAGGTATTCTAGCCAATGACGACAATTTACAATGACGCGATCGAAATTCCTTCTGGGCAAGGTGACGGAACAATCATCAATCAGATCACGTGGCGAAACCACTAAAACATACACAACATTGTCAAATGAAACGCACATGTCTACGGCTGATGCACGGTTATATCTAAATTGACATGTGTGAACTAAAATCTTTTGCTGTTAGAGCGGACACATATGTTAGGATTTTTTAAGTTTGCTAAGAATAGAACGTAGGAACCAATTTTTTACAGACGTTTTGCCGGAAGGTGAAAACTGCGCATTGTCTGTAAGAACTGAGCAGCTTCAGCGGGTCTCCCCGATTAAAAGATCAACAGAAAGTTTTGGTGGTCCATAAAACTTTCTTGATGACCTATCAGACCTTTCTCATGGACCATCAAACCTTCTTAATGGACCAGCACACTTTCTTGACGGACCATCACACATTCTTGATCGTCCAAAAGACCCTCTTTGTTGGCAAAACAGACCTTTTTGATGGCCCTTCAGACTTATTTGATGGTCTGACAGGCTTACTTGATGGTGTCTGATGGGCCATCAAACATGTTCTGATGGTGGCTGATGGACCATTAAGGGCTTATGTTTGTAGATCAGAGACCATTATAACGATTCTTGTAGTGACTGACGAACCATCGAAATGTTTTGATGTTGCATAAATGAGACCATCAGGATATCTAGATAAACTATCAGAACACAAAAAGTCTGATGGTGCTTCTCATGATATATTTGGCGACCCTATTGAAAATTCCATCAAGCTACGTAATTTGGGACACTGACTGCCAGTCAACAGCGTTGGTGGAACGTGATGGACCATCAGACGTCATCTGATGGTCCATCAGATGACGTCTGACTGCTACTGCCAAGGGAATTTCATCAACAAGGGCAGCATTTATATAAGAGTAAAGCTATACGCATTCATAAATATCGCCAAATGCCTCGATAAAACAAAATGTTCGAAAAAACAAAAAAAAAAATAAAAAAAAAGCACCACCGCGCATCGAACCCGCGACCACATGCGTACAAATCGGATATCTTAACCGCTATGCTACGCCACCGTTAGAGAAATTCGATTTGACTATTCGTTTTATACGAAATGCTTTGGCTGCAAATGCAGTTAAGTCGTCAGCATGTTATGCAAAGCACACGTACATCACTCGCCGTACTTCAGTTCTACTCACCTGCCATGTAGAGTACTTTCGCGTCGTAGGACGATCCTTTTGTTCGCGCATCACCGGCCCAGTAGACCTGGTACACCCTGTCGTCTTCAACTACACCGCTAAAGTCCCTTACATCGTCGGAACTCACAACAGGCTGGGTCTTGTCGAGTAGAAATTCTACTAAAACATAAGACATTGTAGAGCCCGGGCAGGATCGACAGGTTGGAGCGAGCGGGCAAACAAAACGAGTCGAGAGCGATCGTTCATGAAAGCTCGGCGAAGCCTCTATGGGCGAAGCGAAGTGCGAAGTGTCGTGTTCGGCGCTTTGGCGGGCTTCTGATCAAGGTTGTCGGTCGGTTGCGTGTCATATCTCTAACGTCAGCGGTTTTATGGGCTCACGTCCCAAAATCGTTTTCTCGTGCATAGATTACTTTTCGTATTAATAGATTTGACGAAATAGTGGTATCCGAACGAACTTTACGTCCTTTGACCGTACGTCTGTCTGCACGTCAAAGCTTTCTGACGTACAGTCAGAGACAATCGATGTACAGTCAGAATCACCACCAAGACATCCTGATGGCATTTCGCGGCGGCCGACTGCCACCAGAAAACCATCAGAAAGCCGACAAGCGGGGTCTGACTGGAGTTTGACTGTCGGTCAGAGTAACTTGTTGGCCAATCAGACATGCTTGACGTACAGTCAGGCACAGTCAGCGGTCCACTAGAAAACATTGACTGCCAAACAGGGTTACATTGATGGATTTTTCCTTCGGGGATGCAAAGAACCTAACTATATTCGGGAGGTTCCAGCAGTGGCCTAGAGGAGGCGCTACTGATCTCCCGTCGTCGTGCATGCGTGAATTACATTCGGTGTAGAAAGCTGACAGCTTCGTGGCCCGAAAATAATGTGTTCAATTCGTAATATTCCGCCTCAACAATTGTCCTAGTACACTCGAAGGGTGATGAAGACACCTTATAGATTCAGGTATGTTTTTCCAACCATAGCTTTGTTTTGAATTGTGTTTCTGTTCGTTGGTGAAACAATTTGTTAATCTGCTTTTCTGTCAAGTGGATCATGTTTACGTCCTAAGTGGCAAAGAATGTACCAAAAAACCGCACTTTGCTTGATAGTAAATTCATGTACTAGGCGTACGTGTGCGGTGAACTAAATGTTTGCGACAACAAATGTTTGCAAAGCCGCGAATGCGGTAATACGAGGCTTACAGTATTCTCGGGCCGATGTGGTTTTGTGTATTCGTCGCTGTCACACGAAGCCCTCGTGCCCAGTATCGACGATGGGGAAAAAGTGTAAATAGCCACGCAACGGACACCGATAGAGTTGCTGCTCGTCGTAGAGTCTCGAAAGCGGCGAGTGAATTAATCGCATTTTCTATTTCTTTTGTTTTTGTTGTTTAATAATTCAACGTTCAAGTCTTCGAAATAGAAATATTAACCTTCCATGACCAAAATACAAACTTTATTTCAGGCTTCTACGGGGATTGCGGAAGGTACCCTAAAGCTCCCGTGTTCCTTTTTTGAAATCATAATGGGCGAAGAATAAAGTTTATAGTGGACGCTAATGAATTATATTTTTTTTTCGCCGGTACATATGTCTGATTAGAAATTCAAACCGGAAATTAGACAAACAGACCATCAAACCATTAGGCCGTCAGATGTCCCCATATACCACAGATCATTGCACCATCACACCATTAAGCCATCAGTATCCCAAAATACGACAGACTATAAAACCATCACACTACCAGGCCATCAGACCATCAATGTCCCAAAATACGACACACCATCAGCCTGATGAATCCTCAGAAATTTTTTTATGGTTCTTTTTGATAGGATCTCATTTAGCGTGAACTTTTTTTTTTTTCTAGGATAGTGTTTGAATTTTTTTTTCACGCTTACAATGCTTAAGTGCATTCATTTCGAGTAACAGGACAGCCGGTTACGACTCAACCGGACTTAGCAACACGTACTAGATAACAAAGCCATTGTGCTGTATGAGATGACGTCATCAGCGAAGGCCAACTCTGGTCACAGATCGGACACGCCGATTGCGTCACCGTTCGGCTCAAACATGACTCAAAGCCGAGTGGTGACGCAACACTCGTTTCCAATCTGCGTCCAGCGCTGGTCTTTGCCGGTGAGGCAAGAAGGGCAGCACTACGGCCTTGTCTTCTGGGCGGTGTTGGCCTTAGAGGCGTACAGCGACGCAATCTCTTCCTCATCATTACTGAACACACACATTTAGCCGAGTCGCGATATGGAAGACAACCACGGCGAGTTTCAGCTTGTCATCCCAAGCATTATGCACACTCACTCTGTGGAAAGTGCGAATCCAGCAGTCATTACATTCGCTTCAACACCGGCGAAGGTAGGAGAATCACACTCACGGCAAGAAACAGGGATTAAGTAAATACCGGGGCGTACCTACTTGATCACCGACGGACATGACGGGAATGAATAGCAGACGATTGCTTCAAAGAAGCGTAATGAAAAGGCGTGCAGAGCTGGGCAGAGGAGGATCAAACCTCCGCCGAGATATGTTAGGTTGTTATATGGATCGAAGGCAAAGGGAGGGATTTAAATGTTTCGTTCAAAAATCATCAGCCATTCCCATTTGTGAAGGTGGATGGCTAATTTAGCCGATGACAGCAAGCACCCAGACAATAGGCGCGGCGACGATAACGTTTTGGTGCTGCTTGAGTTACGTCACTGGTTCGTGGCGTCGCCTGCATTAGGACTTATTGTGAAGAAGAGTGTAGCTGCCTTAAAGGGACACTGACACCTACCCATAATTTATTTTAGAGCGCAGCTCCTAGGCGCCCGTTTCCGGCTTGAGCGGCGTCGCCGTCGGCATCGGCGTAACAGCGCGCGTTGCATTATGGGAATAATTCTAGTGAGCGTAACCGCGCGTGGCATTATGAGAAAATTTCTCCGCTAAAATTAGCAGGGAAATTTTTGCCAAATTTAGCGGGAAATTTAGCGTAAAGCTTCCGCTAAATGGGAGGGAAGCAGGAGAGGAGGAGGGGAGGGTACGGAGGTGAAGGAGGGGCATACCCTCTGCTTCGTACCCTCTTGTCCTCCTCCTCAAGAGCTGCACGCGAATTCGGCATTACAGAGAACTGTAAACGTCTTTAATTTTTTTATCTTTTTTTAGGCGATTCATTTTGGTGTAAGAAGACTACCTAATAAATATGTTGCTACAGCGTCATGTATATTTTTAATAAAGTAAAAAAAAACACAACTGCTCGAAACCGAAACCCGACTGCGGTGGAAGGAGAAATATGGAGGGGAAAAGTGTTGCAAAATCACGTGGCTGTGCAACTTTTTGTTTTTTTCAATAAACATTTTTGCAGCTTTAAGAAACCGCAAAAAAAAATTAAAAAATCATTTTTTTTATATTGAGTGTGTGCTTTCAATGGCCCACGACTTTTTTTTACTTTTGGTGGTTGTGTCTAAACCATAGAAAACGGCACGTGTCCACAGAGAAGAAAGTGAGCGCGACACAAACCGGCCAGTGCTCGATCGGCGGTTTTTGGGTTCAAAGAAACCGAATTTTGAGCCACAAAATGTGTTCTGAGCAGTTGGCCTTTTATATATCATGTAAAATAAAAACCTTAGTGAGCATAAATAACCTGTTAGTGTCCATTTAAATCCGAAGAAACTTTTTTTTTTGCACTTGTCACATAAGGGGCCTCCTCAGTCAAACAGATTTTGGTTATGCTTGGCGCATTTGCGATTCCAAACTCTAAAATATGCAATACGAACAAATATGGCTACTGTGACGATGTCCAGATTGTTCACTCACGGACAGGGAAGAGGTGAGAGTGAGACCAACGCTACTCGCGTCGTTCGTGGTAGAAACCACAGCCACGACGAGGGTGGTCAACACGATGGCGAAGCCGACGATGCCGACCAGTGCCCGGCTGACCCTGGAGCAGCACATCCAGGCGTTGTAGGCCAGCATGCTGGAGTCCACGAGGCGACAGAAGTAGCCGCAGAAGCGTTCCACCATATCGTAGGACCGGACGCTGCTCAGAGAGTCCACGGTCTCCGTGACGTGTTGTAGCACTCTTGACATGAGCGCGCCTTCTACGAAGCGGGCATTGTTGGTGGCCCGGATGATGAGATGCTGCTCGAAACCAACGCGAAAAGGGGAATAATCAGTTCGCGTACGAGCCGGGAGATACTATGGTCACTAAACTCCGTTTCAACTTACGTCCAACCGAGGCCCACGCTACCATCCATTACATCCAACGTTACTCAAACACTCAGTTGGGAAACTCGCCCTTGAAATCCGGACCGCTCGCGTCCACCGAGACCAAACTAAATACGATAATAGCGCCACCCTTTAGCGACTTGTCAAAACATGAAAGTTCTTTTATATTGCTACTGCGAAATGCCAGTGCGCGATGGCGCCACCGGCCCTTGCGCGACACAACCTGAACCAATACGTGCAGACGTGCAGTTCCTGAAGTGGCCGCTGCAGGAGAAATGGCGGCGTTGCGATCGCCATTAGTTCTCTTCTCGGGTACGGATCGAAGCCACTTTTCATGTGAATGCATTAACTGTCCCATGGAGCAAACCGACGTCATCAGCTTTGAAGCAGGGACTCAAGCCGAAAAATTTAACGTTTGGGTTACGGTTACGGTTACCACTTCCTGGTGATAACGGTTTCGTATCGTTTTTTTTACGGTTTCGGTTACCGGTTGCACTTTTTTCAAATTCATTTATTTCGGTTTTTTAGCAATTTGTTCAATTAAAATGCTAGGGCAGCCGTTTGATAATAAACTGTCTAAAGTAGTCCTAGATCCAAAAAAGGCAACATTCAAGGAAGTTTGAAATGTCTTAATACTTCTAATTTGTCGAAAGTTGCACATGTTTCTAGCTCCACCGCGTGTTCACTACATCTACTTGAATTATATACTATGATGCCCGAGCATACATGTTACTTCCACCACTCAGAAATCATTGCATTCTATGTAATAAAAATGTTGTTCGGCAGTGTTTGTAAACAACCCTAACAAAGTTCCCATTGGCTGCTGGAAGAACCATTCGCACCTTTTCGTCGCCATAGTTTATTCAACCTAATACGTGCAGACGAGTCTTCGCCCACACTGAAGGAAGGAACAAAACTATAGCCATGCATCCTTTAATAAGATACTGCTAAATTAAATAAAGTAATACAATTGAGAGCTGGGCTAGTTGGTGAAAGTCAAACATAATGTAAACGCAATAGCCCGAACAAGAAAGACTAAGGAGTGGGACGAACAGCACAGTAACAACACAGAAAGCTGTAAAAATATGTCATGTGTTGATTGTTCGTTTCCATGGTGTTCGTTCTTGTGCCATGCTACACCTTCGTCATGTTTTCTATTTCTAAGCTATTGCCTATGGTTATCCAAGCGCACGTTTCTCGCAGGCCGATTCCGTGTGCATTTATATATAAAAAAATGGTGCATTTCTATATAAAAAAAATAAAAAAGGTGCGGACGCAAAAAATGTAAACAAAGTGCGAACGTACATTATATATATATATACTTGAAAATATGCAGATGAATGAACAGTACTTCATAGAATTAATTAATGTTAACCGCTGAAAGCCAAAATAAACGGCGGCGCCAGGATTTGAGCTCTGGGCCTCCTTGTGTCCGGTCGGGTGTGATTATATTATTATATTATAGTATAGTATAATATATGGGCGGCGGGATACTTGGCCTTTCACATTTCTCTTTATGACTCTGGGTTTTTTCTCCTTCGTCCCCTGTTAAACAGAGTTTTAGACTAAATTCCTCTTTCACCCAATTGACTTCCCTTTCTTCTGCGTGTTAGGTGGACTTTGCCGCACTGCCCACCGCTCCACCTACCCTCTCTACCCGACAGCGCATGGGCAGATGCCTCCGAAATCTGTTTTGGAGTATTTGTAGGGACTGTGCGCAGGCAATCATAGCTCCTCTGCCGAGGCCAATACGCCTCTGGGAAGGACTCGCCGTGTTCTGGTGCGCGTGCAATGGCGAGAAAGGGACTCTTCCTCACACGGACAACACAGCTTTTGCTTTAGCGCTGCACCGCAGCCATGAACGAGCTTTGTCTTGGGCTAATGCCAGTGGCGTATCTCTTATTTTCTTAATTAAGATATGTCAATAAATTGGGTACCGTCGGTCATGAGCCCCGTTGACCTGCCGTTGCGCGCTTGCCGTTGCGAGTGCGAGCCGGCGGGCCATCGAGTCCTCGTGCTATCGGCGCGAGACATATTTTCCTTCTCGTGCTGAGGGCGGCGGAAGGATCGAGGAGTCGTCAGAAAGGATTCCCGAGGTTTTTCAATATATGACAATAAAGAAATTAAGAAAAATGACACTGGCAATAGCCAAAGGCAAAGCTCGCTCATGGCCACGGCGCAGCGCGAGAGCCGAAGCTCTCTTCTCCGTGTGTAGAAGAGTCCCTTTCTCGGAAATACACGCGCACCCCAACACGGTGAGTTCTTCCCGGAGGTATATTGACCTCGGCAGAGGGGCCGTCATTGGCTGGGCACAGTCCCCAACATCTACGTAGTAGCCAACTCCATGCGCTGTTGGGTAGCAGGGGGAAGGGGGAGCGGTTCGCAATGCTGTAAAGTCGACCAAACGCGCAAAGAAAAGGAAGTCAGTTGGGCGAAAAGGAATTTCATCTCAAACTTTGCCAAACAGGGGATGAAGAAGGAAAAAACCCAGAGCCACAGAGAGAAAAGTAAGATGCCAAGTAGCCCGCCGCCCCCTGGAGCGCCTTGAGGGGAAGCGGACGCTCCAGCGAGCGAAGGGCACAAGGAATGACTCAGAGCCGTTCTGGCGCGTGCGAAATGGTGTAATCGACTGTGTCGAGCCTGAACCCAAGGAAACCCACGCGTCGCGTGGGCTCTGCCCGTGTCTCTTAGGCTTAAGCGAACTCCCGACCGCAGCAAGTGCTCTGCGAAGAGGCGCACCGTAGACGCCAACTTGTCTGGGTCAGGATGGGCGCACAAGAAGTTGTCTATGTGAGACCAAGCCCAGAGCCCAAGCGCGCGCATTTCCCTGGCAACGGTTGTTGCCAAGAGATGCTTGTAAAATGGCACCGGGTGTATCACGTAGGGCATACTGCAAAAACGGTAGTAACTGCGGCCTACTATAAATGTGGTCAGGTTACCAGAGGAAGGATGAATCGTAATATGGAAAAAGGTCTCGGCAATGGTCGAGCTTCACCATATACGCTTTGGGCGGGAGGGGATTTGCTTTGATGGCCTGGGGTAAGCTGAAAAAGGCGGAACTTAGGTGCCTGGAGGTAAGGAGTCAGTGCGGCGCAGTGTAAAACTAACCGGGACCCCATGGCTGACTGGGATACGGAGAAGACAGGGTTGCGGTTGTGGGCGGTTCTTTAACACCCCTTCCTCAAGTGGACACGACACTCGCTCTAGGTTAACTGTTTATTAGCCCAACAATGTTTACGAGGCAAGCCTTACGTCAATGTCCACGCGGTCAGCGGGTGGCGCGCAAACGCCGTCATGGGTTGGCTTCCCGATGATCTCGCGGCAGGCAAACGTCGTTCATGGGAAGCTGTGGTTCCGGGCAAGTGGCCGTGTTGGTTTTGACGGGCACTGTCATCCGGGGGGGGGGGGCGTAGCTCCTGGCACGTCGCTGGCTTGCGGCGGCAATCAAAACACCATGGTGCAGAAGCCAGGCAGTCATCTTCCATCGGGGGCCGCAGTTCCGGGAAGGCCGCAATTCCGCGGTCAAGAAGCTAGGCATCCGTTGTCGTTCGTCCCGCGCAGACGAGAGCAGTAACCGTCGTCTCCCAGTCTCTTTTGTAGCTTGAAATCCTCGGGCAGCGCCGCTGTGGCCACGAGATTGTCCACTTCGGCAACGTCCTTCGGTGTTATCGCCACATAGCGTCAGCAACGCACGATGCGGTGGGAAGGAACACCATGGGTTCCCACAAGGTACGGACCACGTGAGGAGCGTTCGATGGTGCCACCATGTTGGCTACAGTGGCATTGATCGTTGGGACTTGGTCAGGGAGAGGGGAGTGGGCCGTGTAGCAAGAAGCCTTTGTGCAGCGAATGGAAAGTGCGCCGAAGTCGGCTGGTCCATGAAAACTACATTCTCACTAAACACTGCCCAGTCGACTTGAGGTGCCTGCTGGGTCGGGTGGACAAGCGGCGGAGGTCCCGTCGTTTCTGACTTGTAGGCAGCGCTACCAAGGTCCAACTCAGAGTCTTTGACGTCGTTTTGTTTGTTTGTAGTGTATCCCTTAGAAATTAAAGATTAAAACAGCGCAAGGACACGGACAAGAACAAGAAGGTCCGTGCCCTTGCGCTGTTTTAATCTTTAATCATGAAATACCAACTAGCCCAAACTTCTACTTTAGTATTCCTTAGTGTTGGTGTGGTTTTCCGCCTAGCCATCGTACAGATCGCGACACTGTTAGCGCGAACACGACATCGGCGCATATTCGCATTTTATTTCTGCATAGTATCAGCGAGCACGAAATTTTATTGCTTACGTTACAGAGCTAAATGAGCTCCTTCCGTAGCAATAATAACTTGGATGACATTTCTTGGTTTCATAGAGAAAAACTGGAAAAACCGGCGATCGCTTGTTCGCGCTAACAGTGTCGCGCTCTGTACGTGTCGAAGGGGTCGTCATCGGCGTGGGGCTCGACGTGGGGCTCGATGACACTGTCGGTCCTGCTTAGCCACTTCAGGATTCGCTCGGCGGCGGTGACCGTCGAGTCCGGATCCAATGGGTCGTTTTCTTCGGTCCAAGATCAAACACGGGCAAGGTCGGCCGAGACGCTAGCCTTGCAAAATGCATGGGCGAGAACGTCCTCGACCAGGAAAACGCCCAGGAGTGTCGAGGAGACGACTGTGCCGTCGTTGACGGCACTGGTGGGTCTCGAAGACTCAGGGTAGCTGCCGGACTCAGTTAGGACTAGGGGACGCGGACGCCGCACGTCTCGCGCGACCACGAGTGTGCGGCGTCCGCGTCGAGGCTGGTTGGGCACCTGGTCGGGGGGCCTTCTGAAAACCTCGAACTCGAGCCTGAACGTCTGGGATAGGATAGCCGTCCTCCAGTTCCCCCTGGCGACAACGTGGAAGAGTTTCAGTCTATCGAAAATGAGGTGCTTGCGCTTGGGGAGCATGGCATCCATGGCATCCCAGTAGAACCGATGCGGGTGGAGATGCCGGATCTCATGGACATCTTTCGTGGACAAACTTCTGATGTTCTGAGTAAAGTCGCACAGAATGCCGTTGGCCTGACGGACCCTCACGACGGAAATGGGCGGTAACGGCTCCACCGGAGGTTGTCAGATCGCGTTGGTGGCTCCGGTAGAAGTGATTCCCCTAGAACCCATACCACTGGCGGAAGCTGGGCGAGGGCTCCGGCGATGCTCGAAGCGATCTCTTGGCACATCTGTGGATGTTCGAGCTCGCCGTGCCGACGTTCAAATAGCTCTCGTTCAGAATTCTGCGACAGGGACTGCTGAGATTGCTGGCCGTGTGGGGGGAGGCCGGCCAGGGCATCCACGATTGAAAGCGGGGCAGCTCCCAAGGTTGAGGCGAAGGAGGCAGAAATGGCATTCCCTGTCTGTTGGACGAGGGCGGCTCCGTCATCGGCGGCCAAGTGCGGTGGCGCTTTCGACGACGAGGCATCCTTTCCTTGGCTTTTTCTCTTGTTGTGCTGAGATGCATGGCGATGCCGGCGGCTGCCACGCATACAAAACGCCAATGTCATGCCTCTGACATTTTCTTTTCTCTTTTTCTGTTGTTTCAAAATTGTCACTCGCGACAGGTTTCAGACTAAATGAATACCAGGTTTTCTTTTCCGCCAGCTCTGCATGATGGTCAATTTACCTCGTTTCTTCATGCAGGCTACTGCATGTCAGGAACATCGGTGGTTTTGATGGAACCGAGTTGAATGGACATCTGAGAATTCTAACATGCAGCGATGTAGGAGTGTGGCAGATTTACAAGTAGACTTTTTTATTATAAGCATGACCACTGATTTCAACTAAGTATTCTTAATCGTAAAGTTAGATGTAACGGAAATGTATTACCGGGCGCACCACTCGCTGACAATAACTCTGTCAAATGGCCACGACGTTTCAAGATCACTCCTCCAGGTCATACTTGAAAAAAACTAATATTTCTATTTTTCGGTTAATATTGGTTAAAATCGGTGACCGGTAAATAATTCACAGTTACGGTTACGGTTACGGTTTTTATAACTTTCAGATAACGGTTTCGTTCCGGTTCCGGTTACTGAAAAAATTTTGTTTCTAAACGGGTTTTGGTTTCGGTTACGGTAGCAGTTTGAGTCCCTGCTTCGAAGCCGCGCCAGACGTGCCCTTCAACTGTCTCAACGTCGTCTGTAGCAGAAATATGATAGATAGGCCCCCATTGGCTGGCGCGCGTCATCAAAGAACGAGGCTCCCATTGGATCTCGTGCTGCGTAGTTCCAAGAAAGACCACCAGAGAAGCCCTTTCCGTGGCGGCGCAGGGCACGCAGCGACCAGGCCGCCGGTAAGAGGGTGCGGTGGCCGACGGTGACGGCAGAGTCTGTTCGAGCAAACTCCGGAGCGGGTGTATGGCCGAGCGCGGCACGGCCACTTGATGAGAGCGCGCTCTGGGCCGTCGGCCGGCGAAACATGGCCGTCCATGCCACCACGCCGCAGACAAACTAGGGGAGCGGAATAACGGCATTCGTGCTTTCGCATTCACAACTAATAGAACGTGCTTAAGTGTCCTCGGACTTTTTCAAAGCAGGCTCTATGGCAGTTTCCCAATGGAGTTGTTCTAGCAACGTTCGTTAATGCAACTAAACGGTGCGGAAAGTGAATCGTCATGGTGCTCCCAATTTACGTGCCTTTGCGATGGCGGGCTATCCCAATCGCCCACAACGCGGCCAAATTCTAGGTTTTTTTTTTTTGTTGTTGTTGCTTTAGCAGGTCATACCAAACGCACAAAACGGACGAGCGAAATGACAATGCCCATTCTGGAGCTGCTTGAACGATTTTATTGAATCGTTGGCTATGGTCGGACTTGACGTGAAACGGTGTACAAGAACTGAAGGCAAGCGAGGCGTGTCAAGCCTAGCGCATCTCTTAATCGCTCCTCTGCTAATGAGATTTCTGCGTAACTCAATGAACACCAAAAAACAAATCACAAAGCAAGAAGCAGGACCGTAATCAGTAACGCCCTGCGTCTATCCAGCTGTTATTGAGTCCCTAGAATTTCGGCGGCACACACATGCGGTTCCATCTCGTGAGCCAAGATTTGCCTCGTCGTTACTGGCAGTACTGGACTCGCCGAGAGCCGACCCATGGGCAGGCATTACCGGTATAGAGGAAGTCATTGTTTGGCCAATCGCAAATGCTAACTGCTGCGACGCTTTAAGTGGTGCACGTCGGTAAAGAATATTATGATCATTGTGATACATTTTGAACGTCACCTATAGAGCGCGTAGGCATGTGCTCTAGTAGTGGTTACAGTGGTTACAAAAAAGGTGACAACTGTTAATTTTTGCTTCATGTATTGAGAGTCAACTGCTTGGTAGCTCACTTAGGGTGTCCCTCTAGTCTATGAGATGTACCAGGATTGAATTCCAGACTAGGTATATTTTTTCAGCTGCCAACCTAGAGGGCGCGAGGGGAGCTTAGTTTTAGGAGCAAGTCAACATTATTTTTGTGAGATTCTTCTCCATCACGGACACTTTCTCTAGATTGTTTTATATAACTTTGAGGTGTGTTGACATACCATTCCGAAGACAAAGATGACGGCTCCCACACCGCCTATTCCGAGAACTACAGGACTCTGGGTTGCGACGACGGACAGCTTGGAGATGGCCAGGAGGGCGTTCTGGATAGACGTCTTCAGAGTGACGTAGTAGCGGACGTCGATCATATCAAAGTCGATCGAGAACCTGTTCAACACCCTTCCTCGAGGCGTCGAGTCGAAGAAGCTAACGGGGCTGGACAGGACATGACTCAGCATGTCATAGTGCAGGGCCCGGGAAAGTTGCCGGGTGCTCACAGCCAGCAGGGCACCGCCAGAACACCGGAAAAGCACTGCGATGAGGAAAGAGCATCCCGGTTACTGAGCCCTACGCAACACTAATAAAAATAAGCCTGCCGAAAATTATAATTTGGCAGTCGCCTTTAGAGCGTTAATTCAGGTCCTGGCAAAAGAGGAAGGTTCTCAAAATTTGTCCTCACAAACTTCACACAGAACCTCCCGGTAACTCCAAATTGGCACTAGCAGAATTGCTAAGAAGGTATTAAAGGAAACACAGGCTTCAGCTTGCTGACCTTTCAGACGAAATTATTGGAAATATCGAGTTTTTATTTTAAAGATACTAAACAAAGTTATATTTTCATGCAACGTTTTTCACTGGTAGCGTTTAATGCACTGTACTCATACTACTTTTCATTCAAGACTGGACACGAAAGACGCAGCATAATTTCCGGAGAGGGCATGGCTTCTCCTTTTCTTATTAATCTCTTGTAAGCCGCTATTTGCTAAATATTGAAGTAAATTTTTAATCGACGTTAAGAAGAATGTCAATATTTGTGAAATTAACGGATTGTTTTTTTTTTCCTGCCACCACGAGAGAACAGAACACGACAAAACACTAGGCGACAAACCAGCACCTTCGAAACATAATTCGTCAAAACACCACCGCGTCAATACACCACAGTGACATAACAGCACGAGTCAAAACAGCAGGCGAACAAACAGTACGGCGTCAAAACAGCAGAGCGACAAAAGAGCATCGGGCAAAACAGCAGGCGACAAAACCTCGCATCAGCGAAACAGCGCTCACGTAAATGCGTGCATGTGATTTCGCTCTATGACACACTTTTAGCAGCACGCGCCTGAATTAAGTACCTGCTGCTAACGTGCTGAGCATATCATGTCTATGGACGTTGTAATTTATTATCCACCGTTTTATGACTTTGTAGTACTACTTACGCCTATTATATTTTATTGCATATTTATAGCTTTTCGTGCATGTTCCAGTAATATAAAAAACAAACTTCACACCGCTCACACCGTAAGCCACTTTCAATTTCGTTTCTTGATAAAAACGAATGCTCGATTTTCGCAGAATCTAAAGACATCTAGGACCATGTCAGCAACCAGGATGACACCACGTCATCGTTGTTTAAGTACTTCAGCGTACGTCTATTGGCGTACCCTGCGTGAGAAACGGCACCGAGCTAGGAGGCACACTTTAACGGCAGAGGCGATGGAACCTCAAGCAACGACGCTCACGCCGGATTGGCCGGTCGGCTACGCGTGGTAACTGAAATTTTGGATTCGGACGGCGCGTGTGCCACTCAGGAGCGTGTTAAAAGGATACTGAAGCAAAAAATTTTTTTCGCGAAATAAGGCCGCAGAGGCGTTGAACCGGACGCCACGGACTCCAAAACAACACTCATATATCGATATTTCAAACGGATGGCCATACTTTTGGAAAAGAAGGGCGCGATCAGGCGAGGTCTTGGACTTCTTTGCCCTCCGGGAGAATTTGAGAATGAGGGAGAGCGGCTTTGCTTCCTTCTCTGCTCCTCGCTTCGATCCACCAGTTCGAAGGGACGAACGAGGAGGAGAGGGAATGGATATCGTAACGTGACTTGTCTCGTCGGCCTCGTCGGCCGTGTTCAGTCGCGCATTTCTTTTCCAAAAAAGCAGCGATCCGTTAGAGATACCGCTATGTGAGTGAAGTTTTTTGGGGTTTGGCAGCGTCCCGCCTATCTGTCCAGCATTGTTTTGTGAGGTCGAAATTTCGGTTTAGTATCCTTTTAATCCATCCCCATTCATTTGACGCGGCGAAAGTATGCGGTTGCTAATTACAAAATTATTAACCCCCTTTCCCCCCTCCATATAATAAAAACTCCATATAATAAAAAAAGTTTTGTAGATAATACCATGTTTTTGAAGTAGATATATTTATGTTAGAAAGATAAGGTTTACAGAAAACTTACGCTTTATCGAGCAGTTTTTAGCGCAATCTCCTATCTTTTTACAAGTCCCCATTGACATCACGCTGCGTGGTTCTTACGGCCGCCCTCGCTGCTGCAGGGCGGAAAATATTCTAATTTTTTCCTGGCGATTATGCGGTGGAATCGCAACATTTCTAAGGAAGGAGTTGTGTTTTCTGTCCTTTGGGACAAGATTAACAATGTAAAAAGTAAAAGATGCAAATTATTTCAACGTTTAAATTGTTGCACAGCTCCTTGTATGGGTGGTACGTTTCTGTCTTCCCGATTTAGAAGAATATACACTCCTTGTCAATATATGAGAGCGGAACTTACTTACAAGGAGTCGCCACTTGAAATATTTCCCTTCCGCCTAGGACGCAAACTAATTCTCTTCTCACAATCGCACTATTTGACGCATTTCCGGTCATTCCTCTCAAGGAGTATTCTTCCCAAACACCTGAAGAGCCAAAGTGCTTCTACATTGTCACACAAGGGGGTAGATATTTGCTGGGCAGAGGAACCACCAGTTGGGGAAAGGGATGGCGCGAGCTTACTAAACTGTGTACTTTCCCAACAAAGGACTGGCGATATCTGCTCCTAGGCTTATATCCGAATGAACTTCCGAAGGAAGGCTGCGGGGCACATCGGGAGCGGTACCTGCCTTGTTAGATCACCGTTTTTTTTCCGGCTACAAAAAACACCTTTACTTAACAAGGCCAAGGACACACGAAACGCTCTGCGGGCTCCACAAGGTATTTGGGATTAACCCTTTGTTCCGGTCGTTTGTTGTTCACGACGGTCGATGCTTACGGTTTCACCTTGCTTGATGAAAGAGCAAGACGGCTGGGGTCTATGTTTCCTGTCCTCTCAGGCTATCAAATGTGTTGACCTCACTGGTGATGTGCCCCTAGCCTTGCAGCCTATAAGCCATACATCCCTCAGCTGACAGTGCGCTGAAAGCTAAGTGCTCGTTGGAAGGGTCACACGTCTACCTTTGGCCACATAACCATGCCCTCTTTCATACGAACGCAAAGAAAAAGGGACGGGTCGGATCGATAAGGGAAGGTGGTTTATTGGTTCTGGTAAGCTCGAAGCCTCCGCCACACCGTCAACTTAGGAATGAACAAAATATAGTGTCGTCGTGATGACGTGACTCCGTGAATCTCTCTTGCCTGTTACTCGTAATCAGCCGCCTTCCCGCGATCTCTTTACTCGTAAGCGTTTTTCCTTCGCCTGTCCACCCCACCTTTGTGTGTCTTTCGAGTTCTTCCTACGACGTTTTTGAGCTCAGACGGCCGTCGTTTATTTTCTCTGATGACTCTTTTACGAGAGTTCACGATGCAAAATTATTTTTAACTTTTTTTAAAAAAGCTTGAGAACTTATATTCCAACTTGGGACAAAAGTAATTCCAAAAGTAATGAGCAATTTTCTCGAAATTACTGCCTGAAAAGAATTCGTCGCATTTCTGGATTGCCAGCCTAGAAGTGCAATAAACTACAATATGTATTATCACACAAAATAATTTAATTACTGTAATCTCAGTAGAGTAAAACTATTCCTGCCATCTCTGCTGCATGTAACTTACATTTAACCAAACGTGTGTGTCAACGTAACTATATCTTTAGCACTTTTAATAAACTTGTAATTTTGTGATCTTAATTTTTTTTTTTTGGTAAATAGGGAGTTGTATTTGTATCAACATAAAACGGAAACAGATTAGCCATTTATCAATCATTAAAAAGACGACAACAAATTTAGATTTAGTAGCTTACTGTAGAAAGATTTTTTGTTAGTGTACATGCACGAAAAGCTATAAGTATAGCTGATAGAATATAAGGGCGCTGGCAGTCATATAAATTTTGATAAGCGTGGATAATAAAATGCAACGGCAATACACATATTCCGGTGACCGCTTTAGGAGTAAGTTCTTAATTTAGGCGGATGTGGGTAATAATGTGTCCTACAGTGAAAAACCAGCGCGCATTACATGTGACGTGTTTTCTTGTTGTGATGTACCGTTTTGACGTCGTGCTGTTTTTTGTCGCGTGCTGTTTTGTCGCTGTGCTGTCTTGAAGCGTGCTGTTTTGAGCGTGACTTGTAGTCGCGGGTTCTTGTTTCGTGTGCTGTTCTGTCACCTTAAATAAGTATTTTTAGAACATAAAGTCCTCAGTAAAAGCTCGAGCTCCACCTTTAGCATTCTACCCCCGTTATTATCAATTCCAGGACAGTATTGTTCAGTGGTTATATGAGACACTAATAAATATTTCGAAGACACATTCCAGGCGCAGTAAAAACGGGAATCGGTACATACCGTCGGCAAAGCAGAGCCCTATCAGGCCCTTGAGCCAGCTGAGATTGTAGGAGCCATCGTCGGTGTCCCTGGAGTTTGCGTCCGTCCACTGTTTGATCCAGAGCAGTTGCCAGGCAAGGGCAATTGCACTGGCGATGAATAAGATCAGTGCCACCGGCAGACAGATACCAGAAAATCTGAGGAGGGCCCGCGAGACCTCCCAGGATCCCTAAATTATGAAAGCCGTGGGAATTTCAAGGACAGTTAGAAAAAGGGCTTGTCACAAGATGAATGCATCATCGTTCCTCTTTGCCTGGTGCAATTTTCTGTAGCAGTAACTTTTTGTAATGGCACCTTTCAACGAAAATGTGCGTAATCAACAATAACTTTGAAGCGCCGACAAGAGGTAAGAGTGCGAGCTTCGAGAGGCTCTTACGCATGCTCAGGTGCAAAAGGAACAAACAGAAAAACTTGTGTTTTAACATGGCATGGTGTTTCCACCATAACACAGGCTCGTGTTGCAGCTAAACTGCAGGACGCCGTGACACTGACAGAAGTTAGCAGTCGTAACGCATTGGCCAATTTGCGCATCTACAGCTAATACACCAGATACCGTCTCAGGGCATAAGAACTTTCGGCCGTCTAAGACGCCATACAATAAACTTCACTTTCCGCTACCCATAAAATAGACGCGCACATAATAAGGAATCCTACTGAAGACACCTAAATGAACAAATTAATTTTATTCGAACTTATTCTTTGTTATCCTCTTTGTTACTCAAATTCTATCTATTGTATTGCTTTGGCACCTCATTTTATTTTCGGCCTTTGCGCCACCATGCTTTTTGTTCGGATTCCTTATGCAAAAGCGTCACTCTACAAACGACGCACAATACCATTTTCCGGATGTATCGATGACATCATTCATAATCTAAGCTTTAATACGTGTCTGCTACACAAGATTGTCCTGAATCTGTAATTACTAAGATCATTCTCTTGTTCACAAAAGTAACAAAGTTATATATTTTAAAATATTCAAAAACTAATTCTGCACACAATAGGTTACAGGCAAAAGTCCTGCCGACTTTCGCCATGATGCCACTTCGAGCAGCCATATTCAAGGTTTTGATATCGTTTATATTAGGACAAGGCAGATCTCCATTCAACTCGGTGTTTATAATATTAGGACAATGCATTTGTATGTTCAGTTGCTTACTATTTAGTTTTGGTGCAACGAAGAAAATAAGGACTGCCGCGATATAATGGAAAAGAAATTGTCAGCAACGAGGGTGCAACACTCCTCGCTGAAGCATTGAACACCGCCAACTAGGTATATGAACGAGCGTGATCAAAGGCGCTGAGTGAAGGCTTCGGACTGCGGGCAGTACGTGATCCTATCTTAGACCTCCGACTCAGATTTTTCCGGAACTGATGTTTCTCGTTCCACACTCTCGGTGTTGAAGACAACCAATACGGCGTAAACTTGATAATTGATCATGAGTTCGCTATTTGGCACGTCTTCTTTGTCTATTACGTCTTTAAGTTATACGCCCAACTTGCTTCAGTGCAAGGTACCTATTTTTACCTTAGAGGACGTTTGGGATTCCAGTTTGATAAGTCGTCCATTTGAACCTTCTTGCTCTAACAGTGACGTCTGAGTTCTGGAAACAAAAACGAAATTAAGCAATTCAACCAAGATTTCTTCTCTTTACTATTTTGAAATCAGGCAATTATGACAGGTTCAGCAAATATTTAGGTAGATTCTTGTTTTACTTTTCAACATGCGTGCGTTGTAGTTTAAAAAACATCGCTAAATTTCGTCACCCTCAATCTTATGCATTTGGGAGCTTTTACATCTTACGAATTTTAAAATAATTGAACGTCTCTAGAATGGTGTAACACAGACCGCGTAGTCTCCACATAAGTGTTTCGATAGCGCTAGACTGATTTCGCAGCTGCGCACATAGCATATCGTAATGACGCAAGCCGGAGTGACCACATTATTGAGGCAAGTGTTATCACTCCTACATATTTGAAGACCTCCTTAGTTTTCAGTTCTTTCAATACTGAAGAGCCCCTTCTCCTCTCCCAACCCGGATAAGACTGCTAGGACAGAGCCAGGCTTAATTTTCTCTTCTTCACCAGTAATTTATCACTCTATTTTGGTGACCCGAGAATGGTTTGTCAGTAAAAATATTTGAAAAAAAAAAATTATTAATTACGCATGCGTCCCGATTACAGAACCATCCTTACTCGCTGTCGGCAGGTCCAGGCTGCCCCCGACCAGCCATTCCGCGGCTCAGGGTCTTAGGAGCTCGTTCATCTTGAAGCAGGTCTTCGAGGTTTTGGTAGACGGTAAGGGTATTTCTATCCATCAAAATGAGGTTGTTCATGTGCTTCAAAATGTTGCCCTGGTTGCTCACAAGGATCCGGGTCTTCAGAATAGAAGCATTAGAAAAAGGAAATAAGAAAAAATGAATACAGAGCAACAAATAAAATTAAACGAATAAAAAATGGAACCACCATCAACATATTTTAGATGTGTAGTATAAGCATCCGAACAAGTTAACTTAAACGCTATTATAACAAAAGGCTAGCACAGAATGACTGCCAAATAAGCCAAAAATCAGACGAACAGAGCAAAGGAATGAACGAACCTAAAAAAAATATAAAATTATTATTAAGGACAACAACCAACTAGGAGCAAGCCTCCTAGCCTACAAATGAAAAACAAACAGATATTCGTTTAAAACCGAAAAGGGTTTTGGAGGGTACAGTGAGGCAGATGAACTAGAGCGCCATTGCAAATAAGCTCCCCAATACATTGGTACTGCACCCATACATCGGTGCGCGTGTGGGGAGAATGAATGAACAACATGAATACATCCATTTTATTCGAAGCTCTCAACAAACCACAATTAAAATCAGGATTAACTTGCCTCGTCTCTTTGCCTTCCGTGCTCAGTTTTCTTTATCGTAAAATAAACACCCTGAATGTTTCAAAGACACGGCCGACGTTTGGTAGTGAATCGGATTCTGCGGGATGGTGAAGCTTTCTTTATTTCCCGTATTGTTTTAGAGTTTTCAGGTTGGAAAATAAAAAAAAATATCGGTTGCTTAGAGTTGAAAGAGTTTAGTGTGTTTAGTTGGAGTCTGATTTATGTTAGAAAACTGAATATTCGAAACAATAATGTTTCCACAAAATACATTATAACATTTTTTCTACATCTCTAAGCTATACATATTTTTAGAAATTTGAAGGAGCTAGAGGGGAGCCATCTGCGTGTTTATTTTCTTATCAAGACCATACCTTCTTCTTGAGGAGTCCGTCATGTCCCAGCACCTGTTTGAAAACCTTAGCTGCAACGTTGGAGTCCAGGGCGCTGAACGGGTCGTCCAAAAGGTAGATGTCGGAGTGACTGTAGACTGCTCGGGCGAGGGAGATTCGTTGTTTCTGACCACCACTCAACGTTTCGCCCTACGACATACAGAAAAATTTATCAGCGGCAAAATAAGTGCTGAGATATTCAAAAGAAAACGTTCCTGCTATCTACTACCACGCAATTTTCTAAATATCAATTTTAAACAGACTGCGCTTTATATTTGCGAGTGTCTTTATATCACAATATACAGCGTGGCTGATTTCCTACAAACAGATTTATTTTATAAAAAACACATAAAATGTACACTAAAGCGGTCTAAGCAGGTGAGTTACGCGGCCAGGAGTACAATGCTAATCACATTTGTCTATAACGCGCGAGCGTGCGCCTTTCTCCGGGGAGCGTTAGACTGGTGGCATACGCGGAAACTAAGCTACTCACGTGGCGCAACAGGGAGTGGTCTGCTCTGGGGCGCATTCATGTGCGCTTCGCATTCAGTGATGCCAACTGCCTGTTTTCCTTTCCCACACCCTCTTCCACCGCCATTTTGTTCCTCTCATTGTTTCCAAGTGAGCCGGAAAGTGGCCTTTGTGTCCATCGGTCCTCCCTCCGGAGGGAGGGGGGGGGGGAATGCTAATCTTCCCTTCGTGGGTTCCACAACGCTGCTCCGAACTTGTGAGATAAGGTGCTTGTTTCCGGGAGGGTTATAAGCCCCACGGATTGTCGCCGAGAACCAAAATGGCTGCTGGTTTGTCGGCGAGTGGTATTACAAAGGGTGGCATCACCCTAGCAAAGCGCACATGAAGGCTCCCTAGTCTGCTCGAGAGGTGGCCTGCCCACTATATTAGCTGGAGGCGGACGGGGAAGGCTGCTTGCTCACACGCTTTTTACGAACATCATTGCTCGAACAGTAAACAAACTAAAGCATGAAGACGTATCAACGATGCCGTCATTAAAAAACGCAAATATATCATCAAGCACATTACTTCTATCGCTTATCAAGCTGATAGAGTGGGCAGGACACCCCTCAAGCGGGCCGTTCCATGCTGCGCCACGTCACTAACTTAGTTCCCCCGAATGCCACCAGTCTAGCGCTCCCCGGAGATATCCGCACGCTCGCGCGTTATAGACAAGTGTGATTAGTACTGTACATTATGTATGTGGCTAAATGTCACAATATGCCAAATAATCAACTAAATTTAGCTTAAATAACTTTTTTTAATTAGAGAAAGTTCATACGTGATTCCAATATATCAGTTTTCCAAATTCAGTCTGGAAACTTTGACCACTATCATCATCTCAATGTATGGCTTCTGTGCCTAATGAATGGCGACCTTTCTGAGGATAAAAGAAGAAGGCCTTTACTTTTAAGACGTCAGTTCAGCACGACGCACGAATTAGATACGACGACTGCGTAACTGCCTTTTAAGGCGCAGCTCTTAGGCGCCCGTTTCAGGCTTGAGCGGCGTCGCCGTCGGCGTCGGCGTCGGCGTAACCGTGAGATCACGTGACCCCCCCCCCCCCCCTGAGGTCACGTGACTCTCCTAAATTACTAAGTCAGTAAATTTCCGATAGACTTTCACCCAGTAGGAAGCACTTGAGTGCGCATAACGTACGGCTCGTGCAACATGAGCATGGCTGGCGTTGAAAAACGTTGGTATTACGATTATCATCTCGTTTTCGCACCCCTAGACTCACGTCTGTTGCATGTGTGGTAACGTTAGTGCACTACCGCCCTTCCCATGCGCTCAGACATAATACGTACTGATTTAGTTATTTTCGATGAAGTCCAGGAAGTTTTTAATGGGAATAATATATGTATCTATATACTAATATTTTCTCAGCGATTTTAGTTCATGAAATGACTTATGGTGTCGACAAGGCCCATTTATAATGTATCCTTGACTGTGTAAATCACGTGAACAAACCTAATTTGTGGGATTTCAAAGTTTTCTTAATAGATATGTTAAAATTAAAATCAAACACGCTATATGATAAGTGTTAAGCTCATTATACTCTTTCTCAATTTAATAACACATAATACATCTTTAGCCAATATCAGATTTCACGCTTGAATCACAGTGCCGATTCTCTTTTTCAAGGACCCTAGATATGGTATTACAGAAAACAATAAATAATGGCGTGGCTTATCGAAATATTGATAATATTTCTAGATGCCAACGAGCAGTATATGAATTATATTAGCTTACTTGTAGTTTTTATGGTGAAAATTATGATAAATATTACACGTTTGCGCGTGATGTGTGAACTGTTTGGAATGTGATACGAGAAATCACTATTTTGTTGAGCATACGGTTACAGAGCTAAATCAAATTTCTAATACACAAAAGCTGTGGGTGTGAAATGTAGACTCCCTGCACCACCGAGTGGAACCATATTCATCACTAATAGGACCGTAAATTAGAACGTTGCTGTTTCTCTATCTCCGCCACACCGCCGAGGGCAGAATGAGAAGGGGAAACTCAAGAAACTGGCGTCATCGGCGGTGTAAGGGAACCTGTGGCCACCTTTTGGTTGGCTTGGAGACGCCGACAATAATCACGGGACCCCTCACTGGTAACACGTAGCAGATAGGTTCGCCGCTTGCCCTGTGGTAATGGCTCCACGTTCATCTTATTTTTCTTTTTTTTTAAGAAACGTCGTAAAGCGGTTTAGGCGAAATGTTGTTGAATTTAACTGGGATAACTTAATCCAGAAGACAATATTTGTTTGTATGTAGAGCAATGTTCCCCAAACTACGCCCAGCATGTGACTCGTCAAAAATAAATATAAAATACAGCATTGAACCCCCCCCCCCCCCCCCCCCTTCCCGGCCCTGCTCTTCGCGATGCCTTGAGTTTTCAATCTCAGTGCAAGAACAGTAAGTAATACATCCAACTGCCAATGAAACTTTATTTAGGAAAAAATAAAAAAGTACAAGCCACAAAATATTACTTTTTCTAATGACTTAAATGAGCTTGTTTCTTAAAGCACAATTTCTCAAAACGAGGTTGAAGTTTAGACAACGCAACTTTTGTTTACGGCTTGTTGTTATGAACCGATCTGTGCTTTGTGTTCATCGACGGTAGCATAGAAAAGAGACGTTAAAATCTGTTGAAAAGCTCGAGCCGCTTCACGACGCCGAGTTGAAGCTCTCATGAACCTCCTTGGGGTCGCGGCTGATGGTTTGGAAAATACTGCTGTACAGGGTAGAACACTTTCGCTTCTATTTCGTCAGCTTAATTTTAATGTACGCTGACCAGAGGTTAGCACATATAGGAAATTACAAAGTGTATTACCCATTCAAGTTATCTGAGGAGCTTCAAAAATGCAAGACCAGATACTGCAAGTCTAGTATTCACTCTCGAAAATTATAACTCACTTTTTCTCCAACTTCGGTCAGGTCCCCCGCGGGGAATGTGCTGATGTCGTTGAGGAGCTCGCAGGCTCGGAGCACGCGTTGATAGCGGGATGGATCAAACTCTTGACCAAACACAATGTTGTCGCGGACGGCCATGTTGTAAATGCAAGCCACTTGGGGTACATATCCAATCTTTCCCTGCAACACATCAGGCATATTACGCTTAAAGTATCACGGAAAACAAAGTCGGGAGTTCATTGCTTTGCGTCCACATCACGCAGGAGGGGGTAAAACCTTTAAAAGACCTGTTTTAAACTGAAATAAACATTAACCAAACATCACCTTGTAGGGGTGTCTGTGAGGCTTCAATAAAATGTCGTGACGGCATCGGCCGCGGATGGAAGGGCCACTATATGGGAAGTACGCTCACTAGTATAGATTACTATTACCTGTGCCAGAACAAAAAAAAAATCCTAAGGTTTGGTAAAGAAAACCAAAGCACAGTTTGCCACCTTGAAATCAAATGCGCCGGCCAATCGCTTCCACTGCATCTTTGACGTCACTGACGTTATGACTTTATGAACTATCTTTTTCAACATGGCGCGCGCTACTTTCCACGTCGTTTTCATAGAGGGACGCCGACCTCGAGAAGTGACCCAGGCTGACGTTGCAGAGATGTTCCGGTGCCGGATTCGTGCGCGGTAGTTTCTGTATTACGATGTGAGAATTCAGCGATCGTCTCGCCGTCCAACTTAGTCGCCGTCGACGTGCTGATTGTCCCAGCTTTGACAATCGCGTAAGCCTCGCTTTACGAGTCTGATGAAAACGGTACTGATGTCTTCTCTGTGTTCGTTTAGTGTTCGCAATTGAGACAAGTCGCGCTGAAAACTTCTGGCGATATGAACGGTTTTTTGTTTTAGTTTTTGTCTGACGATGTAAAAGTTCCATAGTCGCGTTTTATGTGCTCTGTGTGTTCACTAGGGCAATCGCGTCTCGTGGAGACCAGCGCAAGTTTCCTCTACGCCGATGCATTACCTTCGTTCCTTTAGTGTCTGTCTTTGCGACAATAAATGTCGCAAAATGATCGGGGTGTACGTGTTTCTTTGCAATGGCGTGACAATGCTGCGGTCACACCACTATCGATGCGATGCTCCGTGTGAAATACTCGAGTGATGCCTCCGCCGTGCTGCTTCACCAAACTCGGTCTGCTGCCGTGCTCGCTTTATTAAATAAATGAAGGATGTCCACTGGTACGGCCCCTTCAAAGCAATATTTAATTACGTGAAGCTGGTGCCTTCCCCGAGTTTAACCGTTGGGATTAGTTGCTGTTGAATCAGGAAGGCAGCAAATGCCTCGTCCCACTGAATGTCACACATGATCCTGCCGTCGCCTTCAACAACACGAGGTTGGAAATCTTCCAGCATCTCGCATCGTGCATGATAACAGAGGTATTCTAGCCGCGCCGCGACGATGTCGTTACGTACAAAGTGCAGCGAGCTCGCGCCCGAAACCGACGGGGCCGATGTCGCCACATCGGCCAAGTTGCGGAGCACACGACGCACTACGTGTTTTCAAAACGCCCGCTACTCCGCCGGCCCCACCTTCTCCCGGTGACATGTTGCGGCCCTCGGGCACACTGACTAATTCAGGTAGTAACGCGTCAACATCACCAAGTGTCAACGCCCATAAATACGTTACGCTCGGCCGTAAGGAGGCAGATGACGTCGCGTGATCCCATGATGCACCATGCTTTTTGATGAGTGATTTTGGAGCGATCGAATTAATCGAACATCTAGAATAAATGATACAGCCATCCGTTTGAAATAAAAGCGTGCGCTTGTCATTATCATAGAGAGTTCTTCATGTTTAACTTATTTTGGAACATGAGAACAGTTTTTTAGGTTTTGATTCAGTATCCCTTTAAGGATCGTGTTACTGAGGCTCTGGCGTGTCAGATGTTTGTAATGGGTCCTAAATGATGCTTAACCTAGACTTCCAGTGTTACGGAAGCGCGTTACGGAAATGTACTCTTTGGAGGGCGAAGCATCGCCAACCAAACTTAGTAAACGATGGTTACATGACGTCATCAGTGCGATGGTGGTCATGTGACATCATCACTGTGGTGTGGTTACGCGACACCAGAATCGTAAACATGTCACGGAGTCAACCTCTTCAGTCACGTGGCACTACCGTGTTTCACAGGGATGTCACGCGATCTAAGTTTATGCTACATGGTCACGTCATTTGTAGGGGCACCAACCACGTGACCACGAGACCCATCGTGGCACCAACTACATGCCTTCAGGGGATTTGTGCCATAATACGACGCACCCTAAAGCTTCATCAGTTTCATTACATTTGTACATGCAGTTGGCACTAAAAATATTTTTAGAAGTGATCGCTATTCGGACAGGGTAAATAGCGGCTCTGTGATGCTGCAAGGACACCGAGGCCGAGAGTCTTAAAACCATTGTCGCTCCGTTCCCGCCTTTCCAGCTATATTAGTGCCGCTCAAGAGCAAGCTGTCGCCCTTTCGCCGGCCCAGCAATCAGTCGCTTGTCATAAGCGTGTGCTGATTAGTGCACAACGAATTTTGACTTATAACTCCTTTTTGGGAAACATTGCGGAGCAGTGATTTTCATAGAAAATTCAGTATATACCAACGCACTTTTGTTTTCGAATAAAACGCTCAAATAGAAAAAAAGTGGTGCTCCTGTGTTGTTATCTTTTTTTTTTTTTTTTTGAGCTCCACAAACTAAATATGTTTTCAGATTAGCACAGATTTGATCATCACGGAACGCTATTTGAAGCAATGTTTATTTTCTTCATGAGCGATGTAGGTACTGAGAAAAAAGATGCTACTGTGCAGCTTGCCGGGCCTTCGTTCCCCCACAACACGACACAAACAATAAAACAATATTAATAAAGACTCAATAATTATACATACTATCTGCGCTTTTATACAATTTCAAGTATGACAGTTTTGCTAACTGAGGTTACATCTATTTCTATGGATGCAAGGGGTTTGAGTGGTTCAGGCAGCCTATATTTAACTTTTTGGCGCTCAAGGTTAGTGCTGTAGGCCATGAAGGTTTTTGACGAGTTATAAATGATTATAGTTAAAAAGTGATTTATAAATAAGGCGGTTTACACTTGTCGGTAAAATGTTTGCTTTAAATATTTATTGGTTACGCTGCTCTTCTAAGAAGTGTACCCTGAACGTGTGCGATAGGCCCACGCCAAAAATATAACAAGAAACAAAATAGCAAACTTTGTACACAATCCACAAAGTGATAATCTCACGTTAATACTTTATCAGAACGGACGAGTTAAGTTGACTTCTTGAATGTAAGTGAAATGTTACATCCTTGATTTGCTAGCGTTTATATGAAGATGCTTCTTTCTGTCAAACCAAATTTTTTTTTAATTTTAGCAGGACGCGATATCTGTATTGTTAATAATACATATTCACTGTTTATCCTTTATTAATTCAAAAAAGCTCTTAGGAAAATGGCAAATGAGAATATGTCAAAACAAACATTCAACCACTTTTGCGCTCTCCAGTAAGCAGGCAATCTAAAAATACACACTATATTGCGCGTTTTCTTGTTGCGTGCATTTTTAATTATTCATATCACATTATGATACTTTTTGTAACACGTCGAAAACAAGCTGGAGTGCCTCTCGGGCCCCTAAAACCAAATTAAAAAAAAAAAAAAAGTTACAAAAATTTGCCAAAAGGAAAACGTATTATTACTTATAATTTTGTTTACTAATTCAAAGGTGTCTATTAGTGTGCTGAACCAATTTCGAGGCAAGTAAGTGATTTGTTAAAATTCATAAATGATTCCAGCCACGTCATTGCAAGATGGCCTGTGACATGTCGTAGCCCTTGACGACAATGACACGTCACTTGAAGAATCCCGTGATGTCGTGGTATTGCAGTCGCACGCAGGAAAGAAGAGTAATCCGCCTGGCCGCACAAAACATTTTCTTTTGACAAAAAACTCACCTCGTATATTTCCTCACGAGTCCCGGCGACGCCCTGTACCATCTACTCGCATTCAAAAAGCTACGGCATGACCTCACGGCACTGGGAGATCAAGCGTGGTGACAGTCTAGAATACAAAGGTTCGCGAAACGCACTTGATTGGCCCTGAAGATTCACCAAAAACCAGTTCGTGGTGTGCCCTTTATTACCTCTCCATTTAGAGAAAAACGATTTTGGCATCTGGCCTGTTCTTTAATACTCCTTATGTCCCGGAACGTGGAATAGTGAGATATTCGTTACACAACAAACGAAAGGAAAATAAACCTTTAACAAGACAGACTTTGTTAGAAGCGAGAAAGAAAAGCTATGTTGTTACTCGGTTTTTGTCTCTGAAATATAAACTATCATATTTCCACTAAGTCGCGCTCGAACTGCTAATACATACACAAAAGGAAGTCTTCGGACACTGCCTTTGGCGTGTTTCTCCTTGTATGACTGTCTAGTCGCATGTCTCATGCAAAAGCTGTCTGCAGTCACGTTAGAAAAATAGGTCTGAAGAAAACATGCCCTGAACAAGCTTCAGGCGAGTTCGCGCATGCTTCTCTCATCCTATATTTAGCGTACACCGTGTTCTTTATATGATGTATGACCAGTGTGACTTTGGCCTAAAGAAACTAAATGACGTGGTATGTTCGTACCGAGATTCTGACGCTTCCCTCGAGACGATGCATGTCTCCCAAGATGGCAGCCAGCAAGGATGACTTGCCGCTTCCGACAAAACCGGTTACGCCAACGAGGGCGCCAGATTCGACGTGCATAGAAATTCCGCGGAGGAGGGCCTTGGCATGGTGCCCCTGGCCTTCTGCCCATGCAAACGAACACTCTTCCAAAAGCACCTCGCCTGGGGGAAGCAAATGGGTAGTGACGGAAAAGGGAGGGAAGGTTAGGAACGTAAAAATCCCTCTTGTTATAACAGAAATAAAGTAGGGAATAAAACGAGCGTAGATTAAGTTGCACATATAATGCCATTGTTTCTAGAAACTGCATTAAGAAAGGGCGGAAGGGGGGCGGGGTCGCGACAGAATGACCGGAGGTTCCTGAAACGGCTAAGGAACTTGAAACAAAAAAGAGCGAACTTGGCTTCTTCGCGGTAACTACATTGAAAACAAAGTACAAGTCAGAGCTATACATCGATCAGGAACAGAGAGTATAGGTATGTGCAAGCGCCGTTCCCGTCTTGAGAAACTGTACTCTAACAAAACAAGCTCACTATTTTTATTAGGAGCAGCCAGCGCGGCTGAAATTCACCTTTTGCATCTGTTTTTGAGTGAGCTGATTCTCCCTGACTATCTGAATTTTAAATGAATATTTTAATATCTATGTCATGTAATATCGTTGCTCGTGCGAAAAATAGAAGTTTATGCCATCGCGAAAGGCCGATTAACTGGAGGGGGGAAGGGGAGGGGTAGCGCGCATGACAATTTATATTTCGATGGGTTGCAAGATACCAGCGTTAGGGAAGCATTGCACCCCCCCCCCCCAATGCGATACAAAAATATACCAATATAAATAGGTTTTGGTGTTTTCAAGGGAAGTATCAAAACCGAAAAGAATATTCTGAAATAATATTAAAACATTATTTACAACAATTAATATCAACACCCTTGCTTGGGATGGTACAGCAAGCACTAGGTCGTCGGAGGGGGGCACGTAAATGACTTCTAGTTTACCCTATGAGCATCTCCATTCCGATTTGTCGAAGGGGGGCTCAACGTTAAACAAATAAAGTTCTTTGTTTAACGTTGAGGTCATGCGGACGCACATGATTGTAGTTCTCCCAGAGTCGGCCTGTGGTTTTCCACCCCCTTTTGAGAACAATTTTGGCCTAGGCTCGCACGAACTCAGTAGCCAGGGAAAAAAAAATGTGTACACTTTTTCCCAAGGGTGTCTTTGTACGCATGACTCAGTTGAGGTCATCCGTTGTGAGCATTTTTATGCTTTGAAGGAAGTGCGTGCGTGTAGAACGTGTCTCTCTATGACCACCCCACCGGAAAAGGGGGGGGGGGGGGGGGGGGGGCGAGGGTTGTTAGCTCGGAGACCCTGGCCGCAGATGTTTCCCTTGAAGACGTGTTAGTTACTGCCAGGTTGTTCTAGTTCCTCGGCATTGCTGGCTGTTTTTAGAAGCAGTTTCTCTAACAATGTATTTGGTCTGATATAGACTACAGAGGTGACAGTTGTTTCGTTTTTTTTCGAGAAGCAGGGAGCTACACCTTGGAGGGGCGGGGTCTGCTGGCCGTGACGATCGTTCATGCACCGTGTGTTTCTTAATCTTTGATCTTCGAGGGCTGAGGCCCTCGTTTCGCCAATAGCTGCGTGTCTGCCCGCGGCCGTTTCATTTTTCTTTTTGGGAGTGTGTGCCCGTGCGTGAGTTCAGTGTTGCGTCAGCCCCCCAGGCAACCAGTCGACGACTTGGGACTGGGCTGGTTCGGCATAACCTTTCAATCTTTAAGACCTTGGCCAGCTCCGGACTCCGAGAAGACGGCAGCGGACAGAGGAGTATTGTTTTGGGGGGCTTTTCATTTGTGCCGGCCAACGCTTGTTCTTGGCCGCGTTTGTGTTGAGCGGTTGCGAGCGATATAGAGTAGCACTTGTTGTGATAGGCGGAATTTTACTGAGTTTTAGTGAGTCGTGGGTTAGATAGACTGATTTTAGTTTTAATGTTATTCTTTGCTGCCGCGCTGCCTGAAAGTTCTCTTGAGTTTCTTTTTTTTTTTAAGTCGATTGCTTTATAGCGTTCTGTCTATCCAGTGTGTCTGTATCGTTGCATGAGACTTTTCATTACCTTGTAATTGTTAAGGTGTTTTGTACCTCCACGTGTCATCGTCTTTGTTTTACTTAAAAGAGGGCATGGACCTGTCGTCTGCCACCAGTCTGAACATAAGCCTTTCTATACTTCTAAGAATTTTAAGTGTTTCACACAAAGTAAGAATTTCAATTGGAATACTTTCGCACACTCCATGATGGGGGCAGGGGGGGGGGGGGGGGGTTGCATGCGGGCGCTCGAGAACTTCTATATCTCAAGATTTCCCAACAGATCTTTGAAAAATATTAGTTAAATTCCCTTCCCTTATGCGAAAAAAAAACCTTCCGCATATCAAAGAGGCTCAACTAAGTTTTCATGGAATCTCATATGTGACCTCCACCCAACCTTTTGTAAGTATCTAGTAAAACATTCCAAGCATTATTTACAGTTTAATAGTGTTTTCAATGTACGCACAATTTCTTTAACAGTGAAGATAAGGTTGTTCGGCAGACGATCAGGTTGTTAAGTGACATACTAAAGCCCTAAACGTACCTTTCCTTAGAGTGTGATCCCTGCTATAGGTGGGTGCAATCTCCTGTTCCTTGACAGTGCAGAACTCTATTACCCTTTGCAGGCTGAGAGACATCTGAAATAAATGAGGTCAATAAAACGCATTTAGTGCAGCTAAGCTCTTGTTATAATGTCTAAAATATTATCCTTTGTATGTAGATTCCAAAACCGTATAAGATGTATAGTAAAAAAACTGTTTAGAACCGACCTTTTTAAATAGTTTTTGTTCCATTGGAAAAGCAGACTTTCTCAGAAGCCCTAAGGTAGACTATATTGATACCGAGGCGACTAATCACTTGAAAATAGTTTATTTCCGACATGATGGATTTTGAGATTCAGATATAAGAAAGACTTCGGAAGTGTACATTTTGAAGAATTTGGGTGAGGAATTCATTCAAAGCCTAATTTGTAAAATTTTTTTCATTGCGACGACCGTTTTGTGAGGCGGCGCGCTGCTTTGAGTGAGTATACTGTTTGCAAACGATGCAATTATACAGCATAACAGGCTGATGTTTTTATTTGGTACTTCAAGTGGACAATTTGAATGATTCATATGCATTGGCCATAACTTTCTCTGCCGACTTCACAGATGTTCCCTCCTTCGCTCACTTTGACCTGCTACAGTGCACTGTTTTGTTTGAAAATTCAACGCAGGTGTGTAGTGGTGAACCAAACATTCGTCTACATTTAGGAATTTCTGCGGAAAGTCCCGTGGAACGTTATTTAACTCCGTGAAACACCGCATCGAAACGGGTAATTTTTCGCGTTCAATATTACGAACATCTTGATTTATCCTGCGTTACAGTCTCAGAAACTATGCTCATCTTATTCTACGGTCTTCCATAACAGCAAGATTAATTGTTTTGACAAGGTATTCTTCGTGGTACCTCAGCTGGGTGTCTGGAGCGCGCTTCATCTCCAGTGCATGTTTGGCAAGGATTAAAGCGCTTTATCGAAAATTAAGGAGGATCTGCGCCACCGTTCGCATATTTTATCATAATATTTTGCTCACCGCACCAACTGAAAAATGGTTCACTTCACACGTAAAGAACATGTTACTTCAAGCCGAAATTAATTTTAAACTAGTTCGAAGAGCCAAGGATTTCAGAAATGACCTAACCAAATAAATGGTTTCTCTATTTAACGGAAATTAAGCGAACTTGTAAAACTTTCCTCGTATTTGTTTTCTTTTTTTTTTTTAGAATTGACTGTTAGCATTTTTCCCCTCTGATAGTGGAGGGCATAATTAGACAAACCAAATCTGAATTAGCCCTTACTACCTTTGTCTGTCTAAAAGAAGACATGATTGAATATGCGGAATGAGCAGACAAAATAAAAGAAGAAGACCATTGAAACAATTTATGCGTCGGCGCCGTTCTTTCAACCTGGGTCGTTTTTCTTTGCGTACTGAGATAGCATTTTTAGCTACTTTACCCGCTTTTCGCGATACGGGATGTGGCCTCGAATGCGCCATGCGTATTCAGAGCCGTAGTATGTTCTCATTCATAATCGCACCCTCTTCGGAGGACCTGGTGGCCTTCGGGTCGTCCTAGAGGTCGTTCTTAAGATCGTCCTAGATGTCGTTCTAGAAATCGTCCTCGAGGGTCATCCTATAGGTCCTTCTATCGGTCGTCCTTGAGGTCACCCTTAAGATCGTCCTAGCGGTCGTCCTAGACGTCATTGTTGACGTCTTCCTCTAGGCCCTCGTCCTCGACGTCGTACCAGCAAGCTGATAAACCCACGCCCTTCATGCGGCATGGGGTTTCTGCTCTCATGACGAATTGTATCGCAATTCATAGACTACCAGCAATAGTGGTTTCTGCAGCAAATGTTTTCTACCTTACTTTAAATCATCGCCCTGATGCGTATTGATCTATCGGATGGCACAAGCGGATCTATTTCTATAAAAGGAGCCGCAAAATCAGCACTTGCACATAGAAACTTCAACTTTCACCGAAGGGAGACTGGGCAGGTCTGTTTTTCAATGGGAAATTAGAGGGCGTAGTTATTTTTCTTGAAAATTTAGACCAACCAACTTGCTGAAGTCAACGTTGGGCGGGTTCACAGACGATCGATGTAGCGACGCGGTTAACTTGTGGCGCCATCTCTCGATAGGCGCAGTGAGCACACAACAAAGTGCGTCGTGTGCTCAGTGTGCCTATTGGGATATGGCGCTATAAGTAGCTAGCGTCCCTCACAGGGTCTTCTGCGCACGCGGCCGACGCTGACTTTGGCGAAATTGTTGGTGTAATTTTATCGAGGAAGAGAGCAACGCCTTGAATTTTTACACGGTAAGACTGACTTGCTCACTGCTCATTCGGTGAAAGTTCGATCTTTTCGATGTAAAGGCGCAGATGTCACCGGCTTGTTTTTTAGCGTGGGATCCGCTTTTGCCACCTATACACTGCTGATTCGTGTTTCAAATTGTTGTAGGAATGATCGCATAGAAACCTCCGCAGCCATAGCCGTGATGAGAAAGTCAGACCAGCGAAATTTATAGCAATAATACATGCAAGGTGCCCTTGTTATTGAAAGCCTTTCTAATAACTCCCGTGCTGCTGCTGCCGCTGCTGCCTTTGCCCTTTTCCTGTATTGTGTTCGCGTCACGATGAGTGATGAAGATGACGATGTTTGTCCAAAGTGCCATGAAGTGTTATCAGATGACAAACCTAATATAACGTGTCCAGAATGTCAATTCACATATCACTTTGGAACTTGCTGTGGCATCGCGGAATCAACCTTTAAAGCGAGAAATGCGAAGTCTCAGAAAGCCTGGCGGTGCGAGACCTGTAGTGTCGCGAAAAGAAGTCAAACCGGGAAGGCTAAGAAAGATGCCGAAATCGATGTGAACAGCTTGCTTACAAGCATGAACCTGAAACTTAACAGTTTGTTGAGTATGAAGGAAACCGTATCCGCCATTGAAACTTCTGTTCAAAACATGTCAGACCAGTATGATGAATTACTGAAGAGTGTTGGCCAGCATGACAAAGACATAAAAAGTTTAACAAAACGTGTGGAAAAAATCGAGAACGCCGGGACGGAAGGACAACTTACAGAGTTGAAACGGGAACTGAATGGACTGGAATGGCACAATAGAAAACAAAACCTAGAAATCCACGGGGTCCCACAAACCGCAAATGAAAACTTGCTGTCCCTGGTTAATGAGGTAGCTGCTAAGTTAGATGTTCCGACTCTCGTCCCATGCGAAATTGTTTCAATGCACAGGCTCCCTTCTAAACCAGAAAAGATCCCTGGTATAATTCTGCACTTCACGCAACAACAGACTCGCGATCGCTGGCTGGACAAAAGACGCAACCTTAAACGCCCCAATGATACCGAGTATATTCTGGAAAATATGACTCGTCAAGATAAAGCGCTCTTGTGGTCTACGAAACAATGGACAAGAGAGCACAATTTTCAGTATGTTTGGCACCGAAATGGTAACATCTTTGTCAGGAGGAAAACCGGTGACCCTGCCAAAACAGTAAAGAGTGAACACGATTTGCCAAACATGAGCTAAGCAACTGGTGTGTGCACCCTTTCTCTGCATTTTTTTTCTGTTTATACTTTCTTTTGAAATGGCAGTCTCAGAATATGTATTGCCTTCTGAGTTTAAAGCTTTTATCGGAGAAGAGTTTTCCTTATCAACTCACTGTTTACATATTAATATTCGATCAGCGAAAAATAAACGTGTTGATCTTGAGTGTTTTTTTGCTGAGCTTTCCGATTTCGAGATTATTATGCTTTCTGAAACGTGGTACACGGAACATACCGATGTTTTCAGATTGCCTTTGTATCAATGTTTTTTTATCAATCGCAGCGAAACCCGAGGGGGCGGTGTGTCAATTTTGATTAAAGAAAGCGTTGATTGCGAGTTAGTGCCTTCGTTTACCGTTATCACTAAAGATTACGAAGCTTTATCATTGCGAACAAAAAACGACTTTGTTTCGGTCATTTACCGCCCCCCTGGATCCGCTTTGTCCCCTTTCTTGGATTTTCTGAGCTCCCTTTTCGATTTCGCAAATGAAAACAAGCTGAACATTATATGCGGCGGCGATTTCAATGTGAATATGTTAAGTAATACTGTTTCAAAAAGGGAGTTGGAAAATTTAATACTTATAAATGGTTGTCGTACTGTAATAAACTCTCCGACCAGAGTTAATGTTACCTCAAAAACCTTGATTGATTGATTTATAACAAATTACGAGGAACGTCGTATAAGATCTGGCATAATTACTTATGACCTCAGTGATCATCTTCCTATTTTTTTGTGTGTCAAAATGAATAACGCAAAAAAGAAGGATCCAACACCTTCTGCGCAAGTCCAGTGTGTTACGCCGGATGGTTTGGAGAGGTTCGCGGAATGTGTGGCAAATGCAAATTGGGATGATATCTTTTCAAAGAACGATCCCGATGAGGCGTACAATTTTTTTCTTGAGCGTTTTAAAAGTCTTTATCAGAGCAATTTTCCTTACAAACTAATTAAAGTGAAGAAACGCATTCGGAAACCATGGATAACTGTAGATCTACTTGAAAACATAAAGGTTAAAAATGTGCTATACAGAAAGTTCACAAACATTAGAGATCCCAATGACCTTCGGACTTTTAAATCGTACCGTAATCAACTGACAAACGCCCTGAGAAAAGCAAGGGAGCGCTATCACCATGATTCCTTTAGAAACTCTGTAGGCCGTTCTGACCTTATGTGGAAGAACTTAAATTCAGTTATAGAAGGCAAAACGTCCCATTCTGTAGAAGGTATTATTTCTGCAGGGAAGAAATTAACTGGCGCGTCGTTGGCAAACACATTTAATGACAGGTTTGTTGATTTGCCTCAAATTAACTGTAGAGATGCTGCATGTGATAATATAACCTTTAAGACTAGGGATTCTGTTTTTCTATTGCCAGTTACTGATACAGAGGTGTCTACTGTCTTTATGGAATTAAAAAATAGCCGTAGCTGTGATGCCGATGGTATGCAGATTCGGCCGGTAAAATATGTCTTACCACTGATCACTCCCTTCCTTACTTACATTTTTAATTTATGTTTTTCAACTGGGGTGTTTCCACAGCTTATGCAAAAAGCTAGAGTGTCTGTGCTTTATAAAAAGGGAGACAAGAACGACATAAATAATTATAGACTATCTCTATCTTACCGGTTTTTTCTAAGGGCTTAGAAAAACTTATTCACATTCGTCTGTCAAATTTTTTTTATAAGTATCGCGTAATTACTAATGATCAATTTGGGTTCATGAAGCATCGTTCGACAGATCTAGCATTACTAGAACAAAAAGAATTTATTTTAGAGAGTTTTGAGGCAAACCAGATAGCTTTAGCCGTATTTATTGATTTTACGAAAGCATTTGATTATCTAAACCATAATTTATTGCTAAAAAAACTTTATCTTTATGGAATTCGGGGCCAGGCACTTACGTTGCTTCAGTCATATTTGAGTAATCGTAAGCAGTTTGTCTATTTAAATGGGTTTTCATCTAATACAAAGTCTGTTTGTTCCGGTGTACCACAGGGGAGTATCTTGGGACCTTTGCTATTTAACATTTATATTAATAATATTGTTAACATAGATTCTCTTGCTAAATTTGTTATATATGCAGACGATACAACCCTTTTATTTTCGGCTAAGACTAGTGATGAACTTATCAACTGCGCAAATGATACTTTAACAGGTTTGCAAAATTGGACATCCGACAACGGGTTTAAAATTAATAGTAGTAAAACCAAAGCAATTTTATTTCGAACCAAAAATAAAAGCGTTTTTATAACGAAAAGTCTCGTAATAAATTCAAAGGTTATAGAGATAGTGGAAAATTTCAAAAGTCTTGGCGTTATTTTTAACCAGTATTTGTCTTGGGACGACCATGTAAGCTATATACTTCCTCGATTGTCCAGGGTCATCGGATTAGTCTCACGAAACCGTTTTATTTTACCAAACAACGTTAAACTACTTATTTATCAAACTCTATTTGCATTTCACTTAAACTACTGCCACCTGGTATGGGGTACAACCACCAGTTCAAATCTACAAAAAATACATCTATTACAAAAAAAATTTGTTCGCCTCATTGCTAATGTTTCTTATATTTCAAGCTCCAAGGGCTTGTTTGAAAAATATAATTTGTTGCGTGTTTTCGATATGTATACATATAAACTTATGGTCCGTTTTAAGGTAGAAAAAAAAAAGAAACGTGGATATTCTGGCAAAACTTTCTAAACTAAGGGAACATGTTACCTCCTATCCAACTCGTTCGGCGGCACGTTGGGCTGTGCCTCTTTGCCATAACAACTATTCCATGCAGTCTCTAAAGTATATGCTACCTACTTTACTAAATTTCCTCTTAAACAAAAACGTTGATATAATGTCTGTCACAATGCAAGATTTATTTTCTTATTTGAATTGAATATATTACTTTTCTGCGATAGGTTATAATCTATTTTTGTATACAATGTTGATATTTTTGCTGTTGCTTTGTATTTCTAATCTGTCATGTGGAACTGTAAGGGAGCAGGGGGCTTCGTCAAGCTGTTAAACAGCTTTTTCCCTCTGTTTCCTCCATTCCTGTATCGAATGGGAAATAAACTTTATTATTATTATTATTATTATTAAGTGTTAGATGACCGCCGCTTACCCCTGTTTAGGGGTAAGGGGAAAGAGCGGCTCTGACGGTCATTGATTTTCTTGTAGTCCCAAATCAAAAAATGTCTCTACTGAAAAAAAAACAAAAAAAAACAACATTGGCGCCTATATGAAAGTAAACGGGTTCATACCGGTAACAGTTTAGCCATAAAGGTTACAAGTTTGTCAAAGGGGTCACTCGTATGGCTCAAAGAGGTCCCCCGTTCGAGCCATAACGGTCACCTATTTGGGCAAACAAGTCACTCCTTCGGCAAATGGGTCACTCGTCTGGGGAAATGGGCTACTCGTTTGGGCAAAGTTCTCGCACGTTTGTTCAAACCGGTGACCATGTTGCACAAGCGGGTGACCGGTGACCGTCAAACTGTACCGGTTTAGTCAAACGGCTCTCCGGAGCCGGATTGATACTGTTGCGAAAGGCCCGAGGAGTCGACCTTGCCGTTCCATACCGACCGGCACGGGTAAACGCCCTGGAGCAACGTCGCCAGGTGGCTACGGTCAGCCGCGCCTGGAGACAAAGCGAGAGGTGCCTTTGAGTCGCCAACGCACCTTGCTTAGCGGGGACGTCGTGACCTTCTCCGAGGGATCATCGGGTTGGCCCACGCCAGTGTCATCTGGTGGACTTTGCCGTCCGACCCCTTTCCTTGCATCTTCTGTCTGACCTCGACGCACGGCGACCCGGCAGCCTTGGGACGACCTCGACAAAGGAGGGGGCTTTACTCAATTTCCCCAGCTTAGATCGCCCATGGAATTATCCCCTACCACACGGAAGCCAGGACGCCTGCAATTATGGATGTCTTCTGCCTTCTTCGACTTCGATGGCACCATTGTCCGCCGAGATTGACCGGCGACACCGCGGTCAAGGATGTCTGGCCCTTCCGTGTGTGTGTCGCGTGTGGAAGTGCGAGGGAGAGGGAAATGGCGTGCCTGGACGTTACGAACAAATGAACCCTGGGGATTCCTTACTAGGGATGTAAGGAAAAGTGACGTTATAAAAGCTGCAACAGGCGGCTGCTACTTGGTGTTCCCGACAGTGTTCTCAAGTGTTCTTGAGTTGATATAACCTGTTCATATGTATATATAAACAGTTATATTATATAAGAGACAGCCCTCCCGCTCCCTGGCCCTTCCCGAGTCCGGCCTCCACATGAGTTCCCGCCCTGGCTCGGCTCCCTGCCGCACACCAAGTTCCCCGACCAACCACCGGTCCCAACAATACTGAACGCAGAGATCGGTGGCATGGGCACGCCTGTTTCAGCCGTGGCAGCCTGTTTCCGGAAGGCTGGGAGTGCCGGTTCATCGATTTCAGATCGCCCACGTGATGCAAGTAATTTCATTTGTATTTTAATTGCGCTGATGTTCGCTTTACCTACCACTGCAAAAAGATTTTTTTTTTACGTAAACGCGTGACGTTGGCGAGCCGATATTTTTGACAGAACTTTAAAACTTCGGCGTTTTTGTTATTTCAATTTAGTTATTCAGCTCAAATCTCTCTTGCAGAAGACGCAACCACGTGAAAGAATGTACCTGTAGACTCCGTTTCACTTCAATTCAAGACGCAACGAAGGTAGCGCCCGAACACGTGGCTGCAAGGACATCAAGCATTGCCAGAACACGCCCGCCATTGCAGCAGTCAAACTACGAGCTCGCGCTGAGGGCTTTCTTCGCTCGGCCGCAACCCGAGCAGCCGGCGCCATTTCCTGCGTTCGAGCGTGCTGAAATGCGCGTGATTCACCTGCTTTCCGAGGCTGTGCAAACACGTTGTGCTGGAATGCCTGAGGAGAAGGCGCGGGGGTGTCTCGGTGTCCTGCGCTGCGTCTTAAGGCCCGTTCACACTCTTGCGACCGAGTACGACTGAGAGCGACCAGACCGATTTTTAAGCTTTTTGCGACTTCTTAGGACCGGATGCGAGGCAGCGGAGCTGGTCTTAAGAGATCGCAAGAGGCTTAAAAACCGGTTTGGTCTCTCTCGGTCGTACTCGGTTGCAAGAGTGTGAACGGGCCTTTAACCTCCTTGACCGCGCCCCCTCCCCCCTCTCTGGTCACCTGTCATTTGACCCGAGGGAAAGGAGGGCGCCAGCGCGGGCGAGCTAAAAGCTGATAAGCATCGCCTGCGAGATCCAGTAGCGCGCCCGCTGGTAGCCGCTTTTGTTTTTGTCTGCTTGCTGTCCGTTGCAGTTTGAACTTCATTCGTCCTACCTGTTTCGATCTGTCGCCTTACCCTACGGTCTTATTTGGATGTCTCGACAACGTATGGGATGTGCACCAAAGCTATCAGTGTTCAAAAAGTCCTTCGCGTATATCGGCAACAAGCGCTTCTTCAAAGAAGTCAGGAATTCTTGTGGTTTGGTTGGGTTCGGCAAAGGACAGCTTGTGCGCCGCGTCATGTTGAGACTTCAAGGAGCCTTCCTTCTCGTTTTCGCGTTTTTGTGGTTTGAGCTTTTGTGCTTTGACCGTGTGAACATGTATCTCGGATTACATCTTTTAAGTCCGCTATTATTATGGTAATTATGGTTATTATGGTATTATGAACAGAGACTAAAGGCATTTTCTGCCTTTAGTCTCTGTTCCCCTTTCGGTTTGATCCGAAAGAAATAAAGATTCAAAGTACACTGCATCCTACTTGTTGGCAACGATTGACCATTCTTCTACGCGTACTCTTCCAGATTATCTATAGAATTATGCAGCGCCAATTCTTGCGGCAGCCGGGAGAATAATTTCGCCGAAAGTCTACGATTATACTCTAGAATTGCCTCGGTTCTTCTTTTTTTTACGATCTTTTCAGTTGTATAAACGTTAGAGTGCAGATCTCACAGACCGTTTGCACGTTGGTATTTGTCTCCTGAATAGGTTGTAATAAACTTCTAGAATTGAAAACACTACTTCGTGTCTGTTTTCCGGCCCATTTTCAAGCACCTGAGCGAGCACATTTCTTCAACGAGTTTCCTGCATGTTATAAATAGGTTTATGAGTTTCGGGACGTCTTAAATAAGTTTAAGGTAACCAAGGTAACCAACCTTCCAGACGACACCCATTTAGGGCTAGCATATAATTTGCCTATCCGAATGGCGCGTTGAAATGTGTGGTCACGTGTAGGTCGAACGGTCACCCGTATCAAACGGGCACTCGTATCAAATGAGTACCGTATCGAACGGGTACCGTATCAAAATGGTACCCGTATCCCATAACCACGTTTGATCCGAACGGATCGACAAGTTTGCCACCCGTTTAATTCAAACGGTTCGACCAGTTTGCCACCCGTTTGAGTTTCAAATGTTTTACTTTTTTTCCCATAGGGGTACTGAGGGTTTATTCCAATTCAGCAGGTCGGAGGGGCACGACCAGCTGCCAGGATTCCAGCTCGCCGAAGAACGGAATGCACGAGCTCGCCTGTCTTAGCTCGTGCTCTGCTGACCAAGACGACGATCATCTTTTGCAGTCATCACATTTCCTTACCCCTCAGAAAGGCTTGTAACGGTCCGGCTTGAGAAGGCTGCGGGTCGGATATCTCCTACTGGAGTCTGGCTGTAGTGCAGACCCCCGAAGCAACTTGTGTGTCGGTGGCCTCCTGCTGGGTGTAACTCTGAGAAGGCCCTGGAACATCGATTGGGAAGATTGAAGTGTCGGGATCGTCATATGTCAACCTTGGTTTCAGGTGATCTGCGTGGACCCGACGGGTTTTGTTATCTTCATCTGAAACTTCGTAGATGGTGTTGCCAATTCTTCTTGTGACAACGCCTTTTATCCACTGCTGTTTGTGAAGAGGATGTTTTTCCCACACTTTCTGCTTGATTGTGAATGTAGCAGTTCCTTCGTCTTTCTTTGCCGTTTTGTTACCGGCCCGTACCTTGAGAGGCTTCAATAAGTCGAGAACCGTCCGGTGGGGCCTGCTCGTGAGCAGTTGACACGGGGTTTTCTCTTTGAGGTGTGGGAGGTGATCCGGAACTTAAGTAAGAAGTATCGGATGGCTGCCTTCCTCTCTCTTCTGGAGGAACGTCGAAAAGCAGTCTTCAAAGTCTACACAAAATTCTCTGCTTGTCCGTTGGACTTGGGGTGATACGGCGGTGTAAAGAGATGAGTAATTCCACCGCTGTCCACAAATTCTTTGAATTCCGAGCTGATGAGTTGTCGCCCATTATCGGTGACAAGTTGTTGTGGCAGGCCTTGATGAGAGAAAATCTCCTGCAAAGAGTCGATGATACCTGCCGTTGTTATGGATTTCAACTGTATAACCTCAGGCAATTCGCTGAACGCATCTATGACTATAGGGAAACTCTGTCGATCTAGTTGTGCAACCTCAGCATGAAGTCTCTGCCACGGCAGTTCCAGAGCTTCCCAGCGGTGAAGAGGAACGTGTGGTTTGTTGTCGGAAACACTGCTGCAGTGCTCGCATTGCTGCGTTGTGCGCTCAATGTCCATGTCGTTATGTGCCCGCCAGTGGTACGACCGTGCCAACATCTTCATTTTTGTTTGCTCCACTTGTCCTTCGTGAAGAAGGTTCATTACTTGGTGCTGAAACTTGCCTGTAACTACGGTTCGCGAATTCAATAGGATGCAACCGTTGGGGATGGTTAATTCCGATCTCTGTCTATGGAATGGCATGAGGTCGGAGTCCGTCACCTTTTCTGGCCAGCCCTGACAGATGCACCGCTGTACTCGGGAGAGGGCAGGATCTGACGCAGTTTCCGTGGCGGTGTCCTTTGCCTTCACTGGTATCTTAGACAATCTCAGGGTGTGAAGCGCAAAGACATGTTGTGTATCACAGGAGATGGTGAAAATTCCGCTCGCCATTTCCTTGCCGAAGTCCTCATCGGGACCTTGTGCAAAACGCGAAAGTCCGTCAGCGTTTCCGAACTTTGCCGTTGGCACGTACTCAATTGTGTAGCTGTAGTTCATTAGTTCTGAAGGCCCAACGCTGGAGTCTGTTCGCCAATGTCACGAGGATTCCCTTTATGGGTCCAAAGATGGTTGTCAGAGGTTTGTGGTCAGTATAGATCACAAACCTGCGTCCCCAAAGGTACTGGTAAAATTTGTGGACTCCAATGATGACGGCAAGTGCTTCCTTCTCTATTTGTGCATAAGCACACTCAGATGAATTCAGTGTCTTAGAAGCATGTGCTATAAGACGTTCCTTGCCATTGATCTTGTGGTATACCACAGCGTTCACGCCTTCCGGCGATGCATCCGCCGCGAAGTGAATTGACAGATCAGGGTTGAAGTGGACGAAGGCCTCCGTAGCCGTCAGTTGTTGTTTGATGTTTTCAAACGCATCTACGCACTCGGAGCTCCATATGCGGTGTTTTTTTCAGTAGCTTGTTCAGCGGCGCACATTTGTAAGCAAGGTTTTAAAAAGGAACCTGCTGTAATGCTGCACCAAGCCGAGGAAAGATCTTAGCTGGCTGATGTTCTTGGGCTCTGACATATTCAGGATAGCCGAGACTTTTTTCATGGAAGGCGTGAAGCCGTCGGCGGAAACGACTTGCGCGAGGTACTCGACTTTTTCTTTAAGAAAGGCGCATTTTTTACTCTTGAGCGTGAAGCCGTATTCCTGCAGCCGCTGGAGCACTTGTTGAAGATTCTGAAGGTGTTCAGGAGTATCTCTCCCAGTGACGATGACGTCATCGAGGTAACAGGCAACGCCTTCAAGCCCTGCAGTTACCTGATCCATCGTGCGCTAGAACACTGCTAAGGCGGAGGCGACTCCAAAAGGCATCCGCTTAAATCGGAATAGACCTTTGTGTGTGTTGATCACGAGAGCCGTTCTTGCCCCTTCATCGAGTTCCAGCTGGAAATACGCTTCTGACAAGTCCAGCTTCATGAATTTGTTGCCTTCATTTAGTTTAGTGAAAAGTTCTTCTGGACGTGGCAGTGTACTGGGTTATGTCGAGCTGAGGATTCACGCTGACACAAAAGTCACATCAGACTCGAACCGAGCCTTCCGACTTTAGGACGATTACAATCGGAGTGGCCCACTGCGAGAAGTTCATGGGCGTGAGAACGTTGTTCTTGACTTGCTTCGCCAAGTCTTTCTCTACTGCTCTAGTAGCAAATGGTATTGGGCGTGGCTTGAAGAGCTTTGGTTGCGTGTCAGGCTTGAAGTGAAGTTGGACCTTGAGTTTAGTGCAACAACCCAAGTCGCCGGAAGACAAGGTCGGAAATGTTGCCAACGTTGTCTGAAGCGAGGCTTCAACTTCCAGTTCCACAGATTGAATAAACAATTTGTTTAGGTCGATCTTCAGCCTGTGGATCCACGTTCTTCCTAGCAGGTTGGTGTGTCGCTTGTCAGTCAGCAATGCTTCTAGCTTTTCGGAGCGTTTCCCAAGCGTGTCCTGAAGCAAGCACCGGCCCTGAACCGTGATTTTTTTTTGTTGAAGCAGAAGAGGTTGTATTCGCATTTATGCAACCTAGGTGTCCCTATCTTCCGCCACGTGTCCGTGTCTAGGAATGTCAGCTTAGATTCTGTGTCGACCCGCAACCTTAGGGGTGTTCCTTGAACAACGCAAGCGAAAAATTCGCCATCTGATTCTGGAGTGACGAATACGTTGGTGATTGTTTTCACCTTTTTCTTTTTCTTGCCAGCTGTCCTGTGACGCTCCGCTGATCGACATACTTTTGCAATGTGGCCTCATTTGCCGCACGCATTGCGCGACTCAGTTCGGAAGCGGCAGGAACTCTCCGAATGGTTGGAGTTGCCGCATCGAAAACACTTGACAGGTGCAGAGGTGGACGGCTTCACCTTTTCAACGAGCAGCGCAGCGTGGTCTCCCCGGTCCAGGCGTCGGGACCCTGCTTCGGCGGTGAGGGTTAACTTGGCCAAGCGAAGTGCGACGTCCAGAGTGAGGTCTTTCTCGAGCACCAGACGTGCCCGGACGCGCGTGTCACGGAGACCCACGATGAATGCCGTCAAAAGGGAGGAACTTCAGGCGTCGGCTTCAGATTCGTAGTCACAGTTAATGAGGATTGATCTAAGCCGCGTTATGAAGTCTTTGATTGCCTCATTTTCTTCCTGGTGAGCCGTAAACAACTTCGCCCGTTCGAATTCCTTGAATTTCTTTGGTGCGAAATGTTCTCAGAGCTTTTTGAGCAACTCTTGATGCGGCGTCTCCAGAAAGCTCCGTGGCTGGATTAGGGAGTAGAGCAGCTTGAATGTCTCGGGACCGATTGAAGCGATCAATAAGTTTCTCTTGTCCGCGTCGGCAGTGACCTTAGCGACATCGAGACTAGATTGAAATCTTATCTGATAAAGCTTCCAGTTCTCCTTTTTGGCGTCGAATGTCTCGGGACCATAGAAGCGGTGGGTCTGGTTCTCTACCGTGCTCGCTGCTGCTCTGCCGTGCTCCTGTTGAGCCCGCTGTGGTCTTCACCTTCGTCGCCAGTGTAGTAGTCCCGAGTCGAAGGGTGTACTGAGGGCTTATTCCAATACAGAAGGTCGAAGGGGCACGACTAGCTGCCAAGATTCCACCTCGCCGAAGAACGGAATGCACGAGCTCCCGTGTCCGAGCTCGTGCTCTGCTGACCAAGAGGACGATCGTTTTTTCGCAGTCACCACATTTTAATGGCGACTGACCAGCTTGAACAAAAAAACGCGTTGGGATGATTCAGAGCGCGCGTCGACACCAGAAAAAGTGGGCAAGCACGCGACCAAACCATTGGAACTGCTACTACCATGGTCGTGAGATCACGAGCTGTGCCACTACGTCGAGAAGAGAAGAAAGAAGACACGGCTCGCGAACAATGTTACATTATCTACCCTATATCTGACCAGTGAAGTAGTTGGTTTTTATTAGACTGAAGCGTTGACCTTCGACCAAAAAAAATTCGTCCAAACGTATTAATCAACTCCTTGTTCGCGTCTTTTATACAGTTCGTATAATAACCTAGTTACCATAACGTATTTTATTTATTATTTTATGTTATTGCTGAGTACTCAAGTGTAAATGGTATGTTTATACAAGAAAGTGCGAGAGAAGCAATTTCTTCTTTTTTTACCTAATACCAGACTTTTTTTTAAGTTAAGCAGAAATTTTAGCAGCGGTGTTGTTTGAACCCCAAGTGATGTGAGGCGCAAAGCGTGAAGACACCTAGTGGTGAGGTGATGCAAAGTGTTTGCAGCACATTGGTTGCGTGAAGCCATTAAATTGGTGTTTTTGTACGAACCTGTAAAAATGCAAAACAGCACCCAAATAGTTGCACGCACATCAAGCGCATTTTGTGTCTCCATCATCTGTTCCTCACCCATTTTTGCAGTTTTGTTTTTGCAACGTTTTTGCTTTATAGTAGTCATCAGTTCTATTTATTTTTTATTTAGGAATTTGCGTTTTCGCTTGTAGGCTTACCATGACGATCATCTTGAGAGTCAAGGAGAACGAGTTGGTCACAATATCCGTCAAAGACAGCATGTAGACGCAGGAGAAGGACAGCGCCGGACTCAGTGTTCGTGTTGGGTCTAGGGTGGCCAAGGCTCCGAAAAGAATAACAATCATCTGCCAAGGCGTAAGTAACAATAAGAAGTGCGACTAAAGTTTCTCAACTTGAACTGTTTTAATATTTCTTTGATATAGGCGAAAATAAATTATGGCTCACGGAAAAGCCAGAAGACATTGTACATTCCATAGGGCGTTAGTGGGAAATGCCAACACTTAAAAGAAATAAACAAACTATATGCTACATATTTACACCTAGCCTACATATTTCGCTAAAACAATGGCACCTTAATTAACCTTTTTTTATATAACAGTGACAGGCTGAAGTCCCAGGCTCCCGAGACAACACAAAATGTAAGATATGTCTAGGTAAAAGAAGTAGTCGTTACATTACTCTGAGAAAACGACTATGTAATCAGTTATCAGCTAGCAAAAAAATAACACTAAGGATTTTTAAAACGGCGATGCAAAAAGGCAGTTCCGAATATCGTCTGTGTTTTCGCATCACTTGCCTCGCGCCTGCTCCACGAGTGGTAACTACTGGTCCTGAAATTGAGTGATGTATAGTGTTTCTTCTGCGCTCAGCAAGTTTTTCCTTAGTACCCTACGCTTTTGTGTCACCATATAAAAATTTAATTAGCAAATTTTACTTATCAATTTAGATATCCATTATGCTCTGTGCAATATAATAACGTCCGACGTGACTGGCAGTTTGTTTCTGAAAAGCGCTTGTATAGTTCAACCGCCCTAGACATATATTTTTATTAAACCTTAGCAGAAAGACCAAGTATGTACGTACCACAGAACTGGATGCGCTGTACAGGGAATCGAGGAAGCCATCCAATAGGTTAGCTTTGAATAAGGGAGCCATTTCCCTTTCTCGGATGACAGACACGGCATTCATGTAGGCCTCCTCCCACGCGTACATCTTCACAAGTCTCACCGAAGACAAAAGGTCCGTCATGAGTTTGAGCCTCTCGTCCCGAGCTTCCTGTACCCTTCGCTGTATAACAAAATTGTAGGTGTTTTAAATATATAGTCAATACGCTTTAAATACTTAAGGTGACACTTTAAAGGGCCTAAATGGGACCCCTATTTTATTTCAATTTCTCTACGAAAAAAAATAACAAATTCTGCAATACTTACGCCGTTTGACATAATTAGGGGGAGGGGGTGGGGGGAGACCTGCATTAGGTCCCGCCTAGTGCTTAAATAATTAAGGAGAGTTTTTCGGCTCTCATTGTTCGGAGAAATGATTGACGTGTGAAATATTGGCTGTAAAATTGTATCCGTGCCGTAATAGTATTTCAATTGAATGTTTTTTAATGTTTAAGAAACAAATAATCTAAATAGAGTCATTATAGTTTTCAAAAGTGTCTCAAGATTGCCTCTTCCTCATCGGTGTGAACCGATAACAAGCATGGCTGCCGGCATCTGCGGTTACTCAATGAGCGCAGATCGTCGAGCTCTTCTATTTCCAGGAGTGCGAGTCGTCTTGCGTTTACTGAAGTGTTTATAGGAACATCCCCTCAACCGACGTAGTTTGCAACAAACAACTGCCGCAAGTACGCAACTTCGGAAGCGCTGTGCGGGTACTCCTTTTCGTAGCGGGACTGGCCTAACACTAGCGGCCCACGTCAACTATATGTTTCTCGACTGGCCTTGATTTGTTCGTTTGCGCGTGTTGACACTAAATAAAGATTTTTTTCTATAAAAGCGGCCCCGGTGCTCTGTGAATTATGCAACCGTAGTGATTGCAACCATGGTTTCAGTACCGAGAAGGTATCTACCAAGGTAAGAATTTGTGAGCCAATTGGCTGGACGCAATCGAGCGTTCGTCTCGCGTCAAGTTTGTTAAGACTTGTTCCCGTTATTTCGCTTCGAAAGAAAGGAATCTATCAAATTCTGTAGTGCACCTGGCTCGCGACAGCGAATAATTTTAGGTCGCATTTTAATTGTGATCACTACCATGCTCGCGGATGCCATGCGAAAAAAAGAAAAGAAAAGAAGAATAACAAAAAATGGTGCAAGGACAGCATATATTTTGTTAATCGTTTTATTCCTCTCTGTTGCTTTCGCTTTTTCCCCGAAATTGCTTCAGTCGCTTTCTACCAAAAATCGACAGACGCTGACAGACGCTTGTATTGGATAGTGGCTTATGCATGATCATAGCCTCCTCTATACCTACAGAGCCCGGAAGTTCGACGACGGAGCCATACAGCGCCCGGTCGCAGATTTGAAGCGCGGGGATCTGGCAGTACAGAGCACCAAAGAGCCATTTCTCGGAGAACCTGGACGACAGCGCACAGCTTTTTCAGTGGCGATGACCCGAAACGCACTCGTTCACTCGGGAGAAGTTAGTTTCGGCGTCTCGCCGCAGCTGGGCGCCTGTCGCGTGGCTCTCCTTTCATACGTTGTCTGCCGCTCCAACCTTTCGCTTTCGGCGGTCGCTTCTCGTTGCGATCTTCCAGGCTTTGTCAGTATATGGCCTACGGCATGATGGAAGGCCGAAACGTAGTTTTCTGGCCACTTTCATGGTTGCGTCTCGCGAGCATTGGAGAAGATTTTAGACGAGCGTCGGAGAAGTTTTAGGAGACGAACGAAGGCGAGATCGGGCTCCGACGTGCAGCTTTTATATCCGCGTCTGAGCATGGCAGGCGAGGATAGTTGGCGGTAGTCTAGCAGACGATGCCGGAGGCTGTATAGCGCGTGAGCTCGCACGACAAGCAGGTGGTGTCAAGCGCCAGACTATGGTGCCTGGTACGCGTCTCCGACTGGTGTGTTTACTGCGTCCAGAAAAGGGGTCCCGGATTTCGGCCTGATGACGTCATGGATGTGCCGTGCTGTTGTCGGTCGCAGCCCTGGCGATGTCACAGCAGCGGTGGTGGATGTGGAAGACGCCTATTATGCTGTGGATCACGCTCTAGCTTGGCAGTCCCTGGAAGCTTCGGCAGCTAGGGTTTGAGACGCCGAGACGACAAGGGCAGTCCTGTCTGCTCGTGCCTTTTGCCAGAACTTCAACGACCACAAACCAGGATCGAGACATCCGGCAGCATGACACTACGACTTTCGTGACGTTAGTTTTTGCCACATTGGGACCCCTTTCAATGCATGAGCGGAATAGGACACGAAACACATCAGTCGGATGCGCGTTCCAGTCACCGTAGCCAAACTGGATGCACCGGATGTCGCGAAATTGAAGACACTAGGCTTCCAAGCATGTTCGGTAGAGCAGCTAAGCCATTTCAGTAGTAATGGGCGGGGCCATGAAGTTATTATAATATACGATAGAGGTTCAACTGGCGCTATTGTAAATGCGACCCGCGGGAGGCAAATTGAAGCAGACAGCAACCAGTCTACTTTTGTAGTGGTTCTGTACATTGGTACGGGGAAACGCCCGTGCCTTTTGTCTCTTCGACATAAAATAACATAGATAATATTTGTAATTTGGGTCGTACCGAATAGGTTGTACCTTTAGTAACATTGTAGATGGGTAAATGCTTTAAGTATAGCATTTTCCTTACCGCTAAATGATGTTAAACCGCTATATTTTAGGCCCAAACCTCTGTTTCATGGCAGGTACGCAAAACGAGCGACGATTCTAAGCAAAAAACCAATAGAAGGAAATGTAGAGTGTGTTCAAGGTTCGCCAGCATTCCGGTGGTGCTTATATATCGTTAAAATATGACCGTCCTGTCACTATATAAAAATGACTTCGTCATGCATCTTTTCGAGCGGTTCAAAGAACATTCGAAACACAAAACATAATCTACACGGGCTATGAAAAGTGAGTCCTTTTATTATCTTCTATGTCGGGCAGCTTTTATTGGGCACCTAATCTCTGGCTTCTTTCTATTTTCTAATATTCCGAGCATGCGCGAAATGCTGTGAACACAGAACAATCATATTCGCACATATCCATGTGCTGAAAAAAAAAAGCGGTGTTAATTTATTGCAAACTGGACTATATTACGTGATTTTCAATTCATGTTGATCGCCTGCATGCACAGGGAGTTACTTATCTAGTGTTACTGCGTAGTTCTTGCCTTCTCTCTTGGTTTTCCAGGTTGAGAAATGTTCCAGGCTACCTAGTATGTACGAATTATTCGTGATATTTGTTCTCATTATCAAGTGCAGAGTAAAAATGACCTCGCTTTTTACAATAGAATTGCCTTACCGGGAGTCCCCTCCTGACTGGTTGCTGTATGCTTCAATTTGCCCGAGCACACTAGCGCCAGTTGAACCTCTAGCGTACATAATAATAACTGTAAGGGTGGGGTCATTGATTTTTGGGCAGAAGTATCCGGGCAGCGCCGTATAACTAAATTGCGGCTAACGGTGTAAATATTGCAACACAAACTTACTTTAATGAAATCTGTTTTAACTATACGCGCTTCACGTATACCCCATAATTTTTTTTTCGTTTTGTGATTACTATAATGTGTTACATTGCTTTGTTTAGGTTCGAAGCACTCATTCATGGTAATAAGAGACACGACTACAGAAACCAAGGCTTCTAATTTAATGCCAGCTTTTTTAGAGTTTTGTTTCAATAAATCTCCACAGCGACGTGGGATTGCCAATAACTATGCAGACTTCTGCAGAAGAATACCAAGTGTCACAGAAACAACCCTTACTAAACTTAACCCTCGAACAAAAGCAAAGCAAGTATTTATATTAGTTGCAGACTTGGCTGTTGAGCGTGTTGTGGACTAAATAATGGGAACGAAACTATAGACGACATGGTCTTTCAACTTGCATCAACATGTTTTTTGCGAGCTGCGGTACTGCGATTCGGTGGCGTGGATATTCAATGTTAATGTGTTAGACAAATTATCTAGGGGAAAGATAAGCAAACAACGAAAAGTTTGTATCGCCAGGTGCACGAGACATGTTTTGCGTGTTTTCCACTAACTTAAAGGGTACTGAGGATTAAACGGCACTTCGAGAAATGACAAATTTCAACGCATTATTACGTTGGCAATGAAATTATAAATCAACCACCGGTATAACGCGGAGGGGCGCTTATAATGATTAAAAAAAATTAGAACGCCCCCTTTGGATGCCGTTGCCCCTTGCATTCCACGACGCTTTGGCGTGGAGCCAAAGCGTGGCGGAAGCGTTTTCGAAACTATAAAGTTTGCGCTGGAGGCAAGACAACTAAAAGATTTCCCGGTCGTTCTCATCCATCCAGCGACTATAGCTACATTCGCTTGTCAAGGGAAACCTCAACAGTAAAGGTTGACGATTTCTTCTATTTACGCTCTTCTCAAACGGGTGTTCCGGCAAGTTTTGGGCAAGGCGTAAGAGAGATAAAAAAAGAATCAAGGTCCATTGAGTTCATTAAGGCAAATATGAGGAAGCCTGCAAGTGGTCATAAAGATTGGCGATGCATTTCTGATGACTGCCATAATCATCGCATGTAGATTGCGTTTTAGGATCCATAAATGTTAGTGCAACCGTTTCACATATACCACCATTCTTTGAGACGGGATTTGGTCTTTGCCTCAAAATTTCAGATCATGAAAGCCATAAAAAGGCGAAGTAAAACCAAATATTAAATTCTTTATCCACAGACCAGGAATTCGGCCCTAAATCACCAAACGTTTACTAGAGGTATTGGTCACTGCTTGGTTGCTCGGTTGTAATGAGGTATCATTAAAGTTTAGTCCTCCAACATATGCAGGTGTTAGGCTTCAGTGGTCTTAGTTGAGTCAATTGGTTTTTGCTTTCGTTTCCGCTAAGATCTTGGACGATTTAGACGAAAACACAAAGTTACAAAATGGGTTAAGACACCACGGGTAGGACTAGTTGCTTGACTGCTTTTATTAGATATCGAGAGTTTCGATAATTCATACATATTCACGAATGTCGTATGTAGACGTAGGGGCCGCTGATTGGACTACTTGGTTAATTGTTGAAGCTGTGCACATTAACGAAATTAATAAACCAACTAGCTCAGCAATAGGCCGATTTCGTCCATTTACAACATTCGTGTGTTTTCTCTCAATTGTTAGAGTTGCCCACGTTAATGAAATAGGCTAATCGACAGGTGAACCAGCGTTATCTTTTACCAATGTTTGCCTTCCTGAATTGCCTTTGAATTAAGTTCATGTCACTCGCATTAAGGTTACGGTTTACCGCTGTTTGTGCGGCGGTAACCTGGCTTCCCTTGATTATATATGGCAATTCGGTAACCTCGTGGAAAGCCTCAGAAAAGCTTTACTTTTACTTTTCTTTGGCTAGTTAGGGCCAAGGCAAATTATCTTGGCTTCAAATAGCACTTTGCGGCAAAGCCCAATAGGAGCCAAGAAAGGATATTTGGATTGCCAAACTTCAAAAGTTAGCTTTTTTCTTTGTGCACAATTCCTATGTCACGGTATGTCACTCATACCGCGACTTCCAAAGGAGAAAGACATTGGTGGATGCTATAGTCATATTATCGCGTACGCCTAGAAAAGGTATTTGGCACCGCACACGAGGAAGTCCTGCTGCGCGGGTAGGCTATGGTGTCTAAAAAGCGTCTGCGACTGACTTGTTTAACGTGTCCTACAAAGTGGCTCCTAGATTTCCGCCTGACGACGTCATAGAAACGTCGTGCTGTCGCTGCCCGCGATCCTGGTGGTGATACAGCAGTGGTGGTGGATATGGTAGACACCTGCTATGCTGCAAGTCGCTCTCCCAATTCACAGTCAGCGGAAGCTTCTGCAGCCAGGAGTTGGGATGCGTCGATGTGAGCGAAATATACGATATCTCGTGTATTTTTTGAGGAACTTATGGGCCCAACCACCAGGATTGTGATATCTGACACAAAGATATTCCGGCTTCTGTGACTTCATTTCTTGCCACCTTCAGGACCAATTTCACGCACATGCGTAATAGGATGCTAAGCACACCAGTCAGAGACGGATGTACTATAACGTAGTGAGACTATAGCAATGTCCTCCAAACTTTCGGCATGTACCAAGATCAAACGAGTGCAATAAATACGGCGGGCCATACGTTTCCTTCAAATTCAGGGGGGGGGGGGGGGGTGATTACTTGACCACACCACCCCGCTGACGTCGTCAGGTGACTATAGTCCGGATGATTATAGTCAACTAAAGATAACAAACGATATATCATCTGCTATATTTAGAGAACCATTTTTATGGTTTTGCTTTTTGTTACGCATTTCTGCAACGCTAAAAAGTGTATAGTCATCCCTCCGAAAGAAGTTTGTCGACCAGTTTTTTTAGTATATCTTGAATCGGAGAAACAATAGAACTTAGGTCACCCACTCAACTTGTTTTACGTAGTTTACTAATGCATACTTAACTGGCAGATGTGTGTCGTGCTGCTTACCAAAAGCGAGTTTTGAATCTTCGTCGTCGGAATCGTCAACAGAAAGGCTAAAAGGAGCCATGTGGCGCACGTGACGGTGGGTCCCACTCCCACACGCACCGAGAGCATGTAGAAGATAAGCGGTGAGCAGATGATGCCTATGAAGGGCATCGCAAACTGCATGATGCAGTATGAGACCAGAAAGCAGTCTACACCCAGTATGGTCACTACCTGACCTGCAGGATATTGGGTCCTTGAAGTTGGCGACAGTTGAGTCATCTGGGGAAATGAATGTATAGATGAGGTTTGTTTTATTTATGGCATCTGTAGACTTATTTGATGCACATTAAACCCTAGGTTGGCTGATAGTGTTTAGCGAAGTTTTTAAACAACATTGACCTGCATATATTCTTGTACTGTATTGCGATTTGACGCTCAAAACAACTCACGACTGTAGCTTGTATCACACGAATCCCATAGATCAAATAGTGCTTTTATAGATTGCACGCAATTTAGTGATTTTTTTCTCAAGACTCGACGAAACAAAAGTCCAGACTGTATGACGAAGTGGTTCAGTTCGCTGTTTCACCGACCGTGGTCAGACAGATATAATGATACGAACTATTTTACTGATCTCCCAAGAAATATAAATAGAGAAATGAGAACAAAATTCGGTGCTCATTAAATATGCAAAAAACAGAAAGATTCATTGGTGGATTTTTAGCGAATGTGTTGCCATGACTCATGAAAACGCCACACACGTCTTCCTTTGGGAAACGCTAACGCTGACCCCTTAACTTTTATTTTTTACTTTTTCTTTTGTCCTTCCCTCTTGGCTTTATCTTTTGCTTCCAATATTTTAGGCTGCCTCTTTTTGACCTCGTGACGGAGTCAATGTTAGCGTTTCGAATGGGTGAACGTGTGTGGAGTTTCCCAAGCGTCATGCAAACGGATTCCCTAAGAATCCGCGAATGGATCTTCGTGTAATTTTGTCCACCCCTTTTCTGTAGTCTGGCTGTCAGAGTACGTCACGCCCCGTGATAGGCCCTTCAATATTAGTCGTGGAAAGAACCACATCCATATCACTCGTGGAGTAACCGCATCCATGGTTCTAACTACACGCACACATCACAGCCCACGCAACTGAGCACACCCGCATTCCACTGCGTCGTGGCGCAACACCTCCTCGAAAACAAAGCCGTAGTGCAGAATGGGATGGTGCCATCAGAGAAGGCCAACGCAGTACACAGATTGGACACGACGATTACGTCTACGTTCGGCTGAGGCTTCAGGCGAATCCGACCGCTGACGCAGTACTCGTTTTCAATCTGTGCCCAGCGTTGGCCTTCTCTGATTAAGCCATCTGGTTCAGTACTACGACTTTGTTATCCAGGAGGTGTTGCGCGCCACTTTCTCCTCTCTGGCTCCGTACCAGCTGTGCGCGTGACTTCGACAAAAACCAAAAGGCTCGTTTTGACGAAACCCCGGCGGTGTCTGTCAGTTTATCAGCACCGGAAAAAGAGGGAGAGGTGGACGCGTGCTGACGTCAGCGCTTCGGACCAATGGGAGCGTCGCACGCGCCACCCTCTTTTCTGCTCCCCCCGCCCCGACAAATGTAAGACATAGCCCGGTTTTCGTTAAAACGAGCGTTCTAATGATAACGCACTACAACATGAAAAAGTATAAATACATATCCTACCTTTTGAAAGACGGCCGCCTGTAGGATAGCTCGAATTCGTAGCCCGAAGCGCGCGCACAGATGCAGCTGGTAGCACGACAAAAGTCCCTCCCCAACGCAGGTAGCCAGGAATATGCCAGATAGCGCGCCCAATTGGGAGCTGCTGCTATCGCTTATCAGGTTCCTGCAGAAAAAAAAATATTTATTGATCACTACATGTATACACCACGAACATTAGAAAAACTATATCTAGCGGACTCCAATCTAACCGGCGAAAATCAATACCTGATTAGACAAAGCATTAGTTTGTGGTACAATCCTGTGACTTCAATTGTTAAACAGCGGGAGAATTTACCAAAGGAACATGCGCGGAGAGGGACAGCGGCTGATTTCAGAATTATTATGTTCTTACTATATTTAGGACTGCCTTATCAAACTCATTACCGCCCAAACGGAGACCAAACAATTCTGCGAAACTGACTCACAGTCAAATGCAAGGCGTTTATATACTGACAATGCTGTTTCGGCAAACAAGTGGAGCCGACAACGGGTGAGTCTTACGAAAGAAACAAAATCGCAGGAACGGTGCTTACACTTCCAAGACCACGTTAGTTTATGAAAGGAAAAGTTCGGCGCTAGACATGAGGCACTTTGCCTCACCAAACCAGTACTGGTATAAAAGGACCGCCAGAAGGGATGACATGTTACGCCAATGTGCAATCTGCTCTGTGAGACACCATCACCGGTTCAGGGAGTTTAGAAAAAGATTGATAACGTCCTCACTCCAGAATGCTCAACAAAGCTCCAGATACCCAGCGTTCTGCTGTACATTTCTGAGCAAGGGTGCAACTTCCCATTGCATTGCTTATATCCGCTGTATTAAGAACTATGGAAGCCAGGCCACTTTCACAGGCGAGGAGTCACTCAAAAAGCGCAGCTTGTTAAAAGCTGTAAATCAACAAAGTATGCAAGCCAGCGTCTTTGTCAATAGAGGTTTCCGAGTGCTTAGAAAGAAGCTCACAGAGGTTAGACTGCGACCAGGACGGCAATATACGACGACGAATTTTGTCTTGGATGTCGTTGTCCATTTCGTCTGAAATGACGTCTTCGAAATACCCGTGAAGCACTCCATTCTCGCTTAAAAAGGTGTTCCGGCTGTTTTCAGAGCTAACCAAACAAATTGCATTTTCCTTCTACCCGGGCTTTAGTCTTTTTGGTATAGTATTTATTATCTCGAAATTTATTATAGCAATTACGAAAACCGTAAATGAAGATGGTACCAAAACCAGAATTCAAATTTCTGTGCGCTCTTTAGTGGTAAGACATCAAAAATGGTACAGACTTTCAGGTCGTGCAGGTCGTCATAAACAAAGTATGTCAAGTGTTTTTTTTGTGCGCTTCTAAGTGAATCAGCGACGAAGCAATCTTATCCCACCATCAAACTTCTTAACTTCTTGTAATCAGTTGGAAGGAAACATGGCTTACTGCCAACTTTGCACCATTTCTTTCGTCACACTTTAATGTTGCCAGTAGGGGTTCCCGGTTTGAGAAACACAATGAAAACGGAACTCGAAAACTATATAACTTCCCGAAATGTTTTTCTTCTCATACAATACTTGACAAACTGACACAGCCGTGTCTATCGGTGCGTTGAGGCAATTTTGAGACAAATCGGCGGCCATGAAAAAATTGCCGAAGTACCCATTTAAATCTATCACAGCTTGTATCGCTTACAAGTATATTGCCGCGCGCCAAGTAGGCAGCGCGGCCGTAGCCTAACGGTTATCGCGCTTGCCTCCCACGCGAAGGGCCAGGGTTCGATTCCTGGCCGCGACTATGCATTTTTGTTAACACTGTAATATGATGTTCTGGTGAAATCGAGAACCGTCTAGCTGATTCGAGGTCAGAATGTTCTACGCGTCGAACTTTCCACGCCGATTATTCCAGAAGCCCACGCATGTACATAAGGGGCTCCGCGTGGCGAGCCACATTCAGTTTTCGCCCCAGCGTTCGACTGTGCTGCTCCGCCGACTTCGACGCCCGCGACGCTCTGTTATTATCGTTGTACCCCTTTTATTTTTTTGGCACAAGTTCGCCACATTAAACGTTTATTTCTTCCTGTTTATTTCCTATTTTTTTGGTCACCACCCGTGACATTTTGGTGGAGGTGCTGGGTAGCAGAAGTCCGTATTCCGGGTGTAGACCTTGGGTGCGGCGACTGGTCCGAGTTTCAGGTTCCGCGTCGGGTGGTCTTCTCACCGGGCTCGGAATGGGGCTTGCACTGCGGGCCCTGGGAGGGGAACGCTGCACGGGCATGCGCTACCCCGCACCTCTCGAAGGGCCAGGGTTCGATTCCTGGCCGCGACTATGCATTTTTGTTAACACTGTAATGTGATGTTTTTGTTTGCGCCCTGGGTTCTCATTCGAAGAAGGTCCTCGGCCCTCTCCCGTCGATACTGGTTAGTGAAAGTTTGCCTCAACTCATTCTTGCAGGCGGTCCACGAGATCAACGAAGTCTCCCGATTCTCGAACCAGTGCCTGGCCGTTCCTTCGAGCGCGAAGTAAAGGTTCTGCAGGCGCTGGTCGTCCGTCCATCGGTTGTGCTGGGCCACCCGCTCGTACTGTTGAAGCCAGTCCTCGACGTCTTCGTGGGCGTCCCCGTGGAATGGCGTCGGAGTACGGGGTGCGACGGGCAGGTAGATGAAGGCAGGAGCGGCCGGGGTCTGTGACTGCTGGCCGTCCATCGTCGGCTTCGTTGGCTGCTTTGCGTACCTTCGACGACGTCGCAAAGCAGTCACGGTATTCGGCGAGGAGGTTAATCAGCTGCCGTCGTTTCGGGTCCGGAAGCTTAGGGTCGATGTCGAGTTGCGCTGGCGACGTACCGTCTTGCTGAGGTGGCGAGGATTCATCAGTAATGGCGGCGATTTCGGCGGAGTTTCGGAGTTCCTCGACGTGGCCAACGGCTGCACCTTTTGTGAGGTGTTGCGTTTCATTCCGGAAGTTCGTCACGAGGACCACAGTGCGGCCATCCTGAAGTTCAGCTACTCCCCGTGCGACGCCTATTCCTCTTCCCAGGAGCAACTGGAGGTAACCTTCCAGAAGAACTTCGCTACGGGTAGCTGCATCGGTCACGACGGGTACGACAACACTTGATCGCGGCGGCAGATTCACGTGGTCGGCAGCGACTCGGACGGCGGCTGACGCAGTTTGGAGTTTCTCTGAAGACGGAACAGGTGTCCGCAGCGTCAATCTGTTTTCTCCAAGGTCGATGACGGCGCCGTATTCACACAAAAAGTCCATGCCGAGAATGACGTCTCTGGAACAGTCTTGTAGAATGACGAATTTCACAGGACACGTCTCGCCGTGAATTTCGACGCGAGCGGTGCACCGTCCGACAGGCGTGATGAGGTGTCCTCCGGCGGTTCGTATCTGCGGTCCATCCCACGGCGTTGTGACTTTTCGAAGGTGGCGAGAGAGCCTCCCACTCAATACTGAGTAGTCTGCCCCGGTGTCAACGAGTGCCGACGCGTTTTGGCCATCGATAACGACGTTTAGGTTGTTGGACACCGTTGCAGGCGCGTCGGTGCAATGCGGGGCGTCGAGAGAGTGGGAGCGCTCCGGCGTTCTTGGAGGCTCTTTACTCGGGTCGTCTTCGGCAACGGCACCTCCAGGCGTTGCCGCACTTAGTTTTCCCGACGAGATAGGGGGGACAGGCTGTCACGGCGCGACCGACGGAAAGGCGACGCGGAACGTCTGGGGGATGGAGAACGGGAACCTCGTGGTGCGGTGGGCGCTGGTGACGGAGGGCGACGGAGGTATTCCTCGATGTCCCTTGGTCGTTCTCCAACACGAGGTCGACGGTCGTTTGGAGCGAATCCTTGCAGGCCGAGCTGGCGGTAGGGGCACCTCCGGTAAACGTGGTCAGCCTCCCCGCAGTGGAAGCCCCATTCCGAGCCCGGTGAGAAGACCACCCGACGCGGAACCTGAAACTCGGACCAGTCGCCGCACCCAAGGTCTACACCCGGAATACGGACTTCTGCTACCCAGCACGTTCACCTATACACACGATCATGCCACGAGTGCCAGCGACGCAAGAAACCGCCGACGAGGCCGGCCGGACTTCTGCAGCCCATTTCTCCTCCAACTACACCCTTCCAGCAGATCGGAATGGATCTACTTGGTCCTTTTCCGCCTTCGATGTCGGGGAACCGCTGGATCATCGTCGCCAATGATTATCGCACGCAGTACGCCGAAACGAAAGCTCTTCCCTCAGGGACTGCTGTGGAAGTCGCCAAGTTTTTCATCGAGTCCATCGTCCTCCGGCACGGCGCTCCCGAAGTTCTGATTACAGATCGCGGATCTTCGTTCATGGCCCAGCTGACGCAAGAGATCCTTCGTCTCAGTGGCACCGGCCATCATCGAACCACTGCATACCACCCGCAGACCAACGGGCTGACCGAGCGACTCAACAAGACAATCGCCGATATGATCTCTATGTACGTCGACGTAGAGCACAAGACGTGGGACGAGGTGTTGCCCTACGTCACGTTTGCCTACAATACGGCGGTTCAGGAGACCACTGGATTCACCCCTTTCCAGCTGGTACATGGTCGGAAGGTAACGACCATGCTGGACGCAATGCTGCCCGATGAACCATCTGACAATGAGAGCGACGACGCCCAGGTGGTTGCTCAACGCGCCGAAGAAGTCCGCCAGCTCGCCCGACTCATGATTCAAGACCAACAACGCGTCGACGCGGGCCGCTACAACCTTCGTCGCAGGGACGTTCACTTCCAGCCCGGAGACAGGGTGTGGGTGTAGACACCCATCCGTCGCCGCGGCCTCAGTGAGAAACTGCTGAAACGGTACTTTGGACCATACAAGGTACTTCGTCGCCTCAGCGAGCTCAACTACGAGGTGATGCCCGACGGAACAAGAACATCATCACGCCGCCCACCACGACCTGAAGTCGTCCACGTCGCGCGCCTGAAGCCGTACTACGCTCGATAGGACTGTGGATCTTATGTGTTTCAAGTGACTCTTTAGGTTGCCGTTCTTTTTATGTGCTTCGTTTTGTTTTGGGATGCATCGGGGCGGTGCACTTTTTAAGGGGGGAGTAATGCCGCGCGCCAAGTAGGCAGCGCGGCCGTAGCCTAACGGTTATCGCGCTTGCCTCCCACGCGAAGGGCCAGGGTTCGATTCCTGACCGCGGCTATGCATTTTTGTTAACACTGTAATGTGATGTTCTGGTGAAATCGAGAACCGTCTAGCTGATTCGAGGTCAGAATGTTCTACGCGTCGAACTTTCCACGCCGATTATTCCAGAAGCCCACGCATGTACATAAGGGGCTCCGCGTGGCGAGCCACATTCAGTTTTCGCCCCAGCGTTTGACTGTGCTGCTCCGCCGACTTCGACGCCCGCGACGCTCTGTTATTATCGTTGTACCCCTTTTATTTTTTTGGCACAAGTTCGCCACATTAAACATTTATTTCTTCCTGTTTATTTACTATTTTTTTGGTCACCACCCGTGACAATATTTCCTATCATCCGAGCTGAGGTTGGCATAATGTTCTCGTTGGATCTGATCGAATATTGCGATTCTTGGCCGCTAAGACGACCACGCCGGTTATCTTCCAACACCGGGCTGGTGGCTACCTCTACTGCCCTGGAGTAGACATATCATGGGTCCACAATCACAGCGCACGATGCAATGCGCGATCGGAGCCGTGATATGTACCGTACACACCTGTCCTACGATGGAGTCCGGCACCTACCGAAGACAGTAAACAAGCCGGCATGCGTACACTCAGTGGTTCACGGTTTGCCTCTCATGTACATTTTGGAGCGTACCTGAAGAACACCAAGTAGTTTCTGAAACTGGTGCTTCCGAGATACATTTTATCCTTGAAAAGTACAAGTAATAACCGGTTCAGAGGAAGATGACGAGGCGGATTGAGGGGGACGCATTAACCCAACAAGCTACACCCAGATGACGCTGCTGATGAAGCGATAGCACACGATCCTTGAAGAGCAGTCAAACCTGACCATGAACAACGCGATCTTATTTGAGGCGCTACTGCTCCCGCTAGAAATACCCGAGAAGACACCAAGATAGTCACAGTGCCGATATCCCTCTTTAGAAACTATATGATATATGAATGTTAAAATTATCACCATGTGATGGTGAGAACGAATGTTCATTGCTTTAAAGAGTTGCATTATTTGGAGCTTGGCAAAAGAAGACGATTGAAAAAGCGGGAGCTCAAAAAGGCGAGCGAGTATGCTAAACGGTTTTCTCTGAGGCCGGTTGTTTTGCCCTTTAAGCTACCTCAATGCTATCCACAAGGTCGACGAGATAGAGAAGAAGCTGTCAAAGACTCAACAGTGGTGTTCGCTTCGTTTCAACAAGTGCCTCGACAAACCCCAGTCAGAGAACCGACGGATGCGATACACTAGAAGCCACATAAACGTAAAGGAATGTAGACAAGCGCTTTGAAAGGTAACATGTCTTTAGTAGACTTGTCTTAAGTTGTATAGCGCAATAAGCAAGCAAAAATATAGTACTCCTAGTGAAAGTATTCGTTCCGGCATAGCTCGCGCAGGGCCAAGGAAGGCCAACGTTGTGGCGTAGTAAAAACTCAAGATGACTTCATAGATCCTTTCGCCGCGCTAATGATATTTCCTTTAAAGTAACTAAAAAGATAAAAAAAAGTCTTTTTATGCTGATGTGAGGGGTTGTCATAAGAGTCTAAAAACGTTTAGTTCTCCCTCCAAGGAATGCTCCTGAAAATATTGAATAATCAAAATAAAACTCGCACAACAAACGTTTTTATTTTGCGGTTGTTCCAGAAACACCTAAGACTACGCAAGGTCTAAATAAGGTTATCTCCAACTTACTCCAAAATGGGTATCCTCGCAATGAGACAGCCGTAGTAGGCAAAGGTCACCAAAAACACCCAGAAAATGTCCATCCAGAGGATGCCAAATACGGCCATGCTGAAACGGGTGCGGCTGGAGGTGACCTGACTGTAAGCAATAATCGAGTTTGTTGGCCCATTTAAGTTTTCAGCAAGCGCAGAAATGGCTGGATGGACACACACAAAAAAAGATACCAAAATACAGGCAGCCTAAACCTCGCGATCCGGTTGGTTGAAGAAATATTTATTAGCATCGTATCACAGATACGCTATAGCAACCGAACCCCGAAGGCATATTGCAAAGCCGACTTTCGCTACCTTCGTGTACACAAAGAAACCGGTTCGCCCATCGTGTCAGGAACTGTTAATGTCCAAGAAGCTGGGGCTGATTGTGCCCAACCATGATATAGACCGACACGCTGGTTACAAACAAGCCCGCGTTTGCCCACACCAGGTGTGGGCACTGCTCGTGCGCACAAACCGAATTTGCGTGAAGCGAAGCGTCTGCGCGTGCGCAGTGCCGTCGACAGCACCACCACAGCTGCATGAGGTCAGGGCCGCGTGTTGGTTTATACGTTTGGCAGTCCAAGGGAAGGAGCATGCGTGACCAACGACCCCGTCGCGATGGGCCACAATGTGACCTCTACAAGAAAAAGTATCCAAATTACACTTTGTCTAGCAGAGGTGCGACCATATTGGTGAGTTTGAATATGTAATTGCCAATTTTGCTTGTATTGTCAAGATTCCTTATGTTCTTCCATTTCATTTTTAAATACTTGAAGCGAAACATTTAGTTTGTTTCTTTTACTCCAGATTTGTATCGTTATAGGTATTGATGTTACAATTGAATTGCATTCGTCAAATCAAGTGGTGTTTGATATGAATGTGTCTCGCGTGCTATATTTAGTTGCTGTTTTTAAATTAATTGCCTATTATCGTCGTGGTTATAGTATTATTTGATAAAGGTTAGCTCTTCAATCGATTTTTTTTTTGGTCATACACATATGATCTTGTTATGGGGATATATCAAGAACATAATGATAATATTGACGCCATTATTCCTTATATTTTATACTGGTCATCATACACTTTCTGGTGTATATATTCCTTCACCGTAAGTTACGCCGGGCGACTGACTTTTGCGATAAGATGAAAGAACATAGACGTTGTTAAATGTCTTACCCTCCGCAAGCCAGCCTAGAGCGTAATTTGGCAACCAATAAAGAGCTCGCCAGTCGCTTGCTCAGCCTGGGAAGATCACTGACCACCGCCTTTGATAGAACAAGAGTGTTTTTCATATGTCTGAAATGTAGATTTGATAGGCAAAACAGCAGATTAACACTTTGAGAACTCTACAAGTCCTGATTGGATCGTATCTATAAACTTTGAATAGACGAAGAGACAAAGAGCAAAATGGTAAGGAGGTAGCACGGCGGCAGCCATTTTCTACCTCCTCTGGCACGCGAGTTGCCTTGGGCCTAGAACCTAAGGTCTTCTCAGTACTCTGTACCGTCGTTTACATGTAGTGACAACTAGTATGCATAACAAAGCATATTTTGAGCAATAAAATTCGTTTCGTATGACATGCTATCAAGTATTCGACTTCACCCAATCTTCGTCATAAGTCACCTGCAGTCTCAAAATTATACCAGTTTTTCACCTTAATACATTTTTTCGCATAAAGTGCCGCATATGAATGCAAGGTCGGAAACTTTTTGAGAAGGCAAAAGATTGTGATTTTTTACAGATCAACTTATATGAGCCGCAATATATTTATATAATTCGCTTGGACGGAAAACGTTTAGGTCTCTAAGACAAAGCAGACTTGACGCTTGGTTGCTAGGTACAAATATTTATGACTTTTCATGTTGCTGGATGAGGTTATTCTTTACATGAAGGGTAGTTATTCTATACTGCCTGTTGCTACTTTCATTGCTATACTTACAACTACATCATTCATCGTTCAAGTGATTATGTGTAAAATATATTGAATATGCACTATTTTCTGAGAAGCTGTTTCTATAGATTTGTGAACATATTTAATTGACAACGACCTCAATAAAATAGTGTGTTATAAAATATGTATGGTGTGGATACAAGCTAAACCGTCCCCTCCTCAGGCAAAACAAAACACTTCAAGGTATGGGTGGAAACTGACAATGCAAGAATGTAATATCAGATGAAAGGTGAATGGTACGTGGCACTTAGAGAAAGATATAACTTACTTGAAAATAACGTTACATATCAGTATACTGAATGGTGAGTTAGCGTCTTCGTCCGTCGACTTTTTTACCTAGACAAAATATTTCCAAGAGCCTTAGACAAGAATGATGATTCACGACAACAAATTTAGAAAGGGAAGTGGTAGTTAGCACCTTTACTGAATTCAAAACAAAGTAAAACATGCATACCTAGACAGTCTAATTACTCTAACTAAACGTAAACATTAAAAGCCATTCCTAAAATGCTCTAGGTCTGAGCGTTTTATAGTGCTGCACAAAGAGAACAAACAATAACCAAAATTCTAAGGTGTAAAGAAATACAGAATTCTTAAGATGCATGACATATATGTTGGATTCTGATCTGTAAGCTGACATCTAAAAGGTGATTCTAATGTACCCGGCGAATTATTCTGCTGTAGCTTGAACATACTTTAATACTGGCTTTGCATTCCACAATATTTGAAATGGAAGAAACGTTGACAACGCATGATAAGAACTGCTAATAGTTTTAGCTTGTTTTGGAATAGCATTGTACGTGCTTGAATATTGCCGCGCGCAGGGCTGAGAAAGCAACGCTCGGTCACGGACCTCCAGAAAGTTCTCGTTTATTCATGTACCGCACGTAACTTCTATCATTTATCCCTGCTTTTGTTTTCTAGAAAGTGCGTGTTCATTCTCGCCCCGATCACGCGACGCTCGAGCCGCTTTCGCCGAATCTTCGAGATACCGACGCACTCTAGATAAGAGGCCGCCCGCGACTTTGTCGAGTCAGTTTTCGCACCAGCGTTCGACTCTACTGACACGCCGACTTCGACGCCCGCGACGCTCTGCTTTCTTCTGTTTCCTTCTTTATTTTTGGCACAAGTTCGCCACATTAAACGTTTATTTATTTCTGTTTATTTCTTGTTTACTGGTAACCACCCGTGACATTCTGGTGGAGGTGCTGGGTACCGCATGTCCGTGCAGCGCACCCCTCCAAGTTCCCGCAGTACAAGTCCGAACCGAAGCTCCAGAGAACCCGACGAAGACCAGATCGAGACCCGGTCAAGTCGCCGCATCCGAGGTCTACCCCCGGAACACGGACTTCTGCCACCCACGACCGATCCGAAGACGACGATGGCCAACCAGGCGCAGACCCCGGCCGCTTCTGCCGTTGTGTACCTGCCGCTCGCACCCAGGACTCCAACGCCTTTCCACGGAGACGTCCACGAGGACGTTGAAGACTGGCTGCAACACTATGAACGTGTAGCCCGCCACAACGGATGGACGACTGAACAGTGCCTCCACAATCTCTACTTCGCGCTTGAAGGAACTGCGAGGAATTGGTTTGAAAACCACGAAGCGTCCTTCAGTACGTGGGAGTCCTGCGCCGCGGAGTTGAAACGAACGTTCCTCAACCACCATCGTCGGCAGCGAGCGGAGGACCTTCTCCAAACAAGGGTACACGGCCCCAACGAAAGCGTGACCAGCTTCGTAGAGGATGTCATGAGCCTATGTGCCCGAGCCGATCCGGAGGCAGCCGATGAGAAGAAGCTTCGCGTCCTCATGCGTGGCGTGAAGGCTGAAATTTTTGGGGGCCTTGTCCGCCATCCCCCGACAACCGTTGACGGTTTTGTGGCTGAAGCCACTAACATCGAGCGAGCGCTGTCGGCCCGAGCAAGCCATTACCATCGACTCGCCGGCGTGCCTGCTCCTCGAACCGGCGCATCTTGCCGACTAGACCTGAACGCCACCGGTGTCGACGGCCTTCGGGAAATCGTCCGCGACATCGTCCGGGAGGAGCTCCGGAAGCTGCTGCCTGCTGCCAACCAGCCGGCTGAGCTGTCGATAGCCGAAGTGGTGCGCGAAGAAGTCATGGACCTTTTTCCAGTAAGCGTCTGCGCACGCGCGCACCCTTTCCACTTGACCTTGATCGCCCTTTCGCCATTTTTGGGGGGCACTGTTTTCTTGCGACACTAATCTGTTCCTATGGGGGAAGGCTAGTCCGGTTGCCCTCCATTTGTAGTAGGCGGCGAAACCGTCATGGGGCACTCCTTACTGGAAAAAGGTCCATTCAACCGGAGGCTCCTGCCTGCGTAGCACCACCCGAAGAGCCCGCTCTGACCTACGCCGCAGTGGCCCGACGGCCACCGCCTCCTCCTCCAGCCTATGTTGCGCCGCCCCGACGTCGTTCTCCTGCGCCGCAGCACGACCACCGGCGCGACGACCAGGTGCAGTACGCCGCCCAAGAGCCCCGCGCACCTCGGAAGACTGACGTGTGGCGAACGCCCGACCGACGCCCACTGTGTTTTCACTGCGGAGAAGCAAACCACACCTGCCGCCAATGCCCATACCGACGACTCGGGCTGCGGGGGTTCCACCCAAACGACCCGAGCCCCCGGTATGGTGAACGCCCTCGGGAGATCGACGAGTACCTGCGACGACCCCAGTACCCCGAGCCTGCGTCCCGCCGAGTGTTCCGGTCGCCGTCGCCGCGACATCCAGCTTCGCCGATGCACCGACCCGACGTGAAAGCCTGTCGCCCCTCGCTCCTCGCCGGGGAAACTAGGCGCGGCAACCCCTGGAGGTGTAGTTGCCGAAGACGACCGACGTAAAGAGCCTCCAAGAACGACGGAGCGCTCCCACTCTCCCGACGCTACGCATCACAACGACGCTCCTGCTTCGGTGTCCAACAACCTAAACGTTGTTATCGACGGCCTCGACTCATCGGCACTCGTGGACACCGGAGCAGACTACTCAGTCTTGAGTGGGAGGCTCTCCCGCCGCCTTCGAAAAGTCATGACGCCGTGGGATGGACCACAAATAAGAACCGCCGGAGGACACCTGATTACACCAGTCGGGAGATGCACCGCTCGCGTCGAGATTCACGGCGAAACATGCCCTGTGAAGTCCGTCGTTCTGCAAGACTGTTCGAGGGACGTCATTCTCGGAATGGACTTCCTGTGTGAATATGGCGCCATCATCGACCTTGCGGAGAACAAGCTGACGCTTCGGAAGCCTGTCCCATCGGTGGAAAATACCAAACCGACGTTAGCTGCAGTGCGAGTCCTCGCCAGCCACGTAAACCTGCCGCCGCTGTCGAGTGTCTTTGTGCCCGTCGGGACCGAAGGAGCCACCTGCGGTGTAGCACTGTTGGAAGGAAGCGTCCAACTTCTCCTCGGACGAGGGATTGGCGTTGCAAGAGGCGTAACCGAGCTCCAGAACGGGCGTACCGTAGCCCTTGTCACCAACTTCCGGCAACACTCAGCCGCGATCGCCGTGATCTCAGAAGACGCCTCTCCGACGCAGAACAAGACAATCACGTCCTCAGAGCTCGACATCGACCCATCCCTCCCAGCCCCACAACGACGACAACTTCGTGACCTTCTCGCCGAGTTCAGTGAGTGCTTCTCCGCGTCGTCGAAGGTGCGCCAAACGACGGTTGCGAAACATCAGATAATTACTGATGACGACGCACTCCCTGTGCATCGGCCGCCGTACAGGGTCTCCGTGAGAGAAAAGGAAGCCATCCAGCAGCAGGTACAAGAAATGCTTGACGACGACATTGTCCAGCCCTCAAGCCGTCCGTGGGCTTCACCGGTAGTCCTGGTGAAAAAGAAAGACGGGACTCTTCGGTTCTGCGTGGACTATCGCCGACTGAACGCCGTAACAAAAAAGGACGTCTACCCGCTGCCACGCATCGACGACACCCTGGACCGGCTACGCCACGCCCGATACTTTTCGTCGATGGACTTGAAGAGCGGGTACTGGCAGACTGAGGTCGACGAACGAGATCGTGAGAAGACGGCCTTCGTCACACCGGACGGACTGTATGAGTTTAAAGTAATGCCGTTCGGGCTGTGCACAGCGCCGGCAACCTTCCAGCGCGTTATGGACACCGTCCTTGCCGGCTTGAAATGGCAAAGCTGTCTCGTCTACCTCGACAATGTTGTGGTCTTCGCAAGCGAATTCGACGAGCACCTGAGACGACTGCGAGCCGTGCTACAGGCCTTCAAAGCTGCTGACCTGACCCTCAAGCCTTCCAAGTGACGGTTCGCCTATGGTGAGCTGAAATTCTTGGGCCACGTCGTGAGTGCTCAGGGTGTAAGCCCTGATCCCGCCAAGACGTCCGCTGTCGCCGAGTTCCCGAAGCCATCAGACAAGAAGACCGTTCGAAGATTCCTTGGGCTGTGCGCCTATTACAGACGTTTCGTTCGTGACTTTGCGCAAATTTCTGCACCGCTGACGCATCTGACGAAAGACGACGTGCAGTTCCAGTGGGGAGAGGAGCAAGAGCAAGCGTTCGACGAACTCAAGCGAAGGCTCCAGTCGCCCCCTATCCTCGGACATTTTGACGAGTCGGCGGAGACTGAAATCCCCACGGACGCCAGCAATACCGGTCTCAGTGCGGTACTCGTTCAGCGACAAGAGGGGGCAGAGAGAGTAATCGCTTACGCAAGCCGGGCGCTGTCTAAGGCAGAACAAAACTATTCAACGACCGACAAAGAATGTCTTGCTGTCGTCTGGGCGATAACCAAGTTCCGCCCGTACTTGTACGGGATCCCGTTTCGCGTGGTCACAGACCGCCACTCCCTCTGCTGGCTCGGAAACCTCAAGGATCCTTCCCGACGCCTCGCTCGCTGGAGCCTTCGACTGCAGGAATTCGACGTAACCATTGTGCATAAGTCCGGCCGCAGGCATAATGACGCTGACTGTTTGTCTAGGGTTCCAATCGAACCTGCAATCTCCGGCGTGGACGACGATGACGACGCCCGTTTTCTAGGCGCAGTTAACGCTACCGACATGAGAGCACTGCAACGCGACGACGCGGAACTTAGCTCCGTGATCGACAACCTCCAAGGTCGAGGAGGCTCTGTCCCACGCGCCTTTTCTCGGGACCTACCGAGCTTTGTCCTGCGGCGAGGCGTGCTCTTCAGAAAGAATTTCGGAACCAGCGAAACCCCCTTGCTACTGGTTGTCCCTGCCAGCCTCCGAGAAGAAATTTTGTAAGCGTGCCACGACGACCCAACGGCCGGACATCTCGGCTACAGCAGGACCCTTGCCCGGATTCGTGAGAAGTACTACTGGCCAAAGCTTCCGAAGACCGTCCATCTCTAGACACGGTAGTGCCATGAGTGCCAGCGACGCAAGAAACCACCGTCAAAGCCAGCAGGTCTCCTTCAGCCGATTACCCCGCAAACCAAGCCCTTCCAGCAAATTGGAATGGATTTGCTGGCTCCTTTTCCACCGTCGACGACGGGAAACCGCTGGATAATCGTCGCCACCGATTATCTTACTCGTTACGCCGAGACGAAAGCCCTTCCTTCGGGGACTGCTCTCGAAGTCGCCAAGTTCTTCATCGAGTCCATCGTCCTCCTGCATGGCGCCCCCGAAGTACTGATCACAGACCGAGGGTCATCGTTCATGGCACAGTTGACCCAAGAGATCCTGCGTCTGAGCCACACGGAACACCGTCGAACAACGGCATACCATCCGCAGACCAACGGGTTGACGGAGCGGCTCAACAAAACAATCGCCGAAATGGTCTCTATGTACGTCGACGTGGAGCACAAGACCTGGGACGAAGTGCTGCCCTACGTCACGTTCGCCTACAACACAGCAGTGCAAGAGACCACAGGAGTGACTCCCTTCCATCTGGGGTATGGCCGGGCGGTGACGACTATGCTAGACTCTATGTTGCCGCACGAGTCAGTCGACGACGGGAGCGACGACGCCCAGGTGGCTGTTCAACGGGCAGAAGAGGTCCGCCAGCTAGCCAGACTACGAATTCAAGACCAGCAACATGTCGACGCTCGCCGGTATAATCTTCGTCGCCGCGACGTCCACTTCCAGCCCGGAGACAGAGTTTGGGTGTGGACGCCGATTCGTCGTCGCGGTCTCAGCGAAAAACTCCTGAAGCGTCTTTGGGCCCTACAAGATCATCCGACGCCTCGGCGATCTGAACTACGAAGTTCTACCCGACGGAACGCGCCCATCTGCAAGACGTCAGCCGCGACCCGAGGTGGTGCATGTCGTCCGGCTGAAGCCGTATTACGAACGATAGGACTCTCCACTCTCGTCGACAAGTGAACTGTGGACTGTGAACTCCGGCTAGCAATTCTGCTGTCCTTTTGTTTTTTGTTTTCCGTTTTTGTGCTGCATCGGGACGATGCACTTTTAAAGGGGGGGATAATGCCGCGCGCAGGGCTGAGAAAGCAACGCTCGGTCACGGACCTCCAGAAAGTTCTCGTTTATTCATGTACCGCAAGTAACTTCTATCATTTATTCCTGCTTTTGTTTTCTAGAAAGTGCGTGTTCATTCTCGCCCCGATCACGCGACGCTCGAGCCGCTTTCGCCGAATCTTCGAGATAGCGACGCACTCTAGATAAGAGGCCGCCCGCGACCTTGTCGAGTCAGTTTTCGCCCCAGTGTTCGACTCTGCTGACACGCCGACTTCGAAGCCGGCGACGCTCTGCTTTCTTCTGTTTCCTCCTTTATTTTTGGCACAAGTTCGCCACATTAAACGTTTATTTATTTTTGTTTATTTCTTGTTGATTGGTCACCACCCGTGACAATATAATAGGTTGGTTTAAATGAAAACATCCTTAATGCAGATAAACGTTATAAATTAATTATAATTTTCACCTCCAGAAAAAAAATTAGCGCGTTGCTCATGCGTGACGCGATGTAGTTCTTACAAGACTTGTATAAGATATTTAAAAAAAAAACTTATGTTCCCTGTAAATGTATGTAGTTTGATAAAATAACAAATAAGGGATATTAAATCAACATACAAGTAAAATGTATTGCATAAACGGGAAATTGATAATGTTACATGAGGATTCGAGCATGTCTTTACGGTTCTTTAGGTGTAGACCAGGGTACAAATGGCAGTATTCTGACGTGCTTCAATGAAGCGATTGTTTCCAGTAGTAGTGCAACTAAACAAAATTAGTAACTAGAGTCAGAAAAGGGGAAAGGCACAGGTCATTTGACATATTGAGGTACTCGTAATTTAAAACGACACCCTGACGAACGAACTGACGAATAGGTTACATATGAACGCTTCTATGTTAGAACTAACGGCTTTTGCCAGACACTTCTCATTTTTTTTAATTTGAATATGGGTATGGTTTATCAGCTGCACATTTAACCAATATCTTTGAGAACTTCTGAATTAAACTACACGGTACAGTCCAGAAGTTATTTCAAGTGGCGTTAGGAAGGAAAAATTTTGTTAAACAGATGTGGATATATGAACTACTTGGGTAACTAAGGAAAAAACATGGCGCAATTTTTTAGAAAGTTTTTTATGGTACGATGTAAGGACAAGATGTGAAAGTGGAATACCTCGGAGTGCCAATTAGCAAAGACTTGAGTCGACAAGTTCATATTGCCAGTGTGTACTTTCTGCACTCAGGACTCAAAGGTGTTTAAGGTGAAAGCTATTCCTTGCACATTTTAGCGTTATTCGTAAAGTGGTTGCACCAAACGTATGGGCACATTTTGAATGCATGTGTGTGCTCTGGTACCCACACAGGCGAAATAACACCCAGGAATAAAAGCAGACGCGAACACTCGAACCGGCGCTTTTCTGCGCATGCGGTCGCCAAAAGCTCTACTTCACCTCAGAAGTCGAATAGTCCAAAACATTGAACCTTAACCTTGCATACCGTTCCTAGTGTGAACCACAGCTTTCTTAATATGACAGGTATGCCAAAGAAGCATGAAGGACTGTTCTAGCTCATGTTGTCCGCTATAGTACCCCAGATTCGACGATCTTTCACGCATATTAATTTCACTTCAACTGGAGTAGCCCAAAGACACACCCGAAACTGCCCAAATATAACTTTATATGCGTATTCTATCATTCAATTCTGAAAAGTCGCACTGCCTTCTAATTAAAAGCTCTTTACCGTCGGAAAGCACAACTCATTGATAGCAGGCAAAGCCGATACTGTTCAACAATAATATTTTTAAGAACTCTTTTTTTTAAACAACCGAAAGGAATTGTTTTGTGAAAAAGACGGTTGGCACTTTATCGCCGGGCGATATTCTTCAACGCTGGGTGTTTCTATAAAATTTACGGTTAAAGTTAACACTCTTGTTTTGATTCTTCGTGTTTTTGCACTGAAACTCTCAACTTTATTACGCCCTGTCACTTGTAAATTTTTTGCACATCTGAATAGACTGTAACGGTGCCTGGAGCATTGTAAAATCAATAAAATATAATAAATATAAGGCGAGGAATAAGTACTTAGATATCACCTTTAAGGTGTATCGGTCGTAGACAACAATGTCTCGAAGTGCGTAGAATAAGAAGCAACCCAATGTGAAACAAGCAGACAGCCCAGTCAGGTGCACGATGGATACTTGATAATATAAATCTGAAACAAAAATTTCCTGTAAAAAGAAAAGCGGAGAGGCCTATAGTATACTTCCAATATAATAGTCGAATTTATTTCACAGGTTTGTCTTGCGTTCAACCCTGATACGCGTTTTATGAGATAAACATCTAAGTTTAATGGCAACTGCATTTGCGCCTTCGTCATTTCTTGGTAAAAGAACCCCTGGAAGCCTCAGACTGGCGGCCGAAATTTGGCTACAAGACATAGCTGCAAGCCATGCACTGGGGTTATGAGAACTAGAAGATCGGCGCTACACAACGAACACGCAGAGGCACAGGGAACTCGGCAGGGACCCAAAAAGGAAAGACATGCTTTCAGGGACGCCCCCGAAGAGTTCCTGAATAGGGTGATCAACATCTTTGGCGGTGTCAGAATGTTAGCTGCGTCGATCGGTGCCCCCGATCGACGCGGCCCCACCGGGATCTAAATATTAGAAGGACATTGAAGGGGATTTGTAATTCAGTTTAAGAAATGAAATAGAAGTCAAGGGTATTCCAATTGACTTTGAGGAAGTTTTGACAAAAAGTTCCAGTAATAGTCACGCCAGCTTATACGACAGCGACACCAAAGATTGCGAAGAAAGCCAGCTGTTGAGTTACGTAGGGCGTTGGACTTGTCACAAAATCGGCGAACGGGAATGGAGTACGCTCGTTTTCGTTTTCAATGAGGAGTTGCTAAAGAAATTACGTTTTTCAGTGACGCCGGTTAGTTCGAATCTCGCCCGTAAATTGCATATTCCTCCATCTCGAAAGCTTCCGGTGACATCATCAATAACATGATCGCTCCCAGCCGTCGCCGCCGCTGATGAGTTTATAAGACAGCAAAAGCTTCCGCCAGTCGAACCGAATTCGAACCGGCAACCCACGTATGAAAGTAATGGTTTCCTACACAGTCAACCGTTCTACCAACTGAGCCCTCGACGGGAAAAATATCAGTTAATTAAAGGCCTTGCACATTTAATTTTTTCTCGACCTTCTATAACACTTCACGTATCTCCGGATTCTCGAGCGCGTACGAGGCGCTATAGCACGGCAAAACGCCACGAGCGCGTGCTAGATGTTGGGCGTTCAAAAAAGACGCCATCCCCTTTCCACTGTTCTCAGTACGTCAGAGGTGTTGGCTGTAGTCAACGTTACTAGAAAAATTCAGTTGGGAAACTGCCATAGAGCCTACTCTGAAAACGTGGCACCGCTCCGTACTCGAGAACCGAACTAATGGCAATCACAATGCCGCCATTTCTCCCGCAGTGGCAACTCATGGGAACTGCACGGCTGCACAAGGGCCGGTGGCGTCATCTCGCAGTAGTCAGAGTATCGCATTCAATAGCGCCCGCTGTCACTACTTATTTAGGGTTTTGATCGGCCATTGCGCCGCCGAAACGTATTCAGTGGAAAAGGTTTCCGGACTGCCACGCCGCGTTTCCCAAACAAACTCGCCGCAATTAATAACCAAAGTTAGGACGGACCCAGGGCGGGACGAGCTACCTTAATTTACCGGTGAGACATGGCTGTATAAAAGAGTATTAATTGTGCCGAAAAGCCCTGTAAACTATAATTTAATGCAAACATCACGCTCCTGCCATTTTGTACATATATCCAATAAAAGTTCCTACACAAAAAGCTTTCTACGTTTGTTTTTAGACAAAAACATGATTACTAAAGCTCATTGTGACCACAGTAAAGAAAAAAAGATTCAGCCTCCCTCTTGGCACCTCGAGCCTGGGGGCGTCGGTACTCTTGGAACATTCATTGACTCTAGGAGTTGCCATACAAAGCAACTTTCATGTTTCAACTCGTCGCTAAAAGGCGGCGCTGTTATCGTATTTAGCTCGGTCTCGATGAACGCCAGCTGTCCGGGTTTCAGAGGTGAGTTTCTCTACTGAATGTTTTAGTAATGTTGGCTGTAGTTCACACTAATTTTACCTATAGTCAGTGACGGAGTAAGAACGGTAGGGCTTGTTTTTTGGACGCTCGGCCCTCAGCACGCGCTCCGTGCCTTGGGCCGCGTTTCAGCTGGGGCCGCGCGCTCGAGGTGCACAAGACAAAGCAGCGCTGTTGAACGTAGGCAGCTCGCGTTGGAGGTGTGAAAAGTGAAACTACTCCGTGGCGTCGTCACCTCGTCAGCGGTTATAGGAAGTATTCACTGGCGGCCATGTCCGTGCGCGCTGCTGCTGAGCGCGTGCTGACGGCGAGCTTCCGCAGTCCTTTTGGAGCGTGCATTTAGCACCATCAAGGTAGCCGGTTTTAGCAGGCTATTAATGTGAGCTCGTTTTGAGCATGCGCTCTAAACATCGCCCTCAAATATGGCGTCCAGTGAATACCTCCTATATATAGTAACGTTGGTCGACACCTCGTTGCGGCGCAGCATGCGCACGACTATAAGAGCAGACGAAACTTGCACGCTGTATAGCTAGATCTCGGAAAATACGCAGCGAGTTCGAAGATCAAATTTCAATTACGGCGCGCTCAGCAAGCTCGTCGTAGGCAAAGCGCGGATGTGGCACAAAAGCGGTATGGAGAGCGGAAGCGAAAATGGCGGGAAGATCTTTGGAATCATCCTTTGGAATTACACGAGCGCCAAATCCGTGACACACGTTACGCGGTAGCGTAAATGCACTCCGACTTTTAAATGCGATATTTAATGCGCCCGCATTTTCTTAAGCGACCACCCCCCCCCCCCCCCCTTCCCCATGTTCCCAACAAAAATTCTGCTAAGTTTCAAAAAACGAGTGCGCAACCGCGGGGCAGTGGTAAGTGTATAAATCCTGAAGGCAAAAAAGATCTCCTAATGTCTTTCAAGGGCAATTGAACGGAAGTCCACAAGATTCTGAGACTCCACTAAATGATGGCGTTAACGGGGAGAGAGAGAGAAAAAAAAATTAATTTAGCACGCTTAGTCCGGCGCTCGAATATAGCGTTACCACTCTTCCCCAAGTGCGTTGTGGACGTGCTGGATCAGAAGTGGCAGTAGGAGGTGTTGGTGATCTTTAGGTGGAGTGATCCAGCTCTCCCAGGAGTTGGGGTGTAGGTCGGGGGGCAGTTGGTGTAGGCTTGTGATGTATTGAATGCGAATTTTACTCCAGCTCGGAATTTTACTCCAGCTTGTAATGAACCGACCACTTTGGACAAATCTCTTCTCCATGGGGAATCGTTCGCTGTCAGCTCAGCGAGCCAGACGACACACTTCCGGGATGACTCCTATCCTTCTTGAGGCTTGCAGATGGAGACGTTCGTCCTTACCCGTTCCCAGCCTGGAAGACCACCGAGTCAGCCGCCTAGCCACGGCCGCTCCTTCGTGCTCGGGTTCGGACAAAGAAGCCGGAGAAGGTCAGACGCTCCTTCGTGCTCGGACCGAGAAGCCGGACATGCTACCTCTGAGATTCTTTCTACCCTTCCCACCCCCTCTCTGTCGGGCGTGTGGTCGGGGGCTGGGTATGTACGTGAAAGGGAGGATCCTACGGAGCCGACTCGAGGGAAGTGCGTGCCTATAAAAAGAGGGAACTTCTGCGGGAGGGATCTTCCTGCATTGGTATGCGACTTGTACAAATGTAAATTAAACGTCTGTCGAAAAGTTACCCGGCTTCCGAGACCCATCTTCCCGATGTTCCTTGTCGGCGCCTGGCTCCTGCGGTGCCCGACAACCAGTATACCCTGGGTTCGTTACAAGCTGCATAAGGGCTTGTGCAGCTGAAGCACAATCTAGTGTAATGAGCTCGCGATTGTGCTCGCCATTCTGCAGCGATCCCACGGCGTTCGATAGGCGGCACACTTTTGAAAGGGGTTATTGTACATAGTACTCATGATAAATATCCGATATACATTGCCGGAACAAATTGGCACATCTAGTAACAAAGAAAACATCTTGGGCCTGAGTTTTAGTAGTGACAAGTCTGGAGTAATGGTAATGACGAAAGTAATTACGAAAAAAGGGAATCCCTGTATTACGTTTAGCGCAGCTCTACACGCGCTGATGACAACAGGAGAACAAGGTTCTTGCGAGAACACGTGGCCTCCGAGCGAGACTCATAGACAATAAACTTCGGATGGCGCAAGTCAGCGCACGGATCGCTCAGTTCGAGGTCTAACAAACCCCAAGCACTCGTGCAGTGGTGATTCCATATAAGCGAACATGACACTGGCGAAGAAAAGTAAAGGACCTCCGAAGTTCATAACCACCCACCACGAGCCATACTCATGCTAAGCAAAAAAAAAAAAAAAAAAAAAAAAAACCTTCTCTGGCATTATGAATGAAAAGCTTCGGATTTTGCTTTTTGGAAAATGGCACTGGCGCCATGGACAAGAAGCGAGCGTTGTTATTAACCTTGTGCGGTCAGGATACTCGCTAAACCTTACAGGCATCATTGGCACCCAAAGGACCTGAACTCGTGAAAGTCCGGGGCGCACACTTTGAACCTAGAGCTTCAGAGCTCTATAGCCGGAACACGCTTCAGCGGAGGAGACCAACCACCATCTTCTTCCTGTGAACAGAGAGGTAATCAGCACAAAAAGCTCCGAGTGAGCTACGTGCTGCGTGCATTAGGTGCACAACGGCGACGTCTGCTGCATGTCCAGTTGCTTCGTCTGCGCCGCCAAACCAACTGAAGCCCGAAGGTTTCACAATGCTGTTGCGACCGAGGACTTCCGCTGCTGACGACCGACGCCACTGGCCAAAAACCAGGCAGGGTCAAAGTTCACGTGCAGTGAAGCTCTGCATCTGTGCACTTCCTGGGCATGAACGCACAAACACACGAATGTCCAGATGACATCACTGACGCGCCAAAACCAACTCTGTCACCGCGTACTCAAAAAGAGTCTGATCTGTCGCAGTTATCCACCTTGATGCCACTCAGAGTTGTGTATTCTCCAAATATTCTTCAAGGGGAGGCATTGACGAGCCATTATATTTAGGTCGTTGTTACGTTTTTGGACGTAAGGAAAGAAGCTCGTGGACAACTGTGTGTGCCGGAGTTAGGCTGAAGTCTGCTCGAGTCTCGTTTATTAAAACTAAAGAAAAAGGCACGACGCCTCGGGTACAAGGGTAGAGGGGTGCTTATGGTACGGCGGAGCCAAGGGGGATGTGTACGTTTACTCCGCGGTAAACGTGAGCTCACATATCTTACCACCTCCTGACAGCGACAGCGACGGCCAACCACGTATACCGCGTGGCAAACGTAAATAAACCTCCTCCTTGGCTTCGCCGTAACATAAGCGTCCCGTGGCCTTGTAGCCGAGGCGTCGTTCTTTTTTTCCCTCCAGTTTCAATAAACGAGACATTCTAAGTCAAAGCGCGATCAAGAAGCGTAAACATTCATGAGTGCCTGTAAAGAACCACAAGAAAGAAAATGCACAAACTGGAAAAATATTTTTATTACAGCAAGCTACAACACGTACATTTTTTTTTTAATTTGTGGCAAAAAAAAATCTTTTTTCCAAAAGAAAGAGAGAGAGAGAAAAAAAAAAAAAAGATACCAGCAGCGGGGTGAAGCGAAAAACGCCGGGGTCAAGACGCTTCGCAACCGCCACCTTGCCCGCTTGGAACCTTTGTACCCAGCAGATGGTGCAACATGTTTTTGTAAATTTTTTGGACTTGCCTAAGGAGAGTTGTACCCCAGAGTTCTAATAAAATAAGGAATGTTTTTTTTTATTTGTTATTTTCAGTATGGATAACTTTTTGAAAATGTTTTTTTCTAAATACTTTTTCCTGTGTTTATATTTTTATTGGAAGTTCATTATTTGCAGGCATAATTTAGATGTTCCGGCCTATATCAGGTATTGTTTTCAAAGTCGCTAATGCACACATATTTAGGTAGAAGACCTGAAAATGAGTGCATTTGTGGCACCAGGTGTAAACTTAATAGGTTTTTATATATATTTTTTTTTATTTCATAAAGCACATAATAATTAGGTGCACTTGACTGAAACTTTGGTGTGTTACATGATTGAGGAAATATTTTTGGCCTACCACTCTTTGCCTGCCTTCCACAGGACCGCAAAGGTGGCAGCTAATGCAGTCCGCAAGGAGTGGGGCCGTCGCGCAATCTTGAAACATTTTCGTTCCTGTAGTGAAAACGCGTTTCTTTTTTTTTTGTTTTTAAGTTCAGTTTCGTGCGATTCATTTGTGTGTACATCACATATAAGAAATCAGAAAAAATAAAAATGCTGAGTGGAACTGCAGGTTCGATCACTCGTGGAATCACCCAGCAGTGGGACCAGGGGCTTATGGTAGGTCTGTAGAACGAACCCCTGTTTTCTGAAATAATCTTAAGATCTCACAGCCGTCAATATCAGACCGAGAACTTCCTTTTCGATCTGCGCGGGGCGCTGCTCCGTTGGAGTAAAAAATAGAGAAGCGAACGCAACTGCGTTGATTCCACCATCTCGCTGTTCTTCAAGGAGCACCGCTCTAAACACAAGGAACGGGGAGTCGGCTGAGACGATGATTCGAGCTGAACTCTCGTTCCTTGCAAGGTATTTCTCCGACATTATAATTTGCTTGACCTTATCAAGGGCTCGTTGCTGCTCCAATCCCCAAGTCAATTCGTCGTTCTTCGAAAGGAGTTCACGAGGTGGTGCTGTCACTTGTGACAGTGTGGGCAGAAAACGAGCAACATGGTTCAACACACCCAACATGGTTAACCACACCATACACCATACCCAGGCAGAAGCGGGATCGGCTCGTCTTTCTTCGGATCTGCACGGAAGCCATCCTTTTCGAGGATCAGATCTAGAAACGACACCTCAGTGACGCCAAGTTGACACTTCTCGGGGTTGAGCGTCACACTGGACTAGGTGAGTCGCCGCAGGGCTGCTCTCATTCGGTGTTCGTGTTTTTCTCGCGCGGCTGCCTAAACCAAGACGTCGTCAATCAGGTCCTTGATACCTTTAAGTCCTTCCAGAATTTCTGTCACCTTTCTCTGGAAAACATCTGGACCCGAGGCTATTGCAAAGTGTAGTCTCCTGTAGAAATATCTCCCGAATGTGTAATAAACGTGATCAGCACTTGAGACTCGGGAGACAAGACAGTCTGGTGAAATCCAGACTTCGCATCTAGTTTAGAGAAAACCTTTGCTTCACCAATGTTCGCAAGAACCTCCTGCATGACGGACATGATATGTCGTTCTTGACGCACATAAGTGTCGAGCTTCCTAAGGTTGACACAGATTCTGATGTTGCCCGACGGCTTCTGAACGGGTACGATAGAAGCACACCAGTCGCGTGGGCCGTAAATTTTTTCCAGTGATCCCGACGGCCTCGAGTCTTACCAACTTCTTTTGGACTGCTGGTCTCATCGAAAATTGAATCCGTCTTGGAGTGTTGACCATAAACGGTACCGCGTCAAGCTTGAGCTGAATTTCGTGTTCCCCTATGATCGTTCCGAGACTTTGGACCACTTCTGGGCGCATACTTCCGGATCCGGATTCACTGTCGGAGACGTTTGGAGATCTCGAACAACGTAGATAATATTTTTCTAAAACCTTACATATCCATTCGACCACAGCCGTGAACTTCTGCACTACGTCCAGGATTTTCTTGTTTGGCCCCTTCAAATCCTTGTCTTGCAGACTTCTTGGCGGCTTGCGAGCGAAGTCTTCTCCGACGACTGTGACGTCAGCGCTTGAGTCAATCTTTGCTCGGAGTGGGTGTCACTTCACACTCGCCACAGCAAAACGCGCGTCGCACACTGGGTTTGCTCTTTTTGAGTAGCCTTGACCGACATTTGTTTTGTTTTTTATTACAAATTAGTTTACTAGCAATTTCAAATCTTAGACCCTTTCCATAAATCGCGATGTTGAACGACACAGATTCTACTTTCTAAAACACCAAAGGAACAAACCTATATAGAAGTTTCCTGAAAACAACTTTGCGCGTACTGTTAACAGGCGGTATTCCAAGACAAAATATTGCTTTGCACGTAAAGAAATTACACCAACCGCGCAGTTGAGAGTTAGAAAGAAAATAAAAACTGGAAATCTGCATGGGAGCGCGCCCGCGTGTACTCAGGCGCGGCACACAAAGGAATCAAAAGTGAAAAAAAAAATTATATAGGCGCTTTAAACACGCGCCAGCTTACAGCCACCATTGCTGACCTTCTCTTCTCTTACCGAGAGGCCGTGCCACTGAAACAACCGTTTCCGAGCCTCCAGAGAGCCCATAGCTGGGGAGAAGGACGCAGTAGAATCTAATATGGGTATGAACTGTCCTGTTGTCGTAATCCTGAAGTTAAGTCAACAGATTGAAATGAAACAAAAACTGAAGATCGTTTCTGGAGCTGCATGAAGTTGTCCATAGTTCACCATAGCTTGCATGGGCGAGTGTGAGCGCGGCATGGCAATCTAGCCTCTAACAACGGCGGTCGTTAGTTTACCCAGACCATCCCAACGCTGATATAGAACGTGCTCTATTTCGCGCCCGCCGCGTCGGGCGGCCAGGCTAAGGTGCAATCGTTCTCTTAGGACCTGCAACAAGGCGACGCGGGCAGTGTTTTATGATGTTAACGACTGACGGCTCGTTTGTCACGGAACATGCTGTGGATACATTTGGGGAAGCGAGTGACGTTCTAGGCTGAACAAGTTTGATCCTGGAAGTATTGTACTTCAAACTGGCGTACCGTAGCCAACGCAATGTGTATGATGTCGACTACTGCGCGCCAACGCGCCGGAAACGACGTATTAGTTATGTTGGCGCAGCTACAGGTGCAACCAGTGAACTGACCCAGTCGTGTCAGCGCTCACGGGACGTGAATTGAGACAACTGCAAAAGTAAACATGCACATTTATTTATAGTTACGCCTTGTTATCTCGATATTGATTGCAGTCTAATTTTACATATTAGCGGCGTGTCTAACATTGGTTAGGTCTGAACACCGCTCCATACGGTTTCATTATCTTAAAGAAGTTTAAGGCTTCCAGTGTTTTTTTTTTTGTTTTTTTTTTTTGTCATAGCAAATTACATTTTAGAATTGCCGCGTCTTTAAAATAATATAATGGTAATTGTATCAATGCAGGCCTCATAAAGCTAAACAATCACCTGTTTCGCCACGAGCTGCTGATGCAGTGTGAGTAGATCCACGATGGTAGCTGTGAACGCCATGCCCAACACGAAACAGATGAATCCTGAGGCGCCAAGTCCACGCCTCCTTCTCAGCCTCGAGATAACGCTGAGGCCGGCCTGTAGTTCCGGCACAACGTGCATGCATGATATTTATTTATTGGTTTAAATTAAACGCTCGAAGACATGTTCAGGCTGCAGAAAAGTCCATCGACGCACTGTGTATGAGGATTTATTGTGCTTACCAGACCAATGCCTGTTCCAATGTGTGCCAAGGAGTCTATCAGCATTGGGGTACAGCGTCCTCTGAAGAGACTTAGTTCGTGAACCATATGGGCCCCCTTTCGAATAGCGGAGATCGACGAGGCGATGCTGAAGAGCTAAAACAATAGTGCAACGTCATTAATAAAGCTTTTACAGGAAGATTCACGGAACACCGTATCGTTTTCTATTGCGCTCAGAACATGTTCAGAACTTGCTACCATTTTCTTCTGACAATAACAAAAAATATGATTGCAAGGGATGAATTATTATGCCCATCCAAAATGCCTTCCACTCAAACAGAATCGTGTTTTTTTTTTTTTTATTGCAGACGATACATGGCAGCTGCTCTGAGCACGCTTGGAAAAAAACAAGAATATGACACCCCGTGATTACCCTCTACACACCATTCTAGTGCCCCTCACCCAGGCGAAAAACGGCAAGTCATTGGGCTGCAGACGCATGCGCGTTGTCTGTAATCTGTAAAGAGAGTTACTACTAATGCTCTGAAAACGTTTCAAGACTCGGCAAACAAAGATGGCCTGGCGTAGAAGATGACTAGTGGAATATCCAACGAGATTGTGGTAATAGTCGGTAACAAACTAAAGGAGCAAATCACAAGGGAACAAGCGCGAACATAATATTACGTGACCTTCGGTTTCTAAGACGTCAGTGACCGAAAGGCGATTTTGGGGGGTTCGACAAGCAGCAAAAATAGTTCTGATGGGTAACACCGAAGTTTGAGAAACCACGGACTGAATGGACAGGTACTATCACGCTCAACGTAGTTTCTTTATTCTTCTTACTTTTAATGCAAACCATTTTATGCTACTTTTGGAGCTTGCAGTGCGCGTTTTACGACGGCGTCGTGAGAGCAGGACATATGCACGCAAGTATAGGTATACAGGTGGTCGCCGTTTCTTGTCTTATATATTTTCTAAGGTTCTCTACAACTAAGCAACCAAGTATGAATTCCGAAGCATGAAAACCCGGTCTGCTAGCAACTTTTTAAGGTGTGCTTTTTTGCATGAAAGATTATTTTTTATGTTTGCTAATATAAAATAACTCAAGATGTAAAACGAAAAGATATATTTTAAATCTGCATAATAATCTATTTTTAAAGGTCGCAGGCTGAAGCATCATTAGCCGACATGAATAGCTGCGGTACGGTGCCTGGAAAGCTTCTCCAATTGGTGTGTTTGCCAAATCCTAAAAGGAGGCCTCTTGATTTCCTTCTCGTGACCTCATAGAAGTGCTATGCTGTCGCGTGCCGCGATCCTGGCGGTATAACAGCTACGGTGGTGTATGTGACAAGCACCTGTTCTGCTACAGGTCGCTCTTCGGCTTGTCAGTTCACGAAAGCTTCAGCAGCCAAAGGTGAAACTCTGCGACGACAGCGACGCTCGCGTTCACTGGTACTTGTATCCGGGACTTCTGCTCCCATGCCCCCGGATCCAAATACTCGAGAACATGACACACCGGCTCGTCGGAGATCATTTGATGACTCTTGGTGCCCACTCTCGGTGTAGGGATGGAACAGGGTGCTAAGCGCACCATTCAAAGACGCGTTCAAGGCACCGTAGCTGCAGTACATCAATGCTTACCACGCAGGCAATGTCTCTCAGTGTCCACGGGGCTGGCTGCTTAAACCGTGTCTCGTTCTTCTGCACCGCTTCCACCCAGCCAATCAGGAGCGAGCCAAGGACTCCCCACTTGAGAAGCACGGAGGCTACCGAGGATAGCCCCTCATGAAACGACTGGGTTGAAGGAAATGTGCAATTAATCAGTAATTAGACTCATGAAGAATTTATGCATTTAGACCAGGGTGGAAAATAAGAATAAACATGATTTAGATCCTGATATAAGTCATGATTTAAATGGGACTGATTTCGTCATGATCATTTAAATCAAGCACTTTCCCCCAAAACAATATATAATATATTCCCCATGTACTGTTTGTCGATCAGTGTCTGTTTCCCATGTCATATGTTTTGTATTTAAAGCAAGTAGCGATCAAACAGAAAATATTTAAATAAGGCAGCCATAAAAAAACACATCTGGTGATAGAAAACCAACTATTTTCTAGATGAAGTGATTTACATAGGGTAAGTTTTATTTAATGAATAAAATCTGATTTACATCACTTAATTTTTTTTTTTCTTTTTTTTCATTTTGGTTTAAAGGGGCCCTGCAATCATATTTAAGCATCTACCTCTTTTGCGGTTTCCACGTCTCTTGGGGTTCGGGGAAGCCAGCGGGCACGGAGAGAGTAACAAAATATCAGTGCGTCATATTTTAACCGGACGACGCGGAAATCTCCTCCACCGACGGGGGCGACCCGCGGTACCGAAAGCGCGCGATATGTCACGTCTTTGCTGCCGGGCTTACTACTGGTCAGAGCCACAAAAAGCTTCTTTTTAGTCGAAATACAAAATATAACTGGCGCAACATGTTAGAATTATTTATGAAAGTAGTTTTTATCCAGTATATTAGATCAGAAAAGAAACAAATACAGTTTATAGGGTACGGAGACAAGAAATAACCCGTCGACATACCCGCCACTAAGGGCCGGTTGCACCAACGTCGCTTAGCGCAAAGCGGAGCTTAGCCGGGAACTTAAGCTTAGTTTCGGTTTCGTTCGGTTGCACCAAACTCGCTTATCGCTAAACCTAGCACTAAACTACGTTTAACTTGAGCGCTCAACATTGGGCGCTTTGCTTCTGATTGTTTCTTAATCCTGGATTAAAAACATGGCGGCTGGTTTGTCACGGTCGACGCGGTGGACGAAATTGGTTGTGCAAAGTGTTTTAGGCTACATCAGCGTGAAAGTTTCGACAAAATGACTTTCGATTGTGACAAGGATGCAAAATATTGTCGCGTGAAGTGTTGATCGACCCCTGTTTTCAAGTTGGCTCTCCACTTTCAGGGCGTGTTAGCCCTAACCGAGAAACGTACGGAGCTGTGGGGCTCACGTCTGTATTCCCGTTGGTTCTTCTGTCAACGAGCTTATTCGTATGTACAGGGTGTCACAAAAGAAAATTTACACGGTCTTTTTTACCGCAAAAATGAACTAGGCATCGCCGAACGCTCATTCTCCGCCCAAAGGTAGAGCTAGAGGTCACAACCAGATGCCAAAGTTTCAGCCCGATCCGATGGCTTAATCAAAAGTTATTAGTGATCTTCTGAAAATTTCAATGGGAAAATGGAGCCCATTTTTGCCCGTTTTCGGTTTCTGGCGCCATAGAGCCCCATGTGTTTGAAAACTCCGTCGGCCGCCATTTTCCCATTGAAATTTTCAGAAAATCACTTATAACTTTTGATTAAGTTATCGGATCGGGCTGAAACTTTGGCATCTGGTTGTGACCTCTAGCGCTACCTTTGGGCGGAGAATGAGCGTTCGGCGATGCCTAGTTTATTTTTGCGGTAAAAAAGACCGTGTACATTTTCTTTTGTGACACCCTGTACTTACTAATTTTCACATAGCTGTAACGTATTGTTATTTACCACCTTGTTTATCTACACTTGCAGCGCGTATCCTTCAATCTGATCAGCGCGTTGAATAGTGGCAGTACATGATCTCGGCGATCAGCTGATTGTCGACACCTCTGCCGTTTGCATTAGATTGCCGCGCTTTTAAGTAATAAAATAGCGAAAATTCAATTTCTTACGTTTTCTGAGTTTTGAGACAATCGTCAGTGAATTTTCCTTATCTCGCGAGTAGAATCTTGGCTTCAGAAAACTGTATCGTTCCATAACTGTAACTTTTTTGGTGATCGCATTTTTTTTAGATACTTTGCTTTATATCTTTCATTCGTTTCCCGAGAACGAGATACTGTTGTTTCCGAGTTGTGCTCTGTGATGGTGTTTTCCCTTTACTTTTGTCGTTTGTTGTCATTGTGACGATGGTTGAGACTATATACCGGAACACGTTTTCAATAAAATTCAGTTGAAAGTTGCGCCTTGTTGTGTCCTCCGTAACTTTTTTGGTGATCGCGATTTTTTAGGAATATTTTGCTTTATATCTTTCATTCGTGGCGACGACAAATCGTAACGACTACTATGTTAGATTGGTGCGTTGCTGTATCGGGGCAGGCTGGGGCAGGTGATGCGAAGAGACGACCGCTCTTATCGGCACGATGTGATGTACTAGTGGGAGTTTTTTTTTTTTTTTTTTTTTTCTGAACTCGACAGTGTAAAACTGAAGTCCGTTTGAGGCTGCAGCGGATGTTCAACGACGGTACAGTGCAGTTCTGTCACCTTGCTGATAGCAACGAGTACCGTCGATGCAAGGTCTCGTGACCTGACCTCTCGACGACTTTTTTTCGACGATTTCCGGGCATTTTCGCAGCTGCCGTGGCGAGTTCGTCACTGTTTTGAACTTCATCGGTCTCAGGCTTGACTTGGTTTCAGTAGTCATCTTACCTGCCTACTTATATCCATGATGTTTTGTCTTCAGCGACGTAGCGAGTAGAGTGTCCTTCTCGCGTTCGGTGAGATTTGGGGCCCCGATGGCTCCTTCGCCTCAAAATGTGAGCACGAAAGCTACTACCACTGTCAAAATATCCTGTTATCAACCGATATTAAACACACAATCACAGATGTAAAGAGCATTCGTGTTTTTATGAAGCTTTGACTTCTGTTATTGAAAGTTAAACGAAAAAATGATTGAATTTGGAGACCTTTAATTTGTTACTCACCGAGGAAATACAGCGAAAAGCAGACGCCGACGACAACTACTACGGCAGTTTTTTTTTTTTTTTTTTTGCTTTTTTTTGTTTTTTTTTGTTTACATCACATGATTTCTCTCCGCCAATCGTAATCGTCGCTCTGAGCGTTCCCTAGTTTGCTCTGTTTGTCCCTAGATTCCCTACGCAAATCCAGCGTTTAGCTAGGGGCGCGTCTGTAAAGCCGGCTTAACGTTGGTGCAACCGGAATTTAAACCCGTGCTTACCTAAGCTCGGTTTAGGGCGCTAAGCCGGCATAGGAAAGTGCCGCTTTGGGTTAAGGTAAGCGGCGTTGGTGCAACCGGCCCTAAGTGGTGGAAAAGGTGGCGCATACTAGAAAGGAGCAGTGGGATCAGGCATAGAGTTATTATAATGTACGCTAGAGGTTCAACTGGCGCTAGTGTCTATGCGACTTCCGGGAGGCAAATTGAAGCAGACAGCAACCAGTCTACTTTTGCGGTGCTCCTGTGCATTCCTATGGGAAAACGCACGTGAATTTTGTCTATTCGCCGTAAAATAACACGAATAACTTTTGTTATTTCGGTTGTACCGGATAGTATGTACCTTTATTGATATTGTGAAAGTGTAATTGATTGAGTTACAACATTTTTCTTTAACACTGAACGACGTTAAACTTCGCTCTATTTCAGGCTCAAACCTCTGTTCAACAGCCGGTGTGTAAAAACAAGCGACGATTCTAAGCAAATTAACAATCGAAAGGAATGTAGAGTGCGTTTAAGCTTCAATAGCATTCCGGTGGCGCTTATATATTTCTAATATGTCCGTTCTGTCACTATATGAAGACTCCGTCGTGCATCTTTACAGTCTGCTAAAAAAATAAAGTATGTGGGCTACGAGAGGTGTGTCTTTTTATTATTTCCTATGTCGGGCAGTTTTAATCGGGCGCCTGTTCTCTGGCTTCTCCCCATTCGCAAAGATCTGGAGCCTGCGGGTGATGATTTGAACCCAGAACATGCATCTTTGCACATATTCATGAGCAGAAAGAAGAAAGCAGTACTTATTTATTACAAATCTGACTATAGTACGTGACTTTCAATTTATTTGATCGTCTGCATGCACAAAGAGTTACTTATCCAGTGTTACTGTGTAGTTCTTGCCGTCTCTCTTGGTTTTCCACATGTCCTTCGTTCGTTTGGCACGTATGTCCCTCATGTTGAAAAGTGCCGACGCCGTGTTCGCGTTAACAGTGTCCGACAGTGCACATAAATACACGTACGAAGCGGTTTTAGCAGCGTTTTTCGTGCCACGAATTTCAAATGAAAACGCTGTAACTGACCAATTATTTCGTCTGCGTGACTGAGAAAAGTTCCAAGCTACCTAGTACGTACGAATTATTCGTGATATTTGCTCTTATAATCGAGCGCAGAGAGAAAATTCACTCGCTTTTTCCCATAGCAATGCATTACCGGAAGTCAATTTCGGACTGGTTGCTGTCTGCTTCAATTTGCAGCAGCACACTAGCGCCAGTTGAACCTCTAGCGTACATTATAATAACTCTATGGGATCAGGCGCCGACGCAGAAAGGTCCCGGATGTACGTGGCGGTGCTGCGGTCGTGTGGACTGGAGGATCCAACAAGCTCCGAGCGTTCCGAAGGCCTCCAGCGAGCAGCTTTGTCTTGAGGTTTAGCCGTATCGCGGTATGGCAGTGCGAAGTGGCTCCCATTCTGAACTGATCTTTACCCGTTGTTTGCTGTCGTTTGTAGCCAATGAAGTGTCATGTCGAATTAGTGTTTAATCGCACAGCGAATGCAATGAGAGCCGCTCTGGCTCCCCGCTGCATACAGCTTATCCATAACATGCTTTAGTGGCGCCATCTCGCGCCGTCGACACGGAGTGCGGCAGCCATGAGCGCTCGCTGAGCTCACTGCCCGATCTCTAGTTCACGGCCACCCAATCAACCAATGACGTCATGAAGGAGATTATTTTTTGCTTGTTTTTGTAATTTTAATTCGCCTATAACTTTTAAAATAAAGTAAAATTCGAGAAAAGAATATTTTAATAATGTTACTACATTCAGTGCGCTCAGGTTCGGTGCAAATTAAAAAACAGTAAAAAAAAGTCCTTGCAGGGCTCCTTTAAAGAATGGGTCATATTTTTCTGAGTTACGTTAGGTCTCTTAAAGGGATGCTGAACCGAAATCTGGATTTCCCAAAACACGCGGGAAAAGCGTGCAACGGATGACCGTATTTTCAAACACCAAAACATCACTCATAGAGCGAAATCTCGAACGGATGACCGTATTTTTCAAAAAAAGAGGCGCATTTGGCAGGAATGTTGACGTCATGTTTCTCCGAGAAGGAGAGGGAACGGCCTCGCGTCTTCTCCGCCTCGCGGCCTTGAGGAAGCGAAGCGAAGGGAGGAGGAACCTAGGTATCTTGACGGCCACGTGCCTCGTCGGCCTGGTTCAATCTCGACTTCTTTTTCTCAAAACACGGCCGTCCATTTGAGATTTCGCCTTAGTAGTCTTAGTAGTGTTGTAAGGATTGTAGAGTCCCGTCTACATCTCCAGCATTGTTTTCTTTTTAATCTAAATTTTGGTTTACCATCCCTTTAGGCGAGGGAGCAGTAAATGCTTTACTCCTTAGATTATCGGGTACTTTGACAGGGCTAATTAATATAAAGCGTGTATTTTTTATCGAATACTCGTGTCATTTTCCGCTAAAATAGGTTATTATACACGTGCTAAAGGGCACCAAAACACTGCCACCTTATCACAATTTAAAAACTTTTATTTATAGTGCTTATTGCAGAAATCAAACACAGATTAGTCATTCGTTTCCTCTCTCCAAAAAATATGTTTACAGCGTAGTGCATTCTACAAACCTTGTCCGCACACCAATGTTTCACAATAACAGTAATCAATCAATTATGTTTTTATTCAAGCGCCCAGAAGCACTCTTAAGATCTCGGTACAGGTGCACTCAATCAAGACAAGGGGTACGATACTACAGAAATCAACACACATAAAAATTTTAAAAATTAAAATTAATTAAAGGCCACAGGCATTTCATAAATAAAAACCTGACGGGGCTCCCTCCCGCCACGACCAATTTGTAAGTGTAGAATTCGGCTCTGAACCACACGAATTCTTGCAAAAAACAAGTATGTTAATTTTAGGCGTGGACTTAAATGCATCAAGAATGTCTGAAAATGTGGAATCAAAGGTGTGTCCAAACCTTGGCACCGGCTCAATATTATTAATTAGGCACGCATTGTAGAATGGTGTATTTTGCCTCGTAGTTCTGAGATGAATGTAAAAATGTACTTTCGACACCAATGCACTGCAGCCAGTGACGCCATAGATAAGTTTGCATAGAAATAAATTTCAGCATATTCTCTCCTACGCCGCACAGGAGGCAGCGCCAAGCTACGTTAAACTGGGACGGCTAGGTCATTGACTGTGCCAGATGCGTTACCCTGGGAGTAGCGATGTTCTCAGGTCAAAACAAAACTTGTTCTGAACACGTTCGATTCCAACGGAATTAGTCGCAATTATTCCGTTCTAAACAACACAAGCATACTTGAGATGTGGTCGGCACATGGCACGGCAGAGTGTGAGAAAGGTGCTAGGGTTATTAAACTCTTTAGTTATGCCGCACACAATACAGAGCTTTCGTAGGGCTGCGCTCACAATGTGTTCAGCATGATTGGAGAAACGTAATACACTGTCAAAAACCGCTCTAAAATCTTTCACTTCGTTCACACATGTCATAAGCTTTGACTGAATGTTAGAAATAACTATAATATTATGTGTCTTTTGAATGTAGAACATGACATTTGTTTTTGAGCTATTCAGATTAAGTCACTATGGGTGCACCATTTTCCGAAATCATTTACATCTTTCTGTAGAAAAACACAGTCGAGTTCATCTCGTACCTCCATAAATATCTCAATATCATCTGCGTAATGTAGAAAAGAAGAGTGAATAACAGTTGAAACATCATTAAACAAACCTGAAATCAAAACGAGACGGAGAATGGAATCCTCAGGTACCCCATTGTAGCCTGGTAAGCAGTCTGGTACGTAATCCGTTACAAGTAAGGAAATTACTTGGAATCCCTTACTTTTATCAATCATTTGGTAACTAAATAATTATGTTTGCAAGAAATCTAAGGAAATATCCAATTTCCTTAGATATTTACACAACGGCTTCTTTTTAAATCGTTACATTTCAATCTGCAAACACCCCCCTTCCCCACCAAAAAGAAAAAAAAAAGTAGAAATGTTTTAAGGAAAAGAAAAAGTGGGCAAGCTACATCTATTTCGATTTAGTTTGTTTTTTTCTTTGAAATCGACGATTGGGACAGGAGCACACCAAGTGATTTTATACCTTTCGAGAAGCTTGATGTAATAAGTGCGCAGACAAGAGTTAACAATGTATACCTCTGGGTTATGTTGACTACGACGATTTTGATAATGTCACATCAGGAGTGGACGCTCCGTCTACCCTAGAATCCACGCAAAGTAATGCGATATTAAGTAAAGGTGCTATTGCCCAAAGCATCGTCTTTTGTTGCAGCGGAAAAATGACATTCCTCATCTTCTTTCAAAGAACAGTATGGATTTATTTTTCTTCTTTTCACTTTATTTGATCAATTTTTTTTTTAATTCGCATTTTTGGGGTTGGAACACTTTATTTGTGAATTCCAGCCAGACTATCTGCATCTCAGTCACCGTTTTCGTGCGTCACCTTTTTGCCAGGACTTCGGAAATGATTCGGTCTTTTTTTTTCCTGTGTTTACTCCAGAGGGACAGATCTTGTGTCAAACACAAATTTTACTAATACAAAATTGTATCTCACGTAGGGTGTAAATTTCGGGCTTCCAAAAAGAGTAAAACTCGTGAGTGCTGTATTCGGACACGAATGAACCACAGGCCTCTTACCAGCTCAATTTCTTGTGGGGCGAAAATTAACCAATCTTTCTCCACATCTCTTACCAGCTGAAGATCAACAAGTTCAGGACACTTGGCGCGGCGTTGGAACTATTACCGTATTGTTTTGGGACAATTTTAGAACCGATGTCGATCATATTAATTGCTGGAATTGATGTCACTTCACATTACAATATCTAGCTGCTCAAGCGCCATTCAATCCAATGACCTCGTCCTGCTTAAACTCGATCGACTCTCATGACAGATGTGGAAACTCTGCAGAGTCAACGAAACGGTTCCTGGAAGGGATGACAAAGTACGGACTTGTAAAATTGTGTTACCTTCTGGTAGTGAGTTCCGCCGGCCGATACAGCTATTGTATCCTGTGGAAGTTTAAACATAAGCACCTGCTCATTACGGGGGTACTTGCACAGTCGGAAATTCATCCTTATTACAGACCATAAACCTCTGACTGCGATCTTCAACTCCCAAACGGCAATCCCCATCTTAGCCCCAATAAGAATGCAACGCTGGACACTTATACTTCTCTTATGCGACTAGGACATCGTGCACGGGTGGTCCAAGAAACACGGCAAAGCACATGCCTTATCGAGAATGCCTTTAGACTATACTTTCAGCGACCTAGACGAAGTCACGTCGTTACTTCAGGTCTCCAACGTCTAACTGCTCCCTGTCACAAGCCATCGAATCGCTGTGGAAACCATAAGAAACCCAGCGTTATCCAATGTGCGGAAAGGTACCCTGAATGAGTCACCCATCTCTGTCCAAGATAAAGCCCTGCGGGTTTACTTGAAAAGACGGGAGCGGCTCTCAACAGAACAAGGCTGCCTCATATGGGGGTGACTATACTCGGCGACAACTTTTCTTGGCAATGCAGTGGAAAGTACGTCCCGCGTCCTCTCTCCCATTTTGAGTGCAGGCAGGCTCTCCTCCTCTCCTCGGAAAGGGGGGAGGAGGAGAGCCTGCGCACACTCAAAATGGGAGAGGGGACGCGGGACGTACCTTCCACTGCATTGCCAAGAAAAGTTGTCGCCGAGTATAGTCATCTTATCACCGGAATACATAGGGCGACTGCTGTATTACCTGCACACGGTTAACCCAGACGTCATTCGTATGAAGGCCAAGGCACGAAACGATCTCTTGTGGATAGTTTTACGGCAGGTCATTGAAGATTCGGTTAGGATATGCTACGCCTTTGCATTCATTCAAAACCAATCAGCTGATGCACATCTACAGCTGATGCACCTCTACATTCATGGTCTTGGGCAAGAACCCCGTGGGAGAGTTTACGTATATACTACACTGAACTCGACACGCAGTCCCTAGTAGTCATGGACGGCTTCTCCAACTGAATCAAAGTTCTGCCCACAAGGACAACAGCGGCAGCTCGCACCACTGAATTGCTGTGGAACCTCTTCAAGTCCTATGAGATGCCCTCTGAGGTTGATTTGGAGAACGAACCGCAGTTAATTTCTTAAAAGTTGGAAAACTTCTTGAGAATGAGCGTGGTGAAACAAATTCGCACTCAGACATGTTATCTTGCTTTCAATGGCGCTGCTCAACGAATCAAGCAATCCTAATACTAAAGCATAACAGGGTCAGTCGGTGGGGCTCGAAGGCTACATCCCGAGTAGGAGGGCTACTATGCTAAACGTTCAAGTTACACCCCGGCAGCCCCCCTTTTTTTTCTCTCTCTCTCGGGAGCGCTGACAGTTACAAGTGTCGCCCAGCCTCTGCGCCAGGACCAATACATTCATAAAAAAAAAATTACTTACGGTGTAGAAGATGCTTCTCAAAAAGAGTTTGTTATACGCGCTCAGTCATTCCCCCCGTCAATACGGGGGGTCACGAACGCATAACCATTACGTTTTCCAGTGTTCTTAGTTATGCCGGCTCGCAGGGTGTTAAACCTTCTGATTAGAAATGATTTTCTCTGGCGTATTTCGTGCACGGCACTGAACCCTGATTGCATCATTGTAGCAGATATCTTGCTGAAGTTGTGTTCAGGCCGACATAAATGTTTGGAAAGCGGAAGGTCGGGATCTGAGATGGTGTTGGCCCTGTTGTTAAACCTGCATCTGAAGGGAAGGTCCCTTTGACCAACATATCGCATGTTACATGCTCCGCAGTGCAAGAGGTAAATAACATTCGATGTCTCACAAAGTATCCGCTTATGTTAAGGGTGAATTTGGAATAGGTACTAATTGCCTCCTTGGCTTCGGTCAATTGACAGCGCCATTTGCACTGCGGCGTTCTGCACTGCAGCCGACACCAGCCGAACTTTATGGATGTAATCTTGGATCGCACTAGATTACCTTTAAGATTTTTTTTCTCCGACGGTAGACAACGCATAGTGCTTCCGGAAAGGCACATTTAAGACGCTGACTCTGAGACAGAATGGTGTAATTTTACGTAAAATATTAATCATGTTCGGCAGCTAGGTTGCTCCTACTGGTTGAAAGTAGTAGATTGTACCGATAATTTCCTTGGTTGATTCCGCTGCTGTTGTTAAACGCTGTCATCCGGTCGAGCGTTCTCGCATATTCAATGGACTCTGTCATTATGTTTGTTGAGTAATTTGGCTTTGTGAGCACCCTTATTAGATTATTAGTGTTTTGCGTAAAAGTTTATTGATTGCTGCAACTTCGTTTAAACCTGTGCAGTTGGAAATAAGAAAGACTATTTTTGCAGTTGGGCGATGACAGCTATCAAAATGAAGATATTGCGACCTGTCTGTCGGTTTCTACACAGTTTGGCAGTGACCTTGTTGTTGACGATTTTCAGAACGACGTCTAAGAAGCTAATCGAGCGTTGCGAGATGCTCTAGGGGAACCGAATTGAAGGATGCGTTGAAGGTGGCAATGAATTCGTTTAGGTTGTTTGCCGTGCTCCTTCATAACGCAAAAGTGTCTGATGTTCCTGACACATACACACACACACAAACACACACACACACACACACACATATATATATGTCTAAAAACTCCAACAGCCGTCTCAAGTACATTTCATTTTATATATATATATATAAAATAAAATGCACTTGAGACGGCTGTTTGAAGTTTTAGGACATATTATTCGTAAAGTTTGTCGACGTTTCGGCCTGAGACAGACCTATATACCTGTTCTTCCAGTTTAATTCGAACAGATTTATTACAAAAAGTCCGTGAATGATGCGATAGTACACTTTGGGCAGGTGCTTTATACAGCCAGGGGGACTTCATATAGGTGACTAATATTTCAAATAAGCCGGATAATTAACTCAACTTACTCAATCAACTTTTTAATTCCTTAAGCAATCATATGGTTTCAACAAAGAATACGTCGTTCCTAACCGAAAACCATTATATCAATCAATTTTAGAACGATTTGAAGCTCGTGGGAATATTGGGGGCACACCAAAGCTACCACTCGTGCTGCAGGCGCAAGGCTAGCAGTGGCGAAACAGGGATGATTCGATTATCATCGCTTCCCATCACTGCTAGCCTGGCGCCTGTTGCACGAGTGGTAACTTTGATGCGTCTCCGAGTTTCCCACGAGCATCATGTCGTTCCGAAAATTGACTGATATAGTAGTTCTTGATTATGCTCAGCATGTTTCTATTCAAACCCATATGGCTATTTTTATTAATTAAAATTAATTAAGGATGCTTAGCTAATTATCCGGCTTATCGCGAAGATTCGCCGCCTATACGATGTCCCCCGGCCGTATAACTTACATGCCGAAATTGTAGTAGCGCATTTTTAAGGATTCCTTGTAATAAATCTGTTCCTATTAAAATAGAACACCCTGTGTATACGTATATATACATATGAAGTTGAGCTCGGGTGACTTAATTCCGAAGTATATACATATAATCGAAAATATGGTGATGACTGAACCGTACTTTATCGAATAAATCAATGTCTTACGAAACCCCCGAGATCGTCGAGAACGACACGAGACGCGCCAGGAGAAACGATCCTGGTCTTAACTTTCAAACCTCGAAGCAAATAGTTTGCGGGAGGGGACCGCGGACGTCCCTCTATTCTAAAAAGCACCGTTGGGGTCGCGTTAACACGTCGCATGTACACGATAAGGCGAGAGAATTGCACATCGTGATTTTGCTGAATTATCGAGGCTTCCAGACTCTGAAATCCTTCTTATTATGCCGCAATATTATGCGAATGTCCACCCCGTTTATAAGAAGTATCTTTTGCTGAGAGAAAGTATGTAAAGTGTGGGGCAAAGATATCGTACGGGGTGGAGCCCACAGGACGCTGGAAACGAGCGACAAATTCCTTGGCCTCCGCTCGACTATCCATTTTTTTTAAGGTATTGAGTAAGTTTTTTTTCGTAGAGCATCACAGAAGGAACATGATATCTGCTGGTTTTGGTTTGCGTTTAGCAGGAGGTCTAAATAAGAGCGCTAGGAATAATTCTCGTAATGGTTTCATTTTGATAATGGTGTAGCTATTAAACGAGAGAGCTCCCAATGGCCTGAACGAGTACTGCTCGTTGTGCGTAACCGTTCCGACGGCAGCGACGGGGCTTGCATGATCGTCATTGTCTCGCACGATTTTCGCTTGAATGTGCCGGAAGCTTGACCTCAGATTGTAAATGTGGTAATCCAAGGAGGGAAGATGAAATTCTATAACGATCGTTGGCGTTGTTAAGTCGACAGAAAAAATAAAAAAACTCGAGATATTCAGATTTTTCTAGGGCAAACGATGTAGGCGGTAGCAATAAGAGATTAAATTATTTGGTTGTTTCACAATCAGATTCGCTCATGCAAGGTAGAGATATGTCTTGGCATCCTCCGTGTCGCAAAAGTTTCCGACCTTTCGCCATTTCCTGCGATCCGCAAATTGAGCGGGGGTGGGAGTTGTAGATGGTCGAGCGTGTTGGTTGATAATTTACGATAAGGAAAGCGGGACATTTAACGTAAGCAGAGAAGACAGGCTTTCGTCGTTCTTTTCCAGGGACCTCCCTTCCACCTCCTCCCCCGAGAGCTTTTGCACACGCTTGTCTCTCGAACTTGACTAAGTTTACCTAATTCACTTTCTAAAGGTGTCCCGAAGTGAAGAGGCCTGCCTAACATATTCTGTAATGTCCATTCCAATGTTCATGAGTTTCCAACGGAGGTACGGGGCCACACACAATGTAAAGACTGATGTTATATCCTTGAAATATTTCGGAAAGTAGCCCACTTCCCAATTGAAACAGAAGACCTCACACAAAATGAGGGAAGTGCTTTTCTACAGAACCGGAGAAGTGGTTCAGACAACTAGGAGTAGACTTATGTGCATTTCCTAAAATAAAACGTGGCAGTGTCACGACCCGATCCGTCTAAAAAGGAAATGTAGGTTTCTTTCTCGCTCACCAGTTTGAGGCAGATTTTTCTGGCTTTCTCCACGAGCACCTTCTTTTATTGCTTGAGATGGAAAGAATAGGATACCACTTCGTTTCTTTTTGTTTCCACGAGAACCAAGATTCTCAAGAAAGGTATTTTCACATCCCCGACGTGTTTTGCTTCTGTGATATTGGAGTACGTAAATATGTTATTTTGGGGGAATAAAATAGCATCACGGCTTGCCATGGAAAACGACGTTAAAAGGCTTTTCTTTCCAAATACAAGTATGTGTGGTAAATCTAGATTAATTAGCATAAACCCACTAGACCAATATCTGAAACTCGACGACTTTTATATACGGATTATAACCAAGCAGTCTAGTTGTACGAGGGTACTTCAGGTGAGATTAGTGGGAACTGCTTATAGGGACACTTAGGTCTTGCGCCGATTAGCAGGAACCTTCGAGGATTTCAATCCGTTCTTGCGTTATGACATGATTGATCCTCGTGAGCTCCATTTTAACCTCATGATCGAAAGACGCACGTCCCTCTGCGGTTTGGCCTTCCATAGACTGACCTCACGGCCAATAAAGGTTTCTCTGCAAAACCCAGCTTTTATACAAAACCATGCACATCCCTAAAGCATTGTTTTGTTGAAAGTTTATGCATTAAAAAAAATTAATTTTGACCGAGACCCGCTGTGAGCCTAAATAACCTTTTCGGCACGTTTTTCAGCGACAGGATCAAGACAAAGCCCTAAAGTACTGCTTTCGCCAATAGATGATTTGCAATTTTTCCAAGCGCCCCGGCCCGCGCGCGAGGAATTGTGGGAGAGACTGTCCCTCGCCTGGCCGCTCTGCCTTGAGATCGCATTGCCTTTTCACTTGCCTCCTCTTAATCCTCTGTTTCTCGATTCCATTACCTATTTTTATCTATTCCAGTGTATTTTTATTGCTTCTAAGTGTTTCTATTCTCTTCTGCATGCGATATTTCTTGTATATATAGTATTTATGTCTTTATTTTGCCTTTTTCGACCGGAGTGCCGACAGACAACACGCCGCTTCGCGCGTCGTTCCCGGGGTGAGTACTACCATTGCTACGGATTCCTATCGCGCTGTTAGGTGTTCATTTTGGTTTATTTGACCCGCGTGCAGTCAAGAGGAGCCGTTTATGAACACCCGCGCAGATGTCATAGGGGTAGGCAGAGCTCTGAATCAACAATCGCGAGGCAAGAGCCGAGTGCGCTGTGATTTGGCCGCCCACGCTCACTCCGTCGACTTGCACTATAGCCTATGCCTTCGAGTGAGGCTTACTTGACCAAGATACAGCACGCCGGTTTGCCGTCGCGAATCATTTGTGCGAATGCCTGCGAAACCGTAACACCATTCGGTATATCCAACGCTGCGCCGCCTGACAACTGCACGCAGCGGCTCGAGCCCTTAGCAAGCGCTGGCGGTTCAACGTCGCGGCTTGTATGCGCCTTTGGCATGCATTCATGATCAGTCTGCTCGGTGGTTGTCAGTTGCTGACATCTTGACTCCAGCATAAGCTGACACCTTGACTCGAGAAATAAAATTATCAAAGGAACTACGAGTTTCAAGATGACCGTCTGGGCGACAGCACATCTCTGCACTTGAAAAAGGGTGTTTGCAACTGACAACCGCTTAGCAGACTGATTAAGAAAGCATACCGTAAGCGCATACAAGCCGCGGCATTGGGCCACCGGCGCTTGCGAAGGGCTCGCGCCGCTGCGCGCAGTTTGTCACGCACACCGCACGTTGGATATGACGAACGGTGTTACGGCTTCGCAGGCATTCGGATTAATGATTTGCGGCAATACATCTCTGCACTTGAAAAAGGGCGTTGGCAACTGACAACCGCTTAGCAGATAGATTACGAAGGCATGCCATAGGCGCATTCAAGCCGCGACATTGAGCCGTCGGCGTTTGCGAAGGGATCGCGCCGCAGCGCGCAGTTGTCAGGCGCCGCAGCGTTGCATATGCCTCAGCCTCGCAAACATTCGGACAAGTGGTTCGCGGCGACAAAGCGGCGTTCTGTATCTTGGTCAAGTAAGCGGCATTCGAAGGCACACGCTACAGTGCGAGTCAACGGAGCGAGAGCGGGCGGCCAAATCACAGCGCACTCGCGGCTCTCGAGTCGCGATTGTTGATTCAGAGCTCTGCCTACCCCTATGAGACGTGCGCGGGTGTTCATAAACGGCTCCACTCGACTGCACGCGGGTCAAATAAACCAAAATGAACAGCTAATAGCGCGATATGAATCGGTAGCAACGGTACTCACCCGGGGAACGACGCGCGAAGCGGAGTGTTGTCCGTCGGCACTCCCATCGAAAAAGGCAAAATAAAGACACAAACACTATATATATACAAGAAATATTGCGCGCAGAAAAGAATGGGAACACCTAGAAGCTATAAAAAATATACTGGAATAGATAAAAATCGGTAATGAAATCGAAAGACAGAGGATTAAGAGGAGGCAAGCGACAAGGCAATGCGATCTCAAGGCAGAGCGGCCAGGCGAGGGACAGTCTCTCCCACAATTCCTCGCGCGCAGCCCGGGGCGCTTGGGGGATTTTGCAAAAAGTCTATTAGTGTTTTCTTGCTTGGCCCCAAAATCTCAAGCGTCCATTGGGTTCACCAAATAAATCTTGTTGAACTGTATCGCCGCATTCTTTATTGTTTCACTGTGTGCTGTTTTGGTCGTAACGACAGTGCGAAATGTTGAGATGTTGAGTGGCGTTCACTTTCGACTACTGCGCATCGCGCTCCTGAGAGCCTGCTGTCACCTCGTTGACCGGGACATTGACGAATGGCCGTCGGCTTCTTCAGAACACTACGTTCCTGAGCAGCGAGTCAGCGCCTGCGGCTGCGACGAAGTGACCCCAGTGCCCAGTGAATGCAAGCAAGCGATCGTCTCCTTAGTTGTACCATTGTGTCGATTAAGTTTCTCTTGTGCCCACTGTCACAACACAGGTTAGTCAACACCGGCTAAATATTTTCGTACATTGTTTTCTCTTGGATAGCTCCAACGAATGCTAGTGAAGATGGTTCGCCCAAGCATAATCCCGTGCGAAAGTGTATTAAGTTTGACTCCGATAAAGAACAACCTAATTTCTATGTAAAAAATGTGGTTTGTGGCAGTAAGGAGAGCATTCGGCCGAACCTAAACGCCACGTGCAACAACGTTACAAGACGGAGTACGATACGCTGCTTCATCGTAAATCGCCAGGCAGTACCACCTCTGATTCGTTCCGCATGATAAGTTTCGAAAAAATCATTGATTCCTTGTTGAACGATTTGAACTAACACCTTACTGTAATTGCCGAAAGCTTTCGGCTGAAGGTGGTAGAAAAAGCCAACATTGCTAGGAAGAAGGTGTCTGAATCTTTGAGAATGCGACTTGTGTCCCTAAAGATTGACTGTGCTTTGCGTAAGGAAAGCTCAGTTTTCTGCGTTAATGTCCAGTACGCTAAGTAGGGTACATTTTAACTGCAAACACTCTTTATTAAAGAAATGTTCGACCGTCATACTGCGTAGAAATTAAAAAGGGAAGTTCTTGGGGTACTTTCAAGGTAATGAGTCGACCGAGGGCAGATCTACAGCACAACGATGGACAGCGAAGCGAACATGGTTAAGGCAGTTACACATCTAGCAGAACCTGGAATTCCCTCCACAACAAAATTGGATCAGTCCAATTCAGAAGTCGAAGACTTCAACGCGCCCTGTGGCGCCTCAACAGACGCCTCCCATCTTGATGAGCTCGAAGGGGTTTTTCAGAAACTGCCTCTGCCTTTTCAGAAACTGGGACTCTGCTTCAAGGCATGCGCTATCCTGCACAGCTCACCGTTCATGACGCACTTAAAGCCGAAGCAGCTGAGGAGGTTGTAACAAAAAAAGCCATACAAAATAAAAAAAATGAAGTCACAGATCGAACTGTCAATGCTTCAAAAGCTGAGACTGAAAAAAAAAACACTAGATTGCGTCACGAGGTTGATATAGACTGTTGCTATCATGCGACGACCGCTTGAAATAAAGGAATTATGCAATGATTTTCTCGCTGAAACAACAATCTTTACATTAGCGAACACAACTGCCAGTCAGTGTGTAATGTAGTTAACTTTCTGCTACCAGCCAAGAAGGCGCCTCTGTAGACTCGAAAAGAGAATCTTACAGTAAGAGGCTTCAACATGAGCTGACGAGCATGGCTGACGAGTCGAATCGAAACGCAAAGATTGACGCCCCTCTCAAGAGGCTAATTGCTGCGGCAATGATCGGCGAGAAAAGTTTTTATTCCAGAACGATGTATTCTGCGAGGCCCTCTTCTTGGACCCACCCTTCCATGTGGCCTTAAGAAGCGAAGAAAGATGCAGAGCAAAGCAGAATGTTCTGCTCGCATGGAAGAAGTTAGGTGTAGTAAATGAGGGTGCCCAGCCAGAGCTGCTTGGACCATTGGGAGCTTCAGAAAAACCACCCTCTGCTGGCGACAACCTTGAGGATCTGCTCAAGGTACCGGAGGGCGGCTACCAGGCGTTCAAAAACTTTTCAACGACGTTTCAGGAAATACAAAGTCAGCACAGCTTTGGTAGAGTGCCTCAAACAAGCAAAAATGCAGATATACTACAATTTTGGCAGAACGTCAGATCGCGGCGTCCCGAGCTGCATTGGCTTGCTGTCATCGCCCTGGTGGTACCTGCCACCCAAGTCAGTGTGGACAGGGCTTTTTCAAGGTTGAAGTACATTTGTTTTGTCAACGAACCTGCTTGAACCCAGATATTCTTTAAAGCGCCTTCTTTGTTCGGTCGTTTAATGCAAACATTACAGCAAAATGAGCTCAGAGCTTTGACGCGTTCAAAAGAACAGAAGTCTGCCTGACCCAAAATATCCTATGTTGCTTAAGGAAAAGGAACGATGGCTAATCTGATTCCAAATGTGGTTGTGCATGTTACGGAGTTATTATCACAGTAGAAAAAAAAACGGTTTATGATAAAGAAGAGGAGAAATCCACGGAGTGGTTGTTACTCGGGCTGCACACTGGAAAGCCTGGAACGTTGGGGTTTTAATTAGTTCATGATTACCTCCTATTCCGTAATTACCGCGAAAAAAATATAAACGAGACAGGCGTACGGCGATTGGAGCGTTTAGTCATCCGCGCTGCTTGTAACTCTCTAATTTTCCTCCACTTTATGGGGTCCGTAGTCGCTTTGATAGTTGATTCATTTAATTGTTGCTGTTGGAGAGACAATCCTGGCTAAACCGTCTCTATTGCCAGTAAACGGATAGGGGTTGGGGATTTCGTAACGATTCCGGTTTTGATACTATTCTTTTTGTAGCACTTCAAAGATTAAAAACTTAATCTACATCAAACATGTCATTTTTAACTGAACCATCCTGAATCGCTATGTGACCGATTGGAACCTTTATTTTTTTTTTTCGGAGCTGAACCTGAACCGATCCTGAACCCCTGAACCGTAACTTGAACCGTGACTGAAATTAGTTTCTTTTCGATACTCTGTTTAAAGGCTAACAAAATATATTCCTTTAAATTACTCTTGCTGATACAGAAGAAGCTGCACCTAACGCAAAGGGTGCTAGCTAATATCAAACACAGAAAACAAAAAAACAAAAAATCCGAAAGCACCAAAATAAAAACAATATAGGTCAATCAAAAACTCGCTTCGAATTTTTTTAATTAATAATAAAATTGAAGACCATATGAGCTTTCAATGCGCTTCTAACATTTTCGGCAACAAGACGAGTGTGTGTCTGGTGGCTAGGTATATCGTTTTTGAATTGCAAAAAAAAAAGGACTTTCTACTGAGAATTACGGATTTTAGCATTATTATTTGTTGCGCTTAGTGTAATTTTAAACAGCATTAACTCTGTAAAAATATTTGATAATTTGATTAAGTGTTGCGATTTCATTTTGACGATGTCCTGTTCAAATGCTGAACTGTAAGATCTGTAGGATAATGAAGGGGCTCATCAAATTGCGACACCAGCCTTTTCCACTACCTCCATCCCCTTCTTTTTGTTGGAAATGAACTTGAAACGTGAAACATGAAAACAATTAAAACAACTTTAACAATGCTCAACACATAAAAACAAATCCTACTAATGAGCAGGATAGACAGAGTACATGTGATTATGATGGTAACAAGCTTCTTTTAAATGTTACGAGGGAACAAATGCGTCTAACTCGCACATTTTTGTTTTGTAATGATACTGTAAACGTGTCATTGGGAACGAGGCAGTAAAGGTTGGAGCAAGGAGTAAAACAGAAAAGTAGACATAATTAAAAACAAAAACAAATCCAGAATAAATAGCATGCGTGCCACACCAAATAAATCAAGGAAAAACACAAAAATGCATATCACGTGTTCAGTAAAGCGCAGTCACTGGTTTGGCCTTCTCGCTCCAAGTACTGCCGCTCTTTACCTGAAAGCGCGAGCGACGTGGTGCTAACACAATATGTTCCTCGTTTCGCGATGTCACGAGACTATAATTTCACACGTGACTTTGCCTTTGTATTTAAAAACCACTTGGCATTTTTCGAAGACTGGGATGCAACCGCAATTTCTGCACTGCACCCCGAAGTCACCCGACACATTAAAAACGTTACATCGGTGTTTTCTGAGCCGATCATTCACTCGTCTTCCTGTTTGACCTACATAATGATGGCGGCAAGAAAATGGAATAGAATAGACCACTCCCATACCGACTAGCCCAAACTTTTACCTTAATCATAAAAGGAGATCCGATAAGGTTTTGTGAGACACGCAACGAAATGTCATAAAGGGGCAAAGACGCATTATCGTGCCATTAACTACTTTATATATACAGGGTCTGTCCCGAAACTTCCCGGAGTGATTTTTGTAGTCAGCAACGCCGCCTGGTGGGGCGGGGCTTCGGGCGGTGAAGTAGTGGGGGATCTAAGTTTCGAAACGAGACCTGTCTCAGTTACCTGCGGGCAGTCGTTGAGCCAGGTCACGCTCCGCGCAGAGGTATCTACTGCACCCTCGTCGAGAACAAAAATGGACAGTTTTTGAAGCAGCATTATGCAATTTAGTTTTGTGTGAAACTGGGTAAAATTGAAAGCCGTTTACAACTCCCTGTAACGCCGAATTAGAGCGCAGCTCTTGAGGAGGAGGGAAGGGTACTGGGGCGGGTCAAGTGACCTCGGGTGGCGGGGGTCCCGTGACCTTGGGGGGGGGGGGTCAGGTGACCTTGTAGGGTCACGTGACCTATGGGTGTCACGTGACGTCAGGGGGTCACGTGACGATGCCGATGCCGATGACGTCATCAGTGACGATGACGATGCGGATACCGATGACGTCATGAGTGACGTCACCGATGATGTCATCAGTGATGATGACGATGACGATGCGGATGCCGGTGAGGTCATTTGTGACTTCACTGGTGACGTCATCAGTGATGATGCCGATGACGATGCGGATGCCGATGACGTCATCAGTGATGTCGCTGATGACGTCATCAGTGGCGTGACGTCAACGGACGTCACGTGACCTCGGGGGGAGGGGGTCACGTGAACTCGGGAGGGGGGGGGGGTCACGTAACCTGGGTAACCATCGTGACCCTCGTGAGGGTAACTCTCGTGACCCTCGTGACCCTCGTGAGGGTAACGCTTTTGAGGGTAACTAACCCTTGTAACCCTCGTGAGGGTTACGAGGGTTAGTAACCCTGGTAGCCCTCGTGATCTTCGTGAGGGTAACCCTCGTAACCCTCGTAACCCTCACGAGGGTTACGAGGGTTACTCGCGGTTACGCCGACGGCGACGGCGACGCCGCTCAAGCCAGGAACGGGCGCCTAAGAGCTGCGCTCTAAAACAGAGTGGAGACGCTGGAAATGTTCGGAGGGCCTACGGTGACGACGCGATGAAACGAAGTCAAACTTTTATGTGGTACAAGAGGTTCCGGGAAGCTCGGGAGCCCGTCAACGACGACGACCGCTCGGGACGCCCGTCGACATCACAAACGGACAACTCGGTGCAAAAAGTGCGTGAAGTTTTGGACAAGGGCCGGCGGTTAAGTGTTCGGAACATCGCAGAGGAGTGTGGAATACCCAAAAACAATCGTTCATCGCATTTTAACGGAGGATCTTCAAATGAGGAAAGTCCGCGCGAAAATGGTGCCAAAGGTCCTCAGAAGTGAGATGAAGGGAGAGCGTTTCTGGAAGTGCCAGGAATTGCATGAACACTACAAATCGGACCCAGAACTTTTCGACAAAGTGGTCGCAGGGGACGAGACGTGGAATTTTGGGTACGATCCCGAATCAAAGCGTCAGAGCAACGAGCGGCACACCACGAAGTCTTCTCGCCCGAAAAAAGCAAGGATGAGCAAATCGCGAATCAAGGCAATGCTCGTCGTGTTTCTTGACAGAAAAGGTGTGGTTCACAGTGAATTTGTGCCACATGGACAAACAGTCAACAAGGAGTTTTACTGTGAATTGCTCAAACGGTTGCGCAACAGGGGTCGACTAGTCCGAAAATAAATTCGCGACAATTGGATCTTGCACCATAACAACGGGGCAAGTCACATCGCGCTCATAGTCTCCGAGTTGCTGGCCAAAATGGGTCTGGCAACAGTGCCCCAATCGCCGTACAGCCCCGATCTGGCATCACTGGACTTCTTTTTGCTCCTAAGAATCAAAATAACCCTGAAAGAAACTCGGCATGGGACGCTGGAGACGGTAAAAGCAGCTGCGACTAGGGTGCATTCATGTCCCGCTCGAACATGAAGGCACTCCAGCGGCGACGACCTCACTGAAGGAGGTTCACATTGACGGCTTCCATGGCGTCTTCAGTGATTGGGTGAAGCGTTGGCAACGGTGTATCGAAGCAGAGGGCAATACTTCGAAAAGTTTTGAAAATATTGCAAACCAATATTGAATAAATGATTTATAAAAACAAAATTCTGGGAACTTTCGGGACATACCTTGTATATATATATAAGGGCGCGAGCACCATATCCGGCCACTGTGACAGGGGGTGAGAAATACTGCCGGTTCTCCTACCTTGCGCTTGGATAGATGCGCGACGACTCAATTCGTGCGCTAGCGAGCAATTTCGAGAGAGCCCCCCTGTCCCCTAGAAATTCTCCCGCGTCGTGCTTTTAAGTTGCCGATGCGTACTGGCACGCAGAACTACACACAAGTTAAGTTACTTTCTATATCTCGAGACGGCTCACGCCACTGATGCCGCCAAGCCTGGATGGTCTCAGGACTACGATAATGGCAAACAGTGCTAAGCTTACTGCGATGTGCTGCCCACACACGGCGCATCGCGACAAACGCCTAGATGTGTCGCCGGCACTTCGGCGCCTCTACCAATGATCTCCTTCCAAAGATAAGCCATTATGGCATGTACAAGTGAAATGTGCACGGTGCTCTTAGAAATAAAGCTTTAATACCAAAGCAAGCAAGTGAAAACACTTGAAGATTATCCGTTACAGAGACTCAAGTCGCACTAAGTTTCATTTCAGACGGAGTAACCTTCCCAGCATTTTAGGTGTTGCTGGCGAGTTGTTGACTAGCTTCCCCTAGTCAACAACTCGATTGCTCGGATTGCGAAACAAACAAGTAACTCGGAAAACTTGCAGGCGTTAGGACGCGGCAGAAGTCAATCAGGGACGCGATATTTTCACGTAGCACCCCTGTGTTGGGGATGATGAGAATTAAAGATTTCGTTCCGGAACATAATGCATCGTTTTTGAGAATAATTAATTTTTCGTAACGTCATTTAAGGTTACAAGAACGCGTTTAAAACGTGTAGTTGTGTGCCTAAATAGGGAAATAAAATTAAAATTTAAATGTGACGATGTAAAATCGTAGCTATTCGGTTGCTGCATGTGAACGCAGGCGTTCACTGTTTTGCTGGTTTTGCGACGTTATGTTGCTAGATGACACTACCCTGTCTGAAGCAGGCCTAAAGGAGGCGTAATAAAAACTTTCGGAACATTATCTGCTAAAACAAAGATCTTATCTCGGTGACACGTGTGGGGAAACTCGGAGCGTATCTTCGGCGCCTGGAGGAGGAACGTGCCCACCGCCGATGCCTTGCAGTTAAGGAAGTGGTTGAAATCATAAAGGGTTTTGCAGGTTTTAAGTCGTTCTCAGGTACACAAATCAGGCTAGTCGAATATGTAGTCTTGAAGATCCCTCCACGATACCGCCGGTAGACTTTTTTTATTTACATGGTGAACATGTGTTCTTTCTTTTCACCCAAGGGAAAAGGAAGAGATGTCACTCCTGTTTAAGTAAATGTTAGGAGGTACCGCAGTTAGTTCTCGGCGGTGAGACTCTTAAAATATGCGCTACTCACCGAGGGTCCTCTAAAACAAGCAAAAAGAATAACCAATGGGAACTAACATACTCACCCCGAAGTTCCGCCATTCCTCATTTTTGCATACCTTCACACAACCTATATATCAAATATTAGCCTCCTTTCGTACGAAGGCAGGTAACCAAGCACGTCAAAAAGCTCTTCAAAGTCAAAATTGATGCGCCTCACAAACCATCTATTGTAAGCAATTCGCACGATGCTGCTAAAGACTGTATGAAATACATATTTGTCTGACAACGACGGAGCACAACTCCAGTATTAGGTAAACAACAGCGCGAAGACCATGATTCATGGACAAGTAAAAACTAAACTTTCGCGTTATTCGAGAAATATTGCCTAGTATTTGACACGAATCGTTAACAACTTTAAAAAAAGTCATTCGCACTAAACAAAACAATTAAATCAAACAATACTCCTAGATAAATATTGTTACCATACCTGACGTTAGTCGTACTATACTCCTATTACCTTATGCTGAGCTTACGTTGGGAGCTGTGTGCCTTCGGGACCATTCAGCCGCCTACCTCTTATCACCTGACCCGGCTTTCTGCGCATAATCGGTATGGGCGGGAGCGTGACGATGTGGCCAACGGGAGGCGTATGACTGGCCCATCGAGGACGTGGCCTCCGCCGCAGTCTCAGCTTAGGGGTGCACAAAGTATAAGTAGTCAATACAAATAGTGAATGCAGCTTTTCTTTCTGGGAAACGAAACAACCTTTGGGTACGGGGGTCAAGTCCTAAACTATGTTTCAAGCTTCACTACCGAATTGTATAATCATCCACTTGCAACATGAGGCCATATAAAATTGAATGATTTTCGATTTGTATTTTTTATTATATCTTTATGTTCAAACACATGACAAAGAAAGGCATCATAATCTAAGTCCCGAGATGAGGGTAAATGATATAACGGACAAGACGACACAAAATCCCAAACGCAGCTGAGTTTATTCGCTACAAAACAACAATTTTGTAATCATGATGTTTAGGCCCCGAGACTGGGAGGGAAACTTGAAGATATATGAGAAAAAACAACAGAAGAGTGACAGACAAGCCTCTCTTTTGAGAGGCTTTTTTGTCACCTTTCTTAGTTTTGTCTGTCACCTTTCTCTTGACAGACAAGCACCTTTTTGAGACGCTTGTCTGTTATCATTCTTCTCTTTCTTCTAATACGTCTTCAACTTTCCTTCACAGCCTCAGGATTTAAACATCACGATTAATATGCGCCCGATCGCGTGCACGTTAACAATTTTTTCAACAATTTCTAGCCATCCACGCTGACATGATATAGGGATGACAAAAAGACATGCCACAGCAAAGTTGGCGAACCTGAGTCAGACTGACTAACTTCTGTCTCAGGGTTTAGATTGCGATGTTTACTAACCAGCTCGCTTCCATACTCTCCATCCTTGCAACAATACAGCAAAAACAAAAACATCCGTGATATAGTGCTTTGCTTCACCTTCCGCCAAGATAACTTAATATCCAACTGCGAAGTGACCGGTCAAATTCAACATAGAACATTTAGCAATCAACATTTAATGGCTAACGAGATCTAAAGCCTTAGTTTAACCAAAACAAACAGCGCCATCCTTCCTCCCAGAGGTAACCTATAGAAAGTGCATATTTAAGAGAGGATGCCAGATTTATTTTTGTTGCCCTTCCCAGATTGAAATTACCCTGGCTAGGACAAACGGATAATTTATAAGGAAAACAAATTTGTTTATAGAATACTTTCTCAAAAACATTAGCACTAGGCAAAGTAAAGATTGCTCTGTGGCTATTAACATAATCGGTTCGTTCCAATTTAAACACGGTTACAACTACTGCATTCCTCTAACCACGGGGGCAAATTAGCCTTTAGAGATAAGTTACAAACATATAACACCACGGGGGCAAGGATCCTAATAATAAAATGAAAGCTGAAATTCCGTTACCAAAGCAAGTCTTCTTTGGAGGAAGCTTGTTAATTACGAAAAGCACGTCCTTACGCGTAAGCTAAGAGTCAACTAGAATTCTGGTGCAGTCTATGGGAACATTAGTCGCACCACTGCAATCCGTCATCAAGTTGTCGACGCATGAGAATCATGTAAAAAAAATATTGCATGCATCAAATCGCTCCTAAAAGTGCCCGAAATCATCTCGTAAGGCACACATTTCATCGACTAAGCGGCTTCATAGATTTTGTATGGTTCGTCAAATTATTTGGATTACGTTTTAGACTACACTCGACTGAATTCTGCCAGTTTTTAGCCATTGAAGGATACTGAATAACCCAATGCTTCTATATCTTTATGTCTGTGCTCTTGTACTTTTTTGTGATTTCCCTCTTCGCTATAAAATAACTGCAATAGTCAGATGGAGGGGGGCTTAAACATAAGTTATCAAAAGTATATATTTACCACATATCGCAATTCATCATTCTTAAATTGCTCAGGTACAAACACTTATATCATAATATATCCTTGCAACGAAAATGACATTAGGACTATTTCGGACAGCGACACTTATCTCGACACCAAAAAGTTTTCGTAACCCCACTACCGTCTTCCCCTTGAAGCAAAAGCTTCGAAAATAAATATACAGGGTATCCCTGACGAAAAACTGCATTGTTTTATTGCTATTATAAACCACGCATTGTTGAACGGTGTCTCTACCTAAATGTGCTCATTACTTAAAACTAATCTTGAAGAGTCTTCGGATGTTTCGTTTAGGGTGTTCCATGTTAAAGTATTTGAAAATATTGGGATCAGTTTATGGTTGTAGTTCGTGACCTAGGCAAGATTAAGGACGTCTTTATTCTTACTGAAGTTAATATAAATGAAAAAATGACAACTCTTCTTTCTATTCCTGGTTATGATCGTTTTGCACTTACAAGGACATCTGGTAGGGGGGAGGGATGTGAGTATTTGTCAAAAGCATTTGGTACGCAAGTCAGATTAAAATAACAATGACGCAAGCTGCGTGCATAGGTCTCCAGATAAGCCGCAAAATTTTTTCTGTAGTCCTGATTTCAATCTACCGCCCCCCCCCCCCTCCCCCCCGTCAAGTAACGCGAACCTGTTTCTTGAGGAAGTCGATAAGGCTCTATCGGAACTAAGCCCGATAAATCAGCTGTGTTTGGTAATAGACTTTAATATAAATACTATGCATTCCTCACGCCACACTGTGTGCAATTATCTTAACTTAATCGCTCCTTACGGCATCGAAAGCGTAATACTGGCACCAACTAGAGAAGAATTATTGGGAGGCAAATTGGTTTCAACGTGCATTGAACTTTTGGCAGTACTGTGAAAGCCGCAGTGGTATCCGAAAAATTAGCAGATCATTACTTTATAGCTTGCCAGATGAGTTCTAAAAACAAGGTGAAGGACTTGGATAAATCGTTCAAAGAAATCACAATAACGGATCAAGTACAGTTTGATAAATTAATAGATATCTATGACTGGAATGGTTTGTTAAGTACGGTAGAGGCACCAAAGCTGTACGACAGGCTAGTTGAGTTGTTCTCGGAATTTGCATCCCTATGTACAAAAAAGGTGATAATAAAAAAAAAACGTCAGCGTGACCAAGAATGGCTTACGCCGGAAGTCTTATCTGCCATAAATTATAAAGACTTCCTCTGAAAGCGGTGTAAACATTCGCCAAGAAATTTATGGTTGAAAAACGAGTCCAGAATATCAAGAAATAGAGCATGCGCCCTACTTCGTTCCTCTAAGCGTGGATATTTCAAAAAAGAATTTGAAAGCAATCGTTTTGATACCACGAAAACGTGGGAGTTGGCTAATCATATTCGAGGGGGAACGAAACGTCTTTCGATTGACGACAAGATAGATAAGTCATTTGCGCCGGTTACCCAAAAAACAATTGATGACTTCAACACTTTCTTTGCTCGTATCTCCGGAGCAGACCACGATAGTGACGATGCTACTCTTACACTGCCTGCATATACTGAGGCTGCCGCTTTTCTTCCTTTGATATCTAAATATGAGCTGCGGGACCATTTTTTTTCATCCAAAGAGAGAAAATTACCGGGCTACGATGAAATACGGGTACGCAATCTACGAAGAAATTTTGCAAAACTGAAACATGTACTTCTAGAAGCGCTGAATAATGTGATTGAGACAGGGAGCTGGCCAGCAGGAATGAAAACTGCTATTGTGAAACCACTGTATAAGGGAGGGTTAACGAGAGACTTTAAAAACTATCGGCCAATATCTATACTGTCGTGTATCGCACAATCATTAGAAAAACTTGTTAAAGGTAATGAGCGGGTTTTCAGAACGGTTTGCTTTGCTATGCGATCACCAGTATGGTTTCGTTTCTGAAAGGGGACTCAATCTGTGTTAGAAAAATTTTCCGATTGCTTGCATGCAGGTTTCGATAATAATATGTACACATGTGCAGTGTTTCTGGATGTATCGAAAGCATTCGATAGCATAAATCACGAAATACTATGTTCTAAATTATACAAACTCGGTTTTAGGGGTCCATTATTTTCGATATTAAAGGGGTATCTTTCAGGACGATCCCAAGTTGCACCTTTTAAAATCGCAAAACTAATAAAACCTTTCTGACTGCCGGGGTTCAGCAAGGGTCCGTTTTATCGCCTTTGTTATTTACCCTTCATGTAAATGATGTTCCTAATGTTATATCGGAGTGTAAAATATATCAATATGCAGACGACACAGTTTTGATGCCATGTGACGCAGATTACCACGTTGCCGTTCGCAAACTTAAGAAAGATCTTATTTCCACAATGGATTGGTTTTTTTCTAACTTTATCAAAGTGAATGCATCAAAAACAAAACTTGTTTGTTTTAGGCACCCGCTCAAGCAGATAGAACTATCGGATAGTGTAGCGCTGCATACTTTTACCTGTATTTCTTGTAGTTGTGAAACTCTGCAGTAAGTGAAAACGGTAAAATACCTGGGAATTTATTTCGACAGCGACTTGTCGTGGAGTACTCATATGTCATACTCATGTAAGCGACTAAGAAGCGTGTCCTGTTTTCTTTACAATGTCAAAATGTTCTTGCCCTTTTCTGTTAGAAAGATGATAACACACGCTTTGGCATACAGTTATTTACGTTACGGTATTACCATTTGTTCTGGTTGCTCCCTTTTTTGGCGCGCCAGGGCAAATTTTTTATTAAAAGGTATTTTGAAAAGTGTTGCGTTTGATAAGCCAGATATCTTACTTGATACATGTATATTTAGTGAACTTCAACTACCGTCTTTTGGGGGGCTTTTTAAAGAAAGAGTCGTTCTTCGACACTTCTGGAATTCTATGTTTAAAACTAAATATCTGCAGCCGCGACCTATGAGACCTTCACTTCGTTTTGATGTACCGCGAATCAGAACAAAATATGGCGAGCGTACTCGAATGTATTATATACCACATGTCTTCAACAACTTGCCAGAATCATTCCTTTCTATAAGATCTAAAAATAAACTTAAAAAGCACTCCGAAACCTAGATCAGTGATTTGACATTTTCTGACCTCCTGTATTACATGCCAAGTAACGGTATGTCCTCTATATATATATGGGTGTGTGTACATATATATATATCTATTCTTTGTCAGTATTTTTCTGAATTGTTTTTGAGGGTAAATAGATTCTTTCATTTTGAGGTACACTGTGATTTCGCCACCTGCCGAGCTAGGTACACAAGCTCTTGAGGCTTATACCTGCTCGTTATCTGTATTTTTGTATTGTTGAAATGAAAAATAAAGCTATGTTCTATTTTCTATGTTTTATGTACTGCTAGCGCTCCAGACCAGAAGCCGAAGTTTCGGAACGAATAGTAAACTTAAATTAATGTTCTAAGTGATTTTTCAAAATTTTGAATGGGAAAATAAAGGCAGACAAATCTGACAAATACATGAGGGTGAATGACACGACATACGGGGGGCGAATGTAATTTTACCATTGAAAGTTTTCGAAAATTAATTTAAACTTTTGAACAAAATTACGGTTAATTCTGAAACTTTAGATTCTCAAGTTATACACAAATATAACTTAGTTTCCATCCAAATGTAACTAGCGCTACTATTGGACGGTTACTAAGTTTTCGTCGAGTAAACCAAAAGCAAATTGTTCAGTGTATGTTTATACGGTCGGAAGTTAGTCTTCTCCAGTAAGCGCCTGGTGTCTCAAGCTGTAGGTGAGCAATTTAGCCAGTGCGGTACAACCACTTACCTGGGGTATTTAACGTGCACCACTACTGCGTGTTTATTTAAGTTTATCATCGACGCGTAGTTTATTTCTGCAATGAGAAACACTGTAATGTTTATTTTTAGAGGGAACGCATGAACTTTTTCGCCGAAATAAAATTAGTAACTCCAAACACAAATGCACAATAAAAGTCACCAGCACGCGCCTAAAAAAGTCCGCGTCGAATGAACCGGTTGTCTCCCTATGTTTCGTTCCATCAGCTGTTTTGTTTCTTATTCAATTTGTAAAACAAAAACAAAAAAAGGATGGGTCAGTATAAGGCTCTATACAAAGTCCCTGGAGTCTTAGTCTGAATGTACGTACCGCTTGGCAAACATCCATCGCTGTATATACCCGACAATCCGAATGAAGTCGCCACTTCCTGTCAGACGAAAAAGGTTTCGTAAAAATGGCTAAAAAAAGCTTAAACTTCTAGCGTTTGCAACATTATAAAAACCTAGTTGGCACAAAATTAAGCTAGAGCTTAAAGCGCAGTTAGAGTCGTACACTCGCTTGAAAAGGTGGCAGCACTACGGTGCACGTCTGCGAGTGCGGTGAAAACAAAACAACAAAAACACCGGTTTTCATAACTGCTCGTTTTGTTCAAATAATGATGATAACACACGCGTGTGTAGTTCAACGAACAGGTAAAGGTCATTGTTAATTTCGCGCTGGCTTTAAATCACAAAGTAAATTAAGGGTTTTATACCATGAACAGTCGAAATTATCCATGCAAGGTGCGCAGGCAAAAAAAAGTTTATAAAACTAAATTTGCTTGGAATAAGGTTTGCAACATTGAGTAGGTTGTAGATGTCCCTCAACGTGCAGTATACTAAGCGTATTGTGAGGAACAAATAAGCTGACCTTTAGTACAGTTGTAGAATTGATCCTTCCGCAAAATCGCAATAGACGTCACTGTTAACCTATATCCCGTACGCGTGAAATTTCGAGTTGCTTTGAACGTGCGCTTGCACCAAGTTGAGCATATTTGTATAGTGACACGATTCAATATTTTTTGTCGTCAGAAGTTCCAAAATATAAATTTTAAAAAAAGTTAGCAGACCTTGCTGCGTTTGTTGTTGTTTTAATAGGACAGCACTTTGCACAGTTTTCTATTGCGTAAACGACTCTTTATAAAATTTTTCTAATTTACTAGAAATGTAGGAATTATATTGTCAACCTTCCTGAAGACTTCTATTACATTTCAAACAAACTCTCATATCCGCTTGATATATCTCTTTCTGTAGTTTGTTGTAATTGTCGCAGATTAATCCGAACAACTTCTTGTTAAAGTGCTATGTTTTGTGCCACTATTTTCTTCTCCATAATAAAGCCCTAAAGTTATTTTACGAACTACACTCGATTCACTATTCTAACAGCTTTTCGAGTGTGTGTGGTGTACACAATCGATGGTATGTCGAAATGTTTTTTTATCTCAGTCTTAGGCATTGGGGTGAGCGGAACCTGTCATAGATCGCAACTTTTCTGCGAAATTTGCTAGTCGTTCTGCGGTAATTACTTCCGCTCCTAGGTACCTTCTTCCTTTCCTGCTGAATTTAATGGACTCTGTTCGATGTCAGCTGCAGCTTTTCAGCCAAACTCCTCCCTCTCTCTCCTGCTGAATCTGATTGAATTTCTTCGGTATCCGGTCCAGGCGTCCTCTCTTTTCTGTTGAATCTGTTAGACCTCTGCATTCCCTTCAACTTCTCAGCGAGGAATTTCAAATGCAGCCTGCGGCGAGAATTCAAATAATCGGTCTGGCCGCAGTTGGAGAAGTCGGTCTCAGAAACAGTTAGACAGGAACCAGACGGCGTCGTTTTTGTTGCTGTCCTTTGGCTTGCGCTCTTTTTAAAGAGCGTTGCTACTTCGTCAACAGCGTTCCCACAAGAATGTGCGGTTCTTGACACCTTGTGAGACTCAATCGAGATCTATAGTCTTCTCGAGCGCCTCTTATGAATTTCGTTGTATATTCTCCAACAGCTGGAGATTATTTAATTGCTTCCACAGTGTATTTTTTTACAATCTCATAATCCATAACTCTAAAGTTTCAAGTCTCCGCAAAGGTATGAAGTGTTGTGATGTATTTCTCAACGCCCTTGCCCATTCTCGCTGTGTACTTTAGCGAAATCCTGTAATGATTTTTGTGGGGGACTAGAAAAGGTGTTGTTCGAATGCCGAAAGTACATCTATTCTTCCCTAGCTTGGCTGATTCAGGTTGAACGATACTCTTATATATTGTGTGATTTGATACCTATTATTTAGATAACAGTACTTTCTTGTTCCGGTTTACGTTTCTTTGAAGGGACACCAATGAAACGAATACGTTCGACTCACCACTTTTTAAGGGGGCCATTTATCTGGACTAGTGAAGTCAATCTCCTAAGGCGGTTTGCACTTCAATGGGTTTGCGTTTGCCACCGCTAACCGTGTATGCCCTTTCTAACGTCCTTGAACTTCTAACACCATGTTAGTGTCATTACTGACCGAGAGAGCGCAGGGAAGCTTTTTGTCAAAACACTACGTTTATTAGCAATCCTTCGTTTCTTTTTCATCAAAGGCCTAACACACACTCTCTACATCCCAAGCGCAAGCCTCCCGCAACGTACCAATGACTTTTGTTGCTGCACTACTGCAATTACAGTGCGGGCAACACTGCCATCTGGCATTAATACTCAGTGTCTTCTCGTTTTTTTTTTGTCTTCTTTTTTAATAAATATATAATCGAACACTGCATGGCAAATTCACGTTAAACATGAATCTTTTCTCTTTTTTTTTTTTTTTTGTTAAGGGGGCGCAGTTTGGACGAAAGGGCATTAAAATAAAACGTATGAGCCTCCTGTTAATTGACAAAAAGCAGATAAGAGCCTCAGAAACTATCTTGGTGGGGTACGATAAATGGAGAATGATTTTCGAGCACTTTGCAAGTGGCGACGTTCTAACGTTGCTTTGCCTGACGACCTACGCCGGTGCTTTGTTCTTGGTTCCTAACGAGCTGTCAAGCCTCTATCTGCCCTGACCAAAAACTCTTGTGCATTCATCTAGTCTGCCAAATGACAAGGCTCACTTTAAAAAAAAAAACAGTTAAAGTGCAGGCGAGCTGGGGTAAGTGATAGATGATTATTGAAAACCTGAGACTGTGGTTTGAAAACGGAAAATCGTGAAGTAGAAAGAGAAAGGGACAGACAACGTCTCAGTCATTGTCTGAGACGTTGTCTGTCCCCTTTTCTTTCTACTTCACGATTTTCCGTTTTCCAAACCACAGTCTCAGGTTTTCAATCATCATGTATAAGACTCATTTGATGCACTGAAGTATGCGCTGGCTTATCCAAAAGAAAGTGCGCTGTTAAATCTTGACACAGACGTTAGCAATACTGCGGCAGGTGGCGCGCAGGCTCTATAACAGGATAGCCACGAGCAAGCAATTGGGTGATCGAGCTAAGCCTTTGCGAATCCAAAACGAAACTGAAGCACCACAAAACACTAAGATCTCGTTAGAGTAAACCATATTTCCTATTTCAATCCCACTTGGTATGGTAGAACGTTCGTCATTCGTACAGACCACCAAGCGTTAAAATGATCTATTGGTTTTAAAGGACCAAGAGGTCAAGATGCCTGCTGTCTGCAACGCCTCCAGCAGTGCGGCTTTGTTATAAAGCACCGTTCTGGATTAAAGTTACGCTGTCTTCCTTCTATGCGTTCATGTAGTGAGTTATCTTGTTAATTGTGTATGAGCATGTTCTCCCTAATTCGGCACCGAGTCGCACTCTCTGCCCGTGAGACGTTTCCAGCAGCATTTGACCACCGCAGGAAATTAAAGTCGAGTTACGCGATCATGATACCAGCATATGCGTCCATTGAAAATGAAACTGCCGTTGGGCGCCACGTAACAAAATCACACACAAAGCTCTAGCAGCGGTGAGATATTGGGCCATATAAAACTTACTGTAGTTATGTAAGAGACTTATACAGGGGTGTTTACTCTCTTTTCTAACAAATGTATTACAAAAAATCCATTAGAAGTGCACTAATGAGGTTTGTGGAGGTAAGTTATACGGCCTGGGAATATATTGTTACGTTTTTAATTTACAAAAGGACGTCCATAGCCAAATTAGACCAGATTAGAAGTGTGTCACGCGCCGTCTGCACGCGCTTCGTCTTTGTCTTCGGTGGGGTCTGGCATGCGCCTCAGCAGCACCGCTACACTATTTCCCTCAGTTTTTTCCCTGATGTTCTGTCCTAGGTTGGTTCATTCTGCTAAACAACTTCATCACGTTCCATTAAAGATAGACAGTTCTTTTCGTTGGTGTCGTAACCGTTGCTCTTCTCCACGCTCACGAATTTCACGCCACCGTCGAAGTTCCTCCGCAACACCGAAATCCAGCACATTGGCGCTTTTTGAAGTTGATGCCCGGAGACTTGTGACTTGGCCGCCGCTAGATTCTATTTTCGTCACTCTCGATGAAATGTCTGATAACTCCGATGCCGGCACAGATCATATCGGTGTAAAATAACACTGCACATTTGCGCATTTTGAAATGAACACCGAAAATGAAATGCGCTGGTGACGCCGAAGCCCAGGAGACGCTGGAACGTTTTTTAGAAGATTGCCACTTATGACTTCCTACCTTGAATGGCCACAACGACCGTCAAAGATTTCAAGACCAGCGCGCACTTACGCGCCTTGACTGCCTGAAGGTCAGGATCGCTAGGTTGGACATTTGAGAAAAGGTACATGGAAGTGACGTAATGCAAAGGAGGAGCGTATCCTAGCAACACTCACGTGGCGGCTCTGCCCACTTTGACGCCGCTACGTCATCGCAAACTTGACACCCGTCACCCGTTTCAGCGACGTCCGGAGCCAACCACCGACGAGCGGAAGTAGCTACGCATTCCCTGAGGCGTCCCTACGCGCGGGATACGGGGTAGGATTTACTACGACGCGGGGAGCAGTTCCTGCGTTTAGCGAAGGAACGGCAACTAATCCTGTGCGTCGCTGGCCGTCGCATCTGTTCTAGTACAGGTAAAAGTATTGAAAAACAATCAAAACCTTTTGGGCGTTGTTAAAACAAACCGCTTTTTTGTACCATTTTGCAATAAATTTAAGAATTAATTGGAGAGAAAGTTGTTCCAATATTATGCGGGATGTGCGCTACGCGCCTTCTTCAAACCAAAATGTCGAACCACGAGGAGCCGGGTGTGCCGGGGGCAGCGGAGGGGTCGGCGGAACCAACGGGGAGCGCGCGAGTGACGGCTGCTTTAGTCAGAAACAATTTTTTTATCTTTCGAGAACTTGCTATTGCTGTGCTCAAATAAGAATGTTTGGCGCAACATCTGTGATAATTCTTTCAAAGTGGTCCAGTGTTTATATGGTGGTATGCTAGTCAGAGAATATATATATATATTTTTTCCTTTCGAAATTTAACTATTGTGCTCAAATAAGACCAGAGTGTTCAACAAGATATATGTGATATATACTTAAGATTGCCCAATTGCTTACATGGTTCCAGTCGATGCTCAGTTTTACTTCCAAGAATGAAATATTACATTCCATGTTATCACACTTTTATTCATGAAGTCACAGGTTTTTCTTTAAGAAATAAAGCAATTTTCAAAACAAACTACATGTGCACTGTCTTGAGATAACACAATCACCTAACTTTGATGAAATACCATAAAAGAGATAATAAAATGGTGCAGAAGGCAAGACGCTTTGAAGCATTTGTAAAATGAAACGATGTCCATGACAACAATATCCCTGGTTCAATCAGCAACTAAGAAAGCAATCTCTGCAAAAGCAAGCATTTCTTTCTAGAGGTCTAAATTACTTCTAAGTTCTTTGCAGGGGCAATCCAGATGACCTGTTGGTCTGGCAACTAAACCTCCGAACCTTTTCTGTCACTGTCGACTGCGTCTCGTGCCTTCTGCTCATAAAAATTAAAAAAAGGCTGTATCGATTTCACCGCGATGCACTCGACACGTATCCGGAGGCAGCACGCTGGCTGTGCGACGAACTTCACAAGGTGTAGGAGCTGAAGAGAGTATGTAGCTTGTGGACGGCCATGACTGTGGAGCAGGAAGCGAAGTGTGCACTTTACGGCTTCCACGGGGAGGGCTTCACTGAGGGCAAGAATGTGACGGGGTCCTTGGTGGTCAGGACCTCAGTCGTGGTGGCGAGAGGTTCCCTGTCGCTGGCGGCGTCCGTGCTGGGCACCACCGCAGCGAGGGCGCTGAGGGGCTTCCCGACGGAGTCCCTGGTGGTCGGGACTACCGTCGTGGCGGCGGACCCCTTGCGTGTGGCGCTCCGCACGGGCACGTCTGCGGCGGGTTCCGAACCGGGCGACAAGGCGCTGCCTCAGAGCCTTCCCCCTGTCCGAGAGGCCGACCGGAAGGCCGACCGGAGGGCGGGCAGGAGCCAGCCTCTCGGGAGCCGACGCTGACCTCTCCGAGCTCGGCTCAGAACCGTCCGAGCTCGGCTCAGACTCCAACTCTGACTCTTCAGAGTCGGAGTCTGACTCCGGTTCTGGCTCGCTCGATGCAAGGCAGATGTAGTGGAGCACAGCACATGCCGAAATAATGGCGGTGGCTGTTGAAGGGTGGTAATACAGAGCCCGGTGCCTTTGCAGACACCGGAGTCTGTTTTTCAACAGCCCGATGCAGCGCTCCACAACAGACCTGATCGAGGAATGCGCCTTATTAAACCGGCCGCAAGCGGTGGAGGTCGCGTGGTTCCCGGGGACAGGGGTGATGAGCCAAGGCTCCAAGGGGTAGCCGCTGTCACCTGTACATGTAGAGGATGGAACATATTACAGTCTTTACTTTTTAAAATAAAAGGCAAGAAAACAGCTGTGTGCAACTATGTCAATTATAATGTAACTTAAGTGTGACTTAAAAGTGTGTTAATATTTCTGCACTACAGTATCAGTTTACATTATGATTAATTAGCACCAGCTTGCCTGCAAACTCCCTGTTATTTCATGTAACTATGTGTTTTCCTGGTGGGTTGTATGGGATGTGTGCACGATTCCTTAGGGGTGCTGTGTTGTATGCAAGTGCATTATTAGGCCCTTGCATCCGACAGATAAAAGCTCTGTTGCTTTTGTGAGTGTGGCCGTGACCTTAGGCACGGGCAGAACAGAACACGCTGGCCTTGTCTTTGGCAAGCAAGGGGATAAGGCGCCAGTTCGACGAACCTCTTTCCTAATCCTCGGTGGAGTTGGAGATGGGGAAAAGAGAGGGGGTGGTTAGATTGAAAAGGAGTCAGGTCCTGTTGGGACACGGAGGGTCTAATAGGAGGAGCTATATAGGCAGACCGAAGAAGAAGGTTCAGGGAAAAGAATCCAGTGTGTGGGACAGAGACGACCCGAGGACAGATTTGGCGAGCCCCAAGTGGCCAAGGAGGAATTGATCCCATTCCGTACAAACTGACGACCATCAAAGCGACCAGGCGATTTTTTTTTTTTTTTTTTTTTTTTTTTTTTTTTACGGAAGCTTGCACGTTTTAACAGACAAGTATTATTTTTGGGAGAAGCGTCTCACGGCTCACATGCTACGTAGAGCACACGCTCGCGCAATCGTGAGACCCCACAGCCCGCAGTCATAAAACGGCATACTTAAACCGTATCGGCAATACTTTTTTTTTTCTAGAGATTTGGGGCGCGTTTTGACAACGTAACATGAGTGTACTTACCACCATCACGTTGAGGGCGTAGAAGTACTTGCGGCACCAGTACGCCGCCTTCGTGACGGTGGGGTCGTTCTTGGACGGGCCGACGATGGAGACCATGGTCCCGTCCACGCAACTGATGACGCCGGGTATCCTGCCGAGCAGCCTGAAGCCCTTCTCCGCGTCGAACCTCTCGCTCGGCGTCTCGGGGAAGTGGATCCAGCCACGCTGGACCCCGAGACGACGCACGATAGCGACGGACACGGCGCGGTCCGCAACGCTGACTGTCTTTTGGTCCCGCGCTACGTGTTCGTCGCTCGCCACCATGCCTTGGAAGCTCCCCGTGCCGTAGAAGCGCAGTGCACACAACACTTGAAGCTCCACAGTCATGACCGTCCACGAAGTACGCACTCTCCCCACCTCCGGTTCCTCGCGAAGTTCGTCGCACAACCACCGCACCACGATCTTGGGCAGGCGGTATTGCTTCCAAAAGATCTCCTCCGGGCGCTCGAATGCATCGCGGTGTTCCCGATACAGCCTTTCTGGCGAAAAAAAAAAGCTCTATTGAAGAAAAAGACGAATTGACGAGACGGCGGCGCCTCGCCGCCGAAAACATGCTGCCAATGACACCTAGTTCCGAGCAAGTACCTTTTAAAACGTACTCGGTACAAAACGAAACGTCATTTTGTTGTCACGTCCGGTAGCCGACTCCGCCCAGTTTTGCCGACTCCGCCCACATTTTTCTAGGGAAATTACGTCACTTTTGCTTCCAATCAATCAGACGTGATGACGTCACTTCCGTGTACTAAAAAAAGGTACATGTACAATGTCGAACCTAGCTATCCTGGGATGCAAAAGTGGCCATCGGTCAAAGCAGGATCTTCATTTCACGGCCACAAACTTGTCGTGAACATCATGGCGAAGTGATGACTCGTCCGTGGAAGGTGCGGCACGGCGATTTGCGACTTCAGGTAATCAAGCCGTGACCCTATGGCTCATTGAGACGCCAGTGACGACCATGTCGCACAGGAGTTTCATCCTGACATGGTGCCTTCCGGGTGGCATGAGGTGCCGTACCAGAAATCCCACTTCTGACACCAAATGTTACGTTTTTAATTTACAAAAGGACGTCCATAGCCAAATTAGACCAGATTAGAAGTGTGTCACGCGCCGTCTGCACGCGCTTCGTCTTTGTCTTCGGTGGGGTCTGGCACGCGCCTCAGCAGCACCGCTACAATATATATAGGGCTAATCCTTAATGTAGGTCACGACAATCTCTTTCATCTGAGAAGCGGTGGGAGAACACAGATGCTTCTAATACTACGGCAAGTGCTGTGCCGATGCTCAACTGCTATTTGGGCAATTTAATTTCAAATCGAACGCAGTGGTCGGGGTGCGTATTTTCATTTTACTAAATTAAATATATATAATAGCCCCACGTCCAGGAATAATACAGCTTAAAAAATAATAAAAATTTTTTGTCGTGTTATTAAAAAATATTAGGTGGACCAAGCTGAAAATAAAATCTTCCGTGTTTGATTACTGTACGAAGTTCTGTTACTTGTTATGCATACGAAAACAGATTTAAAAAAAAAAATCATAGAATTTGTTTTTGGATTTTTTTAACGAAGCCCTGCGACATTCTTATGAAGACCTCGTCTCGGTAACGAAAGTTGTGCACTGTGGCGAGGTGCTTGAGTAAGCCACCAACTCCGTCGCATGAGTTCCTGACGTGGCCGGATGCTGAGAACAACCATTCTGTCCTATCAGAGCCGCGGAGCTTGAACTGGTATAAGCTTTTTAGTGAGATACAGCTCGGTCAGACACATAGGTGACGCTTAACCCTACAATGCATAGTGTATATCATATGATACACTTCTGTAAAAAGCAATCCCAGAGAAATCCGACTAAATTCAAAGCGAATGCATGCTGTATAGCATCCGATGCATGTTTCGCGCCGCCTGTCTGAAAACGACTACGCTAGATGGAGCCACTTCCTCGGTCGGCGCTCAGGTGCAGCGCTTCTTGACATCAGCAACACGTGAGTGGAAACACGAACTTCATTGTAAAGATTATTACTGTGCCAGGTAAGAAATACCTTATTCCAAATTATGCTGTGACTTCTAATACCTTCTTGTGTCTTGACAAGCTGTAACTCTGAGCAATTTGATTCTGGAAAGATTTAGCTTGAAAACAAACATGTGTATCTGATACGATAGATACACTATGCATTTGAAGCTTGATTTGGGCTCCGGGAAGCCTTCGTGCACAACATGTTTTCAGAGGCTTTGACGATGGATTTCAGTATTTTCCGATTTAGAGAATACCAATACGATATTGCGGACTCTATTTCCTAGAAATTCCGAAGTTTTTATTCTAAAATATTGCCAAGCAACCGAAAATGCCGCATTCCAAACAGTTTGAAAATATATATATTTTTTTAGTGTTTTTGTGTACAGCTCGTCAATGGCGACACATCTGACTTATGAAGAGATTCAGGGGATTTTGTTTCCCTTAGAAAGCGAGGCAAGCTCCGATGAAGAGGATGAAAATGTCCCGGACTTTGAAGCAGAAGGGATCGTGGATGACTAAGAAAGCGAAGATAGTACGCCCGATGTACCTTCTACAACAGCAACACTCACCAAGTCTAAAGGCCAAGCTGTCAATTGGAAAAAACAGTGCTTCAATCTACCCCCAGAGAAAACCACGTTTCGTGGTACGACAACTTTGCCTCCCTCGATACAGGTGATGGAGTCACCATTCCAATTTTTTAAGTACTTTTTCACCAATGAACTGATCGATTTTATAGCAAAGCAATCATACCAGTACAGTGTTCAGACAAACCCTGATAGACCAGTCGTGGTAACTTCGGCAGCCGTCAAGAAGTATGTTGGAATTTGCATATTCACGTCGCTCGTTCATGTCCCGAACATTAGAGATTACTGGGACCTGGTCCTCGGTAACACCAGCATATCGTCTGTGATGTCTGTAAACCAGTTCGAAAAAATTAGAAGGTACTTGAACCTTTGTAACAATGCGGAAATGTTGACAGACAATACAACAGGTTATCGGCTCTTCAAGTTAAGACCAGTGTTTGAAGCACTACGGGCAAAGTTTCTGTCGGTGCCAATGGAAGAATGCCTTGCATTAGATGAACAGATGTGCTCGACGAAAGCTCGCCATTACCTAAAGCAGTACATGCCTAATAAACTTCACAAGGGGGGTTATAAGTTCTTTGTGCTAAGCGGTGTCTCCGGCTATGCCTATGATATAGAGATTTACACTGGGCAAGAAAACGATCCTTCGAAAAGGAAAGCAGGAGAACCGGATTGGGGAACTACGGTGAATGTTGTTGTGAGACTGATGCGACACATTCCTAAAAATGCGAGATACAAACTCTATTTCGATAACTACTATATATGTCCCAAGATTATGGTTCACCTAGCAGAGCAAGGAATTCTGTCTCTTAACCGTGCGAACGAATCGAGTAAAGGACTGCAAACTCCTAACAGAGCAAGAACTCAATAAGGCAGAGAGGGGAACTACTGCAGAAAAGCGTGGCACGAATTGACGGCATTGACGTTACAGCTGTTGTGTGGATGGACAACAAGACTGTAACCCTGCTTTTGACGTTTCTAGGCTCAGAATCCAAACAGTCCGTGCAAAGGTATGATCGAAGGCTGAAGACCGAGATTGACTTTGAAAGCCCAAATATCGTTCTCCAATATAATCAACACATAGGTGGTGTGGACATGTTAGACGGTCTGATGGGCAGGTACAAGATTACCATGCACTCGAGGAAGTCGTACTTCCGACTTTTTTTTTATCATCTTGTAGACTTGACAGTGGTACATGTATGGTTTATCTACCGTCGACAGAAAGGGAATGCCGCATTTCCATTGGCAAAATTTCGGAAGGAAGTCTCGGAGTGCCTGTGCAGACTTGGCACCATAGTCACCAAAAGAGGACGGCCATCTGAAGTTCAGTGGCAGCTCAAAGCAGAGAAGCGAAAGACATCTGCAGCAGTCCTTCCACCATAAGATGTTCGACTCGACCAGTTGAGTCACTGGCCTCAATGGACCGCTACCAGGCAACGCTGTAAGCTTCCAGGGTGTGCATCCCTCACGTTTGTAAACTGCGAGAAATGTGCAGTAGCTCTGTGCTTGAACAAAGCCAAGAACTGCTTTCACCGCTTCCACAACCCATAAGGCGCCAATGCATCTTGTATCACATATGATAAATAAAGTATTTTTTGGTTTGTTTTCGAATACAAAAATTGAATAAAAATTTTTAAACTATTTTAATAACATGTTGTTACTGCGGCGAACACGCACAAATTTTTCGAATAAAAAAAAGCCATGCAATGTAGGGTTCAATAAACACGTTCATTGTCTTCCAGGCATACTTAATCCTTCGAATTGCCAGCGGTGCGCGTGACGAGTCGTGGCAGAACCCTTCAGACACGACGCCGAAACTCCGGCGACTTAGAGCTGTTGATGCAACGCACGTGAAAATCGAAAGCTGTTGTTTGTGCCAATGGTACTCTTGAACTTCATTCGTTATTGAAGCGGTCCAATTCTCGGCAAAGATCAAAACGAACCACAAAGCGCTTCTTAGCTACTTCGCATTTCACGACCCAAATTTTATTTCTTTGAAGTTTCTGAATGTAATCATGAGTAATGAACCAAATGGTTTAATTGTCCATTTCTTCAAGAAAGACATGTGGCTGAGTTATCTTCTCGGTTAGGTCTCCTTTCTCCCACACGCAGATTGTTACTTGCTCCTCTTCAACATGTTCTAAAAGTTCTAACGTAAGATTACGGGTGTTCGGCATTCCTTGCATTCGCATCCCAAACAAGCGCGTGTCGGATCAGAAACAAAGGCACCTGGACGTCAGCTCCTGCTTAGTGATTGCTTCTTCGAGCAAGGGGTTCGGGACAGAAAAGTAAAGTTCACAATTCGTGAAGCACAAGCAGGCGCATACTGTTTGTTGCGGATTCACCTTCACCCACTTCGGACGGAGCGAGTGAAATTTCGTTATGCCTAATTTAGCCCCTGGGTTGGCTTTCTTGAGCATTAGGTACGTCTCCCAAATAGACGTCGTCATGAATCTCCTGATGACTACTTCTCGCGTTAAAAACAAATACCTCCGACTTGCATAACAATGCCAACAATTTATAAGACGTTTCGCCCGGTTAGACTTGAAATCGAAACTAATATTGTCGCCTGCTATCAGTGCCTTGGCGCCATGTTGGAGGCATTCCGCTTTTACTGTGGCATCAGTAGTGCCATAGAGTCAGAGCCTTTGTATAACCGCATTTCAGAATAATCTCTTCTCCAAGTAAATCGCAAAAAGGTTCCTCACCTGACACAAAGATGCAGTCCACAAACCCATAGTTGGGGTACGAAGCTTGTCTGTCTTGATTATATATTTAATATAATATTCTAGAGCGAAAGGTCCCATGCATTTGGCCGCTACCGAACGATGGAACACAGAAACGGGCATCGGTGGTCTCAGTTGGCGGTCTTGATGAGCCCATATCACTGTCGACGTCTTAATATGCACAAAGCAGCAGCAGAATATCACCTGCAAGGTCTGCACCTTATTTTATCTCTTACTCTGGAGAAAACACCAAAATCGAGCATTGACAAAATTTAAAAAAGTTGAGAACCGCTCTAGCAACTTCAAATTGTCACGGCAAGACGAGCCCGACTAAATTAGCCTATTCCAACATGCATCCAATATTAACCCAATTGTATTGTCAGGCTAACATTAAAAGTATATGCCAATGTGGGCTTGCGATGTCGATGAGCCAGTGGTACTAACGGGCCAACATTGCCCATTATAAGCTCGTGTTTATCCAGCATTGGCAAGCCAATGGTAAAGACAACTCAACAAAGGCCATTTTATGACAGTCGCTATCAAATATTGGGAGGTCGATTTGTAGTGACAGGCCAATGTTGATCATATTATTCCAGTGTTCATCCAGTGTTAGCAAAGCAAGGGTACTCAGGGCCCACATTAATCGTTTTAGGCCAGCACTCATCAAATATTTGCTAGCCAATAAAACTGTCAGGCCAAGATTGCCCATTTTATTCCTGAATATTCATCCAATCTTTGCAAGCTAATGGAACTTAGCGGCTAGAGTGCTGGTTTTATGCCAGTATTCATCCAATATTTGAAAGACAATGGAACAGACCAGTGTTGCGGAATGAGCACCTCCATTCCACTTGGTGCAATTCCATTTCAGGGAGTTTCCGATAATTCCATTCCTTCGAACTTCTTAGAATGGAGACACTGGGCCCATATCTACCGAAAAAAAAAGTACAATCTAGGTTAGGAAACACAAAATCTAACAGTTGTTTTTTTTTTTTTTTTGAAACCTAAAATTCAGATATATTTTCTCTTACTGTCTTTTGTTTTGGTAGAAATTCCCGCTCCTGGAACGGCTGAACTCCACCATTCCATTCCTCTAAATCATAAAGGTGAAAAGATGCTAATTGTCATCCACATTGTGTTAACAAAAAAAGCAGCATAAAGCTGCTAACTTTATCAAACGCAAAGACGACTGCAAATGTTTGCAAAAGCATCCTTAAGGCACTTATTCTGCAAAGCTGAAGGGCGGTTGCACGAAGCGCTTCGTGGCAACCTTTTTTCAGTGCTGCCATCGATCGCACGATCAAGTGTAAAAGGCTTCCGAGTCCCAACAGGGGCCAAAAATTAAAACCTCCACAGATACATGGTTAGCGTCGTGTTTGTTTGATAGGCCTTAGAGGTGCCTAATTTGGACATGGCGCAAGAAGAAGCTATCTTGCTCTCTGCTTCGAATACTATGCAATAGCACCGCTAGTGCGCTGTGAGAAGCGACACCGCGTATACCTGCCCCAAATCTCCATGCACTCCGGCAAGAACAGAAAACCACCGACAAGGTGCAATCGGTATACGACGCCAGCACAAGGGACTGTACCACCATATATTAGTTAACCTGCTTCAAAAACGTCAGCTTTTTACATTTGCTGCACATTCATTTCATTACTTTTTATTTGTGCTCCACGCTAACAGAAGATTGGTTGGGTTAAAAGGCGGGAGTCGAATCGGCATTTATTCCAGTTCAGTTCGGGTTTGGGTTGCTTTGCATTTCGTTTCCGTTCCGTTCTGGTTCAGGGCGCTTGAGAACTGACGATTCAGTTACCTCTTCCACCAAGCGCAAACCAGTTCAAAGCGATTTTTGAAAAAAAATTTCACAACTCCCAGTCGTTAAGAATAGTAGAGGCTCATCCAGAACTCATCAACATTGAAACAGCGAAATTATAGCCACGCCGCACGCCCGAACGAACAGCTCGAAAGACTGAGTTGAAGAGGAGAAAGAAAGTTAGGGCAAGTCGAAAGACGATCAAAACAAAAAAAAAGGTAATAAAAATACGGCAGGAAACTTGTTGCTTCTAAAAAACGCACTCACACATTTTTTTTTTTTTTTTTTCATACAGCGCCGGTTCTGGGCGACCGGCGTCCCGGCGACCGACGCCGCAGTCTCGCACTCGTCGCGGCTTCACCTCTAGGTGCCTCCAGATTTCGTCACCGCAAAACAAACGCGCCGACAGCCGTAATTTCTTTTCTTTTTTTTTATTTGTATTTTGATGTTTATATTTGCGTTCCTCTTCCTTGAATAATATTGTTGAACAACAAAGAAACACATTCGCACACACGCATACACAAACACCAAAATACTTCTTTAGCCTTTCTGCATATTCAGATATACTCCGTTTCACCTTACGATGTGCCACCATGGACGCAATAAGCTACACAAGCTAGTCCGAAGTTTGTAGCTTGTCTCGTGACTTCACGCTCCCCGCGTCGCTCCGCACAACCTGAAGGGCACATCACGCCCTCCGAGCTATGAATTGCCTCCGGTGACGCGTAGCGTCCTTTGCTGTCCATCGTAAGCTGAAACAAAGTATAGAAGTGTACAGGCCGGTTCTCACATGCAGTGAAGCGCTAATGAAGCGCTATTCACGCGTCGTCAGCTATTTATCGACTGCTATGAGCAACAGTTTTGACGGTGCGATACAAAGTTGGTGAACTCTCCCGTCAGCATTCGCTGCATGCGTAAACAGGCCTTATGCCTCCCCGCCAACACCAGTTCGTGCTGCACATAAAGGTAAAGAAGTATACGCATTTGTTTTATTATTACTGAGCTGTCTCTATGTCGTTGCTGCCGTGTTAGTCGAAACTGACCCGCTGACGTCACCCTCGCGAATATTTAATTAACTTCTCGCCGCCACCCGCAAGAAAACGAACCCTCATTTTATTGTGCCAAACTGTTTTTTTTTTTTTTAACTGGTAAACGCCACGAGATATTACGGTTCTGTTCAAGTTAGAGTTCATCATCGAATGCCTAATTTTGGTTACAGCCCTGTTCCGGTTTAGATAACAATAACGGTTTTGCTCAAGTGTTCGTTTCAGCTTTCATTCGACACCCTAGTTAAAAACTGCTTGCTAATCGCAACAAGGCGTGAAGTTGGGCTAGTTGGTTCATAATGCAAACTTGGAAACAGCGCAAAAAACACAAGGGTCAAGAACGAGAAGTGAACGAACACAGCGCTGTACAAAAAAGACAAGGCACAAGAACGAGAAGTGAACGAACAGAACGCTGAGCAAACGAGACAAGGGACAAGAACGAGGCGTGAACGAACACAACGCTGATTGCGTATGACTACAACAGCGGTTTTTTCGCGTCTCGCGGCACCAAGAACTACACCTTGTCCTCTGCCATTTGGTTGCTTCACCGAGGCACGCCATTTTCATCCTCGAAGGAGCTTAAACCAATGAGACGATCGATGCAAGCGTCAATCACCTCCAGTGCCATGATGCTCTTTCAAGAGCCACTTACCACGCGCTAGCGAATGGAGCCATCAGCCCGTAGGCCCTAGATGAAAATGGACACAGCTCGCATAAGAACTGAGCCCATTCCCTTCCCACTTCATTCCGGGCAGAAGGCAACTAATTCCATTCCCATTCCATTCCCCCAGCGCTGCCGCTATTCCATCTCCATTCTATTCCGGGGTCGCGAGAGTGCGGAATGATTCCTGAATCATTCCAACTCCGGAGTGGCAGCTTCGCAACACTGAAACTGACAGGCCAAGATTGCTCATTTTATGCCATAGTACTTCCAATATTGGTTGGTCAGTCCACAAGCTGGGTAATCACTGAAGATTCTATAAACTGGCATAGGCAATAATGAAAACAAATTGGCTTAAGTGGACTATCTTTGGAGCTGTTTCGGTCAGTTCTTTTCCAATATTGGCCAAAAACCGTGTACTGCCTGGGTGGACACTGATATAAAATGAGAGGGCATCAGTTGTAAGGCTGTAATGCCCTTAATTGGGCCTTTGAGGTACCATGAATAAATCAATGAATAAATAAATATTATGTATATTTATCATACGTAAATCGAGTAACGAGCCGCAATTAAAATATATCCCGGTAAAGAGTGTCAAAAAATGTGAGCAGCGTTAGGCTGCTATAATTAATTACCCATAGGGATATTATAGTTTTCCATAACATATATGCTCCTCAGGCCAAAATTGTTTGTGCCCCCCCGGTAAACAAAACAATACAAAATATTACAAGCAATTTCGGAATGCACATGGACATACAGATTTCATTTGATAAATTAAATAATTATCCCACCAAATAAACTATGAAAAGAAATTGCGCCTTCAAAATAATATAGCACCATTATTACCAAAGTTGTACGCCTGTCTTTCATTATTTGCATATCAACAGGCAAAGTTAAATTTTGGCATACTTTGTGCTGGGTTTTTATTTATCAAACATTAACATTATCTATTTGCTCTCGCTGTTACCGCTATAGCATGAGCTGGTGTGTCAATTTTTTGGCATGATGACATCTACCAACTACTGCTTTGTACAATACGTAACTATATACAACACACAGAAAAAAACATTTGCACCGCTATGACTAATATCCCATAAAATCAGATGAAACAATTTAATGACATATTGCATGCATTTTGTTTAACGACGAATGCACAGATAATTTTTGATGTTCGGCCACGTTGCCTATTATACTTTGCCTGTCGGATGGAAGACAATTCTTAAAGTTTTCTTTCGTCCTTAGGGGAATGCGACCGGTACATTCTTATGTTACTAAATTTGTTCAGGCCACTTTAATAGTAGTTTTTTTGTTTGTAATTCAGTCATTGTATGCATTCTAGTTTGTGGCAAATTGCGTAGCAACCAATAGAGTTTATACGTTTGCGTCATCTCAAATGGAAAATGCCGAATATATATATATATATATTTATATATATAACTTTAACTTTTTTTTGTGAACTGCACGCCGACGAAGTGCGCTGACGCATATACCGCATGAACGCGAAATGTAATGGTAGAAACAAAATATTTTCAAAGTAAAACATTTTACGTTACCCAGGTCCATACGTGATAAATCCTAGAGCCTAGAATCATTCGAACAATAGACTCTGCGTCTGCCTCTTTTTGCAGATTGTAATGATTGACTCAAGCGTGGATTACGCGGGAAAAATTTTTTTTGTACAAGACTGACACATGTGGTGTTGCACTCAGCATTACGAGATCATGTGAAACTTCCTACTCAGTGTCAAATATCAAGATAGTTTCTGAACTAAACTTCTTTTGGCATTTACTTCGTCATTTTCAAACTACTTCGCACTTTGCACCGTCATTTTAAACGACTTCGCCATTTACTTCATAACTTTCATACTACTTCGCCATTTAAAAAAGTATTCACACGTCGCGCTTGTTCACGGACAAGTTCCTGCGAAATTGGTGACGTCACATTTTCTGAGGTTCGAAACTGGCCATGCTACGGGCGAAAAAAAAACGATGATCTGCGGACCACTGGAACGAGTCCGGGATCAACTCCGTGTACCTGAGGAATGTTCTGCATCTCGTGGGCAAAGTTCTTAAAATAGGTCCGCTGACCTGTAGTAGAATAGTTGTCAAAATTAAAAAAAAAAAACGTTCTATTTTTGCTTTTTCCTAAGTCCAGAGAGGTCCGTGACAAGTCTGCGGACTTTGTTAACTTGGAAGAAATCAATTACGCCAAACTGCTCTCGCGATTACTAGCCGCACAGGCGTATTTTACTGTTCTTTTCTTCTTTTTCTTAATTTTAAACATACGATTTTTAGCATTCGTCTTGTGATACACAAGACGTTGCATGGCTGTGCTTGATGAAACGGTCGACACTGGTTGGCACCTTATTGAACCGAGCGTGCTTTTAATTTCATATCTTATATTTTGTAATTAGTGCCTACGTCTCTGCCGCATGTAAAGAAACTTTTAAAAACGTCTACGTTTTACGGTTTCTTTTATTGGAAAATGCAGATTTAGTTCTTTATATTTCAAAATAGAAACCGGCCTCCATAAAACAAAATTAATTCAAAATGTATTAAATACGGCAGGCCGCAGTATTTATCTCAAGCCCGATTTGATATCAAAATATATATGTATGTATAATGCCCACAGCCAGATGCAAAACTCAGCGCCAATACCATAACTCGGAATTGAGCGTTATTGTTAGCTGTAAAATAATATTTGTGAAATGTGAAATATACATTTTATTTTTAGAAAAACAAAAGATTAATGTGATTTAACTTAATTATTATTTAAACAGGGAAATTCTAATTAGGATATCTTTCAATGTGCTCAAGAAGGAAGTGCCGTGAAAGCCTATTCAATTTGTAGATTAATATATTCTCTTCCTGAACATGTTTATCGCTTGCGGAACGTTAGGATTTAAACGAAAAAAAATACCTAGCTTTGTATTCTCGGATGGCCTAGGTGGCGTTCAATTAGTTTCAGACTTCCATCTGACCCCGAATAAAACGTCTCTCGTTTAATTCCCCCCCCCCCCCCCCCCTCAGATGTGGTCCGTCACTAATCTTTCAAAATCATCAACCATCTTATAATAACTGTTTTCCGCGAAGCTTTCGTTATTCATATTGAACACGTCTGTGCGCAATTTTCATCCGGATGCTGAGTATTTGTCTCCATTCTTTTCTTTTGTCGCGTTTTGGGTATTTTCCAGGCGAGCCTGATGGCTCCAAAGCCGGGCCTGTTGCTGCGCACGATCTGTGTGCTGAAGGCGTGTCAATGCAGGTTGCTGTCGTATCAGCCACAAAAAATCCAAGCTTTGATTCGCTGTCCTTCCATAAAGAGAATTCCATCAGTTAGTGCAGCGTTTTTGAAGTGCTCTAAGCCCCTCCCTCAGTTATTCCGGCAAACCAGCTGCTAAGTGCGTTTACGACTCTTTTTTAAGGCTTTTTACTCTCCGAAGCAACATTCATTTCTGTACATGATTTTTCCAACATAACCGCGCTACTTAAGCGTGACTCCGGTTCAAACCCTGTCTGGCATTTACAAACGTTACCAGATTTGCTCGGCGTCTACTTCGCATTTAGGTAAAAAATGACCTACCCAAGCGAAACAATGTCAGTGATGCTGCTCGACACTGCACCTATGCTAGCCATCAGTAGTAGCCTTGCTTCGCACGCGAGGGATGGGTTCCATCACTTGAAAGGAAGCGTGACCAGTCGTCGACATAAAACGAGGAGCCATCAAATTGCCTTTGGGTTACTCATGGCAGAAGGATCCGCAGCTGCTCGGTAGATTTCTGAGCATGCCCGAAAAAGCACAGCTTGTCACCCTATGAAGTGTAGTCTGCGGTGAAATCGAATACCCTACTCGTCATCAGCAACTTGGGCGTTTTTTTTTTTTTTTCATTTTCCTTCTCTAGTTTAAAGATGCGTACCTTTAAAAAAAAAGTCTTACTTTTTTAAATATTATACAAATATAAGTGAGCAAAGAAAACTGCTTGTTTCGCGTGAATCAGTCAGCCTTCAATATACTCACATGCCATGTAATGCCCATAGCGGCAGAAGCGCCGCTGCATCTTTACTTCGCCTAGGCGAGAGTTAACATTTCATATCGTTGTTTCGGTACTGATCGTACTGAAGGCACAGCAGCTGTAGGAATTATTTCATCGGTACCATAAGAAAATAAACGGTGCTTCATCGCTGGGGCCGTAGTTAAGTGAAACTACGTTTAAGGCCCCATCACACCTTTGTGACCGAGAAAGACCGAGAAAGACCGGACCGTTTTTTAGGCCTCTTGCGATCTCTTAGGACCGGCACCACTGCAGCGGATACGGTCCTAAAAAGTCGCAAAAGCTTAAAGACCGGTCTGGTCTCTCTCGGTCGTACAGTCAGCACGGAATGAAACCCGAACGCCGGAACGCGTGGTCATCGATACAGGCAGCTCAACCTGGAGGGCCCCTGAGAACTAATGGAAATGCAACTGGGTGCGAGCGTGCGGGTCCTACTAAGATGTCCTCAACCCTCGCGCGAGGCGTCTGGGACTTCCGCGTTTCGCCGGTGGCGCGCTCTAAGCGCCGTCACTCGGGGTGCTTTTCTGTCGCCGCACTGTCGCCCGGTCGACACCGCGGGCGGCCGCTTAACCTGGCTATAGGCAGCCGGCAACGGCCAGGCGGCGCCAGCAGGGTGACAGCGCACGGTTACATCCTATCTCGTTGTAACTTGGCAAACGGCGAACGATAAGCCCCACATTGCGTGCCGAAGACTTCGAAATGCGCGATGTATACGAGCGCAACGCACACATATTGGAGCATGACGCAGCGAAAAGCCTGATACTTCTTCGGAGTTGAGGCGCGCTCCGGTGATACGCAGTCACGTTCCGATTGGCCCGCCAGAGCCGTAGCTTCCGCTGTACTGGCACGTTACGCGATCACGGCTTCCTGGGATACCCAGTATTTCTTGCTTCAGACACTAGGCTCATCGGCGCCACCAGAGTAAAAGCTCACGTTTGAACAATGCAGGCGCCACTCCCAGGGGTACCCAATATTTCTTGCTTCAGTCGCTAGATGGCGCCAAACCAAACAGCATTGCAGGTTGCCTATAGCTCTTTGCGATAGGCCCTGCTCAGACTGGGTGATGAAGTTATCCTGCTCCGGAATCGATACACCTCGCATATCTGCAGTTACCAAAGAGAGCGTCAGCAAGCAATTCCTCGCTTTTTAAGATTCGACTGATAACCTCGCACAAAAACATGGGCATTGCTCATAAAAACCGAGGCATCGGCGTCAATCTGTAGCAGCTTTTTTTTCATAAAGAGTACGGTTGCGCGAATGAACAAATTTTATTTCGCGTTTATGACGTTTCACTATTTCTCAAAAACCGCGCGTGGCACGTTGTTCACCGGAGCCTCCGCGTGGTTCCGGTGACACGGCATGAAGCACTAGGGGTCTTCTGCGCACGAAATGTTTCAACTTTCATTTCGTCCCTTGCGATACACAAAGCGATAATGAATGACAGCGCTGAAGAGATATCGCTGGGAATCCGATACACAAAGCGAGTGACAGTGCTTTTTGTATCAAATGTGACGGCACTTACAGCGCGCCACCGGCGAAACGCGGAACTCCCAGACGGGCCGCGCGAGGGCCGAGCTCATCTTAGTAGGACCCGCACCCTCGTACCCCGGCGCATTTTCATTAGTTCTCAGGGGCCCTCCAGGAGGAGCAGCCTGTATCAACGGCCAATTATTCCGGCGTTCGGGTTTCATTTCGTGCTGACTGTACTCGGTTGCAAGTGTGTGAACGGGCCTTTATCCTTCCCTGACGGATTGGCCAGACGCTGACCGGATGCAAATTGAGAGTCGCGGGCGCTGGTGTGATGTTTCTCACATAGCTCGAGCGCCACAAAGGCCACGGGCACAAAGTCAAAACTTTGAGATGTGCTGATCTTGTTTGGTAGCACGTGCAACAAAAGCATCAACCAAAGCCCCGAGCTCGGACTCGCAGTCTTCGTCTCGGTCCACGGTGACCATGGAATTTCGCGCTTTGTTCGCGGACTCAGCGCGGACCTGCGGACTTGTCCCTAATTACGTCAATGTCACATGATACGCACATTTGCTACCGGTGGACCTGGTTCCTAAGGTTTGCTCGCCGTGTGAATACACCTTAAGCGCGTTCTTCGGACGGTATTCGCATGGGCATTTCTTATGAGTGTGTCTGTGTGGCATAAATTAACCACCCTAATATATATATTTTTTCAAAAAGCCGTTGAGTGTAGTACGCCACATAGCAAGCTTTTTGCATCCGTTTTGCTTTATTATTAAAAACTTGCGATTGCGTCCACATAAAAACGAAGCTCGAAGAATGCTCTCGATAAAAAAAAAAACATGTTTAAGTGACAATACGTTTAACAAGTGCTCCAAAATTTGTCTTTTGGGCATTTGAACGCAAGGTGGAGCACGCCAATCAATTAACATAATAGGAAAGGCATTAATGTGCTTGGTTGGTGCCATTTTGGAGCACCATTTGGAGTAGCAAAAATAACTTTTGTATCAAAATAACACACATCGTTTTTCTTCAAACCACTAAACCATGTTAAGATTTGTGTGGTGGCTTGTAGAACCGAAAAATAATGTCCACATTGCATTTCCACTTTTGTGAAACATGTTGTTAACACCAGTTTTCCGAGAGGATTGGTTCCCTCGAACACATAACAGGTTGCTTAGTATGGCGTAGAAGCAAACAAACACGGCATCTAGATGCGGATTAATAAATGACAGTATGAAATTATTGGCGATTTTCGGTACAGAATCAAGCAGGGATGGGCAAAATACATGCAAATATGTGTTGAAATACAAATACAAAACACTTCGTCAAAAATGTATTTAATTAAATCTAATTACATTTCCAAAAAAAAAGTATTTAAATACAAGATACAAATACAACCAAATGTATTTGGACTCCTTCAAATACTTTTCCAAATACATTCCTCAAAATTTGCGTCAGCGACTTCAGGGCACCTGCAACGGGTTTCTGGGCATCTCATTTTAATTTTGCACCGCACACTCGGGAGTTAGTGTGCGAGGCTCTAGCAACGTGATAGAAATATAATAACAAAAAGATTAATCAGCTTGGACGTAATAGGTGAAAAAAGTACAGAGCTTGTCGATAACATTTTGGTATAGACCAACAAAAAACCGAGACGACCAAGACGCGCAGCACTAGCTAGAGAATTTTTTATTGTTGCAACTCGCACCAGTTACGAAAATCTTGCCGACCCGCGCATTTAGAATGTTCCAGGCAAAAATATAGATGAAAATCAGGCTAGAAAGCATCACAAGTTGTCACAGGCACTTATTTAGCCAGTCTGCCTGTGAACGTTGATTTTGTCACTATTCTCGCCCTGGACTAGCACCGTAATAACAAGTCACTAAACGCTTGTGCTTGATTGAGACACACTGTATTCGGTGCAGAACGTAGTTTTCTTCCTGCTCTGGACAGTGAGAATAAATTTGAGGGATGTATTTTCGGCTACAAAATTGTATTTAATTATATTTGTATCTGAAATACCCACGTTTTAGTATTTAAATACACACGTCAAATACATTACCCAATTTGTAATTAAATACAAAATCAAAATACACAAAGTATTAGAAATGCGTATTTCAAATACTCGTATTTGAAATACTGCCCATCCCTGGAATCAAGGATAAAGCAAATTGCATATTCAACTGAAATAATGTTCGAATATAAAAATTTAGTGCACCCATACAAGTGTTTTGTTCAAATTTTAAAGGCTTTGATAAAATTGCAATTCTGAAATGAAATAAAAAGAAAGCTTTTATATTTTATCGTGAACCTAGCGAATATTTTATATATAGTACTTACGACAAAAAACAACATGTGAACGATAAATATGTGGCTCTTGTAAACAACCCCATCGAATTCGTTAAGGTTGTTTCCAAGCTTCCATACTTTGCACCAAATAATTTAATTTTAAAGTACTCTTTTGATCGTGCGTTCGATCAAAGACTCTAGATGGTAATAACTAAACTAAAACATTCCACATAAAAAATAAACCCATGAAGCAGACCACCAGATCATCGCAATTCTCAATTATCCTTGGTAAATCTCAAATTTGAAGAATATAACCTCAAACTATTGCAGTCCATTATACCACATATAATGGGCCCAACCTTATTTAGCAATCTTGTGTCACGTCCCGCCCTGGAAGAATGCTTCCTCCATAGCACAATAGTGCAATGTGGTGAAACAAGAAAAACAAATTCACAATGCCCCTATTTTGAAATGCTCGCTTCACTGCAGTGCACCCAGGCGCGATGAGAAGCGCACTCAAGAACTGCGGAAGCTCGCCGCATGCTGACAGCGAGCCCCCGCATTTTTTTGGAACGTGCATTCCGCACCATCTAGGTTGCCGGTCTTAGCGGGCTATTAACGTGAGCTCGTTCTCAGCATGCACTCTAAACCTCGCCATCCAATATGGCGTCCAACGAATACCCCCTACAGGCTGCAAGCGCGAGCTCTTGGCTGAAGGACGCACGTCGGCTGCACGAACTCTAGCTCAGCAGAAGCAAATGCCAAAGATAAAGCTATGAGCTCAGGATTTCCGCCCTTAAAAACTATTGCCATTAAACTACTAGTTGAATAGGGTAAAAACAGCGCAAAAAGACACTGACAGAGAAGGTGTACACACAAAGAGCGCTGACTTTAGACTGCTTAACGCGACCAGTTTAGTCGCGTTGCTTGCTACATGACAAGTACACATAGGTACATGGTCTATGCTGATGATGAAACAGCTCGAACATTAAACGATTTCACTGAGACAGAATAAGACACACACACACGAAGCTGCAATGATGGTGGGGAAACAGCTGGAACATTAAATTATTGCGCAGAAACAGAAGAATAAACGATTACACATAGTCGAAACAATGACTTCATTTCTGAGTGGCGAGCTGCAGTCGCGCTGACGTCAATGATTTTGTCGTAAACCAGTCATAAAGTAGATCGTTTACTCAGAATTTGCACCGTCATATAAACAGTGAGCTACGTTGTGAGTTAAATGACGAATGCTATCGCGATTCATAGTGAAGTAACAAAAAAAAGACAAACTCTCACGAAACTACGTTTATCCTTAACCAGCTCGCGTGACTATTTTCTTTAACTTTAATAACAAGTAGGGCGCACGGGAAATGAATCATCGTGATCTTGGATTTCTTTTTTTGCGTGATAACGTAGCTGCCAAGATCGCTGCTCTATTTGAGTCGACCCGTTTCTACGTTTCTACCCCCTTCACCTCCGCGAGAAACGTATACTCTTGGAATAAAGCGTACGTACCATAGAGCGAAAGATAATCCATGCGGCGTTTATTTCATTTTGTGTAAAACTGAACAGCATATCCAGTCGATAGAAACGAGCACTGCGTTGCGACGGGTGACAGCGTCCAACACACGTTGTAGTCCGCAAACATCGAGACCGCGACCGTGTATTTTGTGTGTTCAGTGATATGCGTGTTTCTAATAATAATAATAATAATATATTTTTATTTCCATTACACTCGATGGCGACGACCAAGGGAAAAAGCTGCATACACAGCTTGCCGAGCCCTTGACCGCATACAGTGCCCGGCAACGGAACACAACAGGAAAAAAAAACACACTCACAGAGGATGCAATACGCAAAAATTCACCATGGCAGATAAAGCAAAATAATCAAATACGAATACAATGATTTTAACTAGTTATCATGACCACCCATAATATATAATGAACGGATTTCCCCTATTGACATTTTATTCCAGTCCAAGTTTTTCGATTCGTAAGGATTGAGTAAATTAGGAATATTGTGCCTCAGCATTCGAGTGCCATAATTTGTTCTTGGCCTGACCACCCCCCCAACATTCAGCGCCACGAGTAGGATAAGTAATAATATTTTTGGAAAGGCGGCCAAGGGTTACTAGAAAGTTTGTGCTCCTAATTAGTTCTATCTTAAGGCTTGTACTGAGCCTGTAAGAATACAAAGTGTGCACATTGATAATGCGGAACTTTTTGAATACGTCGGATGTATGCGATTGAAATGGGACATCGGCTATGGCTCTTATGCCTTTTTTTTTTTTTTGTAACAAATGTATCCTTTCAAGATTCGTTGAAGTGGTGGTACCCCAAACTAAATTACAATAATTTAAGTGCGAGTAGAACAAGGAATTACAAACTAGTAACTTGACGTGTATCGGTAAGGTATAACGATGGCGGATTAACATGCCGACAGTTCTAGACGGCTTTGTAATAAGGTAGTTAACGTGTTCATCCCACGACATATTATCCGAAAAAATGACGCCTAGAATTTTAAAGGAATTTACAGTCTCAATCTTGGTTGAGTCTAAACAAAGATCTCTCGTAATGTTGATTATTTTATTTTTAGGGCGAAATATTATTAGAAACACGCATATCACTGAACACACAAAATACACGGTCGCGGTCTCGATGTTGGCGGACTAACAACGTGTGTCGGACGCTGTCACCCGTCGCAACGCAGTGCTCGTTTCTATCGACTGGATATGCTGTTCAGTTTTACACAAAATGAAATAAACGCCGCATGGATTATCTTTCGCTCTATGGTACGTACGCATTATTCTGTGTTTATTTGAAGTGAATTATATGTACTCCAGAAATTCAACCCGGAAAGCATTCGGTTCGCCTTATCAAATAATAAGTCGTTATTTTCTGCAGAGAAAAATATACTTGTATCGTCAGCGTAATTTATAAATTTCGCTTCTGAATCTACATTGATTATGTCATTTATGTATATGTTAAAGAGAAAGGGACCCAGTATACTACCTTGCGGTACACCAGAGTAAATAGGTTTGGTAACAGAGGAGTTTCCATTGATAGAGACGTATTGCAATCGATGCATGTAGCATTCAAAAGTCGTTGAACTTCAAATACAAATTGGTGCTTCCTCAACATTTTTTTTTCTTTTTGAGTGCCATCTGGTGGAAGATATATTAATTACACGAGGGAAGAAACTTTCCTCCATTTGGTGTAAAAAATAGTAACTTTCCTCCCTTCTTGGGGGAAGAACGTTTTCTCCACGAGCAAAAATATGTGCTGACTTTCCTCCCGTTTAGGGGAACAAATTTCCTCCCCGTTCTGTAGGAGGAAATTTTCTCCCTTGATACAGCTATATATGACAAGTGAGTTCCTCCTAAAAGGGAGGACGCACTTTTGACGCACTCGTGAACATTCCGACCCGAGATCGTTTTGTGGCCCCTTCAAGTCCGATTGAGCAAATCAAGCAGCCCAAAAAGCCATCATGACGGCGCCTGTCTTCCTCGTGCGTGCGGTGTCACGTCACAATCTAATCACGCACACAAAATAGCTCGTTATTACGGCAGGTTCACTTTGCGTGATTGGATGAGCCGGTGTTCGTAAAGGCACGAACAACTGAGCGCCGTGCGGATACACTTTTGCCTCTGCTTGTATGAGCCCATCCGGTCGTATACCGTTGGCTACGGTCGGACTGAAGGCCCGTTCACACTCTTGCGACCGAGTACGACTGAGAGAGACGAGATCTCTTACAACTTCTTAAATGTTTCTAGAATGAGGGGACACACTGACATTGTGGCGCCATCTATGCGGTGACCCTAGAACTGCATTTCACAAAAGCGAAGGTTTTGCGGGATTTCCGAGGTCAAATGTGCGTAATACCCATAGAAAGGCTCGTTTATAACATTGATAAAAGTTTTTCCAGCCAAGAAAGAAAGGATAATGCGCGAGAAATAAAAAAAAATATGCCGGACCGCCGAGTTTACACTGCTTCCCAATAGATGGCGCCAGTGTGTTGTCTGGTTTAAGAAGTTTTAAGGAACCCAGGTTTAAAGGCCCGTTCACACTCTTGCGACTGCTTGCGACCTCTTAAACCTGGGTTCCTTAAAACTTCTTAAACCAGAAAACACACTGGCGCCATCTATTGGGAAGCAGTGTAAACTCGGCGGTCCGGCATATTTTTTTTATTTCTCGCGCAATATCCTTTTTTTTTTGGCTCGAAAAGCTTTTGTCAATGTTATAAACGAGCCTTTCTATGGGTATTACGCACATTTGACCTCGGAAATCCCGCAAAACCTTTGCTTTTGTGAAATGCAGTTCTAGGGTCACCGCATAGATGGCGCCACAATGTCAGTGTGTTCCCTCATTCTAGAAACATTTAAGAAGTTGTAAGAGATCTCGCCTCTCTCAGTCGTACTCGGTCGCAAGAGTGTGAACGGGCCTTAAGAGGTCGCAAGCAGTCGCAAGAGTGTGAACGGGCCTTTAATGTTAAACGGAGTAAAAGATGCAGTGCTCCAACGCTTTGTTTTAGGGGCGAAGCTCCTTAGGGTCTGTCCTTGTCCGCCCGTCCGTCCGTCCGTCCGGCCGGCGTCCGTGCTCACATAAAAAGAAAAAATATTTGCGGAGTCGACAGGATTCGAACCTGCGGGGGGAGACCCCAATGGATTTCTAGTCCATCGCCTTAACCGCTCGGCCACGACTGCGGGACGAGTAGGGGGCTGTGAGATGTGGTAGTAACTCAAGAGCTGGGGATGTCATGGATGAAACGTTGCATGTAGCCGCTCAATGTATATACAGGAGAGGGCGCTGCGGTCAAATGCGTATATAACCACGTTCCATACCACACATTTTCTTTCTGACATGGACCGTTCACTGAAGCGGTGGAGATACGTTGCCACGGCTTCTAGTAGAGCCAAGCTGATCCGCTAGAACCAGTGGCTCTGCATTTCACCGACTATAAAGCAGTAGTAATGAAGGCGAAACGCAACCCGGAACTCAGCACTACCTATGAGCAATAAACAAATCAGCACCATCAGCACTGCCTATGAACAATAAAATCAGTTTCATCAGCACCACCAAAGCTTCGTAACAATCAACATCTTTCAACACGTGGAGATGCGGTCCTTTTTTTTCTTTTGTATACAGTGTACATTCAAACATTCCACGCTATCATATTTCACGCGTCCTTTTTTATTACAAACGTGGCTGCCCGTCACCGTTGCTGCCATCCGGACATTGATTTAGTCGTGCATTTTATAGTAGAATGCGTTCAGGCACGGGCTTACGTTTAGAGCGGAAAAGTAAAGAAAACTTATGATACGACGTCTGTTGCAAAGCGCTTGGCGTCTCTCGGCAGAAATCAAACCCCGGACCTTTCCCACCATAGTCACGCTTCTGTATCCCCCTGCGTCACTACGCCACTGAGGGTCGTTACAGCTGCTAATCAGGGAGCGCGCGCCAGTGGAACGCCTAGCATTGACTGAGTTTGGCGATTCTAGGGTTCTTATTGGGGCCTAAGGAGGGTTTTCTCTGAGTATTTAGTTCGTGCCCTGGTCGCCGCTTTGTGCTTCAGTAATAAACGGGGTTACTCCGTAACGGGAGAGCTGTTTGATTAAACCGGTGCGGTTTGACGGTCATCGGTCACCAGCTTGTGCAAATGGCTACCCGATTTACAAAACAGACGACCCGCTTGCCCAAATTAGTGACCCGTTTGCGCAAACGAGTGAACCGTTTGGCTAAACGAGTGACCGGTTCGCCCAAACGAGTGGCCCGTTTACAAAGCGAATGACCCGTGCACCCGAACAGGTGTCCGGTATGGCGCAAACGGGTGAACGGTATCGCCAAACTGTTACCGGTATGAACCCGTTTGCTTTCATAGAGGTGCTAATTGCATTTTTCATTAAGGAAAAGAGACAGTAAAGGGCCAGTGCGGATCTCTACAAAATCACTCTAGCATATTTTCACATTTTTTTATATAATCCTCTAATTCACTTCGCTTTGAGTACGCCTACGGCACTGCAAAAATTGGCTGAGGAAACCGTCTCCCCTTTGGAGTAAGACCTGCACCTTTTCTGATGCAGGCGCTGGCTACAGCCATTGCCCGCACCTTACGCGACAGAGGACTTTGGGCATGGTCATATATTGACAACTTTCTTTTAGCCCATCCAGACCCCGTTTTTCTCCCTCAGCAGATAGCGCGCTTCATTGCCGACCTTCGCTCTTGCGGGTTTGTCATTAATCCCTGCGATACCGTCGCTACCCCCTCGCGAGAGATCCGTTTCCTTGGGTTTCGACTTGACACTCAAACCGCCACTATTTCTCACATGCCCCAGCGTATTGAGTCCCTCGCTGCGACCCTCCGGCTCCTAGAGGCCTCCTGCTCCCTTACCCTCTACCAGAGACTGGCGGGTTTATGGTGTTCTATTTTTCACTTTTCCGCTCAGGCTACCATGCCTTGAGGCCCCTATTCGAAGCAGCCGTTTCGGCCTAGCTACCCCCTGTGTATTGGACTAAGACTTTTTCTTTTTTGTGGCAATGTTTGCCATACTGTGCCCAATGTTGTACACGTTCCTCAAAAAAAGGAACGAAAGCTCGTTCCTCGTTCCTTCTGATTTTTGGAACGCGTTCCCGTTACAAGTTACATCTGTGAGAAATGTAACTCGTTCCCGTTACAGTTTAAAAAATGGAACGTATCGTTACATATACGTTACATTTCTATTTTTCTTATTACTATATTTAGTTTCATCAAGCAAAGTTTTTTGTTTGTTTTTTATCGATCCCATTAGTAGTCAACATACGAGTTACAAACTCGTATGTTGACTACTAATGGGATCGATAAAAAACAAATGTCATTATGGAAGGGCAACAGGAGAAGAAAACAAGCGGAAGCAGGGTTTCATTTGTTGATATATTCAAGTTAACAATCTCAGCTTTTAACCATATTCATGTTTGTAGTGGACGATTCAAACGAGCCGAATGTATTTTTACCCAACATTGTACGAGCGTTTTACAGCAACCTCACACGTTTCAATTGAGCGAAGTCCCTTGTTCGAACTTAAAAACAGTTGCTTGTCGATGTTGCTGTCCGCAAGACGAGCAAGTCGAGGAGAGGGTAGGGCTTTTGGAAGGATTCCGAGTCAAGAGGTCCAACGACTCAAAAGATCCAGTACTGGACCTCTTGCCTCGTTCGATCTTTTGACTCGTTGGATCTCTTGACCAGAAGCGTTTTGGAAGGTCAGTCTCAAAAACTACAAATACTTCTTTGTAAGGTTGGCTTTGTCGTTAATTTTGAAGGTGAGGGGGACAAAACAAGAAATTCTTTTTTTTGTATCTTTTAAGTGACCAATGTTCGGGACACAAGGGTGTGTTCGATGTCTGGCAGTCTGTGATCTTGTTGTAACTGTAAGTCTCGTTATGGAAGTTCACAAGTGGCTGTAGTCGGCCTTAAATTTCTGTGTGTATGAGGATTCGTGGAACCAAAGAAAGTAGCTGAGCTTGAAACAACCCTCTTTCTTTGTCTTTTCCTACGACTAAAAGACTTGCTTTTTGTACCGCAGTTTCGGGCACTCAAAAAAGAATCAATGTCCACCAGGTCTCCTGCACCCGAAACTGTTAGCAAGCGAGGACCACACAAAAGAATCCACAAGATTAGTAGCCAAAAAGGTAACGAGATTCTGCACTTCGTAAAGATTTTGTTTTTGTACTTTCAAAATTTCCCTGTTCGAAACAAAATAAAATTTACCCCACTGGACGAAAAATAGGAACGCCGTTACTCTTTCCGTTCCAGTAAAAATGTAACGCTTTCCCGTTCCAGTTCCAGCGATGCAAAATGGAACGGCGGCGTTCCTTCGTTCCTCCTAAAAGGAACGCGTTCCAGGAACGCCGTTCCTTGGAACGCCGTTCCGTACAACACTGACTGTGCCTCTTGGGCCCGCACCTCCGGTGCATGTGTTGTTCGCTGACGCCTCCTTCACGGGACTGGGTGTTATCACCCGTACGGCTACCAGGCCATCGTCACCCAGCCCGACCCACGTATTTTTCTTCGAGAGGCCCTCGCGTGGACTGTTGCGGCCATTCTGGCTTCACGGTCCACACTCAACAACACCGACAACCAGGCCCCGCGGCCCGGCATTACGGCAGGCAACCTTCGTTCGCTCCCGTGGGAGATTTGTGTTCTGATCTCCTTTTTGTCAATAAAGAGAGACATCCGGTCCAAATGAGCTCAGCCCCGCCGACATGCCCTCACGCCTACCTCGCTTTGATTCCGCCCATTCACTACTGTGATTGGTTGAGGGCATGCCGGCGGGGGAAAGGAGGGTGACGATATATAAGCCAAGCACCTCCTCTTCTGGTCAGTCGAGAGTTTTGGAACGGTCCGGTCGCTGTGACCATCTCCATTAGGGTTACAAAAAAGGCTATTGTTCGCCTATGAATTGCGATGCAATTCGTCATTTAACTCACGATGTAGCTCACTGTCTATACGACGGTGCAAATTTTGAGTAAACGATCTGCTTTATGACTGGTTGACGACGCAATCATTGACGTCAGCGCGACTGCAGCTCGCCGCTTAGAAATGAAGTCTTTGTTTTGACTTTGTGTAATCGTTCATTATTCTGTTTCTGTGTAATAGCTTAAAGTTCCAGCTGTTTCCCCACCATCATCGCAGCTTCGTGTGTGTGTGTCTCGCTCTGTCTCTGTAAAATCGTTTAATGTTCGAGCTGTTTCATCATCATCATGGACCATGTACCAGATAACTCAACTCAAACCGATAATTGCTTCGTACATAGAATCTTTGATACATACAATTTGTACATGCAATTGAAGACAATGTTTCCTTGTCCAGTTTCTTCTTTGTCTTTAGATTTTTCACTGTGAATGTGCACTAGCTCACCTGCGTTTTTTCTTTAATTTCATCAATTGCTTCGCAGGCTGGGCACGAATGTGAATCTTTGTGTACTGCCGAACACTGTATGCGCGGTGTGGTTTTTCTATCCAACGTGTACCGTTGGATAGAAAATTACCTCCCTGGGAGAAAGCAGTGTGTCGTCGTAAATGGCGCAAGCTTAGACTTTGTTTGTGTGGCTTCTGGCGTGCTGGGACTTCTTTTATTTCCTGTGTTTATTAATTACATATCATCGACCATTAACTCGTCTATAAAGCTGTATGCGGACGATTGTGTCTTGTACAGCAGGGTAGACAATGTTAGTGATTCGGCTCTCTTCCAGTTGGATCTGAATAGAATATCAGATTGATACAAAATTTGGTAGTTAGGCTCTAATTCGGTAAGTGTGTCCAAGTAATTTTTGGGAGGAAACGTAACCCTGTTCCATCGTGCCTTTTACTGATAATCATAAATTCAGTAATAACACGCATTTATTTCATTTTCCCTCGAGGCGAGAGGCATTACAGAGGGGGAGAGCAAAGAAAAATACAGGAAAGGAAAACAAGCCTAGAAATAGGTTAAACACACTCAACAAATAAACGCTTAGTAATTGCAGTTTTGAAAAGGTCAGAGTCCGTGATGGTGGCAACTGTCCCGGGAAGGTGGTTCCATTCTCGCGATGTACGAGGGACGAACGATGAGTGAAATGTTGTTGTGTTAGAAATTGGAATACCAACCTTGTGACTGTGATCATTGCGAGAAGAAACGCAAAAAGGACGGGATGTTAAATATAAGGGTATTACCTTGTCAAGCACACTTACTCTTAATGTTCATGTCACTGAAACTGCTAAAAAGGCCAGGCGAACTTTAAATATTCTTATTCGAAATTCACGCGGTGCCTCAAAAAATAAGAGAGACAGACTAATACTGTTTGGTTAGGCCAACAGTGGATTGCACACGTGTTTTGTTGGATCCGCATCAAATGTTCCTTGCAGATAAGTTAGAGAAACTTCAAATCCGTGCGGCGAGATTTGTAACACGAAATTATAGTAGAAACATGAACGTTACAGATAATAAATGTGTGCTTGTTTGTGAACCTTTATTGTTGAGACCCAAAGATTTTCAATTGAGGTTCTTCCTGGCTATTTTTACTGATTTGACAGGTATTGATAAAAGCAAATACATAAAATTACTTAACTGTATTTAAATTTGTGTGAATCATTCTAGAAATATCAGGGAAATTTTCTGTCGAACAGACTATAATAAGTTTTCATTTTTCCACTCACAATCGCTCAGTGTAACCCGTTACCCGAGTCTCTTTTTATTAATGACAGACATGGGACCATTTACCTCAGGAAATCACCGTGATTTTTAGTGATGGTATTTATTTTTTTACGTTTATGTATTATCTTTCTTGACAGCCTAGGCTGCATATTCAAGTGCTTTGTGTTTTAGTTCTTTAATGAGCGTACTTATCTATGGGATGTACCTGCTATAATGCCACAGTTTCGGCGCTGCAGGTTTCGTTTGCCAAAAATAAGAAAAAAGAATATTTCAAAGGTAATATTTTCCTAGTCTCATTTCCCGCCATTTTGTTTCCTGCCACTGAAGTAACTTTTATGCTGTTTTATCTTTAAAAAAAACAGACTTCCTCAACATGTTAATGTTTCTGTGGGTATGCCGTTCGCGAGCGTTTGGTTCTTTATGCACTACATTGCTACTAAGAACTGTTTTGTCTTGTCGCATTGTTCCGTGTCATGTCATTTAATAAGAATTTTTGTTTATAAAACTTCTGTTTTTCCGAGCGATATTTACAGTACTAAAGGAGTTTGCTTAAAGGCAAATCCCTCTTTTCTGTTTCATTGTTGCACTCCTATTGTTCTTACGCTGCTGCCGATGTTTTTGTGCCCTAGGCATTTGCCTCTGTACAGCTTTTTAGCTTAATTGCTGTGTGTAACTATCCGTTTAGTCAATAAAACATGACTGCATTAATACAAAATCGTTGCTACGGGTGTTAAATTCACTCGCAATGGTTAGATGCCAGCAATGTTCAGGGGCCCCCGATCGTTTTCCGCGAGAGAATATTGGTTTACCAGATTAACTGTTACTTCTAAACAACTTTATCGATAATAAAACATGTTTATATTGATCAAAAACTTTTTCGGCGTCGGTATATTCACGCGCGATACCTTGACCTCCGAGCTCTCTCGAGGCACCCTGCCCGACTCGATCGCCTCTACGGTGACGTCACGAAAGAACTGCTCGGGCCTTAACTCCAGGTGGTATCGCTTTCCCCCCCCCCCCCCCCCCTCCCCTCCTCTGCCCTCCAGTACCCTCCTCCTCTCTACGCGGCGCGCTTCCCTTTCCACCGTTTTGTGCGCAGACGGACGGCGTCAGCTTTTCGCTGTCATGTAGGTACAAACGCTGACTCATTATTAAACAACCGTTTACGCAGTCCACGACGGTGCGAAATGCCACCCTATTAAAACGACTACCTGCGCAGCAAATTTGGAAACCACATTTTTGTCTCGAAATCTTTAGGTAACTTCAGACTATATAAAAAAAAAATCGTGCCACTATACAAACCGCTCAACTCAGCACGAGCATACGTCCACAGAAACCCGGAATTCCTTGTGTCACGCAATGCTTTATAGGATAACCGTGAGGTCTCCAGGGATGTTGCCGAAGGGTCTATTGTGCGACTACACTAATTGACAGAACAAAAACAAAAAAGCGTTTTTATCTCAAAAGACTGTTAATTAAAAACAAATGAATAGTCCTCTGAGGTTCAGCCTGCTTGTTACTCACAATGGGATTAGTATGCTGCATACTAAAGAATGCCTACAGCCTACTCAAAGTTGGAAGCCTTATTTCAAGCATAATTTATTTTACAAACGTTATTTTTTACAGTCGCACCTTGCCTTGAGCATTCCGAGGGTTCGAAGCTTGTAAACGATTGATTTACTCTATTATCTGAAGCCATGCACGAAAGGAAGAATGTCCTGGTCCTACCTATCGCAAGACATGTGCGTTGTACCATCATCATTTCAACAAAACAAGCAGCTATAAAAACGGAAAGCAGTATATGACCCTGTGCAATGCGTACGTGCATGAATTGGATGTAGCTGTACTTTAACCGCCCTCGCAGAAGTGCGCAGTTGATGCTACCATTTTTAGAGCGAGTGTGCGTCTCTAAATGTGCTTGAAGTTCTTGCTCAATGTTACTTATTTAAGTTTTTTGCATACTATCGCAAACTCTTAGACTTTAGACTGTTTTAGCTTTATATACGAAATGTCTGTAATTTGACAACGACTGGCGAATTAATTCGGATCGTCCGGCCATCTACAGCGATGAATACTTGTCAAGCGGTACGTAAATTCTTACTGAGACTGATTTAGCTTTGTCCTGAACAGGGGTCTACTAACCCCGGTGCTAGATTCGGCCGGCGGAAGTCTTCAGAAATACCCGCCGCAGGCCGCTGTCTCTCTAATCAGTACAGCCCGCGGCCTGCTTCCAGCAGACAACATGCTAGCGGACCATAAAGAACAGCGCCTAAGAAAACGGCGACGCGAAGCGTTCCAAATGCGCAAACTAAGATACGAGAAATGACAAGAGAAACTTCATCGTACAACACTGGCCCTCTAGTCATATTACTAGCTGAACATTCACATCGTCAGCATTACTATTTTTAGTATTTAGTCGACTGCTTCATGCTTGCGTAACTGTCTTAACATTATTCCCTTTCTCATGTACATTGCGCTTAGTGTCCCCTGTCGCAACTATTAACATGGTCGGCGTTAGTTTTATTATTCTCACTAGTTTTTTGCACTGCGCGAATTTATCAATGTTTCGAGGGGCTTCGAATTACGCCTGGTGAGTTATTCTGGTTGCAAGTGTTATGTAATGTCATAATTTAAAAACAAAATGTATCAAACTGAAGTTTATCTATTGTGGCTCATTGTGTTTTTTATCTTTAATAATACAACATTAATTTATGCCCGCAAATGCATATGTAGGCTTATTTGAATAGTTTTTCTTCGTTTATAATTTTATTTTTTCCAGCCTTAGGGCTTCGACATATTACTAATCCGGCCCTTTAACCAAAAATGTCGGTTATTCTTGGTCTAGAACCCTATAGTGATCCATGAAGTTTTTTTAACTGGAAGAAGAAATACAGCACCTGACGACGTAAAACATCAACATACAACGGGTTTATTCGAAGCGAACTTTTAAGGCGCGAGCTAGTCACTCTTACGATACATTTTTTTATATATTCAGTTACTAATTTTATTATGACGAAGGTAGAGCGTGTTCTCCGAAAATGTTTACCTAGTTTCTATCACCAAATTAAAATACGTTTCGACAAAATCTCTTTCTTCGCCCAGATGTAGCACAGGCGGACATCAGATGCCAAAGTTTCTGAACCAATCGTCTATTTATTCAAATGTTATAAATGTTTCTCCCACACGTTTAACAGAAAAATAGGGTCCTTTCTCGGTAATATGTGACATTCAACATCATGTGCTCGTCGGCCTCGTCGCTCATTATTTGCTCATTCAAAGTTTCCGAAAATCGCTGAGAACTTTTTTCTAGAACAACGGTTCTTTCTCAGAATTCGGAGCCTTGTCTGGACTACTAGTACTACATTTACACAATGACAGCGTTCAACAATTCGTGGTTTACATTTGCAGTAAAACAATTCTGCTTGTTTTTGGGGACACCTTGTACATTCATTTTTGAAACTTTTGATTCAAAAGCAAGTGGTGTTTGAAACGCTTTTTGGTATCCAGATAAGTGTCGCCGTTCAAGATATGCCAAATGTTAGTTTCGTCAGAAGGATACTGAATGATGATATGAGTTTTTGTTTAAAAAAACTAGGTTATAAAATATTTTATATGTCCAAAATTACCGTTGGTATAAGTTATACTTGTACCCTCTTTTGATTACTTGCTATTATTTGGTAGTGGAGAAAAATACCATAAAACAGAACAAGAGCACTGGCAAAGAGATTCGTAAAGATCGGTTTATTGCGTTTCGTTCCCTGGCTAAACAGTTATTCAGACGCGAATGGCAAAAACTGGCAGTATTCAGTCGAGTGCAGTCTAAGTGGTTACACAAGTAACTTGACGAACCTCGCAAGATCATGAGACCCTCTGTTGTGTGCATTACGAAACGGTTCTGGACACATATCAGAGATTTTAGAAGCTTGCAATCGTTTTGCTACTTGTTTTTCATCTGTCGTCAACTTGATTACCCCTTGACTGATGTTCCCATACCCCGCAGCAACCGCTCATCTGAACCTTAACTTACGCTTGAGAAACTGTTGTTCGCAAATGATGATTTTCCTTCAAAGAAGGCATACGGAAGTAATGAAATTCCAGCAGTAACTGTGAAAAGATGTGCACAGCAAGGTTTGTTTGAGTTAATACTAAACACAACTATAGTCAACTACAGGTCAAGAAGGTAGCCGCAAATGCCCCTCAAAAGGAATCATGTATCCCTCCGCCACCTCCGTCTCCAATAGCGTCCCATCGTTTCCGTGACGTCGCCGCCAACGCGCAAGGAGTGTCTTGCCTTTCTGTACATAATTGCTTTTCTTTCGGCTTTGACTTATACTTCGTTTCAGCTTCCGTCCGAGCGCAGCCAAAGGCTGAGGGACGGTTCGCAACTTCGAGAAGAGCATTCCTACGCACCACAAAGTAGTCCGCAAAAGTTTTTTTTTTCAAAATAACTGTTTTGTGCGTAAACAGTGCACAATATTCCAGATATCTACTGCTGATAATTATTTCCAACTAAAGGAATTAAATATCTGAAGTTTATGGTTTTATTAATATATGTAAATGCATGTGGTTTGGTCAAAGCACATACATCCGCTGGCAACACGGCTGCAGCGCTCAGTTTTTCTGTGTGATTTCGTTCCCGTAATGGCCTAATCATGTGCTTCGCTGCTTTCCTCACCGAGTCGCTTCAAAACGTCCTTTCGGAAAGGTGCGTTTGGGCGTCAGGCGCGAGAGGTCGTGATGAATGTCTGCTTTCGAATTCGGCAGAAGAGTCCGGCCGCATCGTACCGCGAATGCGTTGTAAGCAAGAAAAGCGTCCGGGCCACTACAATTCACTGATACGCGGCGAACTCAGGGCACCCCTTTACCTGCCGATCACATTGAACGCCGAGAAGCTGGTGAAGTGAAAAGAACTGCGCCTCGAGGCCTGGTATATCCATACAATACAAGGAAACACCAGCGGCCAGGTCATCGGGCACCTTGCAACCTGTACTTACATCTCCAAGCTATGCCGAACAGGTGGAAAACTCGGACACAGACGGCAGCGGCCAGCCTACGTACTGACTTCCCCTGTGGCTAAATTTTAGAACCTGAAAGGGCATTTTTAAACCTGTAGCAGACGATACCACCCGTAGCAGACGAAATACTCGGCGGGCGCGGGCGGCGCGGACGACCAGCGGCGCAGCGGAGTGATACAAAGGTGCAGGTGAGATCGCGTGACCTATTGCCGGCGTCTGATTGGCTCTGGCCACACGTAGCTTTGGCTGCGCTCGGACGGAAGCTGAAACGAAGTATAGCATTGAGGAAGCCACGAGAGGGAGATTCGAGTTTTCCCCCTCCGATGGAAACAAATACGACTTTCAGTGATTAGCTTCCCCCACGATGGATACAAAGGCTGATTTCAGGGGCTCGGTTCCCCCTCCAATGAATACAAAGGTCGCTTTCTTAAAAAGTGGAATCGAAGACAAGTTGGAATCCATTGAAGCGGAAAAAGGAGCGTTTCCAGTGAACTCTTCTTTTGACTGCAGAGAGATTTGAAAAGGGCTCACCCCGCTTGTGGGAGGAGCTTCTCCTACCTTCTTAACTTGTAACCGACTATAAGAGAGGCACGATATATTCTTTCTTTTTTTTTTTTGAATTTTGAGTCAATTATTATTTTTTATTCAAAAAGGACATAACTCGCCACAAGAAACACATTTTTTTTCTTGAAAACGTTTGAGGAACATTGACAGCTTGTATAATTTTCATTTTTATTTAAAAAAAAATAGAGAAAAAAAACTTGGTAATGGAATGGTTGCTTGCTATCGCTTGTGTTTACATCTGTTGTTTTCTTTATGTGTTTTTTTTTTTCAATACTTGATTTGGGCCGAAGCCAACCATTTTTGTCTGTGGCGCTTACAAGTGCAGAAACAGCTTTATCCTCGCTTTCTTCTTCACATTCAGAACACTCATTTGTTGTTATCGCTGAAGGAGTCGGACACGATAGAATCTCTTCTTCGCCAACATGAGAGCTCCTAGTAACTGCTCCTGTCGCCATCTCCTGCAATTAGGCGGACATAACTTTTCACTCCTCCGTAAAATGTGCTTGAGTTTATCATTTCGCATAAAAAGGGTGCTTATGGTTCCTAAAACAAACAAGCACGAGCCTACTACGATAATAACTATTTTTTTATCTAAACTGAGCAGCGGCACCTTATGCCAAAACTTCCCGCAGCTGCATGATCTAATATATATGATACACCGATAAATGTCTTGCTCACAGTGCACTCCGAAGGCTTGCCACGCTAAAAAAGCCACAGTAGAACAATATCAAAATGCCGCGGGCACTCGTAATTTTTTTATTGACGGCCTCCAATGCCAGACTTATAAAAGTGTGTTGCTTACTTACCGACTATTTTTTAGAACGCTTCATGCTTCCACATGGGAGTTTCAAAAAAATATCAGTAGAAATGTTCTTCCATAGGGTGGAGGTATTGCGTGCGTGGTTGCTACACAAAATCCGGCTTCACGCTAAACAAGCAAAATCTCCTTTTTTTGTTTTACTCATGTCGAGTTAGAAGTTCATATACAGAGTGTTTAACGAAAGGTGGACAAATTTGAAATTGCTAAAACTACGCATCGCACCCAAAAAAGGCTTGTGTCGTTTTGGTCATAGACCAGGGGCCTATTTATTAAAGTGAAAAAAGTTCGGGGATAATTAAGTTGTTAATTCATTTCGCATAACTATTTTTTAAATATTGAGTTTAAGGGCATGGTTTTATTTGGAAACTTGCTGAGTATCATCGAAAAACACTAAATAAAAAAATCGTAGTGCGATATAAAGCACGCGCTGCATTTTACAGCTTTCTGAAAAAAAAAGCACAACTTCAAAGGGTTTTTAAGCTCCGGTTTGCAATCGGAGCGCTTCTCGGCATCGATGGTACCGCGCCATGTGGAGAAATAGTGCCACCAACATCTACTCCGCTGTCCTCGCGCAAAGCAGCAGACGCAGTTTGCACTCGTTCTACACGGGGTGCGATGACGTCGGTGCTGAGAAGCGCTCCGATTGCAAACCGAAAGTTAAATACCCGTCGAAGTTGTGCGATTTTTCAGTAAGCCGTGAAATGCCGGGCATTCCTTTTATCGCACTCCATTTTTTTTATTTGGTGTTTTTCGCTGATGTTAAGAAAGTTTCCAAATGAAACCTGGCCCTTATACTCAATATAAAAAAAATAATCACGCGAAAGTAATTCACAACATAATGATCCCGAACTTCAATATTTTCTTAAATAGGCCCCTGGCTTAAAACCAAAACAACACAAGCCTTTTTTTTTTTTTGTGCGAGGCGTAGTTTTTGCAATATCGACTTTGTCCTTCTTCTAAAACACTGTGTCATATACACTATGGGGTGAGGTGCTAACTTGCTAACTTTCGAAAATAATCTTGTACAAACAAGCGAGTGATCCTTTTCATCTGTGATATTTTTGACAGCGTTACAGATTATCTTCGGCTAGTATTTTTTTATATTGTTGAACATATTTCGATGCTATTCACGACTTGCTTCTTTTTTTTTTTATCTGCTCGTAATGTGATGCTATTTGTTCAGGAATTTCGTTCTCGTGTTTTGACAAAGTCATTGATTGCATTTTCAGTTATTTCTGGTGCATTTATATATATATATATATATATATATATATATATATATATATATATATATATATATATATATATATATATATATATATATATATATATATATATTTTCTTTATTGCATGAGGAAGATTGCATTATCGCAACAGTTTTTGAAAATATTCGCGAAGTGAAAATGCCACTTCAGGATTCGTTTCCTCGTATACGCTGCCCCAGTCAGCACTGTGAATAGAAACTGGGAAGTTCGACGGGATATCCTTGTGTAGTTGAAGATAGAAATAACTATTGTCGTTTCTAGCTCTTTTCTAACCAAGACAACTATAGGAAGGTCGCCACTCATATCAATTGAACGGGCGCTTGTTGTGATGTACGTGTCATGTATATTTATTACATACGTCGAGTAATGAGGCGCAATTCAAAGAGATGTTCTTAGTACTGCCATGGAATTTGTACACCCATAGGCTGTTATAATTAATTACCTATAGGCGGTTTTTAGTTCTTAATATACATACTCCTATAAGGTCAAGAGCTATTTGTGCCTACAGTCAGCCAAAATATAAACGACAATACTGCTGGTGCTTACGGAAGGTACATGAACAGATTATATTAATCTGATGAACCAATTAATAATATAACTGAATAAATTATAAAAAGACATTGGTCCTTGAAAATGTTGGCAAATCAGCATAATTACGAAAGTCGTACGCCAGTCTGATTATTTTCACATCAACAGGCACAGTTGAACTTTGCCATATTTTCTACTGCTTTTTGTTTAATAATATTTATTCGCTTTCACTGGTAACCACTGCTTTGTACCTAGCAACCACTCCTTTGTACAATGCGGGACTATCCACCCTGCCGAAGAGGAAACATTTGCAGAGATATGACCCATGTCCCATAAATTTATAAGAAAGAACCATATTACACATTTTATACATTTTTTTAACAAGGAACGCACCTATAAATTTGAGGCTGGGCGCTGTTGCCTATCATATATTCAATCTGTCGATGGAAGATAAATTGTAGTGTTCTCCACCATCCAAAGGGTAATGTGTCCGATAGATTCTTATGTTACTAGACATGTCAAGTCCCCTTTAATGGTAGTTTTTTTTAACTTTGACGTTCTAGTTCATGGACCAATTAGTAGCAAACTTTGGAGTTTATATGCTAGCGTCATATCAAGTGACAAATTGAGATTTTTTTTATACTTCAGCAGTGTTTTTTGCTTTTAAACGACACATGGACCAACTGCAGTGACGCACATACTGAATGAACGCAAAACTGTGTACTGGTTAAAACAACACCTGGAAATGAGGAGCATTCGACTTTGCCCAGGTGCATACGTGGATATATTCTGGAACCCCGAATCATTCCAACAAACGTCCGTGCGTGTACCTCTTTTGCAGTTTTTATTGGTTGGCTTAAGGGCAAATTACTCGACAGAGAAAAAAATGTCTATAAAAACAACTCATTCACACGATCATGTGAGACTTGCTTCTCAGTTTACGATATCAAGATAATTCTTTTACCTAAACTACTTTTTTTATCATTGGCCGTATTTTAGAGGTTAAGTTGACTTCGTCACTTAAAGGTGTAGTGGCGCGGGGGACTTGTCCCCAGTCAAGTTCCTACGAAATCAGTGACGTAAACATTCCTGCGCTTCGAAATCCGCCATGATCCAGGCGAAGGAGCATACAAAACTGAAAAGCTGGTCCGCGGGGCTTAGGCATGTTGAGTATCGCGAGGGAAAGCGTCATGAAATGTATATGCGGACCTTTGCCACGTTGAGTATCGCGAGGGAAAATGTCATGAAATGTGTCTGCGAACCTGTCGTGCCACGGTTATCAAGATAGTAAGCGTGTTCTATTCTAGCATTTTCCTAGTACGTCGAGGTCCGTGCGAGGACCGCGGACTTTGCAAACTTAGAAGGAACCAATTGCACCAAATTGCTTGCGCGACAACTGACCGCATGAGTTATTCCTTTGTTTTTCAACGGAACATTTTCGTTCACTCCAGTGGATCTTGCTTGGCTGTGTTTGACGTAACAGTTGACGCTAGTCACCACCTCATTAAACCGAATGTGTTTTTAATTGTATATGTTATTTCTTTGTAATTACTGTCTACGTCTCTCCCGCACGTAAAGATAATTTTAAAAACGACATTTTAAGGCATTTTATTGAAAAATGGAGATATAGTTCGTTACATTTCAAAACAGAGGTCCACTTCCATAAGAACAACCTCTAATTCAAATTCGACGATTAAATACGGAAGGCAAAAGTAGTTCACTAAAAGCACCAACCGATATCAAAATACGTATGCACGCAAGTACGTAACAAGATGTAACAATAAGCTCCAATACCACAAAGCAGAATCTTGGGGTCATTCTTGGCTCACAAAAGAATTAGGGAAACTTGGAATATACATTTTATTTTGAGAAAAAAAGTTTCTGTAATCTATCTCAGTAAAAAATTTGACAGAAAAATGCTGACTAGGAAAAATGTTTCGTGTGTGCAGAAATAAAAGGCTGTGAAAGCTGATTGAGACTGTAGGTTCATCTTGCTGGTACTGAACATGTTTTTTGCTTGCGGAGTGTTAGGATTTAGACGAAATAAAATATCTAGTGACTTATTTTCGCATGCTCTAGGTGACGATCATTTAGTTTCATACGTACAAACTTTAATGCATATGCCTTTAAAATCAAACGTCTCTCGTTTAATTTTAATAAGTGGTACGTCATTATTATTTAAATATTATGAACCACATGATAAAAACTGTTTGCCGCGAAGTTATCGGATAGTTTATTTAACGCATCTGTGCAGGATTTTCATCCTGATGCTGAGTATTCGTATCCATTTTGCTTTCTACTGTCGCTTGTTGGGTACATTTTACTCGGGCCTGAGGGCTCCAAAGCCGGCATGCTGCTACGCAGGATGTGTGTGCTGAAGGCGTGTCAATGCAGGTTGCTGTCATATCCGCCACAATTAATCCACAGCTTCGTCTCTCTATGTAGCTGTAAAGCGAATTTCAAGTCAGTGCCGTTCTTCTAAACTGTCACGTTACCCTTCCCCTCAGTGATTCCACGAAACCAGCTGCTAAATGCATTTCCGACTCAATTTTGACCCTTTTTATACACCGAATCAACGTTTATTAGTGTACATGCCCTTCCCAACTATGTCTCCTTGATGAAGCGTTACTCCGGTGCAAAACATGTCTGGCATGTACAAACGTTACCAGCTTTGTTCGGAGCCTACTCCGCGTTTAAGTAAAACATGACCCACTTAAAAGAACGAAAAGGTGGAAATGTGCAGGATATTATCATGGGCAGGTAGGACATGCGGGACACTACACGTATGCTAGCCATTGTCAGCCTTTTATCGCACATGAGTCATTGTGTTCGATCAATTGAAAAAAGCTTGAACAGTCATCAACATAAAATACGGAGTCAGCGAACTTCCTTCAGGTTACTCATACCAAAAAGAATCCTGTTCTTTTCTGTTGATTTCTGTGCATATCCGGGGAAGCACATGCTTGTTGCTCCCTACGAAGTGAAGGCTGCGGTGGCACACCCGCATATAGGACTCGTCGTCAGAAATTTAACCTTTTTTTTTTTTTTTTGGCTTGAAGATGCTTTGAGAACATGGTAGCATTTTTGGACACGATCGAGAGAGGAGAACAAGAAAACAGAATATTCTGAAAGTATTAGCACCAATTCGGCCAGCAAGCAGCATTGATTTGGAATTGTGTCGCTTTTTTTCTTTAAAACAACGTCGCATTACAAAAAAAAAAAAAGAATATATCTGTATAGGCAAACAAATAGATATGCTATAGTTTCACGTAGATCAGTCACCGTTCAGTCAACTCAGACGCCATGCAAGGCCCATATGTCTAATTGCTCTCGTTCAGTGGGCGCGAGTGACTCCTTAAGACACAGAAGTCGCTATCATGTAATGCTTGTACTGAGCTTAAAGTGGCGCTGCGGTGTTGGATTATGCACAAATCAGCATTATTGATAACTGTGCGTCAGCATCGGTCTACGCGCGATAAGAGAGCGTAGAAGAGAACTTAAAATACGTTTACAATTTAATCAAACAAGGTAGAAGTGCACCTCGCGGTTTCAGTGTCTTTATCAAAATGATAAAAACGCTTGTCTTGTTGATATTTTGTTCTTGTTATTTTTTATAAATCTGCATAAACCAATAAAATTCTTCCAGCTTGGTGCCCGCGAGCAATGTGAGAGAGCGTAATAACGCACACCCGAAACGCGACCGAAAAATACTAGATTTGTCTCGCAAGAGGGCTCTCTGAAACTTAAGAGCTACAGGACTATACCGGCAGAAGTGCTGCTTCTATTCTTCGCTAAGGCTATAACTCCTTGTCACCAGCTGAATGACGTACAGGCGAAGGAAACACCAGGCGACGGGAGAAAGGGCAGACGCTAGGAAGACTGGGGAGGAGGGAAGAAACCCGCTTTCCTCTCTAACGTTCCTAGTGCTCTCCCTTTCGCCCTTCGCCCTCCATTGCCCTCCTCTCCCGTCCCGCTCCTAGTGGTCGCCCTTTCTCTTTCCGCCTGGCGTTGCCTTCGCCTGCGCAGCGCAGAGCTAGTGATATGGAGTATACAGTTGGGATTTGACATTTCTTACCGTTGTTTCGGTGCTTATTGTATTAGAGGCACAGCAGTTGTAGGAATCATCTCAAAAGCAAAATCAGAAGGAAAAAAAAAAAACGCCGCTTCATCGCTGGGGCTTTTCGACTTTGTCTCTTTCACTGGCAGAATAGCCAGACCTTGACTGGATACAAATCGAGCGTCACGTGTGCTGCGTGACGGTTCCCTCGTAGCTCAAAGCGCAACTTTTGTCCTGAGAAATAAACGAAACTCAAGCTGCTTTCAATGTATCCGAGTCAAAAGCAGTCCAGGTGTACGTAAGGTAGCAGTAGCACAGGACTACTAAACCGCAACCTGTCTTTCGATTTAAAACGCGTTTCATTTCCCTTTCTGGTAAGTGCTCGTGCGGCCAGGAGGGAGGCGGGGGTAAGGGAGGGAACTGCGAGCCGCACTTTAACTCGCAATTCAACTCAGAATCTGATTTAGGATCAAATTCTTAATTTTTTTAATATGTGTTTTTGGGCAGTTCCTATAATAAAAGAAGACGCAAACGGCGACTTCGTGGGATTTTTTGTTCTTATGGACCGTTGAAGTGGCCAAGGTGGAAGCTGACGTTTTTCCCGCTTATCGTGGCTGCCATATTCACTCCACCCCTTTTCCCTACATTTTACGCTACATCAGTATAACGTTTCGGGAACACTCTAGCCATATGTTTTTTTATGCTAATTAAGTGACTAGGTTATAACATTCTTGATATTTTTTTTCTATTGGTCAAACCGCCTCTCTGCGACGATAATTGACAAAGTTCAGCAAGCTGTGCTGTGTGACCTAATCAACGTATTTTTATTATCTTTATATGAACGCAAAGCTCCAATCAAGCTCTTTTGATTGAGCATAATTTGAATATTTTGCGACAAGTATATAACGCACTACATGTGCCTGAAAAACGAATATTTTGAAGAACTAGCAAGTTTGGAGCCGACTTTCTAAAAAAAAAAAACTTTTTATTTCTTTTATTTTTTATTCACACTTAGTTAATATTGCCGCGCGCGCAGCTGGCCAAGTTGGCAGCGCGCCCGTGGCCTAACGGTTAGCGCGCTTGTCTTCCACGCAGAAGGCCAGGGTTCGATTCTTGGCCGCGGCTGCGCATTTCTGTTGACACTGTAATGTGATGTTCTGGTGAATTCGAGAACTGTCTTGCTGATTCGAGGCTAGAATGTTCTACGCGCCGAACCTTCTACGCCGAACGATCCAGAAACCCACGGGGTACGTAAGGAATTCCACAAGGCGAGCCGAGTCAGTTTTCGCCTCAGCGTTCGATCGTGCTGCTTTGCCGCCTTCGACGCCCGCGGCGCTCTGTTATTATCTTCCTTTTTCTTTTTATTTTCGGGCACGAGTTCGCCCCAGTAAACGTTCAGTTTACGCGATCATTCACCGCCTCGTCACTTGTCATCCGTGACAATATAGTGATCTATCAGGAACTACCGACAGAAATTGTAATATATTGTTTGTATGGCCGCTATTAAAACACGAATCTCGTGCTATGAGCGTTTTGAACGGGGCTTCACAGAGGCGCTCTGCCGAGCGCCTGTACGGTTTATTTTGCGCGCGTACGGACTCTTTCGCAAAATAACGAGCATTTCATAGCGTTCCGGGCTTCAAACGTGTTATTTATGTGTTTACGTTTTATTTCTATATTTAGTGATTCATGCCGGGTTACTTACACTTTTTCCTCTTGGCTTAAGTTTGTCCGGGAGTCTAGATGTTACGTATGCATCTTTGTCAATATATAGGGCGAAGCTCACATACCTTGCAAATCACGCCAGTGTCAAGCAAATAAATATTCTTAGAATAAATATTGTTGCTTCACTGTCTTTTACGCTCAGATATTGAGGTAAGTACCAACATTAAAGAGAAAACCTTACATTGGTGAAAATTCTGCTCAGCTGAGCGTAAAAGCAGTTCACCCTTGTTGATGTGAAACAGGTGGCAGCTGATAAACCCCGCTTGCTCTACTGACGTCTAACTCATGGTAAGCTCAGTTGGTAGAGCGCTTCACTGGAAATGGAGAGGGCCCCTGTTTGATACCAGGACTAAGCGGCTTTCTTCAGCGCGCACCAGTCAGCTAGCTATGTTTGGAGAATTGAGTTTGTCCTCCGTCCCTTTTGTTCCACTTCTCTAGGGGTCATTCTAGTCTTTCCTGTCCAGCTCGCCTGAACCTTAGCACTAATTGCATTAATATCGTAAGTTAAATATGCAGGCCATTCACCCTTGTTGGTGTGAGACTAGTGGGAGCTGATAAAATCCGTTTGCTCTACTGACGTGTACCTCCTGGTTAGCGAGTTCGCTTCCGGCTTCCGACGAGAGCGGACGGAAGAATCGTGTGCTCCGATAACGGCGCGTTATCGGCCCCAGCGGGCCGAGGAAGTATCACTGCCGCGGCCAGAGGCGGTGATGAGTACCGTATTTTTCTGCCCCCTTTTTCCGTACGGAAATATGTGTATTATTTTTATTTGTTTGCACGCTGATTTTATGTGCCGACCGTACCGGGCTATTTACTTTCGAGACGGACTCAAGGACATCACCGACATGGCCAAAGTAATCTCCGTCGACCCTTTTCAAATGAGCCACGTCTGGATGGCCACGTTCGCAAGCCTGGCAGCCACGGAGAAGGTGAAGCAAGCAGGACAGCTCAAGGCCAAAGGGAAGAAGTGCCTCGTGCTGTACCCCAACGCGAAGGACATCAAGGTAAAGCTTCTTTGGCTTCCAACCAAGGTCCGAAGCTTCGTTAGGAAAACATTTCGAGTCTTCGGCATGGAAAACATGAAAATCATGAACCAAGAACACATTCCGACGTTCATGCACACCATGATCATGATATATGGTGTGCAGTCTCTTGTAATCGTGCCTGGGAGACCACCACTGTGCTAACGGAGTAAAAAGGTAGGCTATATTCGGAGACAGGGTAGAGCACCAAAATGTCTGAAGTGCAAAAAATTCGGGCACAATAGTAAAAAATGCTACTCTATGTATACGCCCGCACTGAGAAAAACTGCAGAGGAAACAGACTCAAACCTAGAACACTTCCTGGATATTGCCGAGGTTTTGGAGCCGACGGTGAAGTGATGACAACCGCAGATGCTAGTGCCGTCAACATGCCCTCCCTACCAGGCGGGTCAGGGACAGAAAGCGACAAGTATCCGCAAACGCATCAAGACACACCTGTGACGATGAAAACTAAGGCCAGCTTAACTGCGAACGAGAGCGTCGACTGTGGCAACGAGGCCACAAAAAACTCACTCCAATTACACCGGATGAACAAGGCCCAAAGGAACCAGGTCAAGAGAGCAACTTCCTGAAGGACATGTGCACTGACACCAGTGCGACGAGCGGCACCGAGTGAAAGCGTAAACAGCTTGACCCTGCAAGGAAGGTACGCGAGTAAGCGGCTATACACTCGTTACGAACGTCGCTGGCACTTCAGGACCGAGAAAGGCCGCCCCGTTTAAAGGGCAACTCCGCTTCATTTTTAATATTTAGAAAACTATGTATCCCTCTTCAGTATCATATAGGAAGACCCCATGTCAAATATTACGATCTCATTCCGTCTATATATTTAATAAACTGGCCAGCGAACCTTCAAGCGAGCCAAGTCGCCGAAATCTGCCAACTCTAGCAGGGCGCTGATGATTGCGCTGATGATTGCGCGAGGCGCAATCATCAGCGCAGTCAATGCCACGGAGTTGGAGCGGCCAACGTTGAACCACTACGTCAGAGGCATGCATACGTCAGTCTCACGTTTTGCTTGTTTTTACTTTTCAGAGCGAAATTTAACGATGACGTCATGAGTTTCTCCTCCCGGTGTTGGCTGACCGGGCGTTCACGTGATCACCGCTGCCCTGCGCGCTTATCGGTCTGTTTCTCCGCTCCCCTTCTCCTCTTTCGTCTTCTCCCCTCCCCCCTCTCCCCCGGGCCATCACCGTCCACGCCATGCAAAGCGACCTGCCCGCGTCCAAAAAAAAAAAAAAAAAGGACCTGCTCGCGTCTCGTGTCCTGTTTCTCGCTCCCTCCCGAACGTCACAAGGCCACGTGGTTCGACGTGAGGTGCCCATGACTGTGACGACCCGAGACCAATGTTGCCTGACGCAACCGAAGTTTCGGTTTCGGTATCTGCTGATGTTTAAATTAGGATTACACAAATATTATTCCACATTTCGCGAATCCGAAGACGTAAAGTTGTTGAATATTACTTTGTGAATGTGAATCACATGGAAGCCTAAATTTTTCGAAATTGAGCGGAGTTGCCCTTTAAGTATGAATGGCGGACTTAATTCGCTTTGCCAGTTTCAATGTACGTGGTTTTCACTCCCGGAATCAGCATTATCAGTGACACCGACTACTTCACTATAAAAAGATTGATTTATTCGCAATACAGGAAACATAACTGTCCACACAATAACAAGTGAATCGCGCATTAAGTTCTTTCTTGAGCAAATGTGAGTTGCGTGTCAGCCATGCTGTAAGGCTTTTAGGGGTGGGGGGGTGTTTTTGTTCTTAGGAATGTCTGTTCAAATTTCTAAATAATCTATAACCTTTCACCATCAAGGGCGCTTTCTTCCGTGGGATTTTCGAATACACGACCTAAAGTGGAGGGTGACTTGCATATATGCTTCGAATTATATAAAAATGCGAGTTTATTGTTTCATTCACTCGGGCCAGTATTTAAGATTTGATGGGCTTGTTGTGCTTCTTAGAGATTTTAAGTTTGCGGGTTAAATGGTCGGACGCCTGCTAGTCCCCAGTTAGATAAGAGTGAACGCTTGTTGATCGAAGTAGTTGAAGAGAGTGAATTGATTGACGTTGCTCAATTTCAGTCCGGCGGAAGATATATTAGATTTACGCTCTGTTAACGTGGGGTTTTTCATCCATATTGGACAGGTTATACTGTTCCAGTAACCTACTACATTTCATAAGTGCCTGTTCAGTGGAAACCGTGTTTTTCACACTACACTGCATTGTCACTGTAACAATTGGACCGAGGCAGAAAAAAAGCGCATTCTTTGGAGGCTGTGGAAACTAAATTTCCAGTTACTAAAGAACGAATTTTTCGTGGCCGAGACGCGCAAACTGCTTCAGCAAGCGGGTCAAAAAAAGACAGTTTTTGTATGATGAATGACCTTTAAATAGAAAGTAGGACAACTTGAAATTGAGAGAGCGAGCACCCTCAACTTTTCTAAGCACCAACTAGAAAAACAACTTCAACTCGACTTGCATCTTTTATACGAACTTGAGTGTAATAATCTCGGCCAAGGAACTAAGAGATGATGAACGTAAAAAAATCAATTAGGCATCCTCTACCAGGATCGTTATAAAAGTGCAGTGAACGTTCTCTGGGAAACATTTCTTCCTGTGAGAGCAGCCTACAAAAAGACTTTGGAAGATGAAAAGTGTTATGAACTAACAAAGGAAATTCTAGAAATACAACACGACAATAAAATAGTCGCTGATAAAGACGAAATTTAGCATATTTTTCGGAACATTATTGAACGATCTTGAGTAACCCTGCAAGCGCGAGTGATATCGAACGTCCTTCCAAACAGATAGCATTACTGCCGTGACTAAACGGCCACAATGTGAACGGACAAGAAGAGCCGACTAGTTTAACAGAAATTATCAATGCGTTAGAGGCCCTTCCCCAAAGCGAAACACCGGGCCTGGACGGCATCATATCTCAATTTTACAAAGTGCACAAGAATGCAGTTCATTCTGTGTTATTATTCCGTTATTTTCCGAGAAGAATACAGAAAATACAGGTCAGAAGGCTATAAACATTATTCATGATTATGCATCCTCCACAGGACTCACCTGCTCAGCGGAAAAAATTTGAATAAATCATGGCTACCCATGATATGACAAGATGATCATCCAAGTGTAGGGGTGTGGTCAACTTAACAAAAGCAGGATATCGGGATTCTTCCTACAGGAACAGGTGAAATTTACTATAACCATAAATAGGTCAACTCGACAGATAGAGCAAATCCTCGCCATGATAGGTAGAATCACGATACAAACAAAAAGGCATGAAGGAACATGAACTTTGTGGGTTCATCGAAGAACTAATCTACCCCATGCGGTTCTATACTCGCCATACGTATTCCATACTTACCATACTTTTCCATACTTATCATACATATTCGACACTATACTCCATACTCCATACTTACTATGCATTTCTCCAACTAAAACACAGCCCTCCAAATTCAAAGCAGCGCTACGATCGGCCGCCAAACTGGTGCTAGGCTTACCCCGATACGAAGCTAACAATAGAGTAAAATCCACAAGCATTTTTAACTCACTCAGCGATAGAATAGACATACACAATAAGGGACAAAGCAAAAACAGGAAACCTGACCCCAATGCAGAAAAACTTTTGAACACCTGGGCTACAATATAACAAACCATACTACCATTGCATTATAAATCCCACTTTAGGAACAACTACCGAGAATTAAAGTTGATCCAGTTCCTAACAATACGCATAAAATAAGAGATACCAACACACTATTCGATAGAGTAAAACGCCTAGAGAAAGAGGTCTTTCACTCAAACGTATCAATATATTGTACGGACGCCAGTTTTAAAAAGAGAAATGCACGCTAGCAATATGGAGCTAGAAAGAAACAGTGACACGGGAGTGCAAGGGTGTTCCTACTCCCCTGCACGCTGAGCTGCTAGCCATAGCCACGGCCTTAACCATGTTCATCAAACACGAGGAGGAAGAAGCCATAGTGAGAACGGATAGCCCACTTGCCTGCCGAGCTTTTCTAAGCAATAAACTACCAACATATATCCACCGCATTTTGCAACGACGCTTGCACAAGTATTTGCTGCTACCAAATTGGATCAAATGGGTGCCAGGACACCAGAGACTGAGAGGGAAAAGCCGAGCTCACGAGCTCACCCGCGAACCGAATCCGGGGCCACCTCTGGCAGGGCCGGCAGCGCAAGAACATGAACCAAAATTGACAAGAAAATGTCTGCCTAATGTTAGAAAAGGAATTCTTAAGGATTGACGCAAAGTCTCTACTCTTTTACCCTAGCCCGAAAACACTCATTCAAGAGATGAGGCATCCCTCATACCTACAGCGTAAACACGCATTCTACTCACCCCGCACTATATCCATTGATTTAACAATGCTACTTGTTGACCCATCTGCTCCTACTGCGGTGGATACTCCTGTAATTAACATACATTCTGGGACTCTTCAGCAGATCACCAGAGTCGTTATCACTCACTCTCCCATCTACCCGCCACTTCACCCAAAGCGGCTGAAAAGAAAAATTCCGCCACTTCACCCAAAGCTCTTGAGTGGAATGCTCGATCCCGTCCACTGTTTTTTAACGTCGAGCAGAGTGTCCAATTTTTTTTTTCATGGTCGTGAATGTTATCATGACCAAGGAAGGATCCAGGTCGGAATCCATTTTATGTTTACTGCTCTGCCCGCTTCGCTTCGAGGATAATCTGCAGGTCTGCCAACGCCATTGCGTATGCCAGCTGTCCCCTTTAGACTTAAATGTAGTTTCAGCAATTCCAGAGCATTCGCCCAAGTGATATGAAAACTCGCAATCGGAACACTTCGTTCCGATTGCGAAAGACGCTGATCTTGCGAAAGACGCTGATTGCGAAAGACGCTGAATCTTCACGAAAGACGCTGAAAAGTTTATTTTGGCAAAGGAGCAGCAGCAGGAGTACGGCGAGCTGAAGCAAAGACTCCAGACTCCTCCTGTTCTTGGACACTTTGATCAGGATGCAGAAATCGAGATCCACGCGTACGCTAGTAACATAGAACTTGGAGCAGTACTTGTTTAAGTCCAAAAAAGGCACCGGGCGAGTCATCGCCTACGCAAGACAGAAAATGTTCAAGGGGGAGAGATATTTCTCCGCGATTTAAAACGAATGTGTTGCGGTTGTCCGAGCAATCACTGAGTTCAGCCCGTACTTATACGGGAGCCGGTTCCGCGTCTTCATAGACCATTACTCGCTCTGCTAGCTTGCGAACCTCAAGGACCCTTCAGGACACCTCACTCGATGGAGTTTTCAACCATAAAAATGCAATAGGACTGTGGTCTGCAAGTGAGGCCGCAAGCACAGCCACGCCAACTGCCTGACCAGGGCCCCTGTCGAAACAACTTTTGGAAGCAGCGACGACAATGACGACGAGTACATCCTAGTAGCAGTGAATATCGACGACATGTCACGACGTCAACGAAACTATCATGAGCTGCGCGCACTAATGGAGCAGCTGGAAAGGCGAGGGAATACCTGTCCACGTGTTTTCTCACGAGTCCTGCCGACTTAGCCATTCGGCAAGGTGTACTCTACAAATGGAACTTCGGGGACAACAACTCGCCGTGGCTGCTGGTAATCCCGACCGATCTTTGAGAGGAGATCTTTCAAGCATGTCACTACGACCCGACGTCCGGACACCTTGGTTACAGCCGGACACTGATTCGTATTCGTGAAAAGTATTACTGGCCCAAGCTCCTCAAAACCGTTCCCCTCTAATTCCGATCCTGCCACGAGTGTCAGCGACGGAAAACGCCGCCGACGGAGCCGGCACGTCTCCTGCAACCGATTCCTCCGCCAACTGCACCGTTCCAGAAGATCGGAATGAATCTAATTGGACATTTTCCGTCGTCGAACCTGGGGAACCTTTGGATAATCATCGCCACAGATTATCTCGCATGGTACGATCACACAAAGGTCCCTCTCTCAGGGACTGCTCCTAAGTCGCCAAGTTTCTAATCGAGTCCATTGTCCTCCGACACGGCGCTTCCGAAGTTATGATTACAGATAGCGAGTCCTCGTTCATGGCACAGCTGATGCAAGAGATCCTCCGTCTGAGCCTCCCGCGAAACACTGCGTGCCATCCGCAGACTATCGGGCCGACAGAACGCCTAAACAAGACCATTATCGATATGGTGTGGATGTAAATCGACGTGGAACACAATATGTAAGACGAGGTCCTGCCGTACGTCATGTTCGCCTACAACACAGCGGTTCAAGGGACCAATGTTGTTACACCATTCCAGCTTGTGCATGGTCACAAGGTGACTACGATGCTTGACGCCATGACACCTCACGAGCCAGGTGCTACGGAAGTGAGGGCGTTCAGGTGGTTGCGAAACTAGCAGAAAAAATCCACCTGCTCACCCCAGCCCGGATACAAGACCAGCAACCTGTCGACGCTGGCCGGTACAACCTTCGTCGTCGCGGCGTCCATTTTCAGCCCGGAGACAAGAGTTTGGGTCTGGACCGCGATACGACGACGCGGTCTAAGGGAGAAACACCTAAAGCACTACTTCGGACTTAACAAGGTACTTCGTCGGTACGGAGAGCTGAACTACGAGGTGTTGCCCGAAGGCACAAGAACATTATCAAACCGCCCACCACAACCTGAAGTCGTCCACATCGCGCGCCTCAATCCCTATTACGTACGACAACTCGGTGGGTAGTGATGCCTTGATATGCTTGATGGGACAGTGTTTTACCAGCCTCGGTATTTTCGCAATCTTTCGTTTGTTTTGCTGTCTTGTTTCTATGCACGTTGCATCGAGTCGATGCTCTTTTTAAAGGGAGGAGCAATGCCACGCGCGTCTCTGACCAAGCGCGACCATGGCCGAGTGGTTTTTGCCCTTGGCTCCTGCGGAAAGGGCTCCAGGTTTGATTCCTGGAAGGGGGCGAAGCTTTTTGTTATTTCTGTAAATGCCATGTGTTGGTAAATTCGAGAACCCCATTGCTTGTTCGAGGTCCGAGTGTTCACGTCGAACATTTTTCATTGTTTGTTTCGGAAGCCCATGACTGTACATAAGGGGCTCGGCATGGCTAGACGGTATGAGTCTCGCCCCAGCGCTCGATCCCGCTGTTTCGCCGACATCGACGCCTGCCACGCTAACTTTCTTCTATTTTGTTTTGGGTACAAGTTCGCCACAGTAAAAATTAGGTTGCTCTAGTTACTCGCCGCCTCATCATTTGTCGTTCGTGTTGGTCAGGGCAGGTTTTGGCATTTCTCAAAGATCTGTTTTAGGAACTCTAATGTTTGCAATTTTTGTAATCGATGTCAGTCATACAACCTTCAATTCCTCATTCCTGCAATATGTTGATGATATAAAATTGAATGGAGAAATATTTACTCCTGATGACTGCGCCAAGCTCCAGGAATATCCATGTTGTTCTTAACGCTGGTGCCCTGCCAACAGCCTTCTTTTGGACCTAGTAAAAACCAAGGTCTTGACAGTCTCTCCTAAAACTCATAATACTTTTTTGTATATAATATTTATGAGGAGACTGTCTTTAGTGGCTCTAATGAAAAATATGGGAGTCATGCTTGATTGTAGCTTGCGTTGCTTTGATCACGTAATGAGATTATTAACTCGTCATTGCGCATGCTTGGTGTTGTCTCTCGATTAACCAGAGAGTTTAAAAACACTACAGCGTTTATCACGTTCTACTGTTCGATATCCATATTGCAGCTGCAATATTTCTCGGTTGTATAAAATAAAATCTCTAACACACGCTTCTTGGAAATCGTTCGAGCGCCAAAGAGAGTTTGTTTTCATCTTCCAATATCACTACCTTATGCGGAACGTTCGCTGTTTAGCATATGGGGCTGCGTTAGGGCATGTTGGTTTGCCTAGCCTACACTCTCTTCGGGACAACGCGGTCTTATTGGTTTTGTTTAATGCTTTACATGGCCTAATCTATTTTCTAAGCCTGTTATCTCAACAGCGCTGTAGATTTCCACGCGCGCCTAGTCGGCTTTAGTCATCTTTTTATGTTTCCGGAACTTTTAGTCCGGTAAACCCAATCACAAGAGTGACAGCGTTTCAACCACTATCTATTTATTTATTTACCCTCAAGGTGCATAGTACATTTCAGAGGGGAGTGAACACACACGAAAATCATGAAAACGAAATCGATAAACTAAAAGTGCTGTTACTAAGTTTTTTTTTTTTTTTTTTTTTTGAACAACGTCTGTGATGGAGGCAATTGAATGAAGGGGGAAGGCGGTTCCAGTCCGTTGACGTGCAAGGTATGAATGACGCATTGATTGCGTTAGTATTGAAACTTGGTATGCCAACCTTATGGACGTGATCGCGGCGAGTGGAGCGATAAGATGGTTCGAGCATAAGTGACTCGCGTAAAAATGAGTTGCGATGATAGATTTAATGAAACAAGCAGAGACGAACAGATTTACCGCGGAAAGATAAGTCGGGTAATAATTATAGTTATGTTCATATTTGTTACACTGGACGTGCGATGATAGTTAGATAAGATGAGAGAAGTTGCTCTATTCTGAATGCTTTCCGATGCAGTGACAAGGCAATGTTGGCTGGGATCCCACACGGATGAAGCGTACTCTAATTTGGAACGGACTAGGGCGCTTTTACAAAATTAGGTGCAGCGTTGAAGGATACTATTGGCCTTTCCAGCAACATACTCAATATGGATATGCCATGAGAGATTGGAAATAATATAGACGCCGAGGTAGTTGTAAACCGAAACATGCGATAGGGGTGTATTTTAATGTGATATGTAGGAGAGCCAGTGTTACTGCGTGACACTCTCAGAGACCTGTGTTTATTGGTATTTAAATCCATCAGCCAAGCATTGCACCAGTGAGCTATGTGGTTAAAATCCGTCTAGAGATGATCAATATCAGGCAGGTCAGCGATGTTGCGATAGATAACGCAATCATCAGCGAACAAGCATATTGATAGAGAAATGTTAGATGCGAGATCGTGAATATAAAAAAGAAACAGTAAAGGGTCAACTACGAAGCCTTGGGGCACCCAGGAATGAGCAGACGCCATAGAGGGATTCTTGCTGTTAACACTTACAAATTGTAGACGATTAGTGAAAAAGGCATCTATTCAATCGAGTATGTGAAGGTCAATATTCAAGGTACGGAATTTTTTTTAATAGTAGAGAACGAGAAACTTATCCAATACTTTAAAAAAAATCGAGAAAGACACAGTCAGTGTAAGAGCCAGAGTCAAGAAAGCGATGATGATTATGGGTAAAGGACACGAGTTGAGTTTCACACGAGAATGTTTCTCTGAAGCCGGGTTGTGCTGACGTAAAAAAGTTGCTAGATTCTAAGAAACATGTGAGATGAGAGCAGATGATATGTTCTAAGACTTTGCATGGGGTACTTGTTAATGAAATATGACGATAATTGCATGGATCGTGCTTGATACTTCACTTGTGCAACGGAACCATCTTCCCGATATTCCAGTCATTAGGCACATTACCTGTTTCTAGTGACTGTGAAAATAGCTGATGAAGTATAATAGACAAATACATTTTGGTGCTTTTTTTTTTTCAAAAATATGTAATTAATCTTGTCAAAACGCGTAGATGATAAAATCTTAAGCCTATATATTACACTTGAATTACCAACAACATTAAAAACGACAGAGGTCATAGGTAAGAAATAATGTAGAGGCAGGGGAGGTACGCTTACGTTACTCTGAACAAAGAATTATTTGACAAAAACATCATTTAACAGAGAACCCCACTCGGCGTCCACGGTTTTTCACCAGGAAAGATCAGAGATAGATTTCCCTTGTCACTGCTGTTTACAGTGTTCCAGAACCGCTTAGGATTATTTAAAAGCATAGAAGGAAGTGGGGTATTAAAAAGAGCATGTTTCGCAATTTTAACTGCTTTGTCATATTCGGAAGCAGCTGTAAGATATGCCACCCAGTGGATCTCTGTGAAATTAAATTTTTCTCTACGGAATAATTTCTTATTTTGTTGGATAGTCTTTTTGGAGTTGTATTTGTATGGCGCATTTGAGTGATTACAACTTACTTTATGGCGTATATACTTATTCGTTTAAAAAGCGACAAAGTTTTAAAGATATTCCAATTTCTTTCAACTGAACGATTAAGAAGACCTACTAGGTAGCCTTCAAGACATAAACACAGATCTCTGTTGATAGATGTAAAATCATCCTTACTGTAGTCTGGAATAATTTGTACTGTTGAAAACATTGAGCCCTTGGACGCATGAACCGTGAAGTGTAGTACAGAATGGTCACTAAGGCCAGGCAAGTAGGATATCAATGAAATAGTGTGCGGGTGAGTGGTAAGCATCAGGTCTAACAAAAAGCGATGATGACGATGATATTCTTGTCGGAGATGCGACTACCCAATCCAAGTTAAAATCTGTACAGAACGTAGTACACTCGCTAGCTCCAGTTCAAAAAAAAAATTGGGTTGTGTTTATGTTTATACAGCCTAAAACTTGGTCTGCCTCGACGGGCGACGAGTCTCCCAGCTGTAGATGAGCAATTTAGCCAGTGCAGTACAACCGCTAGCCTAAGGTCTTTAACGTGCATCACGCAGTAGTGATACACGACCGCACGCCGGTAGGATGCTCATCCAAATCGAAACAGGCAGGGGTGGGGTTTGAACCCAGGGTCCCTGGGTTCTGCAGCGCGAGCTTTCGCTCCCCGTGCTCCGAGCTGGTGTGCGCTAACCCACTCGGCCACCGATCCCCCCCCCCCCCCCCCCCAGTTGAAAAAGGGAACACAAGAAGGGTAGCCAGTAGTCCATTTAATGCTTGGGTAGTTAAAGCCCCTCATCAGAACGATAGGTGAGTTTGGAAATCGTACAATAATTTGTTTGATAGAATCGTGCAACAAACTTGAAAACATTTAATTATTTGTTGGAGGGCGGTAACAAACACCAAATATTCATTTTTTTTTTGTAATTTAAAGAAATAACACCGAAGTCATCTCAAGAGCACAGGCGAACGGTATATTGAAAAAAAAAACTTATTGGCCACCGCTAACAAGACACCACCACCGGATCTGTCATTCCTATCATTTCTGTAAATATTGTTACGTTTCTGACATTGAAAGAGCTCATTATTATAAACTTTTGCTGGCAACCAAGTTTCCGTCAAAACTACTATATCCGCACCACAGGAGTCGACAACTGAGCATAAGTTAACGTGTTTGGGGAACAAACTTTCAATCTTAGTAAAAATAATCAAAATTTCCGAGCTGGAATCGGGACGTTCACTGCCCCTCACCGGCTGTTAAGAAGTGGTAGCTGGCTCAGACACTGTTGCAGCCACTGGCTGTGCCCCATTGTTTCTTGGTCGAACAGCAGCAGACGGGGACTGCTTATAGATGCTACCGTTGGTAGGATTGTATGCAAAACATTTTCCGTTTAGAGATAGCTTGTTATAGCGAAGCTTAAAAAGCGCCCCCTGGCTTTTTCCGTAATCAAGCAATCGTTTCCTCACAAACCCTGTCTCAGGAGAAAAATCTTCGATTACGTAAACAGGATTATCTTTCAATCTGGGGCTGCATGACAGTATACGTTCCTTAGTTTTGAAAGATTCAAACTTTACTATCAAGGGGTGAGAGTTGCCGCTTACAAAGGCCCATAACCTGTGTGCACTCGCCATCTCTTCATGCGAAACGGTGATATTCAAAACATTCAATAAGAAAGACAGCACCTTTTCTTCCGACTTAGACCACGTTTTAAGAACGCAGTCATGAATACTATGAAAGATCAAATTTTCCCTACGTGACCTAGCTTCCATACCTCTTAGCCTTGAATTTAAGTTAAGATTATCTCGTTAAATACGTCCGATAGTCTGGTGTGCTGCGACAAGCTCACGCTGCATGTGAGGCAAAGCTGTGGTTTTGGATTCCACTGTCGTCACGCTTTGAACAAGATTAGTGATATAATTATTAATTGACCGCTAACTTGCTTTAAGCTCGTTGATAGATGCAATCACAATGCTTGCCCTTCCTCGAATTTTAGCGAACGGGCATTGAGCCTTTGAAATAAATTGAACATTTTATCAAACAGTACAACCTGTTGTTCGTTCATGGGACATGGGTTTACCTCATTATCACCACACAACATCAAAAGCAACACTCGGAACGACTCAAGACAGGCTCCTGGGCATGAAAGCACGACTGAGCAAATACAGCTTGATTTAAAGCAAGGACTAATGTCACGGTTACTAACCTGCAGCATACTCTTACAAAAATTGTATAATCTACTCGAGCTACAGGTGGTTTGTTCTTTCTAATAAAAATGTGTCCGTGCAAGTTGAGGATGGCTGAACGACTGTGGCATGTCTAAATTTTTTCCACTTCAAACGTGAATTTTAGTGGGACTAGGCTTGTAGGACATTTTTCTATCTTCAGATTTGCGTTTATAATGACTGCCTGATATAAATCTTTCCTGTTTGGTCATTGTTTAGTTTTCACACAAACAAAATGGCTCAGGGAAGTATGCAGTGATAGACGGGCGATAAATAGGAAATATTTTCACTGGTGTCTTGGGGAACATGTTCCATTTAAATCATCCTTGACAAATCAGTACTATTTAAAGTACGATTTAAATCATACTGTAAACGATTTTCTACCGATTTCTAATTGCATGAATTGTTTGTGTGTCTAACTACTGGTTAATTGGCAGGGCCAGTTACCGGCAGATTGGCTATGTGGAAAAGTTGTGCCAATTTACAAGTCTGGGAACAAGATGACAACTGAAAACTACCGTTTTATATCTTTAAAAGCAACATGTTGTAAACTCCCAGAACATATTATACTGAAACATATTATTTATTACTTGTAAGAAAATAACTTACTGTATAAGCATCAGCAAGGGATTGGGCAGGGGCTATACGCGGTTGCGCAACCAATTGAATGCACGCACGAGTTTGCGTCCGTTACAAATGAACGTGGTCAAGTTAATGTATATATGCATGGATTTTTCAAAGGCATTTGACCGTGTTCAGCGTGACAAGTTGCTGGAAAAGCTACGTAAATTGGCACTGACTCGGAGTTTGTCAATAAGGATAAGTTCATATTTAAGTGCCGAACGCAGAATGTCAGTTATAACAATGTATATGCTCTCCCCCACTGGCAGTCTACTCAGGAGTACCCCAAGGTTCGGTTTTAGGACCTCTCTTATTTTTACTTTGTATTAATGACATAGCTTCAAATCGGTTTTCTTTTGTGAATGTTAAACTTTTCACGGATGACGCATTTTTTTTTTAATTACTGCAGTTCGCAATTAAGAGTTATAAACGGGTCTTTCGGGGTAATCAGTGCATGGTGCGTACTACATGGGGCATGGCTTTTATTTTTGTAAGACGGTGTTTTGTAGTATTACCAACCAGAAAAAGTGTTAGAGTTTTGTTATAATAGAGAGAGCACAGAACTTGCTAAAGTAGATTAATTTAAGTATCCAGGTGTGATTTTTAGTACTACGTTACACCACAATTGTCACGTGGACTATATCTGCAATGCGAATAAAAACTAGCTTTTCGGGAATCACCTGAGACATGCAAATAAAGATGTTAGATTAACTGTATAAAAAGCATATATGCGTCCGATAATAAAATACGCAAGGTGCATATAGAACCCCTACACGAAAAAATAGGTTCCACAAATAGAAAAAATTTAGAACCTTGCCCTACGATTTATTTTTTTTTTGGACTATAGTTGTGCGTCGTCTGTAACTGCAATGAGAGCTGAGGCGCAGCTGAATAGCCTGGAAAACAGGAGCAAAATCCATAGATTGAAAGAATTGTTCAAAACGGTAAACGGACAGACGAAATTTGAATCTGAAAAATATTTGCTGTGTTTGACAGCCCGTTCCCAAAGAACGAGCAACACCAAAGCAATCGCATCCTATCAATACAATAGTGATGTGTTCAAATATTCATTTGTTTGCAGAAAACTTATTGACTGAACGCCATGCGCAACGAACTTGTCCTTTGTTGCAGCCCTGAGGTGTTCGGAGTCCAATTAACTGTTTTTTTAATTAGGTACTTCATGTAAAAAGTATGCGCAGGCTCTTCGAATTGTCTGCGCACGCTTTTCGCGGACAGAGTGCGTAATTAGGTATTTATAATGTGTTCTTATGTTTTCTCTCCTGCGTAGACCGAAAGGTCCACAGTATTGTAAATAAGTAAGTAAATTGCACATTTCCTTCAACCCAGGCTTTTCATGAGGGTCTGGCCCCGATAGTCTCTGAACTTCTCAAGTGGGGAGTCCTTGGCTCACTTCTGATTGGTTGGGTGGAAGCGGCGCAGAAGAACGAGACACGCTTCAAACAGCCAGCCCCATGGACACTGAGAGACATTGCCTGCTTGGTAAGCATTCCTATACTGCAGCTACGGTGCCTATGACGCGTCTTAGGCTGGTGTATTTAGCGCCCTTTTTCATCCCTACACCAAGAGTGGGCACCAAGAGGCATCATATAAGGTTCGAGGAGCCGGTGTGTCATGCTTTCGCTTTTTTGAATCCGGTGGGTTTGGGATAGAAGTCCAAGCAAAAAGTGCGAGCAAACGCAAACGTCGCTGTCGTCACGGAGTCACAATTTATGACTGCTGAAGCTTTTGTGAAATGCCATGCTGAAGAACGACCTGAAGCAAAACAGGCGCCTGTCAGATCTACCATCGCTTTTATGACACAGTCAGGTTCACAGCCGGCGACAACATGACATTTTTAATGGGTCATACGGAGGAAATCGAGAGACCTATTTTAGGACGTGGTAAACACACCACTCGGAGACTCTGTCGAGGGACCCTACTGCAGCTAAATAGTTATGCTAATAATGCATCAATATGAAACCTTTAGAAACCGATGGATGTGCTGCTCTAAACGCTTTTTTTTTGTTTTACATTTTTATTTTAGTAAAACAGGTTAAGTAATATAATATAAGGAACAACACATCTTGAAGAGTGGCTAATAGCTAGGGTTTTCATGCTTTCTGATTAATACTTGGTTGCTAAGTTGTCGAGAACCTTAGAAAATGCAAAAGAAATGAAATGGCGCGCACATATATACGTAGAGCATCTATGTCATGTCCTGATTGTATTGTTTTTCATGATTTCTCGATTTCATTGTTAAACTTGTACTACAGGTTCCAAAAGTAGATTAAAATTATTTGCACCAAAACACCTAAAAAAATACGTTGAGCGTGATAGTATCTGCCTATTCACTTCGTGGTGTCTCCCACTTCGGCGCTACCCGTCACAACTATTTTTTAGACATGTCGAACCCCAAAAATGAGACTTTCGGCTACTGACGTCTTAGCGAAACAAAGGTCACGTATTATCATCTTCACGCTTGTTTCCTCGAGAAAATGTTCCTTTACATTGTTATTAACTATTGCCACAATCTCGTTGGGTATTCCAGTTTTATTTTCTAAACGAATACCCTAAAGATGGTAATAATTCTTTATCTGTTTCAATGCACCTTCATTTGAGAGTGCACTTCGTCTTGTCTACGTCATTATTCCTGTTTATTCGGCGCTTTTCGTTTAGCGCGTGTGACGATTTATACCGAAGTGACCGTACTAAAACGCATTCTCTTCTTACGCAAAGAGCTGATCTTGCTTCTACCTAACACACCCTCATTGCCCTACTGAAAAAAAAATTATATGAAATTATTTCTGATATGTTTATTGGACACCTTTTTTTATCTCAGAACTTGTTATTTCAGACCTGTTTCATATGTCGCATATCAGTTTCTGCTAGACTAGGTGGCTCTGGGTACCGCCCTATTCATGTGCTACGAAAAAAAAATCATTTTTGCTCACGCCACCATGTAGATACATTACGCATACCACTAGCATCAACCGAACGTATACGTTAAGCAATACACATTCACGGCACAACAAACATGACTACAACAGTAGACCCGATAACTACTTCTTAGCTTTGCGTTTCCGCCTTTTATACTGGTCGTTTTGAAGGTACGGATTTTCTCGGTGCCCATCTAAGCCATAAATATTATTCCCAACATGTGGATTTAAGTTCAGTAATGCCGCACCTCTGAAAGTATTCTGAACGGCTCAGGTGATGAATCTCTTAGTAAAGAGTAAACGCTCATGCCGTAATTAATTAAAAGCTAATAAATCAGGCCGCTCCACTGCGGTTCCAAGCCACGTGTTTGCTTGCCCGCGCGGCGCGTCGTATACTGAAAAACATTATATGAATGTATTTCCGTTATGTTTAATGAACACATTGCAAATTCTGATATTAAAGTCATATAAGTAATCATTTAAATCACATATGAGCTTGCATGCTGTATATCAGTTGGTATATGTTGCATATCAGTTTTCATATGCCGCATATCATTTTTAGGTATTTCATATCCCTTTCATATGTCGCATATTGGTTTTTGGATATATTCATATCAGTTTTATATGTCGCATATTAGGTTTTGGATGTTTCATATCAGTTCCTATATAGATTCATATAATGTTCTTCAGTGGGGTGGTTCCAAAACGCTATGAAAATTTTGTCCGGTGTGTTACTCAGTTTAATACGAAGCACCTATGCGGACTCTATGGTGGGTCCCCGCATCCTTACCGTTCATTTAGTCCATCTGCTCCAAACTCACAGCTTAGCGGTTCCGACGTAACACCTCAGCTGTGACTGCGTTTCATCCTACGTTTTGCGTGATTATTTTTTTTTGTTATCTGCAGTAGTTAATTAGGAAAACGCTCTGAGCACCTTTTAGGAATAATGATCAAGATATGATGTTGCGTAAATGGCCCTAAAGAACCTTCATTATTATGTCGCTTTTATTTTTTTAGCTCTTCAGCATCACCTCGTCTACCTCCGCTATTCGAAAAGGTGTCTATATGCTTCACGAACAAAGTCTCTTCAAGGGACACTGCACCTCAATGCTGCTAGACTCCTTGGCACACATTGCAACAGGTATTGGCCTGGTAAGCACAATCAATCTTCATATACAGCGCGTGGAGTGTTTCCTGCAACTCGAACATATCTTGAAACGTTCGATTTCTTAAACCAATGAATAAAAAATCATCATGGACCTTTTGCCCGAACTTCAGGCGAGCCTCAGTGGTATATTGTCGCTGAGAAGGAGACGTGGCCTTGGCGCCTCAGGATTCATCTGTTTCGTGTTGGGCATGGTGTTCACGGCCACCATGGTGGATCTACTCACACTGCATCAGCAGCTCGTGGCGAAACAGGTGATTGTTTCTATTCTCAGCAAGTCATACGTGGCGAGAATAACGGTTTTTAATGCGGTTTTAATTAATTGTGGCATGCTGAACTAAAAAAAAACTCCTAGAAGCCTTACACTTCTCCAAGAGAGTGAAACTGTACATGGTGGTGTTCGGATCAAACCGAAGCCAGATACGTCCTTAAAAGTGTAAAAAAAAAAAAAAAGATGGCAATCAATGTTGAAATAACACGGCGCAAATATAAATTAATGTGCAAGTCTATTTTTGCAGCGGTTTCTTCTCACGTCCCGTGACTACTGAGTCAGTTTACTGGTGGTAACTGCAGCTGCGACAACAACATAATTTATAGTCCGACGTTTTCCAGCCCAGCAGCGTGCAGTTGTTTTACATCGCAGACATAGCGTTGGCTGCGGCACGCCAGTCGGGAGTGCGACCGTTCTACGATCAATCTCACTCAACGCATCGCACCGTCCTGTCACTCGCAGTCCGAAATGCACCCACTGTACGTTCCATGACAAAGGCGGTGACTGTCCTTAACTTCATCAAGTATTGCCAGCGTCCCCTTATCGCCGGTTCAAGAGTACTAGGATTGCTTACTGATAGGGCGCCCCGAAGCGGCCGTCGCGAATGGAATATGTTTTACCTCAGCGTCGACAGGGTCTGAGTGCTTTAACGGCCGCCGTTAATGTGGACTACTTAACCGTTCAGACAGCACATCCGCCCATGCAAGCTACGCCAAACCATAAACATTCCTTTTTTCATCTTTATTCCTTTGAGTTCCACACCCGAATATATAATAGAGCACGCTCCCATGAAGGTTTCAGTTTCGACTGTCTCTCTACCTGTCCCAAAGGGCTGTTAATATTATTTTTATTTGTACAACAATAATTTGTCTTGTAATACCGCCTTTTCACAGCACGGGAAAAGTGGTTTTAAGGAAGCTGCGTCTCGGTTTGCTTCTGTGTTGTTAGAGAAATAAGAACTGATGTCGTTCAACCTTGCGCTTGCGAAAAAAAAAACTGAGATCTAGAAATTACAAATAAGGTAATTTAGAAATAAACTAAAGAAACAAGTTTCAGTTCCGAATGAAACAAACAAAACAAAAAACGTTGGTTAAGGCTTTTCGAAAAGAGCAATCTCAGTGTCCCACGCCGGGTGCCACTTTGCATGGTACCATCTTGGAACGGATAATTCAAGAACAATACCCAGCGTTGAATTTGTGCGTCTTTGATATAATAATATTGCCGCGCGCGCAGCTGGCGAAGTAGGCAGCGCGCGCGTGGCCTAACGGCAATAAAGAAGAAAAAAAGAAGCGCGCGTGGCTTAACGGTTATCGCGCCTGCCTCCTACGCGAAAAGTCAGAGTTCGCTTCCTGGGAGCGACGCATCTTTTGTTATTCCTGCAATTTAGTCTTCTGGTAAATTCAAATTCAAATTCTTTATTTGACATTCCTTGTCGAACAAAAAATGCCAGGGCAGGAACAAAAAGCTACAATACAGTAGCTTGACGGGGTTCCTGCCCCTACCTTGGCATAAGAAACAACCAAACCGACAGTTTAAAATTGACAAGACATATACACAGAAATTCAAACTATGAAAAATATACATGTAATCAATTTACATCAAATATAAACTAATACTGACATCGTGCACACTAAAACATGTATTCCGACAGTTCTATACAGGAAAGATATAAAGCAAATACAACAAAATTTTTGCACAATTATTCACTGTGTGAAAAAGTGTTCTTTCAATGTTTTTTTACAAATGGTGTGTATATCAAGGTTCCTTTTCTCTAAAGAGTTTAGACAACTAGGCATGCGGTGTTGCAGCCTGTCTAACCCATGATTAGTACGGGAAAAGGGTACCAGCCAGGAATCCTTTTTTCTAATATTATACGATGCATCATGAGGCCTTTTAAGGTTACACAACTTGATAAAAGTGGAATTGTTATTTTTAATGCTAAGTTTATATTTCATTATTAGATTAAAATTGTATAAGTGCTGGAAGGGAAGCACATTGAGTGAAGCAAATAATTCTTTTGTGTGGGCATCGTATGGGGCATTTACTATATGACGAATAGCTTTTTTTTGTAATAAATGCAACTTAGTTTTGTTAGCTTGCGACGTCACTCCCCAGACAAGGTTGCAGTAGTTTATATGGGATGCAAAAAGAGAGTTGTAGAGCATTAGCTTGACTTTAGTTGTTAGTATTTGTCTGAATCTACAAAGTATACCGCAAGCCTTTGCCAAGGTCCCAGCAACACGGTCCACGTGTGCATTCCAGCTTAAATGTTGATTAAAAGTTATTCCCAGTGTTTTGACTTCATTTGTAACTTTTATCATTTCTGATCCAAGCTGTATATTAATATCGCGAGTTATTAATTTTTGCACAGGCGCAAATAGTACGGCTTTTGTTTTTGAAACATTAATTTCTAAGACGTTTACCCTTGTCCACTCAAGCAGTTTATTCAGAGTAACATTTGCCAAACTAACGAGATCATTAATGTTATTTGACTGGAAAAAAAGACTGGTATCATCTGCGTAAATTAAGCAATTTGTGCACTCAATGGAATTTATTATATCGTTGATGTAAATATTAAACAACACTGGTCCCAATACACTTCCTTGTGGGACTCCTGAATGGACACTTAGAAGAGGAGAGCGTTTTTCGTTAATTACAACACATTGTTTTCTATGGGTTAAGTATGATTTTAGAAGGTCGCCAGGGATTCCTCGGAAACCGTAATGATCTAGTTTAGTGGATAGTATTACGTGATTAACTCTATCAAATGCGAGAATCCTGTTGCTTGTTCGAGGTCCGAATGTTCTACGCGTCGAACATTCTACGTCGATTATTCCAGAAGCTCACGCATGTACACAAGGGGCTCCCCGTGGCGAGCCGCAGTCAGTCTCGCCCCAGCGCTCGATCCTGCGGTTTCGCCGATATCGACGCCCGCGACGCTCTCCTGTGCTCTCCTGCGCTATCCTGCTTCCTTTTTCATTTATTAATTTGAGCACAAGTTCGCCCCATTAAACGTTTAGTTTACTTCACTTTTCGTCACCTCATCACTTGTCATTCGTGACATTTTGTTGAAGGTGCCGGGTACCATCCTATGCCCGTAAAGCATGAAGACACCCTGCCCGAGTGAGGTGCTCAACCCCGGAAGGCTACCCTTCGCCAAAGAAGCCATCCGGTCTCGATTTCGATCCCGTGCCTTATCCGTCATTCGCCTAGGACGAGCTTCCTTAATGCCGTCACAACGGGGTGTCGGCAAACGTTAATATTGCCGTGTGCAAATAGATGAGTGAGCAGCGTGCTCGACTCCTACGCCGCTGGCTGGGCTTTGATCCGCCCAGCGCTTGTCCTTTCTATCTTTCCTTTCTTTGCATGACTGGATTGTTCCAGATGACTCGAGAATCCGGTTGTTTGTTCGAGCTCAGAAAATTCTAGACACCCTGTGCGCTTACAAAAGGAGCTTCGCATGGCTGCTTGAGTGTGTCGTTCTTCTGTCACCGTCAAAGTTCTTTCCGCGTTAAACATTCATTTAAAGTTTTATTAATCAAGTTAATGTTTTTATTTGTGACATTTTGGTGGAGGTAGTGGGAATCGCATTATGTGCCCACGATGCGTACCACCTGTGAACACGACAACTCCCAAAGACAACGACTGTGAAGTCGACGACCCCGAAAACACCAGAGGATGACTCCAAGTGTAATATTAAGATTAAAACTGACCAAAAAAAAGTGGAGGTTAATTAAATACAACGACAAGGAAGGTAGTACTATCCCGCCTCTCTCAACCGAACAAGGTTATATTCCTAACGACGCTGAAGAAGCTGACTGTTTCAATAGTCACTTTCAGTCCGTTCTTTTCGAACCCGCAAGAACCGCACTTCCTAAAACAAATCTCTGAATTGTCAAAGCAATGCCAGGCGCTCGGGTATGCTACGAGGGCGTCCTGAGACTTCACCCCGAGCTGAGAGCACACTCTGCCACTGGTCCAGACTGCATTCTTTCTTATATGTTATAATCTTGTGCACCTATTATTACTATATATCTTATTTTGTTCAATCTGTTTTCATCATTCGAGAAACTACCTTTAGAATTAAAAACGAAAAATGTTGTTCCAGTTCTTACAAATGGTCCTCGATCGCAGGTTTCCAACTACAGACCCATTTCTCCAACCAGCGTGTGTCGTAAAACACTTAAACACATAATATATTCTAACATATTCCGTCACTTAAAAGCGAACAACTTCTTCGTAAGATGTCAACATGAATTTGGAGCATGCTTTGCTTGTCTCACTCAGTTGGACGGCTTCTCCTACCATGTTTTTCTTAATTTCATTCTGGTAATCAGGTTGACTGTGTTGTGTTAGACTTTCTAAAGGCTTTTGATACTGTTTCATAATCTTTGTTTTCCCTTAAACTTTCACCATTACGACAACTCGATAGTGTTTTCTGGATTGGTTCGGGATTATTGGACATGTCGCTTAAAAAAGATAGTCAATAATGGGTCTGAATCCCATTTTACTTCAGTAACGTCCGGAGTTCCGCAGGGATCGGTTTTAGGTTCCCTTTTGTTTTTGATCTACATCAATGATATAGGCTCTGACATCGTCTCTAATCTTTGGTTATACGCAGACGACTGTGTTTTATATAGGACTGTAAACATCTAGGCAGACGCCACTGCTCTGCAGATTGTTCTTAAAAACAAAATATATTGGTGCCGCAAATGGAGAATGACGCTTAATGTTGCTAAGTACTGTTGTATCCACTTTCGTAGGAAACCTGTTACTATACACAGGGACTTTATTTAGATACTGAACAAATTTCTCTAGTCACGGATGTGAAATATGCTGATGTTATATCCTAATGTAACCTAATGTGGAATAGTCATGTTAAAATGCATGGTGTCTTTGAAAGCCGGTCGGGTCCTTAAATTTATCAGAAGAAACTTCAGAGACGCTCCTAGGGACGCTAAAAAACTTCTATGAATGTCTAATGTACGTTTTATTATAGAGTACGGTGCAGGGGCACGGGAGCCTCTCACTAAAAAACTAATTAACAAACTCGAAGCAATTCAAAATTGAGCTGCTCGCTTTGTCACAAACTGTAATCATTTTAGTGCCGGATTTACTGCATTAAGAAAGTGCCCCTCATGGAACTCTATTGACTCCGTAGAAGATTATCGAGGTATTCGTTTCTAAATACAATATCACACGAACGGGTTGGTATTGAGAAAAATAAACATTTAAATGCACCTACCTTTATATCACGTAGACTAGACCACTTTAAAAAGATTCGCGAAATAAAGTGCTGTACGTGTGCTTCCAAAATATTCCTTCTTTTTCCGTACGATAATATAGGGAATCCACTTCCGGACGCCGTGGTTACCACGCCAGTTGGAAATTTGAAGGTGCACCGAAGCAGTATTTTCATGAAAGCGTGCTATGATGGTTGTCTAATATCTTATCTATATATTTTTTATGTGTTTGCATACAAAAAAGTGGAGTGATAATTGTTGATTTTTTTTTTCAATTGAGTACAGTGTTTTGATGATGCAATGTTAATAAATGTTATATTGCTTATTTTGTGCGGTACGTTGGTGTAGTGTGCCTTGCTGGTGTTGCAAATCATTGAGTTGTATTCTCGATTTGTGTATGTTAATGTGTAAGTCACTCCCCTACAATAATTCCCCATGGGCGAACTGTCGCTAAGAAATACAAATGGACGACTACCTTAACTATGGCACCGCAAACGACCCGGACTATGAACTCGACAAAGCCCCCGGCTACAATGTCGCCGATAACATAACGACTTCGACGGCGACGCCGGCGATGAACCGGTAAACGACTCCATGGGCAAACCCCGGCTACGACGTCAACGACCAACCCGACACTGGCCTCGACGACAAATATTGGCCTCGACCTTGACGACGAGACAGACGACGGCACTGATGGTGACACAGGCGACGACATCGACGACGACCCGGGCTACTACTTCGACGGAAACCCTGACGACGACTTTGACGCCCACCCGTCACACCTTGATGACGAATCCGATGACGATACCGATGGCGATATCCATGACGAGTGTGATGTCGACCACGAAGACGAACAGGACGGCGACGCTGGGTTCGTCGGTTAACGAGCGGAGGAAGTCTGCCAGCTCGGCCGCATTTTGATTCAAGCCACACAACTTGCTGACGATGACCGGTACAATCTTTGTTGCCATGACGCCCAGTTCCAGCCCCGCTAATAAGTGTGGGTCTGAACACCAATTCATTTTCGCAGCAAGGAACTGTTAAAACTTGTGCGAATAGTGGTTCGAATCGAATAGTGCAGCGTCATTCCCAGCATCGATACTGCAAAGAGAACCGGTAGATCTTGGTTTCCCCTAGCACTGTGAAGGCTATAAATGACGCAGCGCTATTCGATTCGAACCACTATTCGCACACCCCTAGGTCCGCTTCCGGATCAAGGTAATCCGCTACATGAGGGTCCTAAACTGCCAGCCGTTGCCCAACGGAATATGAACGTTGTCACGCCGCCCTCTGCGACCCGAAGGTGATTCAGGTCGCCCGACTCGAAATGAAACATGCTTGAAAGTAAAGTCCCTTTACTTTCAACATTGGTTACCATTACTTGTCTTTTAGAAGTAATGGTAACCAATAAAAATGAAAAGGCACATTCCTCGGGAACAAAATGGCGGCGTTCAGTTCAAACCTCTGCAGTGCGCCGCCATTCGCTTCCTAAAACCTGCACCGTCAAACTGTCGGCGCTTCAAAGAATGTCGCTACTTGTGGAAAGCTCTTATCTGGGGACTTTCTCGAAAGGACTGTGACAATCTGGATTTTAGGTGACTCTACAGTTTGTCCTTTCCTTGTTTTGAGCTGCAAACTTCATTTTGTGCTGCATCCAGACGATGCGTTTACTTTTCAACAGGGGAGTAATGAAACGTGCGAATAGCTGAATCAGGAGCGTGCTTTACCCACACGCCGCTGGTCGGGGTTGGATCCCCGCAGCGCTTGTATTTTTTATCGTTCCTGTCGTTGCATGACTGGAGTGTTCCAGATGACTCGAGAATCCTGTTTTTCGTTCGAGCTTGGAAACTTCTAGATACACACCCGCTTATGAAAGGACCTTCGCACAGCTTCTTGAGTGAGTCGTCCTTTCGTTACCGTCAAATTATGTACGCTCTTTGTTGCTTTATGTTTCCTGGCAACAGTTCGCCGCATTAAACATTCATTTTAAGTTTTATTAAACAAGTTTATGCTTTTATTTGTTATAGTATAGTCACTGACAAGGGGACAAAAACAGGGAGGCGCTTCAGTTATCCCGCCTCCGACGCAAGCTTCCTACGTTCGACAGTATTTTATGTTATATATGCACCTCAAGAGCGCGCACCCAGCTAAAGAACAGCAAAAGGCATTGGGCGCGCGCTCATGGTCGGACATTCGAAAGACACGCCCTACCGTTCACACTCTATCAGTGACTATTGGCGGCGAGGTGTTTCGGTGTACCTGTCATATTGTTCGTTTCCTTAAGTCACGACCAAAAATATTAGTATAAAGCTACAAGTCACTGGTGCGTAAAATCTGCAGTGGAATCCTTACCGTCCTGTGCCAATACCATCCGAATTTAGAGACTGAATTTGCTCTTCTTTCCGTCGATGAGATACAAAAATCTTTCTCAAGACATTATAGAGGGACTTTGGCCGATCGTCGAAAGCCGGTCACGGCAAGGTTTTTGGTCACACTCCTCGTCACGAACTCAAATTGGTGTCGACTACAGTCAACACCCCTGATAAAGTGAAAACTGTGAAAAAGGCGGGGCGTCTGTTTTTAACGCCCGACTTCCAACACCCGCTCGTTGCTTTTTTTTGTGCTATTTTGTTGCGTGCACGCTCAAGCCTCACGAGACGCCTGAAGCGTTATTCGGGAAAAGAAGCTCGCTGGAAGCGCTTCTGTTTTCCTCACTATGGGTAGTGCACGTGCTACCCATGGAGTTATGTGTTAAGTTTGCTACGAGTTGTGCGATACCCCAAACTTATCGTTGTGTGTTAAGTTTGCTACGGGTTGTGCGATACCCCAAACTTATCGCCACGAAACACAGTGCCTTTAACAACTTGTGATCAAAAACGAAAACGAGCGAACGCCACTCTTTTTGGCCGATCGTGTGACAAGTCTAACGGCAAATTTGGATGGTCGCCTCTCCGCTCTGAACTTGGTTCAACAAAGCGCCCCCTTCTTGCCGCGAGAGATACTCGGGATCCTTTTCTTCCTATCATAACTGCTGGATAAACACTCAACGCTTTGAAATTCTCGAACTAGTCACGGAAGTGAGACATCTTTGGCATTGGCAACCGATAAAATAGGGGGTTTTAGAATAGCGCACGTTAAAGCTTTGCGTACGCAAATAGCGTCGTCGCCACTGCGCATGCTCCGATCGCAAAGCAGGTTTTACGCTTTGCGTGCGCTATTTTAGCGTGCGCTATTTCTCGGAAATAGCGTGCGTGCGCAAAGGGCCTTTGCGCTTCTCCAAGGAGGATTCGTGATGAAAAGTTGGCTAAAGCCAAGACGAGCAGAGTTAAAAAATGGCGGCTTCCAGGATTATGTCGGCGGCTGCTTTGGCGGCGTCGTGTGTGCGACGTCGGCGGCATCCTCGCGACTGCGATTTTCAATACGGGACGACATTGTACTCGGTTTGGCAACGATTACCGGCAACTTGATGCTTGCGACGCGCGAACATTTCTCGGCGAAGTTGCGATGTGCGAAGGTCAGTACACGAGACCTCTCTTGCCGAGGCGACGCAAGCGGACACGACCGGTCAACCACTCGCGTCGCATTCTCATGTGTAAACAAATCTAAAACAGTACTCTGAACCAAAAAAAAATTGTTTGTTTCTAAAGTTTCAGCATTTCGTCTGTGAAATAAAAATTGTGACTATCTTGGTGGCGTCGCAAGCGCGAGCTGCTTGGGCTTTTGCGTCGCGACGGAGAAATGCTATTCTAAAACTCTCTTGCGTCGCGTGCGCTAATACAAGCGCTAAATTTAGCGCTAGCGTGTGCTAAAATTGCGTACGTTATTCTGAAACTCCCTAATATATTTTTTACAGCGCACGATGGCTAGCTCATTAAACCAAATTTACGCTCCCAACGTAATAAACGGCATTTAAAAAAAGAAACAGCAGCATGCGCTTTGATTTTTGCAGAACGGAACCAATGCCAATGTTTGTATAAAGTCAACTCATCGCGTTTTCGACAGTCATCACGATGCGATAGAAGTCATGGGAACGGCGGAACATGCAAATATCAAATGGTTACTAATGCATTTTTTCACGGCGGAATATCACGCACGCACTGCCCACAGGACACAGCGCGTATCGCCATGTGACACAAATCACAGCTAATTTCATTTGCTTTTACAACACAAACCTTTAAGCGCACATTTACCCCACCTAAAGATTCCCTGGAGCGTCCACAAATCCCGATAAAACAGCGGCGAGCTCTGCGAACTGTTTCTTTATCGGTTAGGCTTAGCATGTTCACAGCCGTGAAATGAACAATCTCGTAAAAGCACGGGGAATACTTCATACATCCAGTTTCCCTGTAACAAGCACAAGCAAATGACGTCCTCTCCATCGTGACCTCGAAATTTTGAGCGCACAAGCACTTTGTAAAACCAGATATCCATTGCTGTCATGCCGCACCTTGCAGACCACCACAGGCCCCTGCCGCCGCCATCCTCAAGAAACCAACGGGATCCCCGTTCCCGTAACATGCGACACCTGCGCCGCTCCGCACTCTGACGGCTAGGGACGGCTTTCACCACCCGATCTCGAGCGCTTTGGCAAGAGCGCTCAAGAGCGCGCACTGCAGAAATGATTACGCGAAATCGCCATAGGTTGATTCTATGCTATTCCTCACTGAAAAACTGGTTTTTCTTGCAGTCTCCGGTTTCGCTGTCGTAGGAGGTGGTGTGATTATTGTTGGATCTTTTAAAACAATTTGTACGGCGTGCGAGCGTCACATTGGACTAAAAATTCCCCATCATAACCTGGAATACGCATGAATTCTACGACAATTTTTAAAATGAAGTTCCAAATCCTCTTCATTGTTCCTTTATCATTTAGACCCTTTTGGACCGCGTGGATTAGGGATACCGACAATCCATATAATGTAAATGGGGCCGCCTCAAATTGGAAAAGAACCGAAGATGTTGCTCATCTTATCTAGAAACTCTTCAGGGACGTACCTAAACCAATGCCTTTGGGTCTCTTCCGAGTTCCCTCTGCCTGAGCGTTTTTTTCTATATCGCACTTATCCTCTAATTGCCATAACCTCAGCGCATGAGATGGAGTTGTATTTCGTAGCCAAACTTCGGGCGCGAGTCAGAGACTTCCAGAATTTAAATAACAAGGTTATAATGAAGAAGGAAATGTCACCTTTAAACTTGCCATGACGTTTAGAACCTGAGACAGGTAAGGAAAAAATGAGGAAACTTTGAAATCAAGAAAAATAATCAGTTTTCTCATTTTTCCTCACCAGAGTCTCGGGTTTTAAATATCATAATCAACTATCACCAGCTCGCCACCAAACTCCTTGTCGTTCTTTGAACTTTAGTTTTACTTATGAAATGTTCATCAGAGTGCAACACAAGACAAGCTTGTAAAAAAAAATTTTTTTTTCATATTGTAACTATAATTTAGGTAACCACTTTTTTCTTTCCTCCAGGAAATTGTTGTTTCAGAATTATATTATCAACGATCCACAGTGCTCCTGACCGGACTCTCTGCATTTTTCACGTTGGGTTGCTTTTCATTCTCGGCACTCCAAGATATCGTCGTCTACGACCGAAATACCTTAAAGGTGATATCTAATTACTTACTATTTACTTCATATATTATTTTTGGTTGATTTTGCTATGCTACAGACTACGCTACAGTCCATTAAGGCGTGCAAATAATACTAAGTGAAAAGGCGTAATACAAATTAAGAAAATAATTGCAAACACAACAATATTTAAAAACATGGAGTCAATTTAAACCTTAAAATCTAAAGAATCATTCAGCTTTAAAGAACGTCGTCCTGCGAGGGGGTATCAACACTCTTTCACAGGGCAATTCCATTCAGATGTCTTTAAAAAATAGCATTTAAACATAATATTTTTGTTGCAAGTTTGGTCTTTCCTACTATCAATGAGTTTTGCGTATCGATGGTAAACAATTTTTAATTGGAAGGAAGTTCCAATTTCCAGAGGTCAATGACAGAGTGTGTTTACGAAATTATATCTGAGTAGTTTCAGATGCGTCTCCTGGTAACTTCAGTTGAAAACAATTTAACATACGTGAAGGGATGCCCAATCTGATGTTCTATAACGGGCCACTTGAGCTAAAACAATCGTTGATGCTTTTTTTGGCATACTTTCTAGCTTTGGCAGAGCTGCGGTTTAGACAAGGAATTAAATGAACGGTTGAAGTACTACACTTCGGTCTATTCGAAAACGTGAGAGAAAATAGAGCTTGTGGCAAACACAAGCGCGTAAAAAGGCCGGGTCGAGTCTTTCAGCTTATATTGTCCCCGGGAGTACCTGCTACAAATACATCTGGCTCCTAGTCTTCACTTTTTTTTTTTATTTCTTGATGGTATTTTGTCCGGAGGGTTCCAGAGTACACACCAGCTTTCAAAATGTGACCTTAAAAGTTCTATATAGACTCTACGTATGGCGCTAGATTGTTAAAACGATAGCTTTTGCGTTAAACGCCATAGAGTCAATACATGGAGCGCAAATTGGCAATGTGAACCCGTCGACTCAAGTCTTTACTAATTGGCACTATGATGTATTTCACTTTCCGTTCTTGTTCATATAGAACTCCCGTCAAAAACCTAAAAGAAAATTCTTACCATCTATTTTATCTATCGCCACAGTAGTTTATATATTTATTCATGTTTAACAACATTGGCCCTTCCTAACGTCACTTAAAAGTGTTTGGAGTTTGCCATTTAGTTTAATTATATAGCGAGATCTCAACCACATATTTTAGTTGTACAGCTATCTGCCTGTAGCCGTATTCAAATTAAGAAAATGGTAACGTTACGTTCCAACATAGAAGACGTTCACATGTAGCCTATTCGTTACTTTGTTCGAGAGGGTATCGTCTTGAATTACGAAAACGTAAAAATGTCAAATCAACTGTTTAATCTTCCTATTTCTGACTCTCGTCCCAAATTATGTTTAGTGGAATCATTATTCAAAACATTTATTTCATTCAAGCCCGTCAGAAAGCAGCTAGTCGATAGTGACATCTTTTTTCCGGATTGCAGAACCAGAACCGTAGAAATAAAAAGTTCGGATCCTCGGGTAGCGCTACTAATTTCTCTATCTATGCGATAAATTTATTCTTGTATGTACATTTAAGATCCCTTTGTTATTGTATCGAAAATGTGAGAGTAAGATGTAAATAACGTAGCTTTATTCAGCTTATGTATATCTTGAAACAACTACTTCGCGTCCCGTTTGAGCATTGCGCAAAGTCGAACCTACTGTACTGTGGGGGCAACTATAATTGTTATTGCAATGTATATCAGCGTTGAAGTTGTTTTCATTTATTCTAACTTATTTTTAAGCGCCATGCTGACGCTCCAAAATAAGCTAAACTATTTGCACTTCATAGCAGGTCTGGTCGATGTTTCTTTCATTTCAGATAATTGGGAATCAAATCTCAGTTTAGAAGTACGTTATCCTACAGCAGAATAATTCGCCAAGTCCCTTAGAACGTCCTTTTAGATATCAGCCTGCTAGGGACAATCCAACATTTATGTTGCACATCTTAAGAATGTGGCGTCTATGTACAGTTTAGACTGTTTTAATTGTTTAGTCCCCACGCGCTACACTATGAAAATGCCAGGTCGGAAGAGTTTTACAAATTACTTTGAACTCTGACGTTTCAGTAGAAGGGTTAGAATATGTAGCTATTTGTGTTTGGATGACACCGCTGCAAGGTCAGTAAGCGTACTAACCCCATCTTTTCTCTCTAAATCATTTCCTCTGAATAATCATCCCTGTCTAATTAAGGTCCTTGAAACTATTTTTCTCAGGTAAAAAAGTCGACGGATGAAGACACCAACTCACCGTTCAGTATCCTGATATGTATTGTTATTTTTAAGTGAGTCATATATTTCTCTTAAGGTTCACGCACCCCTACCGCTTTGCCTTACAGTTCTACATTTCCTTATTTATCTGCTTTTACATTCTTCCAATTTCTTGTTACCACCGGTACCTCGGCTTTTTATTTTGTCTTAAAAAGAGTAACTTAGTTGGTATGCATCCCATATTGATTATATAAAAATGCTTTCTTTATTTATGTCTTTTTCAATTAAGTATGTACAGAAATCTATAAAAAAGAAACTCTTTCTCAAAAACGCTGCACTTGAATAAGTAAATCTGTAGTTAGAAATATGGTAATAAAAGTAGCAACAGTCAATATAGAAGAAGAGCCCTATATCTAAAAAGAAATCCTCAGCCAAAAAAAACATTATTATATGCTTCAGCAAGCAACCAATTAATACGTTTTTTGTTTTTGTTTTTTTTCGTGGCGACCTAAAGAGTTTTTGTTCAAGGAAATAATCCGGATGTGTTCCAGTTTCAGTGTGAATTCACAAGTGTTACCTTCTCAAAGGTTTTCCCCCGGTATTGAACAGCGGCACCTTTTATGAAAAAAAAAATTTATAATAAAAAACGATACAGGTGTCAGTGTACTGATGTCTTATGGCAATATTTTGGTGAAATCGGATATTTTAGAGCATGTCATACGAGCTTATTTTTGCCGTCCAAGAAAATGCCTTTTACGCATGCTACTTATTACAACATGAAAATTACGATACGGCTACTGAATTACTTCAGGTTTTAAACACCAAGGCATCTCGACTGCCAGAGGAGGTAGAAAATGGCTACCACCATGCTGCCTCCTTGCCACTTTTAACTGTTTTATCCGACGTTTCAGGTTCATAGATGCAAATCTACCCGGACTTATAAAGTTCTCCAAGAGTTAATATGCTTTTTTTTGTTTAAATCTACTTTCCAGGCATATTAAAAATATTTTTGTTCTATCGAAGGCAGTGATCAGTGACCTTCCCACATTAAGCAAGCGACTGGCAAGCTCTTTATTGATGGCTCAACTACACTCTAGATCGACTAACGGAGGGTAAGACATTTTTAAAAATTTTCTGTTTTTTTCTCGTTATCGCAAAAGTCGCCGGGCGAATCGCACGCTAAAGAAATATTTACATCAGAAAGGGTATGATGACAGTATAAGAGAAAAACTATGATGTCGCCAAGATTTCCATTATATTCTTGGTAGATCCCTATTTCTATATTAGTCCTATAGAACCGCAGAAGAATAAATAATTACCGATTCGAAACCAGATTTATATAAAATCAAAAGCTAACCACAACGGTAATATGCACCTAATAAAAAAACAGTCAACAAATATAACATGCAAGACGAATTCACATCAAACACAACTTGATTGGATGAATGCAGCTCCCTTGAAACAGGTAGGGATTCCTCTGGTCTCCCTTCCCCGATGGCTGCGATAACGGCCGCGGGTCGGAACGCTCGGCCGCCTTCGCCGTGAGCTCCGACCTGTTCGTGAGGCGGAGGGCCGCCTGGCTTGGGGGCCCTCCTCTCATTCGTTCCCGGGGGGACCTCTTTCCGTCCCCCCCGCTCGGATGCGAATCACTGCCGACAGGCGAGGAGGTTTGCCTCTTGTTTTCCCGCTTTCGGGAAAGGGACTCGTCCGGGTGACCGCGAAAGAGATAGGACGTGTGTCGGCGACTTCTCCGATGCTTCCCAGGTCTCGGCTCTCCGGAACCCCGCGTCTGGCCAGGTAAGGACCTTTTCTTACCTTGCCGGCGCGGGGGGCATTTTGGATGGGGACATTGCAGTTCGTTTTAAGAGTGTTCTAATAAATGCTCTTAGACCCTGTCCTTACTCTGGTACTGTGTTTTCTCTTCCGCTATATTCGAGAGAGTGAGACAAGGTAGACGATCATTGGCACCGACGGAGGTAATTTATCGAACCTACCCGTCATAATGTAGCCGTAAACGTTCGTCTATATTGCCGCCGAGATGTGGGTACCGCGGGCTACTAGGTTTGACGTCTCCTTTGAGATATCGCCGCTGTTGAGACAACCCTTTGGTTCCTCTATCGGTACCTGTGTTAGTTGGTAGCTAGCAAATCCCACATAAAATGGCACCCAACGTGGGGCCAGGACTTCCTTTATCGTGGTCGTGGCTCCTGGCCTCCGTCCCTTTGTCCGGCCGATTTGCCGACCATCCTTGCCTTTGATTGCCCCGTACCACGAGCGTCCTGATCTCGCCACCTATTGTTGAGCGATTAATGCCGAGTCGGCAACCCGCAGTGCCACTCCTTTGAGCGAGCGCAGTGTGATTCGTACGCGCGTTCCTGTTTTGAATTAGCGTGCGTCAAGCAACATTAGTTGTTGCGGGAGACCCTTTGTTCTCCGTGCTTGAGGCGAATCCTTCATCTGTGTGTATTTGGGTTCCTTGCGCGCCACCAACAACTTGTCCCGAAGGGAAAATGTATATAGAAGTTTCGATGATGTTTTTGAGAACCGGTGGACTTTTACGTCCGGCGGGGAGGGAGGCTTGGCAGAGAAGAGTAGCGAAGGATTAGCAGTGCAATCTGGGAATGTAAATATTCGTTTTTTTTTTTACTCGGAGTAGTCGCGGACACTCAGTTGAGTCGGACGGTACGCCTGCCAATAACGTCGATAAGCAGCTGGTATTGCTACTGACGGGCTCCGGGAGCCGGGCCGCGTAATCGTCGGCGTCGGGAAGCAGTTTGCACACTGTTGACGCACGCGCTGTATTCACTGCTGGTACTGCAGTGGGCGCGGAGGGTTTTTTTCTTCGGGAGACATTTGTTTCTGCATGATGCCAACGTACTCCTGCAGCCTGTTGTTGTTTTCCAAGAATGACACTAGTTTTGCGTTCATGGTGGTGGCGCAACGCGGTCTGAGGCGCATTGTGACAGTATCTGGGTGGACGAGTGACTCTAAGACTTTCGGATGTTATGTTGCTCTGAAACCCAGGTGCCGTATAGCCAGAGCGCCCTTTGGCGATATCTGTCAGACTCGCGTAATCCAGGCGGAAGAGCGACTCTAAGACTCTTAGCGGTTACGTTGCTCTGAAACCTGGCCTTGCCTCAAAAGAAGAGTCCACACCGTTGTGAGCCCTTGATCAAGCCGTATCGAGTGCAAGACATGTTCTTCTAGCCTCGGTAAGCTAGCTAGCTCAAATATTTGGCGAAGCTGGGAGGTTTGAGTGTGTGAGCTGCGGCCCCTTCTGTCTTCCTCCGTGGGGAGCAAGATGGCGGCTATTTTGCGCGGGAACTTGCATTTTCCCCGCTCGCAGACGCGCATGCATGGCGGTTCGTTTCTATTCGCCCCTTCGAAGTCCCCGTATCTGTTTACCTCGACTTCAGAAGACGGGCCAGCTGCAGACTGTTATCTGTTTTTGGCCACTTATAGTCAACGGACTCTTCCGGTAACTATAAAACCGGGTATTGTAGGCAGCCTTTGTGTTAGCTGCCTGCGCAACGGATTGAGAACTCGGCGTTTTTCCTAGAAGCTCTCTCCCCGGTGCCCACATTAAGCGAACTCAATTAGCTTGCTTGGTATGTGGACGCGTTTCGAACGGAGGGGCCTACTTTTTTATGGCTTCTTCTTCCGGTGTCGAATCGGGTCACTCTGGCATGTTCCTGTCACCGTTTACAAACTGGCCACCTTTTTTGTGGTTTTTGTTTGTCGCTTTCTCCTGCCCGTTTCTGCCGCCTTTGCGGCCCGAGGCAGGCGAGCGTCGGTTGCGCGCGCCCCCTCGTTCGGAGGCTGCGGCGCCCTTTCCTCCCTTTGGGGAGGTCTATACGGCCGGCTCTGGGCGTGTTGGCTGCTGGCGCAAAACGACTTCGCAGGTCTGCTCCGAGGTCGTCCACCCCCCCTTCACCAGCCCACTGCGGCCGAGATGGCGCCGAACCCCCGGGCAGCGTGTCTGGGACTTCCCCGGCTGGTCTCCGCCGGTGGGCGGCGGTCGTTGGTCTTTTTCGGTGCTGCCGCCTTCACGACCGTCTGACTGCCCCCCACTGCACGCCAGCTAGTACCGCGACACCTGTGTCCAGCGGCGTCAGCACGGTGCCTGTGATGCTCTGCGGTTCGGTGGCAGCGACTGTGAGGTGCTTGGAACTTGAACTTTCTGGGTCTTCGGTCCTGCGGGCCAGCTGTTGACGGCGGACACTGCGGGGACGCGCGCTGGGTGTCGCGTGTATATGTTTGGGGGTGCACAGAGAGATATATTATTTTATGAGAGCAGGTGGGCCGCCTTTATTCTTTATTGAGACCCACCTACCGTTTTAAGGAGGGGGGGATGTGGGGATTCGTCTGGTCTCCCTTCCCCGATGGCTGTGATAACGGCCGCGGGTCGGAACGCACGGCCGCCTTCGCCGTGAGCTCCGACCTGTTCGTGAGGCGGAGGGCCGCCTGGCTTGGGGGCCCTCCTCTCACTCTCTCCCGGGGGGACCTCTTTCCGTCCCCCCCGCTCGGATGCGAATCACTGCCGACAGGCGAGGAGGTTTTCCTCTTGTTTTCCCGCTTTCGGGAAAGGAACTCGTCCGGGTGACCGCGAAAGAGATAGGACGTGTGTCGGCGACTTCTCCGATGCTTCCCCGGTCTTGGCTCTCCGGAACCCCGCGTCTGGCAGGTAAGGACCTTTTCTTACCTAGCCGGCGCGAGGGGCATTTTGTATGGGGACATTGTAGTGCTTTTAAAAGAGTGTTATAATAAATGCTCTTGGGCTCTGTCCTTACTCTGGTGCTGTGTCTTCTCTTCCGCTATATTCGAGAGAGTGAGACAAGGTATAGACGATCATTGGCACCGACGGAGGTGATTAATCGAACCGACCCGCGGTGATGTAGCCCTAAACGTCGTCCACATTGCCGCCGAAATGTGGGGACCGCGCTACTAGGTTTGACGTCTCCTTTGAGATATTGCCGCTGTTAAGACAATCCTTTAGTTACTTTATCGGTACCTGTGTTCGTAGCAATGTCCCACAAACACCAATACCTTTAATATTAAAAACAAAAACAAACTTGGGTAACAGGAACAAGCCAAACGTTTCACTTCAAATGTTTACAAATAATGAGGAAGACATTAGGTAACTTGTGAATAAAAGTGAAATTCATAATTATACGTTCAAACTCACCAACGTTGTCCAACTTCAACTAGACAAACCGTAATTTAGAAGCTTTTTCTTTGGGAGGTCGCGTTGTGTCCCATCGCGACGGGGTCGTGGGGCACGCGTGCTCCTTTCCTTCACGAGTCAAGCTTATATCATGGTTGTGTTGATTCAGTTCCAGCTTCTTGGGGAGCGGAAGTTCCTGACGCGATGGGCGAAAAACTTTATCGGCATGCACAAAGGTCGCGAAAGTCTGCTTTGCATTCGGGTTTGGGTTGCCATAGAGTACCTGTGAGACGATGTCTATCTTTATTCTAAAACTCGTATCGTGAAGTTTAGGCTTTCTGTTTCTTGGTACAGTCGACTCTCATTAATGAAAACTCTCTTACTTCAAACTTGCGGATAATTCAAACTAACATACAAGTCCCATCCTATGCGTTTCTATGAGAGGAAATGTCTGAGAACTCAAACTTTCTTTATTCAAGCACATTTTCGGCCCCTTCAAGTTTGTATTAACGAGATTCGACTGTTAGTTTTTTGTGTGCTGTTATCAGGCAGATCACACAATGCCGCCACTTTCCCCAGATATAGCTATTCAACTGCCAACCATCACTGCTCTAGCTCCAAGCTGAAATGGGCCAAGAATCTCAATTATTGATTACAGTCAAGTCACCTTCAGCCGCACCAGTTTCAGCCGGGCCGTACTTGGCATTCTCTGGATGGATATTTTCTGGGTGTCTGTGGCAAGCTTTGCCTACTACGGCTGTCTCATGGCGAGGACACCCATTTTGGAGTAAGTTGACGATATTCTTAATTAGACCTGACGCCGTCTTGAGTCGTATCTGGCATCGCCGCAAAGGAACACCTTTTCTGATTTCCCTGTTTCTTTTGATTATTCATTTTTCAGGAGCATTTCATGAGCGGCAATCTATTATTTTGTTGCCTCTTAAGAGATCCACTTACTTCGGCATAAACAAACTTATTTGTGTTTTAGTGACTCTACACGAAGTTTTATTAGTGCGTTGGAAGTCTCTATGGCGTCTTCTTGGGGCTGTGTTACGCCAAAATGTTTGCCCTATGGACCCTGCGAGAGCTACGCAGGGCCGAATACTTTCTCTAGTGTTCATTTTCTTTTTTATTGCGGTATACAAATTTAAGGCAAGCCTACCAGAGTTGAAAGTAAACATATTCGACAGATATCTGCCTGGTTGGGTGAGAGTTAAAGTCTAAAAATATATCTCCAACCAAAAAATGAAAGGCAACCCGACGTTTCAAAACCAACACGGTTTCTTCTTCAGGGGGGACTGAAGGCGCGCGGACACAGCAGCAGCTCCCAACCTCTTCGTCTTCAAAAAAGGAAAGAAAAGAAAGAAAGAGAAAAGGAAAAAAATAAAAAAGAGAAGTTAGGAAATTGGAAAAATTGTAAAATAACTTGTTAGTTATGAAGATGGTCATCTCTTCAGCTTTTCCGTCAGGTCACGGAGGCCATGTGCGTACACAGAGGGCAAAGCGCCCAGCGACCTGTTTAGGTTTCCTGGCGTGTGCTGGATGTGCCACGATTCCAAGAAAAGTCTTCTTCGAAAATTGGGCTCTGTGTCCACCACGTGCGCGTTCGCGAAGTCAATGCGATGGTCTAGGGTATCGCAATGTTCGGCGATGGCGCTGCGCTCACTGTCAAACTTCCGCACGTCGTTCTTGTGTTGGCGGATACGCTCGGGAAAGCTCTTCGTCTCGCCGATGTAGGTTGCGGGGCACTCTGCGCAAGGAATGGTGTAAACCACGCCCTGTGCTTTTTTCTTTTGGTGGACGGTCTTTCGGTCTTGGCATAAACCTTCCCAGTGTGGACGTGGGCTTGTGGGCCACCAGAGTCATAAGGCCTCAGTGGTTTCGACCCTGCTGCGTAGGGCAACGACTATCTGCTCGTCGGAAACCGATAGAAAGAAGGAGAAGAAGACCATAATTGAAGACCTAAAGAAAAATGGTTACTCTAGTAACTTTATTGAGCGCATCGCCCGACGGCAAGGTCTCGCCAGACAAAACCAGATGCCAGTAGAAGAACGACAGCACCATCGAGTCGCGCGCATAAGCGTTCTCTACGTAAAGGGAACCAGCGAAGCGCTCGCACGAGTACTGGGAAAGCAAGGTATTCTGGTGGCCCACAAGCCCACGTCCACACTGGGAAGGTTTATGCCAAGACCGAAAGACCGTCCACCAAAATAAAAAAGCACAGGGCGTGGTTTACACCATTCCTTGCCAGAGTGCCCCGCAACCTACATCGGCGAGACGAAGAACTTTCCCGAGCGTATCCGCCAACACAAGAACGACGTGCGGAAGTTTGACAGTGAGCGCAGCGCCATCGCCGAACATTGCGATACCCTAGACCATCGCATTGACTTCGCGAACGCGCACGTGGTGGACACAGAGCCCATTTTTCGAAGAAGACTTTTCTTGGAATCGTGGCACATCCAGCACACGCCAGGAAACCTAAACAGGTCGCTGGGCGCTCTGCCCTCTGTGTACGCACATGGCCTCCGTGACCTGACGAAGAAGCTGAAGAGATGACCATCTTCCTAACTAACAAGTTATTTTACAATTTTTCCAATTTCCTAACTTCTCTTTTTTATTGTTTTCCTTTTCGCTTTCTTTCTGTTCTTTCCTTTTTTGAAGACGAAGAGGTTGGGAGCTGCTGCTGTGTCCGCGCGCCTTCTGTCACCCCTGAAGAAGAAACCGTGTTGGTTTTGAAACGTCGGGTTGCCTTTCATTTTTTGGTTGGAGATATATTTTCAGACTTTAGCCTACCAGAGGCATGCCAACGTCCAAAGCGCTTGTCTGCCTTTTTCACACTCATATGGCTTCTAATGTTTCGTGTTCGTTTGGTGCTAAGACTGGGTTTTCCGAGGCACCTGTTGAAAACGAGCGGACCCCACTGTTGAGTCTTTGAGAGCTCCTTCTCTAGCTCCTCAAATTTTTGACAGGCAGTGAGCTCGTTTAAGGGGCAGCACAACCGGCTTTAGAAACAACCGTTTAATATACTAACCCGCTCTTTCGAGCTGCCGTTCATTCCGTCGTCTTCTTCTACCTCCAAGCCCTAAATTAATGCAACGGTTTAAATATTTAAGATTATTTCTCGCCATCACAAGATGACAATTCTAATGTTCGGATATTATATCCTTTCCAAATGGAATAGCAGCAATGTGGATTCCTTTGCTTCGCCCCTGTCGTTTCTAGATCTGTTCAAGCCAGTGGCCGTCCACAGTGAAAACCATTTTTTTTAATTATTTTTTTGGCGGATTTTTTGCTTAAGTGCTTGGGGTTTTTCATGGTCAGGGTTGTGTTCCTTTGAGGATTATGCGCTGCCGCTTTCTCAGCGACGTTGTCTGGGTGGCGTCTGTTGTGCTAATTCGTCTGCCCTCTGTCCGCATCGTCATCTTCCTCTGAAGTGGTTATTACTTGTCCTTGTCAGAATAAAATGTACCTGAGAGGCAGACTTTTCAGCAACTACTTCGTGATCTTCAGGTACATTTCAAAGTGTCCATGAGAGGCAAACGGTGGACCATCGAGCTCACGCACGCAGGCTTGTTTACTGTGTTCGGTAGGCGCTTGGCCTCATCGTAGGACAAGTGGCTGCGGTACAACTCACGGTCCCAGTTGCTCACCGCATCATGCGCTGTGCTTGTCGGCCCATAAAACGTCTATCTTAAAGCAGTATAAATAGCAACCAGGCCGGTGTTGGAAGATAAGTGGCGTGTTTGGCCTGCCAACAATCTCCGAATTTGATCAAATCCATCTTGAGACTTATTTCAACCTCAGCTCGCATGGTGGGATATATGCAGCCTTGTGAGCGTTACAACCAGGAATATATTTAAGCATAATAGGGTGCTCGACGGTTGTTTCAAAGACGTCGTCTCAAATGAAAGGTGTGACAATGAAATCCAAGACATAATTTGTCATCGTATACTGTTTTCTCATTTGCAGTCTAACCACTGTGAGCTTCTGTTTAAACTCTTCAAAACCTTGATTGAAAAAGACGTGGGCTTGTACACTGTGTTGTCTGACAGCCTTAGAGCTGTGAATATGTTTGAGTAAGTCCTCGGTGATGAAAGTCACTTGGCTTCCAATGTTCACAATACCGCAGATATAAGAACTGCACTGGGGGTGTAACAGACTTGCTCCGAAACCTTTGCAGCAGAAGGCTCGGAATCTGGCGTGTCGTTGCGCATTTTGGAATGAGGACATCAGCAGTCTCCTTCTGGACTCTCTGAACCGCTGATAGCGACTGCATGAGCAGATTTCACATTGACGAAACATGTCGTCCCTTGCACCCGGAACCTGTCAATTGACCCTGGCAGTCCTTTGACTGATGTCCTCATTTGGTGGAGCAAAGTATCTTATATCTTGCTCCGAACTATTATTTTTCTGATCTGGTGTGACCCTGGAAGTTTAAGCAGCTTCCCTGGGGTTTTGCTTCTTGTATAAGAATCACCTGTTCTCTCTTTCAATTGTTTGCAAGACAAGTGTTGACAGTGTATAAACGGCTTACCCTTGATTGCGAGTCAATTTCATCAGGTTTGCTGTTGTTTTCTTGGCCGTTAAAGCGGCCCAACGATCCTATTTAAGCGTCTACCTTTTTTGCGGTTTCCACATATCTTCGGGTTTGGGCAAGCCAGCGGGTACGGAGGGAGTAACTAAATATCAGTGCGTCATATTTTAACCGGAGGACGCAAAAACCTCCTCCACCTACGGGGGCTTTTAAAAACCTTTTTTTTTTTTTTGTCGAAATACAAAATATAAATGGATCGAACCGTTTCCATTAGATATCAAAGCAGTTTTTGTTTATTATTTTAAATCAGAAAAGAAACAAATGCAGTTTATAGTGTGCGGAAACAAGAAAGGACCCGTCGACATACCCTCCACCAAGCAGTAGAAAAGGCGGCGCATAATAGAAAAGGGTAGTGAGATCAGACACCGACGAGCGACGAGCGTAAAAATGTCCGAGATGTACGCGGGAGCGCTGCGGTCGTATGGGCTTGAGGATCCGACCGGTTCCGAGCCTTCCGAAGACCTTCGGCGAGTAGGTTAGGCTTGCGGTTTAGCCGTTTGGCGGTATGGCAACACGAAGTGGCTCCCGTTCTGAACTTAAATTTACCCCCTTGTTTTCTGTCGTTTGTGGTCAATGAAGTGTCATACCGAATTAGTGCTTAATCGCGCAGCAAATGCGATGTGAGCCGCCGTGGCTGCCCGATTTATCTAGCCTATCTACCTCATGCTTTAGTGGCGCCCTCTCGAGCCGTTGACACGGAGAGCGGCAGCCGGGAGCGCTCGCTGAGCTCACGACCCCTCTTCTAGTTCACGGCCACTCAAGCCAGGACCAAGGACGCCACGAAGAAGATTATGTTTGCTTGTTTTTGCAATTTTAATTTTCCTATAACTTTTTTAAAATAAAGCGAAGTTTGAGAAAAGAAAAGTTTCATTAAGTTACTACGTTCAGTGCGCTCAGGTTCGGTGCAAATTAAAAACCAATCAAAAAGTCGTCGCAGGGCCCCTTTAATAAGCCTAAAATATAGTAACAATATTGTAGTTTTTAAATAAGCCGCTGTCCTGCGTGCATTCTGATTTACTGATTTGTTCTTTTATTGTGACGATTGAACCAAAATGATTGTACTAAAGGTGAAGGCTTTGGCTGATCACGTATTGATTCTCGACATTTGGGTTAAAGTGTACTAGATATTTCTTTTTTGGAAATGGTTGTGGTGTGTAGACGTCATAAACAGTATATTTCCTTTTTTTACTGGCAGAGGCCTGATAGCCGATTGCAGCACATCACAAATGGGAGTACTCTCTGTTATATTCCTGGCTACCTGCGTTGGAGAAGTATTCCTATCGTGCTACCAGCTGAATCTCTGCGCGCGCCTTGCACAAAGAATTCGATCACTGATGCAGGCGGCCGTGTTTCAGAAGGTAAAAATTCTACTCGATTTTTTATCAACATTATATTTTGCATTTAATGTAATTAGCTATATTTTTGGAGAGCGCATTTGGAAATAATTTTCATCAAAGCAAATGCTTTAACGGTGCGGGTAAAAAAGCGAACCAAACAACTTCATATTATTGTCTGCACTTATCTTTCTGTGCTCGTGTTTTAAGAATAATACATCAATCTTGAGTGTAAGTAAAAATCTATGTCATAGAAGCTACAACCGTGAGTTGTTTTATTTTCAAACCGCAGTAGCCGCACACGCAGATCGGCAGGCAGGTGTATGTTGCATATAAATTCTGGTAGGCACTTTCAAGCAACTTCAGGTTTTGGATGTTCATCAAATAAGTCTTCAAATTTTATAAATGAAACAGATTTCATGCTAATGTTATTTTCCCAGATGACGCGACTGTCGCCGACCTCAAGAGCCCAATATCCTGCGGGTCAGGTAGTGACCATACTGGGCGTAGACTGCTTGTTGACCTCACAATGCATCCTTCAGTTAGTGACGCCCATCATCGGAATCATCTGCTTACCGCTCATCTTCGTCATGATTTCGTTGCGTGTGGGACCGGGACCCAGCATCACGTGCGCCGCATGGCTCCTTTTCGCAGTTGTGTTGACAATCCCGACGTCGAAGATTCAAAACTTACTTTGGGTAAGAAACACGACACATATGTGCTAGTTAAGTATTTATCCGTAAACTAGATAGAGACATATTGCCGGTGACCTCCTAGGTCCCTTGCGTCTTCGACACGAGACCTCAAAACTCTGGTCGATGAACTTTTTTAGAGGAGAACTAGGCACTTTCTTTGATTACGGAAAAGCGTTCTAAAAACGCAACACACGAACAATTGTTTTCTAAATATTTCATGTAGAATATCGCTTTTTACCTTAACTGTTCCGTGGTCATCTGACGTCATCAGCGGGTGGGTGGTCAAATAATAACCCCCCATGGAAGTCGGTGCGCAATGTATGGCCGGCCGTATTTATTGCATTTGCTTGCTTAGGTGCATCCCTGACTTTGAAGACCATTGCGATAGTGTCACTGCGTTGCCGTGATGCGTCTCCGACTGGTGTGTTTAGCGTCGTGTTAGGCCTATGTATGTTAAGTTGTCCTAAATTGGCAACAAATGACGTCACAAAAGCCGGAATCATGTCGTTTTGACAGATGTCGCAATCCTCGCGGTTGCGCTTAAAAGTTCTTGAACAAAGCACAAAAGAACGCATGTCTTGCTCACATCAAAGCTTTCCAAATACTGGCTGCAGAAGTTTGTGTTTACTGACAATCTGGAAACCGATCTGCAGCGTGAAATGCGTCTACCACATCCGCCACCGCAGCTGTAACATCACCAGGATCGCGGGCAGCGACACCATGGCGCTTCTATGATGCCATCAGGAGGATATAGGAACCACTTTTTAGGGCGCTTTAAACAGGCCAGTCAAAGACGCGTTCCAGGCTCCATAGTTTTACCGCCGCAACTAGACCTCCTCGCGTGTGGTGCTAAATACCTTCGGCAGGCGTACGGGATAATATGACTAAGGCCACCGCCAACGCGTTTCTTTTTGGAAGTCTCAGTATGAGTCTCGATACGTAACATAGGCGAAGGGACTGAAAGAAATATATTTCGTGTGAAAGTTGGCAATCCAAAAGGCCTAACTTTGGTCTTATATATGGCTTTGCCGCAAAGCGGAAGTTAGGCCAAAGATAGTTAGCCTTAGCCCTAACTTACCAGAGGAAAGTCAAAGTATAGCTTTTATGGGGGCTTTAACGGGGCTTCTATAATTCCATAAATAAACCAAGCACGTCAGGTTATAGCCGAACAACCAGCAGTGAATGCTAGCGTTAATGAGGGCAGCTAGAACTTAAATCAAAGAAATACACGAAGGTAAGCAGTAGTCGAAGACACCATAGTTGAGTAGTTGGCTTTGTTTCCTGTGTTAATATGGACAACTTCAACAATTTAGACAACATACAAAGGTTCTTACTGCACAAAAACACCGCTCGTTGAGCTAGTTTGCTTTTGTTTATGTGAACATCTTGATCAATAACCAAGTACTGCAATCAGCGTTGCTTCGACCACTTATTACCTTCGAGCATTTGTATGAATCTGCCAACATTAAAACAACAAAAATGAGCCAACAAGCTCTACCAGCGGTGTCTTCACTCATTTCTTAACTTAGTGTTTTCGTTTGAATTGCCCGAGCGGTTCAAAGTAACAAAAGCAATAAACAAACTTACTCAACTAAATCACCTGAGGCCTAACACTGGCATTTGTTCGGGGACTCAAGCTCAAAGATGCCTCATACCTACCGAGCAACTAAGCAGTGAAGCACAACTTTGGTAAACGTTTGGTGTTTTAGGACGAAATACTTGGGCTGTTGCTTAAGGATTCCATATTTGCTTTCACATCGGCTTCTCCTGGCTTTCAGGATACTAAGTTCCCAGGCAAAAACCGAATTTCGGTCCAAAATAATCGCGCTACATTTGAAACGATCGCCGAAAGATTTACTAATCATAAAACGCAATCTACCGGACGTCCGGATAAAAACCAAACCCTGTTTTTCTCGCGGCAAAAATAAAACTGGACATCGCGGAGAGCTCTAACTTTGTCAGGTCGTAGCCCCAGCGGTGCGAGGAAGATGCCAAAGTTTCAACTCTTCCCATTACAGGAATAGAATGTTGGAAGTGAAAAACTGGTTTCGTCTATGAGAGGCAGCTGACGGAATGCCGCTGTTTGCGACTGCATCTCAAAGATAGCGCCTCCATCGGCCAAGGTTTTTTGGTTAGTTTTAGTCGTTATGGCGGTTTGCGGCACACTACTGCCACATCGTTTCTCACGTGCTGCGTTTGGTCTGGGTACAATTTTAGGTTGTTGTTGGACTTTTTTAAAGCAAATTAAGGCTCGCTAGAGTGTTTATTTGTTAATGGCTTTTGTTTATTTTGAATAAAAATGTTCGTTGCTTCCCCAGATTGCTCGGCATTTTTGTGTTTTGTGACGCGAGCCTTTCACTGATTTACAGGTTGAACATAATGTGGGACATCTGACTGCATAAGATGAAAGTAACAAAGGAAGCAATATCTGAGCAGAAAAGAGGGCGCGTACAAAGATATTTATATGCAGAATTAGATACACGGGAAAGCAGCCGCTACAAGAGTGGCCAGGCACTGTGCCGACAGCATTTGGCAGCCCTGAAAAGGGGCCTTTGTCGTGGTATTAAAATAAATAAACGGTACACTTCACGGGTAGGTCAAAGTTCGTTCCGTAGACTGTAATCAGATCAGTTCTATGCTAGGCCCCACGGCTCTACTTCAGTCGGATCTAGGGCTTCGACGTGACTTCCTAGGAGCAAAGTATACAGAGGCCAAGCCTCGCCTCGTCCTCTCTAAATACGCAGCTCGCATTTTGCCCAATATGAGAGCGAACGCTGCCTCGATGCACTGCTTTAAGGCGTCAAGTGGTGAGCGGTCCTTGTGCACCTGAGACTTTACAAACCCCCAACCAAAACGTCGCGTAATCTGAGATATGGTGATTGCGGCGGCCACGGCATGTTCGGCGATCCAGCGTCCTGGGAAGATTGTGTCCAACATGTGCCTTACAATTGTCGCCCAGTGGGATGGCGCCACGGCTTGCATAAAAATGCGTACGTCCAAGTCGAGAAGAAACTCATTCTGCATCGTCTGCGCTGGGGTGTCTCCACCCAGGCGAAAATTTTCATCTGGGGCCAACTGGTCCTAGTTCCAACTGGTTTGTAAAACAATTCCCAGTCGCAACCGGTCCCAGTTGGAGTTGTCCAACTGGTCCCAGTTGGAGTTGGTCCCAGTTACCGCTGGTGCCAACTCAGGCAACAATGAAACACGGCACAAAATGGAAGGTTGACAAGTCTTTATTGTCAAAAATTTGGAGAATAAAAATAAATAATAGCTTCGGTGACATGCACGCTTCCGGGTTTAGACACTTGGTTGCGACGACTGAATCGCTTTTTCAGAGGTAGGATTCTTGAGATGATGGAAGATTGGCCGCTGGCGTCTGTTAGTGAAGACGTCCTCAGCTTTTCTCCCCATCGCGCGCGCGTGAAAAAAGGTGTTCACCCGCGTTCCCGTGTTGCGAAGGTGAAGTCCTGATACGATGCGCGGTAGCGCTTCCATCATTGCGATCTAACATTTCCAATTTCCTCTGTCACAACAGTTGAACATCGTTGAGGTAGACCTCCCGCCTTTTTCGCCATTGTGCTCTCAGCGGCAGTTTTCTCTTCCGTATGGTCTTTCCTCGGTGCCCTCCGATCGCTGAACTGCATCTCTCCATCCTCGAAGTTCACCGCTGCCGCCATGGTGTGTGTACAGTTGGGCCCCAAGAAGCGCAGCTGTGGTTTTGAAATTTTCATAACGACGCCAACTTGGAAGATGGCGAACCTTTTCAGCCTTTCTGCCGCGTCGCCAGCGTCGCGTCTACCGCGTACATCCAACGGCGATCGCATATGCAGCGCCATCTGTCGGCAGCGCGTACTACTAATCCGCACACGCGTGCCACGGCGACCGGCTAGCTCCGGCTGGCCGAAAGATAATTTTATTTATTAAAAGAAAAAAAATACTGCAGGTATTTAAACAAATATGTTAATACATCTTAATCACAGAGTTATTATAATAAACGCTACAGGCTCAGCTGGCGCTAGTGTGCTGTTGCATTTTGAAGCAGACAGCAAGCAGTCTAAATTTGACTTCCGGTAATGTATGCCTATGGGAAAACGCAAATGCGTTTTCTCTTCGCGCCCGATAATAAGAGCACACATTGCTTAGTGTTGTGACAGAATAAACAGTTTGGAACGTTTTACAATCGGGTGAACAAAAAATGTATCAGATAGAGCGTTTTTCTTTAGAATTCATGGCGTCGAACACTGCGCTAAAATAGCTCAATACACATGCATAATACGTGTTGACGCTGCAGGCTGCTATTATAGAGCACGCATTTACGCATATAGGCAATGCTATGAAGCGCAAAAAGTGAATAAGCTTGACAAAATACCAAAAGGATGCCAATATATGCTAACTCAAACGATCGAAACAGACGACAAGAACAAAGCGTGGAGTTATGGAACGAAGAACACGTACCGGATTAGTGACAAACTGTGCATGAATAATCACTGATAGCTTGTATTGGTTGATTGATAGCTTGTATTGACATTTGATAGCTTGTATTGACATATCGTGCAGTACGACACAGACCCGGGACACAATTGTTGCTAATTTAAACATCGCTCAATAATAAAAAAAATCATTAACTAAATACATTACGCTTCCATAATGTAAATAAAGCTACATAGTACCCGTTACGAGTAAAGAAACAACGCTGATTTCTATTATTCCCTGGTGAAGAGAAACATATTACATACGTTTTCCCATATGAATGACCAGGAAGACTAGAAAAGTAGACTGCTTGCAGTCCGCTTCAATTTGCAATAGGAAGCCTCGTAGACACTAGCGCCAGCTGAGCCTCTAGCGTTTATTTTAATAACTTTATGATTTTAACACATGCACGAAATGTTCATTATGTAAACACATTTTATGTCACTAATTATATTTTCCAATTAAAAGAAATTAATTAGTTAATTAAAATTTCATTATTATTTTTTATAAATATATAAGTGTACCTAGTAATTAAAAATTTTCCTATTTGGATAGATCTAAAAATGTAAGTATTTTTAGTTTTCTTCATTAGCAAAGGTCAATACACCCCCACCTTGACGAAATTGTTGCCCCATGTGAACTGGGAACGGGAAAACAATTTGAAGTCCGACTGGAAATCGCTCCAGGGAGTTACTTCCTTAACTGGTCCCAGTTTATTATATTCCCAACTGGGAGTCAAAGCAGTTGACCCTTTTGCTGGTCCCAGTTGGTCCCAGCTGACTCCCAGTTGGCACCGTTTAGTCCCAGTTGCAACCGGTTGAGGTGCCAACTGGTCCCAGTTAGAAATTTTCGCCTGGGCAGACACGTTACGTCGAAAAAAAGGGGCCAACGACACCCTCCTGCCAGATTCCGCACCATACTGTTACTCTCGGCGTCTGCAATACCCGATCTCGAGCGTCCGGTGCGGATTCTTTGAATTCCAACAGTGGCAGTTCTTGGTATGAGTTGCCCGTCCAGGTGAAAAGTCGCCTCATCACTAAACCGCAAAAACTGCAGATGTGATGGTTCTTGTGCAATCCTGAGGAGCTCGTCCCGGCAAAACTCGAGTCGAATCTTATAGTCACCGGGCAAGAACTCATGAATCAGGCCAAGCTTGTACGAGCGCATCTCGCGGATAGCTTTGAGCATGGTGTGTTTGGGTGCAACGAACAAACGTGTGGCTCTTCGCAAAGACAAATGGGGATCGGCCGCGAAGGCACCGACAATGGCGACGCAGAGCTCAATATTCATGTTGATGAGAAACGTGGAAGACGTTTCTTTTGTTCTTGACTATACACTTTTCTGCAAAGCGCCAGGCCCAGGTACAAATTACCGGCTTGGAAGGTGGCCGTAAGCCGAACTCCAAGAGGAACTTGCGCTTGGACTTGTTAAAGTTCTGCAGTTCGCCGTATAACAGCAGAATCTGACTCCGTTGTTTGCGCGTTGAATGCTATATAATGAATTCCAGTCGATAATAAAATAAAACTGAACACAAACCATCAATGCAGGTGCGCATAGGTGACTGTCGGCATTCGTGAAGACAGAAGCAGACGACGATAAATATATACTGAAGCAGACGACGTCTCTTCGGTATTTATCGGTTCGCCTTTTGAAAAAAACAACGCGAGTTACTACAATTTCAGATTCGTTTTTTAGTTCTGTTTCCGTCCATTAACAACCAAAAAACTGTCGGACAAAAATTTTATACTTTCGTCAGGTTTTTTAACCCTGCCTCCAGTCGTTCGGGTTAGCCAAGCGAGGGAGCGCGGGAAGCCTAGAGGGCATGTGGCGGCATCTGTGAAATTCGGTCCGAAACAGGCATTCCGTCTGCTGCTATTCACGGGCCGCGTTCCTATATAAGCGAAAAAAAAAATTTTCGCTTCTATTTTGTTATTCTGGTAATGATAAGCTTTGAAACTTGGGCGTGTTGCTCTAACGGCTGGGGCTATGTTCTAAAGTAGTTCAAGCTCTCCACGACGTCTAGTTTATTTTTGCGGCGCGAAAAGCAGGGTTAGGATTTCTCGCGGACGTCCGGTAAGTTTCATGGTTATGGCAGGCTTCAGAAAAGGACTGGCAATCTTTTTTGAGCACTTGAAGGATTTCTCACGTATTGAGGTATTTAGCGCACAAGGAAGAGAGAAGGGCGGGACAGAAAAGAGCGCTACTCACAACTACGTTTACTGACAAGTCAGGAAGGGGAAAGGAAAAACAAAAACATATAATCCGCCGCAGACTCGTGCATCTAGCACCAGCCTGGTGAATGATAGTGGCTCGTTCATTCAGGCTCGTGTGGGCCATTCATTGTTTGTTGAAGGATTTCTCTTTCCTTATTTGAGTTAGAGATTCCACACTAATACAATTCCTGTCCTCACGGAGGATGTAGAAGGCCTTCAATACCTCGCGGGTCAATTTGTCTGTGTTCTTCCCCAAGATGTTGGTCTCGCCGAATAATGGTCTGCACGTGCACTCCCTGCAATGGAGTGGAAGATTTTCGCCCACTGTAGGCCTTCAAGGAGTAATCATGCTCCCGGAGTCGGTCATCAAGGCATCTGCCCGTTTGGCCAATGTAGCTCGGCCCACACAAAACAGGTATCTTATATACGACGCCCGAAGCGCATGGAAGGATTTTGTTTGCATGCTTCTTGGTGCACTTGTGTTTTGTGGTACCCTCAGTATGCGCATTCACTCTAGGGCAAATTTGGGTAATTATTCGCGGTGCTGGAAAAACTACCCTGACCCGATGGCGGCTTGCGGCGTTTTCTTTTTTAAATTATGGGACATCCTGTGCAGGTTCGGTGTTACTACTGGCCTAGTTCTCTCGACACTGGTCTTGTTGGACTGGAAGCCTTTTGCCTTCTTCACCAGAGCGTTTGCCACATCAGCCAGTAGGGCTGAAGAATAGCCGGCTTTCCTTAACCTCTCTACTTGCATACTGAAGCTGGCAGACATAGTATGAAGAAAGAGCCCAGATACGTTAGAGCTATGCCCCTCTTCATGACATTTGGGTGCGCCGAGCCGCAGTCTAGAATGCCTTTCTTGGATCGTGGGCTGTACGACCAACATGGGCGTCCCCCAGGTGGAGCGAAAGGTCCAGGAACTGAAGTACGCTTTCTTTGGACACCTCAAACTTAAACCTAAGGCATAGCTCTAGCGTGTCTGGGCTCAGCACTAAAGAGGTCCTGTCCTCAAACTATGTCAGCCAGCTTCAGTATGCAAGTAGAGAGGCTAAGAAAAGCCGGCAATTCGTCAGCCCTACTGGCTGACGTGGCAAACTCCCTGGTGATGAAGGCTGAAGGCTTCCAGCCTAACAAAACCAGTTTTGAGAAAACAGGGCCAGTAGTAATACCGTATTTGCATAGGATGTCTCATAATTAAAAAAAAAACTTTCAAGCCGCTGTGGGGTCAGAGTAGTTTTTTCGGCACCGCAAAAAATGAGCCCAATTTGCCCTAGAGTGAATGCGCATGCTGAGGGTACCACAAAACACAAGTGCACCAAGAAGCATGCAAACAAATTCCTTCCATGCGCTTCGGGCGTCGTATATAAGATGCCGCTTTCGTGTGGCCCGAGCTACTTAGGCCAAATGGGCAGATGCCTCAATGACCGACTCCGGGAGCATGACTACTCTTTGGAGGCTACAGTGCGCGGAAATCGTACACTCCATTGCAGGGTGTGCACGTCCAGACCATTATTCGGCGAGACCAACATCTTGGGGAAGAACGCAGACAAACTGACCTGCGAGGTATTGGAGGCCTTCTACGCATCCTCCGTGAGGACAGGAATTGTAATACCGTAGAATCCATAACGCTGTCCAACAAGGAAATAAAATTTCTCGAACAAAAAATGAAGGGCCCACACGAGCCTGGACGAACGAGCCACTGTCATTCACGGGGCTGATGGTAGATGCACGAGTCTGCGGCGGATTATTTGGGTTTTTCTTTCTCTTCCTTTCTTGTCAGTAAACGTCGTTGTGAGTAGCGCTCGTTTCTTTCCTGTCATTCTTCTCTCCACCCTGTGCGCTAAATACCTCAATATGTTAGACTACCAACTAGCCCAAATGTCAACCTTACTGGAGGATTTCTCACATTTGCGTCAAAGAACTGGATTGAACTTGACGGATTTTTACTCGCCTTTAGGCCAAACCCAAAAATGTGCTGGTCCAGCCGTTGTAGAAGAATGCAAAAATGAGAAACCTCCAGCGTTTACGGTTGATACTTACTTTTGTAGGCGATTGTTATTATTGTCGCTGGTTGAATGGGAAGGTCAGAAAAGTGTTTTAGTTGTCTTCCCTACAGAGGGAAATTTCTAGTTTCGATAACACTACCGCCACGCTTTGGTTGCACGCGAATGCTTGGCAGAAGGCAAGGTAATTGTGCTGGAGCATGTGCGGAAGGCAACAGCATCCGATGGGGCTGTCTTCATTCCTACAACGACTGCGCGATTCATAATGTCCTTTACAACGTAAAATTTTGTTGACAATTTGTTATTTTTTGAAGTGCTGTTTAACCCAGATGCCCTCGTGTACCTGCCGATATACCTTTTTACCGGTTGGCCTTTTTTTTTCTGGAAATACATTTGTCTAACACATTCACATTGAACTTACATTTTCCCAAATCACAATTTTTCAACTCGCAAGAAAGATGTCGATGCAGATTGACAAACCATGTCGTCAATATTATCTTCTATATCACAGCTTTGCTTGTATCATGTAGTCCATAACACGCTCAACAATTAAAACTGCGAATGAAATACTTGTTTTGCATATGTTCTCCGTCTAAGTTCAGTAAGCGCTGTTGCCGTAACACTCGGTATTTATATACAAATGTCTGCATAGTTATCGGCAACACCGCGTCGCTGTGGAGATATATTAAAGAAAACTGTTCAAAACGTAGAAGTAAAGTAGAGTTCTTTCTCCCTGTAGGCATGATTTTGATTATCATGAATGGATACTTTCAGACCAAACGAAGAAATATAAGCGCATTCATCACAAAAATGGAACAATAATGATTTTGTTTTTCAGCGAAAAGTACTGCAAGCTCGGGACGAGAGACTTAAACGCATGACAGACCTTCTGTCTTCGGTGAGACTTGTGAAGATGTACGCGTGGGAGGAGGCCTACATGAATGCTATTACGGACATCCGAGAAAAGGAAATTTCTGCCTTATTCAAGGCCAACCTATTGGATGGCTTCCTCGATTCCTTGTACAAGTCATCCAGTTCTGTGGTTCGTACAAACCATTTTCTTTTCTTTTTTTTATGACACGATTTTATTTTTATTTTAGATTTGGGGTGGATTGGAAAGAAAAGCTATTTCCGGAAACAAAGTATAAGGCACGTCGAGCGTCAAGGATTGTGCATAATGTAATGATTAGCTGAATTCATAAGTAAAGTATACTACTTTTCAATTTGTGAAACTAAGCATGTGTAACCAAGTAGAAACTCGCTGAGCGTCATCAAGACCCTCTGAAACAATCAAGCGACGACTTGAAAAATGTAGGATACATGGGGGTGCACTAAAATTAGCACTCGTGCAGCAGGCGTAAGTACAGCGATACGAAACCCAGAAGTTATTTATATTTTTCGAGGTATTGCATCCCCGTTTTTGAAAAGCTGAATTGAATATATTTTGCTAATTGAAAACTGGAGACATAAGTTACTTGAGCATGTTGTATAACAAGAGTTCATTAAGCTTTTATCGCTTAGGAATATATTTATACAAACTGTTAACATATTTCTTGCGTGTGGTTATTTCTCGACTATGCCAAAGGAAGGCTAATAGTGTTCAGGTGGAGAAACTTAAGTCGCACTTCACATTCTAACATACGGCTTGGCAGATGACCGTTATTCTTTTCGGAACCTTTGCCGCCCTGGACCCAACACGAATACTGACTCCGGATCTATCCTTCTCCTGTGTCTACATGCTGTCCTTGACGGATATGGTTACCAACTCGGCCTCTTTGACAATCAGGATCTTCGTTATGGTGAGCCTGCGTGCAATATTGCATTCTGCTAAATAAAATTTAGAAAAATGTAAAGAAAACAGAAGTCGGCTACTATAAAACTGTAAAGATGTAAAAAAAGAACACTAAAGCACTAAAATAGGCTGAGGGCGCAGGAAAGACGTGTACACAGAAGGCGCCTTATATGTGTACATATCTTCCTTGTGTTCTTCAACGACTTGGGCGCTGTTTTGCTGCTTTACAATTATGAACAGAGTAGCCAAAATTAATGTATTGATGCAAGTTACGCGCTTCAACACCTTGCGTCACCTCGCCAGTAAGTGTCTTCCCGCTGCGCCACAAATTATATATGGTTGCACGAAACGTCCTTGCAAACATATTTGCTTAACTACAAAGAACGAACTGCGAACAAAACATAACAGCGAACGTGAGCTGGTGTATGCCGATCATCTTGAAGCAACCTGGGACCAAGGAAAGACGAAAGTTGACACAAACAGAAGAGAAGGAAAACGTCTCGTACACAGCACAAATTTTATTGTGGACAGATCCTTTTATATAAGACTTGAACAAACTTAAATGAAGGAACAGACTCTTCCGCACTCTCACGACACACGTTTGACACAAACAAAAGAGACAAAATTGGGCCCTCAACCTTTAGGTCACCTTGGAGGAGTGTAACATGAATAACTTTGGGAGAACAAGGCCAGCAGGGGGCAGACCTATGACCTTGCATGATAGACATTGTGTGCTGACCTCACAAAATTTTTAAAAAGTTGCGCAAGAAAAATGCAACACATGCTAATTAAACAGGATATCTAGAAAACGCTTCCATTTTGCTTCCAAAGACAATGAAAGGTTATTTACAACATTTGCGTGTTTAGTGATCGCAACTCATTCATCCACCAGGCGCTTCTGATGATCTATTTCTGTTACTATCGTGGTTGCTTCATTCCATAGCGGGACTCAATTATTACAGTCTTGAATATGCTTGGAAACTTCCAAATACTGGTCTTTGTATTTGACACATCGTTCATGTTCGCCCAGCCTATCCTTAGCACAGCGTTTTGTTTGACCTATGTAGCATAACCCACATTCAAAAGAGAATATGCATACGTCACCGAAAACACGTGTCACACATTTCTCTTTGTGCTTTACATGCATTATTTTTAGCGGAAGCGGAATGAGTCAAGCGTTTCAAGCTAGTATCTATGAAAAACGCCTTGCTTAAACCAAACTTATGACGAATTGATTTCAATTTGTGGGATATCTTCTGGGAAAACAAAAAGCTTACGAACTTACTCTGTTCTGGATTTTTCTGAACGTTCTTGGTCGATGAAACAATCTATGAAAACTGTTCAAACAGAATCTGGTAATATGTAAAAAAAAAGTGTTTCCATAGAGTTGCCGGAGTAAATGTCTTGTTTACTGTTCAATATTCAACAGTAACATACCAGAAGAAAGAAAGTGACATACAATATAGAAACTAAGTTTTTTGTAAGAGCTCAAAAAGGCAATAAGCAAGAATTGATTGAAACCTTTTCAGTTCAGTTTGGTCAGTCGTCAACAAATCAATGAGTGCAAGAGTGGGTCTTTGGGCTTACTCCGAGACATGGCGATTCACATGGTAGTTATCTAACAGTTCCATGCTTTATTGGTATATTTTTAGTTAGTTTTATTTTCTAACGTGTCTACGGCCGCGGGATTTTCTAGGCGATCATTCCTACAACAATTATGATTAACGAACAACAGTGTATAGGGAGGTGCGAATCTTACGCTGTAAAACGAGCCGGGAAGGTCGACTCTTTAGATAAAAAGGTCTAACTTTCACCTTATGACCTAATGGGCACTGAGCAAGTCAGTCCTTCCTTGTAAATATTTAAGGCGTAGTTCTTTTCCTGAGTAAAATCAGACCATCATTTTTTCCAAGGCGAACGTCGAGAGCTTTGGCAGACGACTGTTTTCCCAACGTTATTTGTTTGTGGCGTCATATACCGATAGGCGCTGTCAGCAGACGACGCACTCGATGGGCGTCTGGACAGATGGCTCCAAAAGTTAACACCGTCGCTAACTCGGTCGTCTGCAAAGGCGCTCAATATTGACTTGCCTTATTTTTCAAACAAAGAAAACAAAGTCTTGAAATTTCCCATGGTAAGACTGACCTGCCCAGTCCACGTTCGGTAGAAGTTCGAGCTTTGTATATGCAGGCGCTGATGTATACTGTTCATTTCACAGTGTCACATCTGCTGGGCCACCCTATAGAATAATATGCGTCAGGTCGATGATTACAACCCATATGTAAGGAAAATAGAGAGGTTCAAATACTGGCGCAGACGCATATATTGTTTCGCGGCTATTTTACTTTTATTCTTTCGGTTTATTGTGCCCATTTAATAATGCTGCTTTTGTTTTTGTTTTTTGTTTATTCAGAAACAATATCTAGTGTAGCAGGGAAAAAGGCAGATTTGCTCTGCTTCACGGTTATCTGTGCCATTAGAGGGCGAAAATGGCCATGAATATTATTTGTGAAAACTGTTCGAGCGACGTTTCATGCGTTTATGACGTGCTCTTAAATTGAGGCATAATTTATTTGGTTAGGTCACCCCTGAAACCTATGACTCTTCGAACTAGTTCGAGCCAAAATTCAGCCTGAAGTAACACGTTGTTCACGTTCACAGGCAATTGAAGTGGGTGAATGTGCATTTTTCGAAAAATAAGTATGAAAATGAACGAGCTTTATAAAGTGAGCAAAACATTTTTATAACAAAGTGAACTTCGGTGCAGATCAACGCCGAGTCGGCTTACGTGAAAGCAACTCCTTTACCATTGTTGTACACTCGTCAATTAGAAATAAAGCGCTTTAACCGCTGTCGAACATCCACTGTAAATGAAACATGCTCCGGACAGCCGGCCGAGTATACCGCGATGGATATTGTGGACCAAAATCAATGGCTTCGTTAAGGAAGACCTCCGAATAAGTGAACGTAACTTAAGAAGCTGTGCGCAGCATAAAAATAACAAGTTCGCGATATTCGTCTCGAAACATTGCACATAAAAAAGGGGTGTGTGCAATGGAAGTCAAAAAAATCTGACATATGCCCAATCACGCACGAGAAAGAATAACTCCAATGCGCTGTTTTAAAGTGTTTTATCGTACGCCACGGGACTTTCTGCAGCAATTCGTAAACGTAAACAAAAGGAGTCCGCCATTTTACACCAGAGTTGCAGTAGCAAGAGTAAAACAGTCGAAAGTGACAAGTGATAATCCGCGAAAGAGGGAAGAACTGTTTAGGCGGCAAAGGAAATAATGGCCGCTGTTTTAGAGCGCAGCTCTTAAGGCCCGACCACATTAGCGTCGCGGAGGCTTGCCACGCGACGCTGGCCGCCGCGGGTTGCCGACCAAAACCAGTTTTCTCCCTCAGCGGCGCGACGGACGACGCCGCCATGCCAACCGGTCCTTGCGCGGTTCGAAGCTTGCCGCCTGAGCCCGTAGAAGAAAGGAGCCATTGGGAGGCGGCATAGATAGTGACGTTGCGATGCCATGACAAAGCGCAAACCGGTTCTCCGCGCGTTTTTCTTGTTCAAAAGGGCCGTAGCGTTGTTTCGTTTCGTCTGCTATCCCTATCCAAATATGCCTTTCCCGACGGAGCGGTTCCTCGAAACTGTGCGGCTATTGCCCTTTTTCTATGTCAAGACGCAGCCAGACTACGTAGATAAGGACGCCAAGAACAACCGCTGGGAAATATAGGCGAGGAATTCGAAATTACAAGTGAGTTTCTCCGTGGCACTTGTTGCATGTCGCGTGTGTTGTGACGGATTTCGCGTTGATTTGGTGACGCTCTCGAAAGTAGCCTTCATCTCTGGCGCGCCACCAGGGCAGCAAAGCACTGACCTGCCCTTCGGTGTTTCGGTGGAACCAACTCGGCCGGACCCGAAACCTGCGCCTCTTTCCCTTCAGAGCGCGGCGACGTCGCAAGATGAACGAGGAGGCTAGGATGATCACATTCACGCTGATCACCAGGTCATCATGAACACCTACCATGTAGGCAGCAAGTGCGGTTTCGATGCTGACATAAGCGAAGCATCAGAGCCGAAACGAAAGAATCTAACGGAGACCAGACGACGAAAGCGCGGGAAATCCGACGGGAGGCGCGATTGCGGGAGCCAGTGCTCTCACGTGACGCCAGCAAAACGGAGGTCAATGCGGCTTCTTCGCGCTAGGACACCGGACGGCTGTATCAGCATTTGATTGTGATCTGATAAAAGCATGTGTTTCTGTACAGTAGTGCATGCCCTTGTCGAATGAGATGAAATTGTAAGTGTTTCTGTTTAATTTCTTGATTAAATTTTTATATGGTGCCACAATAATATACTTTGTTCTCCATTGTTATGTATCTGTATTTATGTATTGTGTCAAATATAGTGTAACCTGCGAGGGCCTGAAAAAGACCTTCACTATTTTAAATAAAAAAATTAATACACACCTCCGTTCCTGGAACTTCCCAAGCATCAAACTAAGTAGGGTGGCGTGTAGCTACGATAGAGGTCTGGCTGCAAAGTCAGCACTTTAAAAAAAAAAAAAAAATCCTTACTTGGGACCCGCTTGTATCGTAGTCGAAATTGGAAAAACCAAGCAGCCTTAGTTTACACAGGAGTCGCAGAGTTTTGGATTCTCAATCGTGCCCGTCACACTTCGCATGCTGTCCTCACTTCGCCGTCAGGACACTTGATTCAAATGGGCAATGATTAATTGGTTTAACTTCTGAAATATTCTACGCTCTCGGTCCGGATTGGCGAAAAACGCTATATTATGTTATGAGCTGATCAAGAGGCAAGACAGATGATGATCAGTCACCTGCTAGGCAAGAGGGTCAAAAGCAAGAGCGGTTTAAAGATCGCGGGGCCTTCGCACGAGATTCCGAGCACCAGACTTCGTCTTCTTTCCTCAAAATACTTAGGATAAATTTTGTTTTCATCATAACTTAGCTATACTCGGTAAGATATAGTCACCTTAATTTTTTCAGGCGTCTCACAGCCTGCGAAGGATCGCGAAGTTTTGCACTGCTAAGGAACAGGACAATGCTCAAACCTATGGCAGCGATCACACACAAAGAAAAGGTATGAACAGATGACAATTGAAGGTTAAACAACGTTTTAAATTTTGAGACGGCGGCAAAAATGAAGGACAAACACAACGTCTGCTAGTGCGTTTTACAGCAATCTCTGTTTCGTCTCTTCCCACCACGGGAAATTACGTCTGTTGTTGATGTTGTTGTCGATGTTGTAGTTGATGTAGTACGGCGAAGGGTGTCCGTCATCAATGCTGCCCAACTCTTTAAAAAAGTGAAAGCCCTGTAACGCCGAATTAGATCGCAGCTCTTGAGGAGGAGGAGGGAAGGGTACTGGGGGGGGGGGGGGGGTTCAAGTGACCTGGGGGGGGTCACGTGACGATGCCGATGATGCCATCAGTGATGTCACTGATGACGTCATCAGTGACGATGACGATTCGGCTTCCGATGACGTCATCAGCAATAATGACGATGACGATGCGGATGTCAGTGACGTCATCAGTGACGTCACTGATGACGTCATCCGTAATTATGACGATGACGATGCGGATGCCGGTGACGTCATCAGTGATGTCACTGATGACGTCATCAGTGATGATGGCGATGACGATGTGGATGCCGGGGACGTCATCAGTGACGTCACTGATTGACGTCATCAATGATGATGACGATGACGATGCAGATGCTTGCTGGTGACGTCATCAGTGACGTCACTGGTGACGTAATCAGTGATGATGATGATGACGATGCGGATGCCGGTGACGTCATCAGTGACGATGACGTCATCGGGGAGGTCGCGTGACCTCGGGGGGGGTCACGTGACCTTGGGGTGACCTTGGGATGACCTTGGGGGTCACGTGACCTTGGGGTGACCTTGGTTACGCCGACGCCGACGGCGACGCCGACGCCGCTCAAGCCGGGAACGGGCCCCTAAGAGCTGCGCTCTAAAATATCGCCCACAACCCGCGGGATTCGAACCTGGGTCCGCTGTGTGCGAAGCGGAGCCGTGCACACAAAGTTATAGGGCGTAATTTTAGAGCGCAGCTCTTAGGGGCCCGTTCCCGGCTTGAGCGGCGTCGGCGTCGGCGTCGGCGTAACCAAGGTCATCCCAAGGTCACGTGGCCCCCCAAGGTCATCCCAAGGTCACGTGACCCCCAAGGTCACGTGACCCCCTGTAGTCACGTGACCCCCGAGGTCACGTGACCCGCCCCCCGAAGTCACGTGGCACCCCCAGGTCACGTGACACGCCCAGGTCACGTGACCACCCCCAGGGTCACGTGACCCCCGCCGAGGTCACTTGACCTCCCCAATGACGTCATCGTCACTGATGACGTCACTGGATCCGCATCGTCATCGTCATCATCACTGATGACGTCATCAGTGATGATGACGATGACGATGCGGATGCCGGTGAGGTCATCAGTGACGTCACTGATGACGTCATCAGTGATGATGACGATGACGATGCGGATGCCGGTGACGTCATCAGTGACGTCGCTGATGACGTCATCAGTGATGATTACGATGACGATGTGGATGCCGGTGACGTCATCAGTGACGATGACGTCATCGGGGAGGTCACGTGACCTCGGCGGGGGTCACGTGACCCTGGGGGTGGTCACGTGACCTGGGGGTGTCACGTGACTTCGGGGGGGGCATCCGCATCGTCATCGTCATCATCACAGATGACGTCATCAGTGACGTCACTGATGACGTCACCGACATCCGCATCGTCATCGTCATCATCGCTGATGACGTCATCGGAGTCCGCATCGTCATCGTCACTGATGACGTCATCAGTGACGTCACTGATGACATCATCGGCATCGTCACGTGACCCTCCAAGGTCTCGTGACCCCCCCCCCAGGTCACTTCACCCCCAGTACCCTTCCCTCCTCCTCCTCAAGAGCTGCGCTCTAATTCGGTGTTACAGGGAGTTGTAAACGGCTTTCACTTTTTTGTTTGATTGTCTTGGGAACAATACACACGAGCTACGCCACAGCGTTAACAACCCGCTTTACACTTATGGCTTCTGTGGCACCCGATGACCAATGCAGGCGCTGTCTGAAAAAAAATTAAAAAAAACTGCTAATTAAAAAATGCCGTTCTGGCATTGTAAATGCCAAGAGCTCCTGCCGTTAGCTACAGAACACAAAACAAAATCGCTGGAGACAAAATGTTCAGATGTCTCTTTTGTTCCGAACGCTTTCGTTCGCACACCCCACGATGCCTTAAAGCGATGCTGATGCCCAAGGAGTTCGCCGTGACGTGACGCAGCTATCTTTGTGACAGTAGTGTGGCATAACACAGGACTGCTAAATTGTGTGTTGCTTCCGTCTGGGGCTTTAGTACGTAGATTAACAACCAAACCACCTGCCTAATAATGTTGTCTTCAATGTTAAATAATTTGAGAGCACAGTCGCAACAAGATTTAACGGTAGTTACGGTTTACTGGGTACTTCCCAAAGGGCAGGTGGAGTTGTCCGTAGAATCCATGAAAACGGCAAGGAAAAAAGATTTCATATGTAAAAGAATTTTTATATCTTCTTTTTTTTTACAGAAGAGATGGGATTTTGTTTACTGAAAGATTTGTTTTAAAAATGTTTTCCCAATACTTGAGATATAAAAGTGTATGAGCACCACAATGCACCCCACCTGTTCTCTAAAAATAACCCGCTTTATTCTGAAAAAACATCTCGTGGAAGGCGTCACCTGTTAATAATATAATATATATACAGTGTTAAATGGCGTGTTTAGAAAAGTAGCGACGAGGAAGTGTTTCAAGGTACGGAGCTACAACAAGTTGTATTATTATGAGTTGTCTTAAACGACTCGCTTTCGTCAAGGTAACTTAAACCCCACAAAAAAAAACGACGCCTAAAAATGTTTTGCGTGATAAAATTGTGCATACGGCGATACAAACACAGTCGACAGACAGAACGCTAAACAGAGTTCTTCTAAAAAAACTCAAAAGATTCTTTGAGCAGCACGGCCACAAAGAGCAACCAAACTAAAACCAAATAGCATCTAACCCGTAAGCCATTAACGCGCAGTTAGTACCTATCTGCCACAGATAACTGAAGTTCTGACTCCCTCGCTACCGCTCAAAATAAATCCGGCCGGGAACAAGCGTTCACCGGCGCAAATGAAATGTCCCGGAAAACAAGTCTTATCTGTCGCTTCCGTCTTCGAGTCCGGAGCTGTCCGAAGCCTTTGAGGTCAAAGCGTTCTGTCGACTTGGTCTAGTCCGAGGTCGTCGACTGGTTGGCCGGCGGGCCGACGAAACAGAACAGTCACACGCGCACAAACCCTTCCAAGAGTTGGAAACAAAATGCCCGCAGGCGAACACGCTGCCAAAGACAAAGGCGCGTCAAAAGGGAAACACGGCACACGGGCCACAGGCCGAAACTGCAAAACTCCCTCGGCCCTTAATCATGAATGATTCAAAATCTCACAAGTCATGAATGTCGCAAGCAACCAGCATCTTTGGAACACTCGGGGTGTCGCTGCCCTCTTCCTGTAAAAATCTGTCGCTTGTGTAAATTACGGTTGCCCCTAAAATTGCAATACAAAATTCTAAAGGAGCAATGGGCAATGCCGAGGTTCCAGACCAACCTAGAATTAACTAATGCATCTTGTAAACACTAACCTGCGGCCAGGGCCTCCGACCCAGCAACCTTTCCACCAAGAGCGAGGTCATGGAGGTTCTGCACAAAAGCAATTCCTTCACAACAAAAAAAAATGTACACCAGGAATGACATTAACTAAGTCGTGTCTAAAAAGACTCCCCAGGGGAACGAGCGTACAAACGTTCTCGTTCTGGCGGCATAGTTGTGCTGAGCTCATGCCAAAGATATTATCAAATGAGGATGGAAAATTACAGAAGTGACTGTGAGAGCGACAAACAAGTGCGTACGCAAGAGACGAACAAAGCAACGTAAATAAAACTCCCAATTCCACTAAATGTCATGACACGCTCGATGTATGTTTAATGTGGTGCTCTCCTCCAAAGACACGATAGGGAAATGCCCACAAGGTGCAGGGTACGCTCACGAATTTTCTCTCTAAATGACTAGCTGTGCCATATTCTGAATGAGGATGGTGACCTTCTTTGGTTAAATAAAGTTCTGAAATAAATTCGAAGTATTTTTGTCGGTTTTCTTTTTAAAACGAAGGGACCAATCACTGCTTACACACGTATATTATTTCACATTGTGCAGTTCATGTCAAACTCTAGTACCTTGCAATCCACCAAAAATTAAAAAAAAAAAATATCGCGCGTCGTGTTAACCTCAGTTTTTTTTTTGTTTTTTTTTTCATTTAAGCGCACGAACAACAATAATAAAAGTAATATACCATTAATTTTGAACTGGCAGTTAACCTAATCAGAGAAATTCAGCTAAATTAGAAAGCAGTCAAAATTTGAATTTCAGCAGCAAAGGCTGACGACAAAAATTAACTTGTTTCTTAGAGTACAGTTGTTTTTTTTTTTTAGACGGGGGCGAAGCTTGCACACAACGACTCCCTGTTCCTGCTTCGTTTTGAGCTGCGCCTTGCACTTGTTCCCTAGGCGTTTCGCGAACCCCCGCTTTGCCGAGCACCCCTTGGGATTGCAATCCACATTTTATAGAAGCACTGGCATTATGTGTTCAAATTAAACTACGCTCGTTTCATTCACTATTCAATTTTTGTATAATGAGTTTCTCTCTCCCTCTCTAACACCCTCAATTTCCCTCGCTACCCATTTTATTCCCTCAGGAGAAGTTCTCTTGAAAAATTGCACGTTTGCCTGGACAGAAGGCCAGGGCCCCGATGCCAAGTCACTGCTCCGCGGAATTTCAATGAATGTCCAATCAGGCGCTCTCGTTGGCGTAACCGGCTTTGTCGGAAGCGGCAAGTCGTCCCTGCTGGCGGCCATCTTGGGAGACATGCACCGTCTTGAGGGAAGCGTCAGAATCTCGGTACGAACATCCCACGTTATTAGGTTTATTTAAGCCCCGGTCACACTGCTCATATGTCATGAAATCGCTGTGTTTGCTAAATGCACGGATAGAATCATCTGCGGACTCGCAAGCTTGTTCAGGACATGTTTTCTTCTGACTTATGCTTCAAACATGTCTATAGACAACTTGCGCATGACTGATGCAATATCGGAATCATTTGTTTTGTCTGTAGTTTTCGTGTAACGTTTATTTCATCATTCATCTTCGCGTGGCAGGCGGACTACAAAAAAAAAGAAATAGCCCAGATACAAAAGTCGTGGTTATTTAAATCAGGCGGCAAAAGGGGCCTTTTTCTAACTGGTTGTGGTGGCCCACTGCGACTAACCGGTCAAGTGCGTCCCACGAAATCATGCATTCTAGTCTACCACTTGGCTTGACCTCGGGGTAACGTGTGGTCACGCCGTTGCTTTATGAACGCGAGCAACCAGTGGAGGGTGTCGCCTAGTCGTGAGGCAAAACAAAATTTGAGATTTCTTTTGTGAGGCGAAAGCTCAGTGCGGCGAGACGGATTCTGTTACGCCTCATGGTCCTTGCGGAATATGACGGGTCACATGCAATCTTGCAATGCATTGGCTGCTAATTTTCTGAATTTTTGACACTTCATTGACTTCTTTCGAAATATGTTCAACATACTAATAGACAAATACGAACTAGTAACCCAAATTACAGGTCACCATAAACTTTTTATGGAATATTTTTTTTTTCACTTTGATCTTGGAGTCGAACGCACTAAAGCTTGTTTCCTATGGGTTACAAAAAGCTTTATGGTATGACATAAATAATGCAAACTTCACACTAACAAAAAAAAATACGCGCGAAATTTTATGTTTTCGAACGCCACTGTAAAAAAAGAGGAATCAATGATAAGCTCGTTAAGAAAAAACGTCATGCACTAATGATAAATAGACGCAATTATAGGAAACACAAATTCATAAAACCGATGGCAAAGGGCAAGTGTCACGGCCGGGGTGTCTGAAGCTGCACAAGTGTAATATATAATGAAATAAAAAAAGAAAACCAAAAATCTATGTAATGAAACAGTTAATTTACAATTATTGGTTAATTAGTAAACATATTTTGATGTTTATCCACCTGCCTAAAGTCCGTCGAGCCCTACATTCATACAGTGAAGACGGCATCCACATATCTTTCACCTTCATTTTCCTTTACAACCCATTTAAAATTACACAAAAAAAAACTATATATATCACAAGAAGTTTTTGTCGTCAATTCAGCTGTCTAAAGAGTCAGTTTTGCAAATGCATGAACAGTACTCAACAATGAGAAATGAAACGAGAAAGCGCAGAAAAGTAAATAATAAAATATAAACTTCTGCGAAGTCGAGAATTGAACGTGGGCCTCCTATTAGCCGTTGGGTATGCTGAGCTGATTAATACGATTTCGCGAAATGTTCAGCCCTAAACTGACAGTGCAGTGGAAGCCGCATGTTCGTTTGACCAGTCAACTGTCAATTTTGCACAACGTGATCAGCGCCTCTCCGCATACTCACGCGGGGAGAGCAAGGCCAAGCGATAAGAGGCTTTAATAGTTGGCGAACAAGTAGCTTGCACCACACTGTCAGGCGTGAACGGAATATAGGACATGCAAAAACCTAAATATATGTGCCGTATTTTCCGGGCTGCCATCTGCACCCGGTGTATATATAGTCCGCAGGGGCAAATCTGGGGTCGAAAGCAGAAGTGTTTGCTTATAGATAGTCCACACACGGTGCATAGTCCGCGTGCCGTGCATAGTCGGCACCTGGTGCTTAGTCGACAGGAAAACCTTGACAAATGTCTGCTTTCTTAGCTCACGAAGAAGCGCGTATTATACACAAATCATCGTTATCATACTCTTTCACTCACAAATACGTCACGTCTCCTCATAATGAACGAGCTTGACAAACAAAATTCGTGTATAGTCCGCACGCGTGCATAGTCCGCACAGCCTAAAATTTCATATTTTAAACGTGTATAGTCCGCGGACTATAGCCCGAAAAATACGGTATAAAAAATACGCACACTGTTATATATAAAGCCAGAGCCAGCAGCGAGCTGCAGAGTGGTTGCTTACAATAATTAACCCTCCCAACAGTTTCAAACATTTCCCGTCAAATTACGAGGGCGGGTAATATCTTTGTGTACCTTTTCGAGACTCGTGAATCGAGTGCACTGTAAACTTCCGTTTTCGAAGCCGCTCAAACGTCGTTCAATGACATTACATAGTCACAAAGTTGTTAGCCGCTCACTTACGTTGTCTGGCTGCACGAATGTTGCTGCAAAAACAAACACAGAAACTAAGCTTTCATAAAAGCTCGCACTCACGAGTCCTCCTAGTATGTAAAAGGCGCAGGGCTCTGGGTAAAGGCGCCGCTGCAGCACGTTTAAATAAACACGTGCATACTATAAAGGAAACAGAACGTGCTGAAAAGGAACACCAAAAGCGCGACGTTTCGGTGGACGCCCGCGTTCTCAGACCGCGGATTTCGAACACGCTCGAACGCTACCACTCGCGCATGGGGTTTCCGTCTTCAACCGAAAGCACTCGAACCGCGAACCTGGAGTAATATTAGATTTCAGTAAGTAAGCAAGACATTGCAAGGATAAAGTCCCATTGCTTACCTTGAAGTGGGCGATTTAGTCGTCGATGAGAGCTAATGAGGCCTGATGCATCACAAAATGGTAGAATTAACGGATTACACTATGCACCGACCACGATGTCAAGAGCCACCGAGGGAAGTTCGACGAACGTCCGACAGCGATAGCTGTGACAACGTCTGTCTGCGGCTGCGCTGTCCGGCGCACGATACAGAGCAAAACAACAGAGATAGGAAAGCGCAGGCGACACCAACCAATGCGCGGCGGGGACATTCAACTCCTCGCCATCTGCGCATGCTTGCACTCCTGGGATTTTGGCTTTTCTGCAAGGCTCGGCTCTCACGCCGAACAAAAATCGAGGGCATCCTCGTATTTTGAAATGATGAGCGTGCCCGTCTTTTTTGACATGGGAAAGACACGTAAAATTGACGTCGATTTTTTTACAGTGTACAATAAAGCTAGGTCGCGTGACATCAGTGTGTGACATATTGGTGTTACCTGACAGCACAAGCTGACGCCGTTGCGTTGTCACGAGTCTGGTGTCATGAGGTCACATCACGGTGATGATTCAATGTAGTCATCCTTACGCCGAAGATGTCATGTAACCGTCGTCTTCTATGAGCCGGTGAAGCCTCGCCCACCGAACTTCACATTTCTTTAACGCACTTTCATAACGCTGGAAAGTGCGGAATCCTCTCCTGCGAGGTATTTTATGTTAAAAATCACTTCAACCTCGTTGAAAACATGCCACGGGCAAGTGCCTCAATAGTACGATTCATAAAAGTAATGCCTGGTCTGTTTCAGGGCAAGATTGCATACGTTCCACAGGTGGCGTGCATTTACAACATGACCGTTCGCGACAATATTCTGTTTGGTCAGAAGTTTGACCCCGACCGTTACGACAGCGTGCTCCAGGCCTGCGAACTTCTAAACGATATCTACACATTCGCTGCTGGCGACCTGACCGAAGTTGGAGAAAAAGTAAGTTATAATTGCTGAGAGTGGAGACGCCTGGTAAAAAGCAGTACAGAATGAGTGTAGTAAAAACCTACCAGTGTACTTAGAGGACATACTAATACCATACTCGATTCACACATATTCATGAAACAAAAAGTACACTTTTTCTGTACCCTTAGCATACTGCTTTTATACTTCTAGTACAATCCTAGTACATTTTCAGTACACTACTTGTGTACATTTAGTAAACTGCTAGTGCACTTCTACTAGACTATGATCACACTTCATGTAGACTGGAAGGATACTTTTAGTGTACTACCGAAATGAACTATTTGAGCGTGTTTCTGACGAAGCGCTTGCCTTGACACAGCCGAAAGCTGTGTCAGCCTTTGGACGCATGTGCATGTCCCACACGCGCGTGGACTCGAATCCAGATGGAACAGCTAACGCGCGCAAGTGAGGGGGACCAGAAAGACCCGACATGGCACGTATGCGTGTGTCTAGTGTGTTTTTGATGCGTACATTTCTTCCACGTTTCACAAGGGGAAAAATCTATTAGGCGAAGTGTTAAAACAAGAAATTAATATAAAGCAAGTGCTAGCAAGGACACGAACCTAGAGGTTCTATTCGCTACACATTGGAATTATCCACTTCTGATGGTATCGCGAATGCCAAAGATGCCTCTTAAACACGGCGTAGCAGAGACGCGTTCACGCATGCCTACATAGTGTAGAAAAAAAACGAGAAAATACGAGAGGAACGGAGTTTTTTTGCAACTACCATTGTAACCAGCACGCAAAACTATGAAATTAATACGATTTCCTGAAGTTGCTTCGAGGTGCGACCCATCGCACGCATTTCCATCGCAAGGCGCGAACGAACCTGACACGTAAATAAAACTTCACGGCATTCACTTACAATATCAACAGCGAACTACAAATACATGCGTCACACAGCACAATCAACCCTTTGGAAAGATTCTTGTCAGCGCCTGAGACGAAATGCGATAAGGTTGATACATGGCCCATTCCGCTGCTTCCGAGTCTCAAACTGGACGTCTGCCGGAGGCCCTTAAAAACGAGGGTCGAAATAGCTGGAGGATTTCACAGTCTGTAGACAGCTGGCCCTGCGACCACCTCCGATCCCGGCCCTGCTCTCCAGGTCAGCCGGATTGCCACTTCGTCCTCCTCGTCCGACGCTGCTTCCTCAGGCCAAGTTCAGCACTGCTTCGTCGGCTTCGTGCGGACTGTCTTTTCCCCTGTAACCACGTGCCCGCGTGCTTAACATTCTATGGGACCTTAACAATACCTTCACCTTCTTCTTTCAGCCTCACAAGGGCCGCCATTAGTTTGCACAGATGACATACACTGAAATGATGATAGTAGTCAAAGTTTCCAGGCTGAATTTCGAATAGGGCATATTGCCATCTGTGTATCTTTTTTTCCGAAATCGAAGGTTAATTAAAAGCATTTTTTATGATTATTCGGTACAATGCGACGATCAGCCACTTATGCTATGTCACCCTGGCCGCCTAACTCGATCATATGCCGAGACCGCTTTAGAGTATATTAACGACTTTTTTTTTAATAAATTTGTTTGAATTAAGTGAAACAAAGTATAGTGTGATATCAAGACCCTCACAAATATAAAGCGCAGTCTGTTTTATTTTTGTTTCAGACAGTATTTTTTTGTAAAAAAACAGCAATATTTTTTTTCTTTTAAAGTTACGAGGGGTGTTCAGAAAGTATTGCAATTTGGCTAAAACCAGAAGTCTGGCAGTGATGTCTTTATAATCGTGGGTTAGCTCATTTCTCTAGCCAAACATGTCCGTAATATCAAGACTTCCAGTTCCGCTTTTGGTCTGCACCAGTGAGTTAAACATGACGTCGTCTGTTTATTTAATACTTGAGTACCGGAGCGTGATAAAGATTATGAGAAAATATGGGAGTTTCACCGAGGAAGTGCACAGTGGAATGGTGAATGTGTGTGGCGATAAATTCCCTTCATATGCTACAGTAACTTGTTGGTTTAGCGAGCCATGTTGACGTGGTTTGCACGTCCACACGGTCGTGTGGACGTGCAAGACTACCCAAGGCCAGGGATGGCCCAGCACCTCGACTGAGTTGGATCATTCAGCCCGAGCTCGGAGCCTTATTGCGAAGAATCGCCAAATCGAGGTGTCCGAAGTTGCTAGATAATTGAACGTTAGGTAGGGCAGTGCTTTCGCAATCATCCATGGCGCTTTGGACATGTCGAAGGTCTCGGCACGATGGGTGCCAAGGAACCTCTATACGCAGTATCGACAGCATCGCCTGCATTCGTCAAAGGAGCTTTTGAGCATCTATGAAAGCGACCCAGATTTTCTTGCCGCCTTGTGACTAGGGATGAGACGGGGTTTACCATTGGGACCCTGAAACAAAACAAGTCTATGCAGTGGAGGCATTCGGGGTCTCATCTTCCGAAACATTTTAAGAAGCAACGCTCGGGGAAGAAAGTGACGGCGACAGTTTTTTTATGTCGCAGAAGGAATCCTACTGATCGATTATCTGGGAAACTGCAGGACAATATCCGGGCGAATACTATGTCAATGTTCTTCGCAAACTGCGTGAGGCCATCGCCGAAAAAACGAATAGGATTGGTGACAAGAGCCGTCCTCCTCCTGCATGACAACGCCCCCGTTCACGGGTCTCGCGTTGTTCAGGCTGTCATTCGAGATTTTGCTTTCGAAGAGCTTTACCACCCACCAGTCCTGATCTGGCTCTAAGTGTATTTTTTATCGTTGAAACTGAAAAAAAGAATCTAAAAGGAACAAGGTTCGATGACTTGAGTGCACCGCGAACTGCCAGAGAGCAGTAGCTTGACAAGCTGGAAGTTTTTTTGTTTTTTTTTTACGAGGAATCAAAAGTTTTTAAGGCAAATGGGAGAAGGGCATTATTGTAAGTGGCAATTATGTTGAAAGACACTTTTTTTAAAGCCCTGGTAGTTTTTGTTATATGCCAGTTGCAAAATCTTCTGATCTCCCCTCGTAACTGCATACATTTTGCTGCTCACAATTTTGTTTGGATATCGTAGGGCGAAACGTTGAGTGGTGGTCAGAAGCAACGCATCTCCCTCGCCCGAGCGGTCTACAGTGGCCGCGATATATACCTTCTGGACGACCCGTTCAGTGCCCTGGACCCCAAAGTGGCAGCTAAGGTCTTCGAGAAAGTACTGGGGCATAACGGCCTTCTGAAAAAGAAGGTATGGTATCTTTGAAAACATGAACATACCGGTGGCTTTCTCTAACTTCTTAAAATTTTAGAAATATATATTGCTGAAACTTGTAGGAAGAAATTGGGAATTTCGTAGTATATTATATTCTGCTTAGATTCGTTGGGTTTCAAAAAATTATACTTAAGCTGAAGGCACTAAACTGCATCAGCCCTAAGCAACCGATATCATCAAATTTACAAGTCCCAAGACCCGAAAGCAATCCGCTCAAAAGAATTCCTCAGCCCAAAGAAGCCGAGTGACTATCAAGACGTCAGATGATATTTTGAGACTTTTAGGATGTCCGTTATCAAGTGCCAAAGGTTAATCTTGATTTTAATTTTGGCTTGTTGAATGTTGCAACCAGAATGGATGCTTTGAATTAATACTCCTGGTAGGCGCACCGATGTGTGGGTGCCACCAATAAACTGGTGCGCCTGGTGCCCAATTTCACTGCACTTCATCATCCTCGCGGTCCTCTAAAACGTTTTTTTTTTTGTTTTTTTTAAGTTAATATTTCTTTGTTTACTTCTAAGCTTGCCTTTTGCTCCTAGTTTATTTGTTTTTTAAATGTTATTTTTAAGTCTATTCAACTGTTCTTCCGTCTTAATTTTGTTTGTCTTAGCTACGTTTGTCACTTCGTCTGCACTCTGGTTGGTCTGTTCGTCTGCCTTTTGGCATATTTGCCAATTTTTATTTTCTAACCTTTTGTTATACTGTGTTGAAGTGACACTGTTTGTTCGGATGCTTATATAGTATTTATGATAATATGGTTCATTCTTGTTTTGTTTTCCTCGTTTAATTTTAATTTTGTTTTCCCAATGCCGGTGTTCCACAGACCCGCGTCCTTGTGAGCAACCAGGGCAACTTGTTGAAGCACATGAACATCCTCATTTTGATGGACAAAAACACCCTTACCGTCTACCAAAGCCTCGAAGAGCTACTCCAAGACGAACGTGCTCCTAAGACTCTGAGCATCGGGACGTCAGGCCTGGTAAAGCGTGGACCTGCCGATAGTCAGTAAGGACGCTTCAGAAATCTGGAAACGCGTAATCAATATGTAGACTCACCAGATGTCTTAACAACATTGCGCGAACCGCGACCGACCTGTAGATCAGCGCCTTATTGCGACGTGAAAGAGCAACTCAGCGAGACTACGCGCGTGTGGCAGAAGGCACACGCCCAGCCTCGCTGACTTGCTGTTTCACGACGCGATAAGGCGCTGATCTACCAGCCGGTCGGTGTTCGCGCGGTAATGCGAGCAAATCCGGAAGCTGCTCGAACATTTTTACTGACAACCGTTTTTTAAGGCACCAATAAAGAGCGATAAACAATTAAGTATTAAGACACAATTAAGCCGGCTACGGTCCAGGCAGTCTAATCCGTGTTGGGAAAGAAGGGTAAAAAAAATTGAAAACTAAGGAGCTCTTCAAATTTGTTGGAATGATAACACTTGCGCCATTTTGCATACGTTATGATGGTATGCTATATACGCAGCTGTGATTTCAGTCGAGTGAACCTGAGAAATGTTAGTACAGCTTTCGCGGTCTCTGCTGCTCCTTTCTGAAGACGTTCAACGCCTTGAAAATTCGTTAGATGTAAAAGCTCCCAAATGCATCGGTTTGAAGGCGTCGAAATTTAGCGATGTTCCGAAAACTTTACCACTCGCAAGTTCAAACTTGAAACACTTATCTTACTGCATGTTTTCTGCGCCTGTAACTCTTGCTTCTATCGGAAATAGTAAGCAGAAGTAATCTCGGTTGTATATCTTAATTTCGTTTTCGTTTCCAGAACTCAGAAGTCACTATTAGAGAAAAATGAATCAAATGGACGACTTACCAAATTGGAATCACAGACGTCCTCCAAGGTAAAGTTATTTTGCTCTTAAATCAAGTTAGGCGAGAACTTAATGACGTAATATGAGATACTGTAAAACCCTTTATTTTCGCGGCCCCTATTTTTCGCGAATCGGTCACAGATGACATAATCGCGACCACTAAATTTCGCGAATTCCAGACGCCTGCTTTGAAAATCTTAAGGACCGAAATTTTCGCGCGCCCTTAAATTTCGCGAATTCTTCAATTGGTGAAATTCGCGAAAATTGAGGGCTCGCGAACATTAAGGGTTTTACAGTATATATAAAAAAAATCCTAGGGCATCTAAGCACTTCCAATGAATTGTAAATGCGAAAGAATAATGTCGTTCTTTCGCTCCCGAAAGTCGTCGGGCTGTATTAGCGGCGAGATGTTTTGGTGGCGCCCTCCTATGGTTCCCCCTTGTGACGTCATTACCTTGGGAACAACAAGTTCGATGGTGTTTGTAAATAGCATGGTGGAAGCTTGAAATCACTGCGCTCTCAAAGGAACACTGCCAACACCGTCAAAATTAAAGTTCTTTCATTCCTCTTATTTCCGTCGATGATAAATCCCCTTTCCTACGTCATAGTCAGCGTTCGGCCAATCGCGGAAGACCGACCACAGCGACGCTTTCGGTCGCGCACGGGGCTAATACTGGCGTGGACGGCCGCGTTTCGCTACTTCCGAGGTTGCGGTTGGCGGCCGAGCGCGTGCTCTCGTGAAGCGGGATTTTCAGGTACCACGAATAAATAAATAAATAAATATACCCTGGGAAAGGTATTGTGCGTAGATTATAGCGTAACGCTTAGGCATCGAGAATCGATCCCTTAATATGTGTGCATTTATTTACGGTTAGTAGACATTGAAGTTTGTTTTACGACGGCTTAGACAGCGGAAAGTTACTCTACCTTGAGACTGTATATGGTGAATCAGCTGAAAATGCGGAATTTGCCCAATGCACAACGACTGCTAACGTCTGTTAGCGTTATGGCGTCGCGCAGTCTAGCGACTACACGACCCAGCACTGTTACCAGAGGTGTCCATCTCTAGACGTGTAAGCCATTGTCCCAGGGTTCATACTAGACGCGAGGCTGGGTCAAGTTTTTGCGCGCAGGATCGCGTGTAAAGTGAACACTTTTCAACGTGCACTTAGCTTCGCGGTCACACGTCTACGGGTGTTCTTTGCGACGGCCGCATAAAATGGCGGTTGCTAAGCTGTACGTGAGACTGGATTTACGAGGCCGAGCGCGTCTCACGACTTTCCGCCGGCATGAAAGCGTAGGTTGCACGTGTCGATTCGACGCCTTCCATACGCACTAAACTACTGCATACATTCGCCCCCAAAGCGCCGTCAGATGTCGACACCGTATCCATCACCAGTACTGACGACAGTTACCGCTCATTCACACTGGAAGCGGATCCGCGTTCGCAAAGCGGTTGCGAACGCGGTTATTTAAAGATCCAGTACAATTGCACGCGCACTTGATGTCATCGAGTGCGCGTGCAATTGCACTGGATCTTTATACAACCGCGTTCGCAACCGCTTCGCGAACGCGGATCCGCTTCCAGTGTGAATGAGCGGTTAAAGTGCCTGAGCAAATTGTCCCTGGCGCACCTTTTCCATGTTGACGCCCATATACAGAATTGTAAAGTAAGCGGCAGCCTATGTCGTTTCATGGTCTCAATCCGCCTCATATTTTAGTATAATGCTGCAGTGCACAACATAAGAGTTTGAGATTTCCTATATTCTGACTCCAGACGGGCTGTGAGGACAGTAGTCGCACCGAACTGGGGGCATTGCTGAATCTTGTTTCCAAGGTCTGCAGTGAAATTAGCGTCTACCTCAGGAACAGCAGTTGCTTACGTCGGCTTTCTTAGCATCTCTATCTAGAGCGGGTGACACTAAACGGGCTTGAGCGAGTCGTAAGAAACTGCCTGGAGCTGAGCAGATTTGTTTGAAATGCTCCTGAAGGTTTCCAGCTGAACGTAGAAAGAAAAACGGAGAAGAGAAAAATAGACACACACTGCTGGTTTGTCCTTTTCTTACCTCCTTCCTTTTTTCCTCCACGTTCAGTTAGAAACCTTCAGGAGTAAACAGGATTCCCCAGGGACCACACCAGATAGACGCCTTTGGTGCTACGCAGGTGTGATCGAGATGCCTCGTTCCGATATGGACATCCGACAGGTACATTAACGAGGCTTACGCCTGGGTCGACTTCATGGTAGAATGCAGTCAGCTACAGCCGGGCTAAAATTTACAGGTGACGATTAGCATCCCAGGCTGAACTCGAAGGCCCCAGTCAACTTTCAGTTTCCCTGTATGTTCTGATGGAGCTGCTTCAGGCTAACTTCAGTGTAAAAATCTGACCGCACCAAGCCGACCGCAGTCTTGAGCTTCCAGACCACCAAAAGTTCAGTGGGTCAACCACCACCTCATGTGTCGATGCTAGTGTGATAGCAGCATTTCGGTTATTAGTCACCCAATCCAAGCTTTTTTAAAATATGTTGAAGCTTCTGAACCACACGCTCGGCTGCCCCATTGGAAAATGTGCGATTATGGATCATCTATGAAAGAAGAGAAGTCATCGCAGCCAAGAAAGTGCACCTGCACGCTCGTTGCACCAGACGAAAGACGGCTCGGTGAAAGATACACCTCAACAACATTGCTTCCGGCATCTGAGTAATGCCCTGGAAAAATGTCTGGAGGCCCTTGGTGGCACCAACCAGCTTGCCGTGAACCCTTCACCTACACCAAACCCATTGTACCGGATCTACACGCCCACGACACACAAGACATTTCCACATTTCCAAACTAAGAAAAATCGTCGTCGGGGTTTTTATAATTGTACTTAACAATTGAGTATACATAATGCGTCATCGTTATAACGTTACGTACAAATCACTAGCTCTATAATTATGATTTTTGTGTCAATTCCGACCATCTTCCCGGAATTCTGCCTCTATTTTTTTCGCTTACCAACACAGCGTTACGGTGGTGGAAGCACCTGTCAGATGCCATTATTATGCGAAAATGTCTTGGATGCTCCGCTTATAAAAGTTGGACAGTTCTCAGATACAACCACATAGACAGCAATCAATGCCGAAGGGTGTCAATAGAAATATCCCGATCCTTTATTAGATTAAAGGCTTTGTTGTTGGTCTTGTGCCTAGAAACATTTAAATAATCGAAAAATTAAGTCGTTTGTGCACGAGTCGTTAAGAACGTTAGGAATATCTTGCGCATTTGCTTATCCCATCAAGCCATTATTCCACCAATGCTTTAGGTTGCGTTAGAGAGGCCACCGAATTTGCCGTTGTCGTCCGTCACACGTTTATTACATGTAAATAGCAAAGTGCTAGCTGTGTTTTGCTTGTAATCAAGCATGGTTCACACATACTTTTGATATTAACTCGCTAGGATAAGGGAAGGCCATATAAGTGAACCTTCAGAAAGAACTTATAACTAATCAATGTGATAACATTCCTTATTGGTTGCGGACGCTGCTCAGAACTGCACTTAGTGGCTGTGTATGGACACGCAGGACCAAGATACAAAGCTTCAGTGCAATGGGCTGAACGGTGCCTATGGCTCAGTTCCACAGCGAATGGTGAGGGCAAATAAATGTCGCAGTGCTTACAAACAGACAATGATATTGAACAGAGCCATTGGCAGCGTTACTAAAGACCACCTTTTAGATCGAACTCCCAGATAGAATAAAAAAGATTATCTGGTCGATAGGAGTTATCCATACCACGTAATTTTTTAAGGGATAAGAGAGCACTCCCTATTGAAAAAAAACAGCTTAAGCTGGTCCCAGCTTCAAGCTGGGTTATTGCCCCAGCATGACCACCCTGGCATGCTGGTCATGCTGGTTGATCTGGTCCCAGCTTCAAGCTGGGTTATTGCCCCAGCATTCCCAGTTTGGCATGCTGGTCATGCTGGTTGATCTGGTCCCAGCTTCAAGCTGGGTTATTGCCCCATGCATGCCCTTTGGCAGGCTGGTCATGCTGGTTAAACTGGTCATGCTGGTGAACTTCCCAACCAGGTTAACCTGTTTAAATTAATACACAAGATAAACAAGCCAAGCTCTTCAGAAAAGCCAACTCGACATCCAATTTATTATTTTCGTACTTGCGGCCGCCTCACATGAACTCAGATGCTACACATCCTCGGCGCTGACACAGTACAAACCGACGCACAGACAGTGGTTCTTGGTGCAAAGCCTACAATATTAATAAAACGAGATTGCTTATCTTTCAACACGAAAAATACTAGACACACGCCAAAAACAGGCAATAGCAAACGAAAATACTACATGGATGAGAGGAGCGAACCTGGGTCCCGCCAGTGATGGGAGCGAAGCGGCAACTTGCGTGGTCGGCTGAGGCGAGGAAATCCGTGTGGCTTGGATGACATTGGCGATACTCCTCGGCACCGTCGTCATTCTTGAGCACACACACGTTCGAATACATGAAGCGACGCCTCAGTCGGGACGTCCGACATCTTCCCGCACTGAACAGACTGCCACTCGCTGTCTCCTCAAAACCCGCTTCGCTTGCACCGTCATTCAACTAGTCTCCAAACAACGCGCACACAACCGCCCCTTCGAAAATCTGTCCAAGATAGCCAAACGCGTCGCAAATTCTCCGTTCCTGCCACTCTCTCTCTCTCTCTCTATCTTTTTTCGCACACAAAGGTAGCTTGCAGCGCGCCTGACGCGCCCGGTCGTCTACCAAAAACGAGAGGACAAAGAACAGGACGTGGCCTCGTTCCAGCCTAAGCCGACCTTGGCGCGCGCGCTCCCAGCAATGTCAGTTCGGCTATCTCTAGCCGACCTTGGCGTGCGCGCTCCCAGCATGACCAACTTGACCACCACGATCATTAGTCCAACCAGATTCACCAGCTTGTCTTCCAGCATAACCAGCTTGTCTCCCAGCTTGACCACATTGGCTCCATGGAAAACCAGTTTGACCATTTAAGACCAGACTGGCTCCCAGCTACACCAGATTGAATCTAAAACTAGATTCTAGTGAGACCATGATGGTTTTTGCTTCAACCAGACTGACCAGCTTAAATTCAAGCTTGCTCAGCTTAAACCAGCTTGATTGCGAGTTAAACCAGTTTGACTACGACATTGACCAGATTGACCAGCTTAGTAACCAGCTCGGCCAGTTTGATTTTCATGCTGGTTTTTTTAATAGGGCTACACAAAACTTCTTTTAGAACTCTTCGAACTTTCATGACAAGGCTGTCCTTCTCGGCACGCCATTGTCCAGGTACCTGCTCCTCGTACGTCGAGCACAAGAAAAAAGTGATCCTTTTAGAAGGAGTTAATCGATGACATCAGTGCCTCCTTCCGCTGTATCTTTCTGAGCCCGGAACTCGCCGCCAATGCGATGTCAAACTCGATCTCACCAGCTTCCTATTCAAGAAAGGAGGCACGTCCTCTGCATTCGCTGAGACATACAGGCAGGTTGGCATCTCTTGCAGAGTAAAGTTTTTTATTTGTTCACCTCAGGCGTAAAGAAGTAATTGGCTAGAAGTAATTCGTTATGAAAAAACAAACTACTCAACTTCGTTTGCCCCCAAGCTAACAGTGCCGTCGCAACTACGTGCTCTACTGTCTTGTTTTCAGTTCTGACCCCAGAACTGTTTGTGGGTAGGGGCAGGAGTATCGCGAGGCGAGAGACGTGTGACTTGTCCAGTAACCACGTACCTTCCACCACATGTTCTTAGGGGCGAACGGAGTATAGGATGGTTACCGTTCAAGGAAAGTAACTTAACTGAGAAGAAATTACAATAAAAGTATTCGAAGCAAGCATTAACAGTTTACAAACATAACGATATACAAGTCTGTTGGCCAGTAGCCAGGCCCAAGGGGTAGTCAAAGCTATTAAACACCATTTTTATTACACCAAATAGTAATTCTTTTTATTTCGCATTTTTTTTAATTCTTTGACTCGGTTCGAACTATCCTTGATAAATAAGTTTACATGTTTCGGGTTGCATCGACTTTAAATGGTAGCAGTATTTGGACCATGGCTCGCATATTTTAAATGCAACAAAACGCTCACACAAATACAATCTAATACTTCAGATAAAGACGCAGCACTAATATTATCGCAATCATATTTTCCTTAACATGTTGAGAAAGTTTTTGTAATATACATACAGCATTTTGAAGAAGCATTACATATATATGTGAAAAGAAGTTTCACAATAGTGAAACATCTCGATGTTCTCAATTCGTGTTCTACCTTGGACACCATAATATTTCCAGCCGAGTGCAGCCGTAGCTTCCACCATGGTACGGCGAAACTAGCGCCGCTAGGCGCTGCGGCAGTCTTGCGAACTAGGTCTGGGTTGTAAAGTACTTGCAGATGGCGCCACGGCGCCACTAAAGCGAACAGCTATCGTCATCATCAACGTGCTCACTCTTCTCCTTTTCCTCCCCCTTGCCTCTCGTCTTTTTTTTTTTTTGTATGCATGTGCTTTACCGTAGGAAACAGCGCGAAAATCAGACGAGGACGAAGAAGAAACACACGGGACGAGCGCTCATCCCGTGTGTTTTTTCTTCGTCCTCGTCTGTTTTTCGCGCTGTTTCCTACGATAAATTCCCACCCAACTCGTCCAACTATCCATTCTTCGCTGTGTGTTTATCGCGCGTGCGTGTACGATGATGGGTGGTGATGCGTGTTGAGATTTGGCGTGCGGCGCGCTCGTGCGTCTGTGTAAAAGCATCGCTTTTTCACACTGTAAACGCGGACGTCGCTTGATACGGACATCTGTGTTTGCTGTTTTTTTATCGATGCCTAACAACAAGCACACTGCACACAACCTCGCCAAGGAAACGTCATAAAACCGGAAGATTGAATAAGACGCATTTTATTTGAAATGCCTAGCTATTTACAGAATTGAGAAAAAGTTTACAAGAATACATAAACAATGAATAAGTCAGCTTTATGGCGAGATCAGATCAATAGCATAGATATACAAACATGTAACATCATATAGAAATAATGGCGTTCACTGGCATCTCGCCATCATTTAATTAGTATTTACATATTTTACATATTTACTTTATTACTACATACGTCTTAAACAATCAGTTTTCACAAATAGCACATCTCATTGATTTAAGCTCTTACCCATGACATTCAATAAAACATTTACAAAATTTCTTTTATACCCCAAAATGCCGTACTAGTCATCACACGAAAAAGCAAACTAAAACTCCAGTGCACAGCATTCGAATTCTTTTTTATACAATGTATGAGCAACCTTAAAAGGACAATATACAATATGCAGGGAAGTATTTACAGGATTTTAAGTAACAAATATATGCACCAAGTTGCACACAGCCAATAAAAAAACTAACACCTCGAGCAAGAAGCAAACAAGCCGTTCGCTGCAGAGAGGGCGTTCGCGGAGTTTGCTCAACGGCAGCAACTCGAACTCTGGGCAATTTGCATAGCAGATTCATTTACTGGCTCTATTTGAAAAAGTAAACGGAAAAGAAGAAAAATAGCGCGCATAACTTAACGCGTTCACTTCTTTCAGTATCGCGCGTACGAAGTTTGTCTCACCTGTCGTCCGTCGCAAAACAAAACAAAACTGCAGTCAGCGGTTTTTGTCGTATGCTGGCTTCACTTTGCTGCACAGTAATAACCATAGACAGCACTCAATCCCGCCGAACTGAAAGCTGAAAGAACCATCTAACGCGCAGACCCCCACCGTCGAAGGTTTCAGTTGCGCTCGCGCGTTTCGCGCACGCCGCACGCCACTCGCCCGCACGCGCTTCGAAAAATCAAACAAAAATAACGGTCGATAACGGATCTCTCCCTGAACGCCCATGATTGGCTGAAAGCACGCAGACTGATATTATATGGTGGCGAAGATAGGATGGATGGACGGATGAATACGGCTGAGCCCTTTGGATCGGGCGGTAGCTTACGCCACCTAGCCATTTTGTTTTACCATTTAAGCTTAGAATATTTAAATGTGAAATCTATATTCACTCCGCAGTGCAAAGAAAGTGAGGCTATGAAACCCCCTTGCTATCAGTGAATAAGAAAATACCTAGTTTTCTCTCGATTTCTGCCACCATTCACTTAATCTTTGCTTGGTAATCTCTACAGTCTTGAAATCCACTCTCCCTTCGCTGTCTCTAAAACCCAATGACTTTATTAAATCTATGTTGTCTTCGGTAGGCATAGGGTGAAGCCCTTTACAGTAGAGTATCAAGTGCTCAGCCGTCTCGTCCTCCTCTCCACAAGCAGTGCACACTGTATCAATTTCCTGGTACTTCAATCTGTATGTTCTGGTTCGCAGAACACCCGTTCTTGCTTCAAACAGCAATGAGCTTCCCCTAGAATTGTCATAAATGCTTTCTTTGGCAATAACTCTTTTGTTTAATCTATAGCTTTCCAGAGCCGTCTTTGTCTGCATTCCCTCTAGCCACCGATCTCTTTCTGTGGCCTTAACTTTCTTCTTAACTGAGACTTGCTCTTCCGTATCTTCGCTATAGCCCAAAAACTTTCCTCTTAATTTCCTAGTGCGCTGTCTCCACTTTGTGTCTACATTCCTCATGTATAAATAGCTGAAAACCTTTCGTGCCCATTGCTCCCCGTCCATTTGCCTCAACCTATCCTCAAGTTCTACCTTGCTCACCGCTTCCCTGCTCTCAAATGATGCCCATCCCATGTCTCCTTGTACTCCCTGGTTTGGCGTTTTGCAATGTGCCCCCAAAGCCAGTCTACCTACTCCGCGCTGTTTTATTTCTAGCCTCGCATGCACTTCGGATTTCATGCATAGCACTGCGTTTCCAAAAGTCAAGCCAGGCACCATGACCCCTTTCCAAATCTCTCTCACCACCTCATACCTGTTGTAATTCCAAAGTGCTCTATTTTTCATTACGGCTGCATTTTTGTTACCCTTACCTATTATATACTTTTCATGGTCTCTGAGATATTCTGCACCATCACATATCCATACTCCTAGATACTTGTATTTACTAGCTCTCTCAACTGTAATATTCTGTATCTTCAGCCTCTCAACTTCATCCTCGTTAAAAATCATGACTGCCGATTTTTCGCTACTGAATTCTAAACCTAATTCCTCTCCTTCCCTACCACAGATGCTCATTAATTCCTGCAACTCTGTCCTGTTGTTAGCCATTAGTACAATATCATCCGCATACATCAATCCCGGTAAGGATTGTTGCATTTTTTGGCCTAGCTTACTGTAAGAAAGGTTGAACCCAAGCCCACTCTTCTCTAGTCTATCCTCCAATCCTCTCAGATACAACATAAACAGCAAAGGCGATAACGGGCACCCCTGCCTAAGGCCTCGTCTTATCTCTATTTTCCCTGTCGCCTTTCCTTCCCATGTTATAATCACCTTGTTATCTTTGTAAATGTTCCTTAATAGTGCTGTTAGTCCTTCATCTAGGTTTAAGTTCTCCATTATGTCCCACAGGTTTCTTTGGTTCACATTGTCATAGGCACCCTTGATATCCAGAAATGCCAGCCAGAGCTGTCTGTTTTCTTTTTGCGCTATTTCTATACACTGTGTTAGAGAAAATAAATTGTCCTCCAACCTTCTTTGTTTTCGAAACCCGTTCTGTAACTCGCCCAGTATGCCCTCGCAATCTACCCATTCCTCCACTCTGTTCTTTATAATCTGCATTACCAACCTGTAAATAACCGGTGTCACGGTTATAGGACGATAATTCCTAATATCAGACTTATCTCCCTTTCCCTTATATATCATACTCATCCTACTAAGCCTCCATTCATCTGGAATATTTCCTTTTGTTATCATGGTACTCACTACCTCCCTTAGTTTTGCCTTAGATTTAGGGCCCAAACTCTTCACCAGCTTGATAGGGATACCATCTGTGCCTGTCGACGTGCCACTAGGGACTCTTCGTTCCGCCTTTTCCCATTCTCTTTGTCCAAAATCCGCGATGTCACAAACTGGACTGCTACTTCCTTCGGTTCTCCTATCTTCCACATGTACCCGTTCCCAAAATTTCTCCTCCATCACTGCTCCTATATATTGTATCGCATCATCTCCCTCTAATTGACCTCCCTGATGCGAGAGTATGAACCTCTGTCTAGCTTGCGTTGTTTCACCGAGTGAGTTCAAGTGCTCCCAAAACTTCTTGGCAGCGTTTCTATCTTTCTTACTTACATTACTCATCCATTCCTCACCCTTTCTCTGAATCTTCGCATTGATCAAACTGGATGCCTCTCGGCGACATGTTATAAAATTGTCCCATTTTCTTTTTACTTCCGTTTCGGACTCCCCACTACGCTTGTAATACCTGTGTACTCTAGAGGCTTCCTGACGTTTTTGTATCACTTGCTTCACTTCTTTGTCCCACCAACTTTTTGGTCTATGTCCTTGCTTCCCCTTTCGTTTACTCTTAACTTTGTCTAGTTCTAGAGCAAAAAGCCTAGTTAGGCTCTCATAGGTCCAATCTGTATGCCGTTGCCCTGAAACTGCTGCCTCTATTCTTTCAACAACTATTTCCAACTCTTTGTCGCTGCAGAAAGTTTGCTTTGAATTATGTTGTCTAGTTTCAGCATTCACTTCTCTGGCAAAATTCAGCTTAATACGTTTGTGATCACTACCAAGACTTTTGGAACCTTCTTCATCTATTTTCATTACTTGTAACTTACCATATATTTTGTGTGACATGAGTACGTAATCTATAGTTGAATGGAGATTGCCAGTTTCCCAAGTTATGTGCCCGTCACACTTCTGACTGGTATTACATAAAACTAAGTCATGTTTTTCCACCAGCTCTAGTAATATGCTTCCAGTTGAGTCCGTATACCCATCCAGACCCTCAATATGGGCATTCATGTCTCCCATAATAATTATTTCGGAGCCTTCCCCTAGTTCACTAATGTCTCTTGATATGCAATCAATCATTTTTCTGTTTTCCTCTTTAGCACCTGTCCCTGTCCATAAGTAAACCACTCCAAGGACTGTTGATTCCCCAGCGACTTTTCCTTCCAGCCACAAATGTTCGGCGCACTCCTTTCTGATCCTTTGAAAGTTCATATTCTTCTTAATAAATGCTCCAATTCCACCTCCCTTCTTCGTTCCCACCATTCTGTTGCATTCTTCCCACACATAGTCAGGGTTGCAAGGTGGCTGCTCCATGTCTCTGAGATGTGTTTCCACAAACCCATACACCATTAAATCCTCCTTTCTTAGTTGCTCCTCTACCTCTTCCCATTTTAACCTATTTCTACCACCCTGCACGTTAATATATCCAATGTCTGATTGTGCTGTTTTTTTATACCTGTTCTTACGTTTTCTCCTCTTTTTAACCCTGGGTGCCTCTCCTGACTTCGTTGGGTTTTCAATTACTTCAGTGCCCCCAGGGCCCTCGGTCCCCCCAAAAAGCAGTCACCGTGCGGCCCATCCTATCCCCCACCCTGTAACCCGTGGCCTCACTGTAGTGAATGCCATTTGCAAAAGGGCGGGAGCCAGCCTCGTACACTTCTCTTTTTACTTCCATTACGTCGTACCGAAGCTGTCGACTCATACCCTTAATTACTCCGTTGGCTTCGACAACCCTCCTCTCCGTTAACCCGGACTGCCCCCGAACTTCTGGAATGGTGCACACAACCACATGCACATTCTCAGACACGTCCCTCAGCTTACGTATTCCCACGTTTAGCTGCTTTCCGAGGTTCTGGCTCCTACCCTTCAGCACATCATTAAGCCCCGCATGAACTATTACTAGGTTCCTTCCCTCCCGGTTATCCCACACCCCCTCACGTGCTGCGGTCATAGCATCCACCATACACTTCCCTGGGTGGACCTCTACGGTTACCCTCTGGTCTCCCTTCACCCTGTTATGTACACCCCTCCTAACCCGTGCTACGTTAGAGCTCCCCACTACCAGTACCCTCGATCCCCCTGGTGCCTGCGCGCCTTTGTCCTGCGACTTATCTCCTGTCACCTGACTGCCCGACGCCTGCTGCTCGAAGGCGCCATTGAGCTGAGGTTCAATCATCTCTCCAGCGTCGTCGAGCCCGCCTGCCAACAGGCCGGACTCCCGACCACCAGGGACCCCAGCCTGCAGACTGGTGTTTCGTCCCGCTAGAACTGACACTTCCTCCTTTCTTCCCTCGCTACTCTCACTCGCTCGAATTACCCCTTCCAGGCGCTCTACCCTACTGTCACACTCCCTCTTACGCTCCTCTAAACCCGCCTTCCATACTTCCCCCAGCACTTCCGCCTGCTTCTCGAGGCCGACCCGCTGCTCCCTCTCATGATTAAGCTGCCTAGTCAGCTCCTCTACCTGGGCCTCGAGACCCACCCGCTTCGCTCCTTCTGCCTTAAGCTGGGCCTCAATCTCCCGAACTCTACCCTCCCATTCCCCAGTTACCTGCTGAAGCTTCACACAAAGCCGACACTCGAAACTCACCCCCGCCGCCTCCTCCAGGCTCCCGAAACCCGTCTCCTCCAGGTAACACCACCTCCCACACCCCTCGCACTGCACCAACTCGTCCCCACCCTTGTCATGCCGACCCAAATCTAGACCCATGTCTAGACCGGGAACAAACCGTCCCTTCCCGCCAAAAATTCAAACAGAGCCTACTTTGCGAAACTAACGTTAACTGCTGCTGTTCAAACCTAATACTGCTACCGCATAGTCACTTCCAATCAACTCTCAAAAAAAGAGAGAGAAAAGAAGAAAAATTGGCACTTAGCTTCGGATGCTCGAGGAGAACCAGGAAACACGTCCGCTCACCGCAACTCAGTACGAGATTCTCAGATAACCTCAACAGATAACCTATGCGACACGACGCTCAAAATTGCGGCGGTAAGACTGAGAACTACGTCTGGGTTGGAACGAATGAATTGATGTGCGAAAACTTATGGATAGACGTACGGAAGCTTTATGTGGCGCCACACTTTGGCCACCCGTGGAACCTCAGAGCTGCATACGGCTGATATTGCCCAGTGCGTGATCTAGAAGGTACGCTTCTCCGGTTCATCTAGATTCTAGAATATTCGCGTACACTCTTACTTCGAGCGTAAAAGATAAGAAGACCAGAATGGTTGTCTAGTCAGTCTCGCCCTAGCTCTTTCCCGAACCTTCTAGGTCGAACATTTGAGATTATGAGGATAGTAGATACAGAGCCAATTATTTGAAGGTCGGAACCACTGCAACATGGCGGAACAACTGTATCGAGTAACGTGCAACTCATCCAATAAGATAGCAAGCGTCGGAGCGCGTACAACATTACGAACCAACGAGCCAATAAAACAGCGTTGAAAGTGAAACGTGACTGCGCTCATCACCTTTTCATCTGGGTGTGTTTTTTTCAGTGTGCCGTGACGTTGAGCTTTAAGTCCGCCATTGTGCAGGGTTTCCGCAGCTGCCAGCAGAAGGCACTATTTCGAAAGGGTTCTCTTGCCGATTCATTCAACAAGTATCTCTCGCGATAGCAGCTACTGCACCCACGGACCGTGGCCTGCTGCTGCCGCCGCCGACGCTCTCTGCTGCTTTTTCGACGTGTGTTCCCCTTCTTCGTTTCTGGCACAAATTCGCCCCCCCCTTAAATCTCTAGTTAATTTCGTTTTCTTCTGTCTCATTGTCTGTCATTTGTGACAATATAAAGCCCCGCAAAAATCTTTCTAGTTTATTATTTTATAAATGTTGCTTGAACTAATAAATAACACCTTAAAGGTATATGCGTAAAAAACTCAAATAATTATATTCTGGGAAGAACCTGAATTACAAATGACAGCTCTCGATACCCCACAATCGGTAGCTGCTCTCTGGCGACGTTGAGCAGGAGCTAGACAAAGACTATTCGTGGACCACTGGGCCAACAAAAGTATTAAAAGCACATCAACCTCAAAAGCCATTTCTTTCCAGAAAAGGAATACGTTGGCAAGAGAAGGCGGGCCGACAGTTATTGTGTAACCTAAATGGATGACGGCGCTGGTATAACATTAAACCTTTAGCGGTTATGCATAGCAGAACCTTTGCAAACTGTCATCAAAGCCAATGACACCTGGAATCGATGTTGCCATTAACATAACGTTATGCATCTTACGTTGTCTTTATTTGGCATGGTGCATGGAATGTTGGGTCCTGTATAAAAAAAATAAAGAGCATATTTTATTACACTGATCCCGCTATTCTGGTGCCAAAAATGTTATTCAAAAAGTAATGCAAACAGGTGTATGGCTTTTGTAGCAGCTAATCAACGACAACAATGACGTTGATCATGGCAGATTCACACGAAATGACGTTGCTCTCGGCAGATTCACATGACGGTACGAGGTGCGATTTTTTCCGTGGCCCGTGTATCACATGACCATCACGTCAACGATTTCTGCGATCCTCGTCTCGTCCACGGACGCGCAGACTAAAATAGCCTAGCTCTATCTCACTCACAAATGTGTTGTGGATTATTAATAGTAAGAACATTAATAATAACAATAATAATTTTATTGCAAATGAACAAAGCGAATTTGATGTCAAACCTGCCTAAGCCACAATGGGCTTGACTGGCAGCGTATTACTTAGTCTGGCAACAGCACAATATGTTATTTTTCGGGGGAACAAAAAGAAAAATGGAACCCATCACACTTTATCCCATCGCTCATTCCTTTCGTCACGCAACTCTTGGTTCCACGCGTGAAAGAAGCTGCGGGAACCTTCACCGGCTGATGCACCACAGGTTCCGGTACCCCTCTGGGTTCGTGTCAAGAAGCTCCAGTAAAAACTCGTCTAGCACACCGCAATCGTTTTTGCATGTTTATTTAGCCTTTCACCCAGCAAGACCCTTCTTGCGGCTTTGGGGCAACGAACTGCTGTGCGCTGGCGCGCAATGCGTGAAGTCATCTCCAAACGCCCCTCCGTAAACGCGGAACTTCATCTCTTCTACACCGAAGCCAACTCGAGTAGTACTATGCTTGCGTGATGCCCTACGTTAGTAAGGATAGTGCCGCTTCTCCTCAAGCCTATCACGGTGTTTCTTCTCACTCAGTATATAACAACGGCACACAACAATATTTCTTCGGTATAGTGGCAAATGACGGTTTCGCACTTGGACACCGGCGCCACAGAGCAATGTTGGCGTTACACGGCACAGGGGTCACGAAGAGGTTCAGTCGGATCCTGCTGTCGTCTGCTCTTCGTCTCCTCTGCGGGGATGCGCTTGGGAAGCGGACAATCCAGGGACGTATCGTCACGTGATCAATGCATCCTGGATCACTCCGTCGTGTGAATAGGCCATCATTGGCGCAAGCTCACCAGTACGAACTTAACCCTTTAACCAATTGGGGCGTGTCGAGCTTGTCAAGGTAGAACCGTCCCCAAACTATTCAGGACAATTGTAGAGGTCGTCTGCTTTCCCCGTTTCATGCACCCAACCTTCTTGGACGAAACAGGCTTGCTCATGGTTTAGCTTGCGGCTCTGCCAACAAAGAGCAGTTCTTATTTTTACATTTTTGACCGCATTTTGTTTATGGTTAGATATTCGATGTTTAAGGCGACAAATGCACTCTTGAACACCAAAAATAATTATTTGAGGGTCAGAAATTCCCAAAAACTAAAAACAAATAAAGGGTTAAAGAGGTTGCAAAAAGAAAGTGCATCTGCCTGATCATTATTTTTTATAACTTTTACACCCCAAATATGTTGATGTCTAAGGATTACGGCAAGATATTGCATCTGCACTTTATAAACCACATTTAATATTTGTGATTTTTGACTATCTGAAAGGACCATGAGACACTTGTACACATCAGCAACAAAACGTCAAGGCAGCTTCGTAAATTTTTTTAGAAAAACATGTTTTATCGTTTTTTTTATTTTGAAATAACAAAGTGAGAATGATAAAAATAAATAGTCTCTTAATGGTGTTCTTGTTTCAGTTGTATGAGGCTAAAGTCACGCGTTGGGATACAGTTCGGTTTTAAACACATCCGATTTGGTGTTGTTGTTTTTTGGTAACCATACTAATCATGCTGCTCGTAACTCCGCGTGTCGCATTCACATCAGAATGTGCTTGTGGACATGGTTGTGCGTAAAAATTAAAAATAAATAGATATAGTAAAGCTATAAAATATAATTACCCAAAAAGGCGATAGGAAGTCAGAACCTTGCGAAGTCAGTAGCAGGGAGGGACGCGCCAGACCTTTCAGTTATCGGCACATCCAGTTTGGGTGATTTGCGGTCGTATATACACTATTATCGCAGAGGTAGTCCTTTTACTACTGTCTTCTTTAGCACTAATTTGATTCCACTCTCCTTAAGTGTGTAAAGGTGACTCATTGCACATATCTTCAACTTTTTTCTGCTAGCGGAGCAGTATTTTTCTGGTCAAAGCCAGTATGCCTTCGCGGTTCTTCATTCGATGACTATGTTGGGGCACGGCTCGACCGATGAAAGTTTCAAACGGTTTTCTCAAGCTCTCCTCTGACGCACGATATGCGTTATCGCCAACATATACGACCCGGCGTATGGTCCGAAGCCAAAATGCCAACCACGCTGTAAGGGGCGACTGTGGAGCTAAAAGAGCCCAAGCCATCTTTCAATTATCTGAGAAAAATATCAGACGTCTGACGTCACCGATTACCTTGAATATGTGTCGTCATTATGGCGTCACAGTTGGGATGATATCTAACACTCACATCACTCATCGAGTCTGGTCAACGTCACCATCGTGCAATGACAACCCAAATTTCCCTTTGATTATCATAGGGACGGTTTTTTAAAGGGGCGGTGCAACAATTCGCGGACTTTGGCTAATTAATTTCGGGAATTGATCCCGGCCACATATAAAACGAAGGACCGAAAACTATTCTTTCCTGCTTGCCCTAGTTGTCATTAAAAAAAATTAAAAGAAATTGGTATTAACATTGAAGCGGCAACAGCTTCGCCTGTGACGTCATTCAGAGTGGCGATGGTTTCCGGTTGGGTTCTTCTGGCTTCCGTTTCCCCAGCGCTCGCCGGCTCGCCAGGCTCGCCGCTCTCCCGCTCTCCCGCCGATTCCCGACCAACATGGCGGCATGGGCGGACGGCCTGAGCGACGTCGAGTGCAAGATGCTTGCGACGCGGCGGGCAGTCGAAGTCGAAGTCGAGGTCGAGACACGAGGAACAATAACGATACCACGATACTACGGACCACGACCAACACCCTCCGTCGAGTGAGGGCAAGACAAAACGTCCCGGGTTGCTCGTGTAGCCGCCGTTGGCGCCTCGGGCGTCGGCAGATGACGGCGACGGCAGATTTTGTTGACTTGCGTAGATGGCGCCACAAATAATTCATACCCTTTTAGCGGCAATATTAGGCCTTTGAAGCGTTTCAACATGCCTAAACAACAATATTTTTTAAACTTAACCTTAAATCAAGCTTACAATTGCCTAACACTATCACTTACAAAAACCACTCCGAATGACGTCACACCACAGGTTCCATTTGCGGCCACCATGTGGCCGCAGGTTGGGAAAAAAAGCGTTTTTTATTTTACGATTACGCAGCGAAATAGAGGTATTTTGGGGTATGGTGGCACTTTTTCTCTTACTTATGCCGAAGTAAACAATATAAAAAATACAAGCTGCACATTCGTTCAGTGTTAAAATCATTGCACCGCCCCTTTAAGGACTGGGCGAGAAGGTCCTGGGAAAACAGAAATGGTCTTTTTTACGCTTGTCAACGGAATACATGTAGATGATAAAATACACAACCGAGATTTCAAATACGCATACAAATCAACATTGTGTAAAAACGTTTCGCAACCCCATTAACTAAACAACGTTTTCGCAACCCATTTTGGAAAAAAAAAGGTTTTAGTGCCATGTTGTGACACGAGGCTTTTTTTTTTTTTTTTTTTTTTTGCGCTGGGGCATGCGCAAGAGCTTCTCCAAGTTCTGACTCTTAGCTCTTGTCGTCGCTTCCATGCCATTGTGGATTACGCTCTTTTTTACTCAATAATCCCATTACAAAAGGTTACTTTTATAGAGAGCTGCACCAGGCAAAGGGCACTTAAGAATTTTAGTCATTACAAACCCTCTTTCTGCTTGTTTTTTTTAAAGCGCGCGGCTTTCATCTTCTAGGGATCCTGGGAGGTCATGTGGGCACTCCATAAATTTTCCGGTATCTGTCTACCGGTGGCTCTGATCTTATTTATCGCCAGTGCCGTCGCTCTTGCCTGGCAACTGCTCTGGATCAAACAGTTGACGGACGCAAACACTCCTGACACCGACGATGACTCCTCCAATCTGAGCTGGCTCATGGGTCTGATAGGGCTCTGCATTGCCGATGGTATGTAGCCAGTCCCGCTATTACGGTGCCTTGAATGGGTCTCCGAAATATTTATTAGTGCTTCATACCACCCCTGAACAATACTGTACAGAAACTGACATTACGGAAGGTGGAATGCTTGAGGTAAAGTCGGGTTTTTTAGTGTGTACCTTGTGTTACAAGAATACTTACGTAAAAGTGAAAGGTGCACGTGGTTGAGAAATATACTTCAATATTTTTTTTTTTCAAACGGAGGAGTACAAGAATTAAAAAATATAAAATACGCTATCTTTTCTCCGGAAAATATGTTCCGAAATTCGTGCGCAAGCGTCAATGAAAAAATATATCACTGACATGTTTTCAAAATAATTAGTAAAAGAGGCAGCACAAAATCAATATGCCCTTGCTTAATCTATTTAAATTAACCGGATATTTAAAATAAACGTCCTTGAAAGGTCAGCAAGTTGAAGCCTGTGTTTCCTTTAAGATATTCTTAGCAAGACGGGTGTTTTCAATCTGCAGTTACGAGTAGATTCAGTTGGGAGTTAGTGCAGGCAGCTTTATGCACCATGATTTTTTTTTTTTGCGAGTACTTGAAAGGATGCAATAAAGATGACGGCCAAATTACATTTCGGAGGGCTCATTTTGATTACACTATTCCGTAAGGCTCAATACTCCGGATATTTTTTCATCATCGCAGTGCTCTTCCGATGTTCTGGCGGTGCGCTGTTGGCTGTGAGCACTCGGCAACTGTCCCGGTCCCTGCACCATGACATGCTTAGTCATGTTCTTTCCAGTCCCGTGAGTTTCTTCGATTCGACACCCCGAGGAAGGCTGCTGAACAGGTTCTCGATCGACCTCGATATGATCGACGCCCGCTACTACATCTGTTTCAAGTCGTGTATCCAGAACTCCTTCCAAGCCGTCTCCAACCTGTCCGTCATCGCAACCCAGAGTCCCATAGTTCTCGGGATAGGAGGCCTGGGAGCCGTCATCCTAGTATGCGGAATGGTATGTAGACTGACCTCAAGGTTAGATGTGATGATTTCGAGAAACTTCCCAATGTGGAGAGTTTTAGGCATGAATAATGTCGACTTTCACCAAAAATGAAACGCAACTATTCTCGTTTTCACCTCAAGAAAAAAGGACGTTTTGCGCATTGCTCATACGCCGGGCGAAGTAGTTCTTACAAGGTTGTCAGAGGAAGAAGCGATCCTTTTTGGTGTTTGAAACGTATACGTCTTGATTGGATAACATATATCTAATCTAAAATGCACCTACATATATATAAATTCTCCTCGTAAAAGAGAAAATTATTAATGCTCCGCGAGGAGCCGGACTTTTTTTACTTTGGTTCTTGAGGTGAAAACGGGTATAGCCTTCTGGTTGAGCCAATCCCCAACGTACTTGTAAATCTCGCTGGGAAACGGTGCCCCTGTCTGATGCGCAAAAGGCAGGTAAATGACGGAAAGGGCAGCTGCTGCCTTCTGCGACTCAGTTCTCATCGTCAGCGTCGTCTTCCTCGGCTGCTCTGAAAATCGACCGAACTCCGGGTGCTGCCGTCGCATACGGCGACTGGCATTAGATACAGCGGTTGCTCGTTCTTCGGCTGTCTCCACTAACGGTGGGCTTGAGATCGGGCTGGGCCGATGGCTCGTTGGGGGTTACAATCCATGGGCATTGCTTGAGTTACCCTGCACCTCCAACGAAAATGTCACGAATGACTGGCCAGGAGACAGTGGATCTTGTGCCAGACCAAAAGAGACATAACGAGTGTCTCAGCGTTGATGTCGGCGAAATAGCACAATGGAGTGCTAGTGCGAAACTGAGTTACACGGCGCGACACAGCGTCTTCTCTGCCTTCCTAGGAGGATAGAATATTCTGCCGCGAACGTTCTCGAACTGTGCGTTCTGAAAGTGAACTAGCTGGACGGTTATCCAACTTTCTCGATTCTTCTATTTACATAACAAAGGTAAAAGGCACTCAGTGCCGGGAATGAACCCGAGCCACATGTGTGAGCCAAGCGCGCTGCCGACTCGGCTAGGAGAAACGACGTGAAGGTGTTGACAGCATACGTACAATTTACGTGGTTTACACTTCACATCGTGGTTGTGGCTTGCCATATACTGATAAGATATTTCACAACCTTTACTAATGTTGCTGTAAATGGTTCAAGGACATTCTAATACATAAGCTATCGGTAGAAAAATAAGAGTAGATATAAAAGAGAGGTTTATTCAGCTACTAGATTAGTGTGACATCGACATTCAATTCTAGGAAGATCTACCTTAACTCGCTTCTTTTCTATTTCTTGCTTATTTCTTCCCGCTGTGGCCATTTACCTCGCAGTCAGGAAAATACGGACCACGGCATGAGTGCATATTAGTGTTGTAAAGCAATGTTATATGTATCATTGACAACCCCTTATGCCACGTTGTTTCAGACGCACTGTCAACACCATCTATGTAAGGTTAAAGTCCTGCACTTACTAAATATTAATTGTGTAAAGCGCGTTCTCTGATGGTGTTAAATAATTGATGCTCGAAAACACGGGTTTATGTTCCCTCATAAAATATTGTGTAGAATTTGCATATGGGTCAATAAACAGGGTCGCTAGGAATGTGTCCAAACAAACATACGTTTTTTTTTGTTTTTTTTTTTTGTCTTGCAGCACGCAAAGAGAGCGCAAATGTGTCGTGACATAACCGACGTGTTGCTGCTGCACGCATACTTCCTTCTGAGAAGATCCCTGTAAACTAGTCCTTATCCCTGAGGTCGCGTAAGGAGCGAGGCGGTGGTGGTAGAACAGAACATGCAGGGAAGAACACCGAATTCATCGGCATGCTAAGTCTCCCAACGTCTTTCGTGAAAAAGAGATTATGCGTTCAATACAAGCAGTTCCTTTGTAAGGTATGGAATGCAATCATAGTCAATCACTATGGGATTGTTTTTCTTCGCGATTCGGTCTTGAGCGTTAGTGTATTCTAATGCCGTAATTTTAATGACTGCATGGCGATATTGAAAGGCTCGCGAATTGCACGACGTGCGTTTTTTAAAGTGTTTTGGACTCAGCGCCTTATAGAAAACAATGCTATTGTACTGAACCGACCGGACGCCAGTGCAGGACACAAACTGTTAGTCTGGAACTCGGACGCAAGCAAAAGCAGTCCCATTCCAACGCTTACGCAGGAGTCGTGCCTCATCTGTGCCCCGCGCCAGACTCTAAGAATCAATGGAAGAATAAAAACACTAAGCGACAAGGACAGACAATGCAGTTCTTTTAACTAGAAAGTGTGCTATAGTAAGGTGGTTAGTTGGGCGAGCTGGTAATGATTGAACATGGTCAAAATGGCGCGCATATAGAAAGAAACAGTGGAGGGAGAACCGACAATGCGCTTCTCTCCTCTATCTCCTCTGTTCCTTTCTATTGGCACCCAATTTTAACTATGTTAAAGTTTGCTAGTTGAAAGAACTGGGCTCTCTGTCCTTGTCCTTAGAGTTTTTAGTATTTTATTGATTCTTGTATTTGTTAAATCCGCTTTTTGTACTTAGGCAGACCCCAGTATGAGACAGTAAAAATGTGCACTATGGTCATGCGCATTCATTAGCGACGCGCGCGAGCAAAACGGCTGCTGCGGTCGACATTTTCGAATGACCGAACCAAAGCTTCCTCCATACTGCGGTGCCTGGAAGGCGTCTCCGACTGGTGTGCCTAATGTCCTATTCCGCCCGTGCATTTAAAGTGGTCCCGAAGTGGCAACAAACGACGTCACAAATGCTGCAGTGTTATGCTGTAGGATGTCGGGATCCTGGTGGTTGGTCATAAAGTTTCCGTCGAAAAACAGTAGCAGACGTGAGTGTCGTTGTCGTCACGGCGTCTCAACTCCTGGCCGCCGATGTTTCCGTAGACTGTCGAGGTGGAGAGCGATATTTAGTAGAACAGAAGCCTGCCACATACACCACGACCGCTGTTACGCCGCTAGGGTCGCGACAGGCGACAAGACACTAATATGATGTCATCAGGAAGAAATCGAGGGACCACTTTCTTGGAGGCGAAAAACGAACCAGTCAGAGACGCGTTCCAGCTACCGTATCTATACTGATAATAGGGAGTTTTAGCGAGTCGTTTTTCAGGCACACGGTTCCGAAAGTACAAACGGTACAGCTGGTCCGTTCCGTGAAACCGTACGTCAAATTCGACATACTTTAGCGAATCGTGAAAGTTGCGCGACAGTGTAAACGATGATGATGATTGTGCTAAACGGGGGTGCCATCTTCTAGTAAACATGTTAAACATTCTGCAACGTGTAAATCTGTGGCGGTGGCGGGCACCGTGGTGGCGGCTCGTGTCTCCGGCGTACGACTGATGTAAACAATACGGCCGACGTAACATTTGCCGGTCGGAATTTCAAGAAATGCGAAGCTAGATAAAATAAAAAGTGTCTGAACGACCGTAAAGGTATGTGGTGTGTCTCTGTCATCTTGAACTTAAGCGATCGTTCACGCTGTGTGCCGTCGAACCAAATCGTTTCGTCTGCTCGCGGTCGCCAAGCCAGCTAGTCTGCCCGCAGATCGCAAAACTTTACTAGCATGCGCAGTTTACAGCATTCACGATCGCTTAGCATTGTGACCAGTCCTCGAAATATTTTCGTTCAACCTCTCAGATGAAGCAGACTAACAGGACGGCAAATCGCCTCCCGCTGTCCTAAGCCTAACGCTCGGCAGGGTCGGCGAAGGCGGTAGCCGAACCGATCGTCATCTTTTTTTTACCCGAGTCGTGAACGGTGCTGGCTGCGTTGCGGTGACAACTCCAGCGGCCAGAATGGGAGAAACGAACGAGAAGAGCCTCCCGACTCCCCGAACGACTCGCGTGCGCATGCGCAGTGGCGTCGCGGATGCGTTCGAGAGCGAACCGTTCGTGTAAAAATGACCTGCTAAAACTCCCTAATGCCTCTTCAACCACCGGTTCACGCCGAGGCAAATCCCGATCGTGGCATAACGAAAGAAAGCAACAAGAGGGCGCCACCGAAACATTTTGGAGCTAAGATTCACTAGCAGCTGAATAGTCACACGACGTCCCGTATTATGGTCGTACGTCTTACTGTGTGACATGTTCTTTGGCGGTTTCATTGGGTTATGCTCCAAGCTCATGTGCTTTGGATGGTTAATAAGATGCGCGGGGTCTTGACACGCCCTTCGTGCCTTCAGCTCTTCTACTCCGTTTCCTAAAAAGCCCGACCGTAGCCCACGCTGTGAATCAATGAAATCTATCAAGCAGTTCCAAAAGAGTATCGTCCCGGCGCTCGTCCATTTTATGCGTTCGCTATGATCGGTTAAAGCCAATCATGGACGGGAAAGAACCCTCTAATCTCGCCGCACGCACTGCGGGTAATTGGTTTAGCCCGCGATCGCAAAGGCACAAAATTGGCGAGCACCGTAACGATGCACTTTTAGCACTGTTTGGTTGGATGTAACGGATTGTAGCGTGGGCCGCAGGCAGACGCAATGTGAAACAGGGTATAGTGACCATGGCATGTCGCAGCTCATATGTGAACTGAGTATTCTTTTTTCGTGTTGGTTTCGAGCAGCACCTCATCATTCGGGCCTCCAACTCCGCCCGCTTCGTGGAAGGCGCGTTCATGTCAAGAGTGCTGCAACACGCCACGGAGACCGTGGACTCGCTGAGCAGCGTCCGGTCCTACGAGATGGTGGAGCGCTTCTGCAGCCACTTCTGTCACCTCGCGGAATGGGGCATGCTGCCCTACAACGCCTGGATGTGCTGCTTCAGGGTCAGCCGGGCACTGGTCAGCGCCGTCGGCTTCGCCATTGTGTTGGCCACCTTCATCTTGGCTGTGGTTAACACCACGAACGAGGCTAGCAGCGTCGGTCTCGCTCTCAGCTCTTCGCTGTCCGTAAGTGAACAAACTGGTCCTCGCTTTATCAGTCCTCTTCATTCGTTGTGCCAGATTAAGACTTCGAAGGCGGAGGTACTCCACACATATCCAAAAGGCGTTCACCTGAGGAGGTCATAATGGCCCATGGTTTGACGTCTCAAAAAATAAATAAAAACGTTCATGTTTGTTCGCATATACGACACCTATAGACCGACCCGCTGTTTCCAAACAAGCCCATGTTTTTCCACACCAGGTGTCGGCATTGCGCCAGCGTAGAAAGCAGATTCGCGTGAGGCGAAGCTTCTGCGCATGCGCCGTGGCGACAACAGCGCCACCGCAGAGGTGTGGCGTCAAAGCCGCGTGTTGGGGCCCTAGTCTGGACACTTGGCGAAACAGTCGGAGAGAAATCCGGCGGCTCTGATTGGCCGGCGCCAAGGTCAAGTGCGGCATTGGCCAATCACGGCCGCTAGATTTCGCGCCGACTTTTTCGCCAAGTGTCCAGATTAGGGCCCTTGGTCTATACTCCGTTTCACAATAGACCCCTTTCGAGAGTTACGTGCCGGCTGTTAGATGGTTGGAACCACTGCACAATGGCGGAACAACTGACATCGTGGAAGATGCAAGTCATTGCATAACAAAGGAAACGTTGTAGGTCGGCCAACGCTAGAGACCGACGATCCAATCAAATGCCGTCGAAAGTGCAACGTAACTGCGTTCGTCACCTTACTTCGTAAGTGCTTTTTTTTTGCATTCTAAACCAACAAAACGCGTAGAGGATGCCGTGACGTTGCGCTTTTAGTCCGCCATTGCACAGAGATTCCATGGCTGTCAACAGAGGGCAGTTGATCCAGTAAAGCATCTCAAGCAGTACCAAAACTTAATCGTCGCGGCGCCTGTTGTCCGAGTGTTTGCTCTCACCGGCTAAATTAATCACACACTAAAAACGCCGCAATCCCTCGCATTCTTTTTTGTTGTTTTTGTTTTTTGTGCAGTGGTTAGTATAATTAGTGATATCAAACGCACAAAGACGACAAGCGCGTGACGATGCATCTTAGAGGCTGCTGGATTGGCTTTATCCAATCGGAACATCGGCTCCGCTCGCCTTTACCATGAGACGAAGTTCAGACGCAACACCTCCTAGATAAGAATGCCTAAGTGCTGCATTTTCCTGCATCACTCAAAGAGGCGACCATAGGCCGAAGATTGTACACGAAAACTGTGTGAGCGTACGGCCGGAACTCGTGTCCAATCGGTGAGAGGCCCAGTCTCAGCCGAATACCGGCACCACAGTCGTGTGTGTCCAATCTAAGCCAAATGGTCGCCTCTTTGAGGGACGCAGGAAAATTCAGCACTTCGCTTTCTTCTCTAGGAAAGCTACTCATCTGACGAGTTGAGCATTTTGCGCCAATTCCTAATGGTCACAAAACTGCATTTGACGGATATATAGGGATCCTTCATTCTAAGTTGCTATGCTATCAAGCTGTATTTAGCATGTCTGGGAGCGTAGGTTGTTGCTCACCCAAAAAGATGGGGCCCTTAAAATATTGACGCATTTACAGAGATGATGAACGTGAGAGTCTAACGACCACGGGACGTCAAACAGCTTGTTCTTTTTGTGTAAAATTGAACGTTGATCCTACTGCGCGAGCACAAAGACAACTTGTGGATCATTTGCGCAGGCTTAGGACGAAGGGAAGGCTCGATGAGGTTCTTTATCGCCGCTTTTTTTCGTCCGATGAGTCCTCCCCCAAGATCTACGGGCTACCAAAGGTGCACAAGAAGGCTGTCCTCTACGTACAATTGTTTCGTTTTTTTTTTTTTTTTTTTTTTTTTTTGTATTGCCTACATACGACCTCTCGAAATTTCTGGGGGAGTTGCTGAGGCCGTTGACTGAAAAGAACACGCTGTTTGTTGTGAACTCTCCGGATTTCTTAACAGCTGTCCGTAAGCAAGAGCTCGAGGATGACGACGTAATGGCTTCCTTTGACGTCGTCTCTTTGTTCACGAATGTGCCAATCGGGTTGGCTGTTGATGTCGAGGAAAAACGTTTGCTAGATGATTGCACCTTGGGATTCCGCACGCCCTTACTGGTAGAGGATATTGTGATTTTATTGTGGTTTTGTTTAAACCAGACTTACTTTACTTTTGACAACATGGTGTTCAATCAAATTGAAGGTTGTCTGATGGGAAGCCCGGTGTCCGTTGCGGTGGCCAATTTGGAAATGGAGTATGTGGAGAAGTTGGTGATGAACTCATTGTCTTTCCCCTTGAAAATTTACTGCCGGTATGTAGATGACACTTTGGTAATCCTGAAAAAGGTGAACTTGCATGCTTTTCACTTGGCGCTGAATAGTATTCCTACGGCTATCGAGTTCAGGTGTAAAACGGAGAGGGACCGTGTGCTGCCGTTTTTGAACACATTGATGCGCAGGGTGGGTGGTAGTGCCGAAGAAACTTAAGTGTACCATAAACCGTGCGACAGCAAAAATGTTTTGTGTTTTGATTCCCATCACCCGGCGGAACACAAGCGCGCCGTGGTATGGACACTTATCGCGTTGCGATGTGTTGTCTCCAAACGATGACCTCCGGTCCCAAGAACTGACAAAAATCTCCCCTTCCTTGGGCAGGCGCGATTATCCAGGATCCTTCATAAGTGACACGCGTAAGCGCATGTAACAGTGCAGAGTAGACACTGGAGACAAAAGGAAGCCGATAGTGTGTATTCCCTATATCTGGGGAACCTCGGACTCGATTAGAAGAACTTCGACCCCACTGGGCATCCCGACTGTGCTCAAGCCTGCGTACACTTTGGCGAACGTGATTTCTCAGCCGAAAGACATTACCCCCGCCAACGCCCAGACAGGTGCGGTGTACAAGGTGAACTGTGTCAACTGCGACGCCACGTACATTGGAGAAGCCGGCAGACGGAGGAGCACTCGGCTTAAGGAGCACAAAAGGGATGTGGTGAAGGCCACGCATGCCACGAGAAGTAGGTCTGAGCCCTTCGACCACAGCTAAACGACTGGGCATACGTTTGACTTGGACAATGCGGCGACCTTGGCTCGTGAGCAAGGGCTCAAGGATGTTCGTGGAATTGTGGTTTATCCGCCGTGACCCCAAGGCGTGCAACATAAACCAGAGCCCCTACCGGACGTTTACGGGGACTTGTTAGATTATAGTCGACTGGTTTGACTCTTCCCACCACCGGGCCAGTTCACACTGATGATGCCACCCGGATAAGTGGCGATACGTCAGTGTTGTTTTTTATATATTTTTTTGTTTTGTTTTTGTGTTAAGCCAGTGTAAACTTATTTCATTATGACTACCCCTGGCTTTTGGAACATATTTGCATGGTTAAGAACACTTGTGTTCCTGTGTTCGGTGGTGCCAACACAACTTGTGCTGTCTGGTATGAGATGTGCGGCGCTGTTGTTTATGAGATGCTTCGGTGCGTGGCGGAGTAGATGATCTTGAACGAACGCTTCAAAGGTCTCCGATGTTACGTGATAATTGATCCACCTTTACAGAAAGACGCTCATTTGTGACCCTGAGCGAGGACAGTTGCTCTTGCAGGTCTGGTGCACGTCCGGGTGGCCCAAAAATAACTGGGGTTGTGTGGATATTCATGGCAACGTGTAGTTGGTCAGCCATTTTAAAGTTGCGACGAGTCGCTCGCTGTATATGAGCAATTTACCCAGTGCAGTACAACCGCTAGCCTGGGGTCTTTAACGTTCACCACGGAGTAGTGATACACGGCCGGACGCCGGTACGATGTTCAGCCAGATCGAAACGGGCAGGGGTCAGGATTGAACCCAGGATCCCAGGGTTCTGCAGCACGAGCTTTACCTCCACCTGCTCCGAGCTGGTGTGCGCTAGCCCACTCGCCCACCGATCCCCTCCGGGTGGCCCAGAATCTGCAGTGTGTTGGCGGACGGTGCTATTACCCCTAGTTGAGATGTCTATGATCTTGTCAAAAATGTGAGCGAGTTTCCAGTGACTCTGACGAAGTTGACCAGATCATGCGAATTTGTTCCGCTGGACAAAGTGCTCCCGCAAGATTGATACGTCCAAACCATCAGCTCGATTGCCAAGCAGATGCTGCACCTTGCGTAGTAGATCTAAGGGTTGTGTGGTCGCCCAGCTCTTCTGTTGTCAGAAGTTGCTGGATTTGACATGTTTCGGACGCGGTTGCCCTCCGAATTAGTTCCGTATTTAGCTTGTCGTAGGGAGTGTTTGTTGGTGGAGCATGCAAAACATCCGGGATGATGGCAGCGAATGACTGGGGTAATGCCGCGACGACGATGTTACGTTTTTCTTTTATTTTTTTTTTTTTTTGGAGGGGAGGGGGTGACTTTATTATCAAGAACCAAAGTTCAGAGTATGTTGTCCAGCAGTCTGTCGCCTTAACACCTGCAATACCAGAAGCAAGGCTGTGTTCACCGGTAGGTATGTGGACATTCCCAGCTGATTTCAGCCATCAGCAGAAGTCCGGTTGGTTGTTGCCGATGTCCGGGTCACCAATTTCAAGGATTCGCTGACCTTCAACTAATTTATTTACATTATATACGAAATGTAAAACTGAGTTCCTTGTGGCTGTGTTCGGAGCTGGTGTTGTGGGTGCTTGAATTATGCTTTGTATTTGCGCCTCCTTAGTCGCGCGGGCACTCTTCTTTTGTCATCCGTGATCGTTCGAATCCACTACATTTGTTTTTTTAGCAGAGAATCTACCAGAAGTGTTGAAGACGATTAGCAGTGCCCTATTGAAAAAAGCAGCACAAGCTGGTCCCAGCATCCCAGCTTCATGCTGGGTTATCGCTCCAGCATGCCCAGCTTGCCGTGCTGGTCCCAGCACAAGCTGGTCCCAGCATCCCAGCTTTATGCTGGTCCCAGCACAAGCTGGTCCCAGCATCGCAGCTTCATGCTGGGTTATTGCTCCAGCATGCCCAGCTTGCCATGCTGGTCGAGCTGGTTGAATGCTGGGTAATGCTTGGTGAATGCTGGGCAAATGCTGGGTCATGCTGGGTGAACTGCCCATGCTGGTTAGGCTGGTGTACTTCCCCACCATTTTAACCACTTTAAATGAATAGACAGGATAAACAAGCCAAACTCTTCAGAAAAGCCAGCTCGGCATCTATGATTATAATGCAATTAAATGCAAAGGTGCAAGCGAGCTGGACAGTAATGATGCAAATAATCCCTCGAGAAGGGGAACAAGAGGGACAAAGGACAAACACAAATCTCCAAACACAGCTAGGTGACTGGTGCGCGACCGAAAAAATCCGCCTCGTCCGGGTATCGAACCCGGGACCTCTCCATTACAGGTGGAGCGCTCTACCAGCTGAGCTAACCAGGGGTCAGACGTCAGTAGAGCAAACGGGTTTTATCAGCCACCACCAGTCTAACACCAACAAGGGTGAAGCTTGCAATTTAAGGTTATGATTATAATGCAATTAAATGCAAAGGTGCAAGCGAGCTGGACAGTAATGATGAAAATAATCCCTGGAGAAGGGGAACAAGAGGGACAAGGGACAAACACAAATCTCCAAACACAGCTAGGTGACTGGTGCGCGACCGAAAAAATCCGCCTGGTCCGGGTATCGAACCCGGGACCTCTCCATTACAGGTGGAGCGCTCTACCAGCTGAGCTAACCAGGGGTCAGACGTCAGTAGAGCAAACGGGTTTTATCAGCCACCACCAGTCTAACACCAACAAGGGTGAAGCTTGCAATTTAAGGTTATAATTATAATGCAATTAAATGCAAAGGTGCAAGCGAGCTGGACAGTAATGATGAAAATAATCCCTGGAGAAGGAGAACAAGAGGGACAAAGGACAAACACAAATCTCCAAACACAGCTAGGTGACTGGTGCGCGACCGAAAAAATCCGCCTGGTCCGGGTATCGAACCTGGGACCTCTCCATTACAGGTGGAGCGCTCTACCAACTGAGCTAACCAGGGGTCAGACGTCAGTAGAGCAAACGGGTTTTATCAGCCACCACTAGTCTAACACCAACAAGGGTGAAGCTTGCAATTTAAGGTTATGATTATAATGCAATTAAATGCAAAGGTGCAAGCGAGCTGGGATTATTTTCATCGGCATCTAGTTTATTATTTTCGTATTCGCGGTCTGCTCACATGAGCTCAGATGCTACACATCCACTGCGCTGACACAGCACTAACCGGCGCACAGACAGTGGTTCTCGGTGCAAAACAAATAATATTAAAACTAGATTGATTGTTTATCTCTCAGCACGGAAAATACTAGACACACGCCAAAAACAGGCAATAACAATAAAAAATACTACACGGATGAGAAAAGCGAACCTGGGTCCCGCCCGTAATGGGGACGAAGCGTCCTCTTGCGTAGTCGGCAGAGGCGAGGAAATCCGTGTGGCTTGGATGGCATTGATGATGCTCCTCGGCACCACCGTCATTCACGAGCACAGAGATGTTCAAAGACACGAAACGACGCCTCAGTCTGGGCATCCGACTTCTTCCCGCGCTGAACGAACTGCCGCTCGCTGTCTTCTTAAATTCCGCTTCGCTTGCACCGCCGTTCCAGTCGTCGCCAAACAACGCGCACACAGCCTTCCCTTCGAAAATCTGCCCAAGATAGCCAAACGTGTCTCAAATTCTCCGTTCCTACCACTCTCTCTCTCTCTCTCTTTTCTCGCACACAAAGGGAGCTCGCAGCGTGCCTGAAGCGCCCGGTCGTCTCCCAAAAACGAGAGGACAAAGAACAGGACGTGGGATCGTCCCCACCTCAGCCGACCTTGGCGCGCGCGTTCCCGGCAATGCCAGTTCGACAAGGTCTCGCCGACCTTAGCGTGCGCGCTCCCAGCAAGACCAGCTTGAACCAGCTTGGGCCGGATTCAGAACCAGCTCGAACCAGCATGACAAGCTTGAACCAGCTCAAGTACCAGCTTGCCCATCTGGATGCCAGCTCGAACCAGTTTGAACCAGCTTGAAAAGCTTGAACCAGCTGCAGTACCAGCTCGAACCGGCTTGCCCAGCTGCAGTGCCAGCTCGAACCAGCTTGAACCAGCTTGAACCAGCTTGATTACTACCTAGACCAGCTCGAACCAGCTCGAACCAGCTTAAAAACCAACTAAACCAGCTTGTCCAGCTTGATATCCTTGCTGGTTTTTTCAATAAGGTGTCCATAATTTTTCATACCGAGATCGATGTCCAGTCCCTGGGTTTTTGACACCATGTGTTGCAACGTTTGGGGATGAATTAATGTGCTAATGACCATCAAACTGCTAAAAGTGACTGCTCAAATAAGTATCAGAGGCCAGGTGCGACGCAACTTATCACGAGCTCTTTAAATGCCCACACTGAACAACGCCGGAGCTGAAGAAAAGAGCAGTAATGAAACAAAATAGCATCTAGGCTGACGTCACCGGAACCACAAGATGTAGGTGGGTGTTGAGTTCAGAAAAAAAGACCAATAACAGATTCGATTCTACAAAGAAGGATTGAGGTCCAGATGGAGAAACCTTGCAGCAGGGGATTGAAAGGACGGAAAGCTATATGAACCAATCTGTTTGTTCTTTTCTTACACTCCGCTTACAAGTACTGGAGGTGGCGAGTATTTCTTCAAATATAATTAAGTTGGAAAATAAGAAAAAAACTAGTTTTTACTTTTGTTCAAACTAACACAAATCTGCCGAGATATCTTGGTGCACTCAAGCATTGTCGTATTGATAATCAGAATTTACACTGTCGTGTTCAAATAAAAATATCAGCAACATGCTTTCGATGCACTCTTTATGATATTTTTTTAAATGACGTAACTTTCGAAGAGACGATTCGTTATCTTGGAACTTCTACTAAAAAGAAAAGCTTGTAATGCAAATTTCTTTAGAATAAAAAAAAACAATATCACAAAACTTTGCGCAGCACTGAGATCTCAACCCTATTTAAATTAAGACAATTAGTTAGCAACGTAATGCATTGCAATAAAATATTTTCCTTGAAAATCTCAATTAAATAAAACAAATTATAGGTATTTGTTCACCGCATCACTTAAGTGAGCTCCAAATTTTAGAGAAAAGACGCGATGCTCAATTGTGTCCTTAAACGTGCTTTTAAAGACATGCAGCAGAATCTCGCCTATGCTCCAGTATATTGGCATCTACGAGCAGATTGGTATAATCGAGCATATTATGTGTTAATTATGGCCGATGTGGGGTCACTCCAGACTATAAAAAGGGTCCTGAAAAACGGTGAATTTCAGGTGAAGTAACTACATAAAAACGAAAAACCCCAAACGATTTTCTGAGACTGTACCGTATTTTCCGGACCAATATTCTCACCCGGTGTATAATTTACAAAGCAAAACTTCTGTTGAAAAAAAAAACTTTTTCTTCCAACCGTACTTGAAAGACTACGACTGAAACCCACAACTGGTGCAAGCTGTCAAATAAAAAAAAAACTTTTAGACAGACTGCACCACCTGTGTTGCTTGTATGTAAAGAAAATCTCATGCGCAGCACACCTTGATAAATGCTTGCTTTTCTCACAAAAATGCTTGTATCATAAATAAGCCCTCATTTATATACTCTGCCATTACCGAAATTCGATGCGTGTTGTCCTAATGAACGATCTTGAAAAAACAAATCCTTGTATAGTCTGCGCCTGCACGAGTCTGCGCCTGCACGCAATTGTACGCGGTGTGCACCGCGTACAATTTAATCTTTGAAACATTCATATAATCCACACACGGCAGTGCAGAAATTAAGTTACCTAAAATTAGGAAGGCCAGGAAAGTTTTTTTTTTTTTTTTTTTTAAGATTTGACGTATTTCATGCAGATTCCTTTGATCATGACGACTCTGTGCTTTGTGCTGTTTGCCTGTGTGCAACAAATGGTGGCCTTCGAGCGGGCTCTGGAGTACACAGAACTGCCGCAAGAGGTACGCTATGCTTAAGATAGAAGTGACTGAGACTTTGTTTTTATTGCATTTTATGCTATCATGAGGTTTTTGATAAACCATGATTTACATCTTGGTCTGCTGATAACTGTACCGAAGGTTTTTTTTTTTTTTTTAATGCGTCCACGGGTTGTTATTGTTTTACTCAGTATGGCATCAAACCACTTACGTCATTGCACCGTTCCCAGTGTTTGTTTTTTTTTGTGCTTCCACTAGAAATTGAACACGTGTGTCGGGGTGGGTTTATTGATTTGCCTCAAAACTTATATATTATAGCCCCTTTTCGAGTTATAAAAAGCAATTCTTGTAATGTTTCAAAAACATTTTCCCATATTATTTGGAAGTGGAGCAAGGTTCAATATACTTTTGGCTACTTGATTTTTGTAGCAAATTCTGTTGCTTGTTATATTCATAGGTAAAACCGAAAACACTCACAATACTTTTGTTTACTGTATGTCGCATGGTTTACTTTTCGCTTGAAACTAAACTGTTCTGACATATTTCATGCCAGAAATAAAAATGTAAAATTTTGTATTTTTCACGATTTGGTGACATATGTGGAGCCTTGTATCTTATGATTCAAACAATAATTTTGCATACCCAATGCTATAAACATTTTGAGTTATACATGTGCGATCGACTGGAACCTGTATAGTTCAGTTTCTTTTTATGGTTGAATGTTTCAATTTTCTAAGAATATAATTTAGCGAGAATTTTAACCAGATTTATTGAAAATGCCATTTTTTTATCCCTTACTTATACTTTTTATTGCTCCCAATGATGTGAATTTTTATGGGCCTAATCGAAGATCCGCCTTTATTTTGTATTTACTGTAGAAGTGTTAGAAAACATATGCACGCACCCAAATCGACAAGAGTAGTTTCGCAATTTTGATTTACAGCAAGGTTCTTATAGTTAAAATGCTAGGAACAGGGAGGTCGGAAGTGTTTGGGGGCAGAAGGGGCGACGAAGAGTGGCGGCGGAGAGGGGGGAGGAAAGGGTATTATGAGGACGTGCCCACATGAGAAAACAATGTCTGCCCCTACCCCTCCGCCGTTCCGACGTTACTGGCAACGCTTTTAGAGCGTTGCCAGTGTGGCCCGTAAAGCTATCGCTTTTAAATCGACACACTTTGTAGATATTTTGAGCTCGTGGGCTGTCGTCGCCACTAGTCAAAAACCCTTCTTCTCTCCTCCCTTGGTGGGAGAAGAGGGAAGTCGCTTCTTCCCTTCAACCGTGCAGCGAAGACAGAGAAGTAGGAGAAACCCTGCGTTCCGCCAGTAACCACGCAACGAAAGAAGAATATTTTTTGTCGTCTGCTTCAAACGCTTGTTTCCGAACATTCCTCGCGCTATGCCAAATCCCACCATTGGCAGTATCCAGTTGCTTCGCGTAATTTTAGATTGTTTTCTAAGCTTCCACCGCGCTTACCCTTTTACTTCTAAGATCATCCATCAATTGTGGTGGTTGTCAGGGACATCCATGACGCCAACCACGACAGCTATGAAAATTAACCGTGTCGCGCCTCCCTACTCAGGTAAGTGACGGCAGCATTCCACCCGCATTGCGCGCGACTGTGCTACAGCTATCGGTTTCGTTTGTTCGCACCTTTTTATTATTATTATTCGCATCAGATCACCTGAGTCTGGGTCAATGTTGTGGTTTATTTAAGTTTATTACATATAACAATTTTGTATCTATCATAATTGTGTATCGATGCTGAATGCTGATAAAAACCAGTGAAGGAGACATACACTTGGTAGACCTGGTGTTGCCGCTAGCTTTGTAGTCTCCTAGCAGATCCAGCTTTTTACATTCAAACTTACTTGTGTCTAGTTTTTTTTTTTTTTTTTGCAATGGCTCTCCTTCATATTTAGTTGAGTATCCATAACATGGACGACATAAAAAGAGTGTAGATTAGGATAGAAGTTTCCCTCTGTGATCACCTCAACGTGGATCTGCTGAGGTCAGCTTTCTCAAAGGCTCTTGGAGGACACTTCTCGCTTTGCCATTTGATCTTTGAGCACTCAGATATACAAAAATGGGTACAGCTCACGTAAGCCCTTACTGTTTGCTCAAAGAGCTTGTTTTACGCGGAGGGGATAAAATGCTGTAATATCCGTTTTGATTCAGGAACACCAGGTAGGTATTAGGATGTATATTTTAACTAATAATGTTTTGTTATTTTTAATTCCTCGTACCTTTAACGGCATGCTTTATGCTTGAACTTTTTATAAAACAATAAAGATCGCCATTGCGTAGTACACAGGGACCTAGTTCAATATCTACACGCTAGCATTACGCCCACGTTAAAAATTACCTAATTTTTACGCACAAAACTGAGTCTGCAGTTGTGTCCATTTTCGCAGCAGGTATTTTCACGGTTGGGAAATTTATCGCAATTTTTTATATCGCTGAGAGGATTGAGTTTCTAAAGCCGGCATCTCTCACTGTAACAACGGCTTTACAAATTCTTGATGTACATTAAGTCACCACTCAACCCGAAGCAGCCGCAATACTGCACTTCTTGTACCCGAAGCGGCCGCGATATTGCACCCGAAGCAGGAGCAATATTTTGGGAAGTCTCACTTGTTTTGTTTTGTCTAATACGCAGTAGGTAATTTCCTACAAAAATGTACGACTGAATGCGACTCATACTTTGCCTTACTTTATTTTCAGCTGTGCATTTTAAAATTTATTTTGTTCACCGCCATTAATTTCCGCGGAGTCGTGCCTAGTCCTCCACCAGGTATTCCTTCCTTACGTCCCATAAAATATCATTCTCGGTAAATGCAGTTGGGCACAAACTTGATCTCAACTGACTGTCACATCACACAGAAAGTTTTAAGCCACGCGTTCGAAGCAATTCCGGTCAAAGCAGGTTAGTTTTCCTCATCACAGCAACACTGTGGAAAGGGTGGGGGGAGAGGGGGGAGGGGGGAGCTGACCTCACCAAAACCACGTTGAGACGTTTTTTTCCACAAAGTGAAAACGTTCGTTTACTTATATCTCCTTTTTTATATCGTCTATCCTAAGGAGACTTAATCAGGTCTGTGATTGACCGCCATTGATAAAAGTGGACACAAGGAACTTAGAATGTAACAGGCTCGAGCAGAGGACTGCAAGTACGGCTACAACACCAAGACTGCCAGTTGCAGGTATCCACTTTTTTATTACATCAACTGAGACCGAGTCGGTACGCTTTCTCGGGATGGTAGAAAACACAACATGCAGAGAAAGATAGACAAGGTCAGGAATGAACAAATATATATTCGAAAAGAAACCAAAATATGCAGACCGACTCAAGTGTCCTAACCAAAAACTCCCCCTCCCCTCCTAAAGGGAAAAAATTTATCGGTACCTTGATGTACTATGATGTATAAATGGTAGCAGAAATACATGTGAGTTGCACAGGAAATGAGAAGCGGGTGACATAAGAGAGGATGTTCCCACTCGTCCCACATGCGTTGTTAGTGGCAGCTGTAGATACGTTCACAGACTCGTGGCGCATTAGGATGGCGGAAGCGGAAGTGAATGCCCCTGGCTCGGAGTCCCGTAGAAGTAATTTTGCAGCCCCCCCAGGCCGTCATTTCCATGTGTGGCGTGCAAAGTAACTCTGCGGAGAAAACCTGGGCGCGCTATCGGGTTATTCAAAACACACAATTAGAAGCTTTTTTTTTTTTTTTCGGGAAGAAGTTTACAGGGATTAAGGAGACGACGGCGCCTCCCGCCTCTGTGGTGGACGCGTTAGTATGTTCGCCGCGTGAACCCCGGTGCGAGGAGTGTGACGTCACGCATCCGAGCTCGCAGATACATTTGTTTTCTTATTTCCGCGTTCAAAACAACTTTAACGTTAGTTTGACGTGCGTGGCGCCACTTCCGTGACCAGGTTCCCTTGACATCGACCTCCCAACTTTGTAACCCTTCCAAATGGGGAGAAAGACGTGTGTTGCCAGTAGCCTCGAAACAGCGGAAGAGTGGGGGCAAACATTGTTCCCTATTGAAAAATATCGGTGACGAAATGATGCTGGAAAACTGCTTACAACCATAACAACCATAACAGTTTGAAACCGACACCCCCAAAGGTACTTGATCGATAGGTTAATCCTTTCCGTTATGTCGTCGGCAAGTCGTTTAAACTAATTACAAAGGCTCTCTTGCATCCAACCAAACTGACAGTGTTCGTATCTAAATCTTCTATATACTCTGCATCGACTATTATGCGCTACATTTTCAAGGCGAGCGTAGTTTCCACTGTGCAGCAGTCTCGCGCTGCTGGGAGAGTGTGTGGCTTTCTAGTTTGCGTGTACTCGCGAGAGTACCTTTCAAAGGGTTGGAGCACTATAAAAGCTAAGCTGGCTTTCACCACGTAACGCAATATATTTGACACCGAGCATAGGTAGAGGGTAAGGTAGTAAATTGTTCCTAAATTGAAAATCGTTCTCCTGCATGACTCCTCGTTTATTCCGCTCGTTTTAGATTTCCAATGTTCCAACTTAAGATATAAAGCCTTTTAGTTATTATATTAAAAAAAAAATGTGTGCTTTAGTTTCAGTAAACAGAAACGTCTATTTCTGAAACTAAGACGGGCGGATATCGGAACAAACCAAACGCCGGAATGCGCCAGCGAGGATGGCGCTACAGCGAACGGGTTTTGCGACGGCTACTCCAGCCACGCGCGCTCTCAGGTTCCGCACTCCTCGTGACAACCAATATTATAATCAAGTATAATTTGATCTCACAGGATGCGCTCCTGATTAGGAAACGCCGATCACGAATCCTGCGAGCAAAGGACATCTGTTCTTGGAATATAATCGGCGGTTTGAGTTCAAAGAATGATTTTGTCCTGGTTGGTTAGGACAAAAACCGTGATCAAGTGCAACCATTCTATCTCCAATTTATCACGAACACTTGGCGCGCATGATCACAATGAAGCATACTTAAGGTAACTTAAACTAAAAGTAGAACGAAAACCACGCGACTCGCTTACCGCGTCACGGAAAGACGCCTTTAGCCTTCCGTGACTTCGGTTCGGTGACGAGAGCAGGCCGTAGGCCTAGCAAGCCGCTGTTGATGCCTGTTCGGATACGGCGCGCCAGCTGCGCAACGCTGGCGGCGCCCAGCCGAACTCCAAGAGGGGCCGTCCAGTTAAAATCCAGAATCAAAGAAATACTGGCCCACCAAACGTCTCTCCAGGCCCATAGATCGTCGGAATTCTACAACCGACTGAGGAGAAACCGAGGCGAGGAGCAGAGCAGGTCCAGCCGCTTTCGCAACCACGGCGGCTGCGATATCGGCGGGTCACCACTGCCGGTCGAAATATTGTCTCAGTCGGTCATGTTTCGGTAAGGTACGTGGTGCGGCCGCTGCTGCTCTGACTCTAAATTTCAAGACGACTGCGCTTCTCGAAGTTCAACTAGGCAAAGAACCTTACTGAAAATGTTAAATGCTCCAGGTTGATCGCCGAAGACGGCCGGTGTAGAGTTACCAGGACGGTGAACGTGAAATACCGAAATACCACAATGCCAAAATTTGCGAGGCTAACTTGAGTCCTTCGGTGGAAGGATGTTAGTCACCGGCAACATGGACGCGGCCAAAACATATCGGCACCTCGCTGTAAACATATGGTTACTTGTGGTACATTAGCGGTACCTTAATGGCTGCGTATGTGACAATTGTAAGCATGACGGTACCCTGCTGGAATCCTCATGGTTGCATGTATAACGGTTTTATGCATGACGGCAAAATACAGGAATCGTGATGCACCGCCACTCTCCATCGCACCTTCACCTCCGAAACGCTTGCGACGCCCCTGCCATTAGCGCTGTAACATTTAAGACTTAAAAACCTTGCCGTAAAGCCTACTTGCGATACCACCCTTTTTGCAAATTCGGCTGCTTGCCTATATTTTTGATCATTTCTACTGAAAACACAAGAAAGCGGGGGAACCTTAGCCCATTGAAAATAAGCATTATTGAGAACAATAGAAAAAATTAAAAAAAAAATCCTTCTTCCACAAACCGGGCACAAATTATGGCCAAATTAGTTTATTTTTACAAAATTTAATTATTATTACAAACTAGTTCCTTACAATGAATTAAGTAAAATGGTACCATGTAGATAGCATATGTATAAATGTACTAGCCTATAGTATTTAGAATGAATATATATAGTACATCCTAAATACAAGGCTGGGAATATATGATCAAAGCGTGAAATTGCGATGTTGGCCTTTTTTTTTCTTTTTTTTTTTTTGGGGGGGGGGGATGATATTTGCCAACAAAAGTTTAAAGAAAATAAAATGCGCCATGCGTCATCATTTTACAAAAAAGATAAGCGTGAATGTTCGCTTTTTTGACATATTTATATCAATCGACACAACTGTGTACCAAAATTAAGCAGCCAAATTTAACTTGTGACGGGCTTAAACTGAGAAAGTGGGTTCACAAATTCTGGCATTTCACCTTGCTTCAGTTCCGAATCCTTGTACATATATATATGTTTTCTAAACAAATTTAAAGAGTGTATTTTTTAATTGCGGATATGGGGATAGAACGTGTTTTCCTCCTTAAATAAATCTATCCACCCCGACAAGCGTGTTCCATTTCAAATGAAGCCACCCTTACATTATATTTAATATCTAAAGATGACAGACCATCGATGAGCAACCCTACTTAGAGGTGCAACATGAAGTCGTATATAATGCACTGATCAGCCAAAACATTGACGCCCTCTACATTATGTTAATGTGCACGCTTTGCTGACGCACCATCCGCGTTATCTACCGCCTGCTGAAGCGGATCTTAGCTGACGGCTGCCGGGGATACAGAGGAAGATTGTAGACTACGTTGGCAAGTATTGAAAAAGGCTGCTGATTTAGGCGACTTTAACAAGAGGCAGCTCGTGATCCCCCCCATAATTCGGAAGAAGTGTCTTGAAAACTGCACATGTCATCGTGTGTTCACGAGCTGCTGTCAATAGTACCTATCAAAAGTGGAAGAATGACGGTAAAACCGTTACATAGACGCCGAGGCGTGGCACGCTCAGGCCTTATCACAGAATATGGAGGTTGGCGGCTTTCCTGCTTGGTGAAGCAAAATAGGATACCTGTGGCTCAAATGAGAGCTAGATCCAATGCAGGTCCTGGTACAAGTGTTTCTGAGCACAAACTTGATCGTACTTTGTTGGAGCAACTGCTTTCGTACCGTAGCTTTATCAACGTGGTATTAGGTAGGCGGTACTAATATTTGGCCCATCAGTGCAAACTATAAGAGGACTTGAGCAATCAACCAATATGACCGGACTCCTAAGGATACGGCCCGTCGTCATGGTAAATTGGCGTACATTGATTTGTCACTTTGTAACTAAGTTGACATCTATGCAACATGTGGTAACCAAACACATGCGGTCAGATTCTTTGAGCTATACCAAAATAGATTCAATTGTTAATAAAACGTAAGTAAAACATATTCCATTAAACCTATATATTCTTTTTGGTATCAGCCTGATGTGGACGTTCAAGAGCCATACAAGGATAAGAAGAGTCGACAGGAGGCCTTTTGGGTTCTGCCCGTGGATCAAAAATGGCCAAGCGAAGGAAGGTTGGAATTCCAGGGCTACGCTACGTCTTACCGGCCCGGGATCTTGCCAGATGTCCTGAAAGGAGTCACATTTTCTGTGCAACCGCAAGAAAAGGTGTGCTTTTTTTTTTTTTTTTCGTGTATGACCCTTTTGTTTGCTAGACCGAGGTTGATACACCACCAATGCAATCGTGACGACGTACTAAGAAAATCATCCGCAAGCAGGATGGCAGCAGAAAATATGCATATACGTGTTTTTATTATTTATTCTAGCTTCTGTGGTTCTCTGCGTACAGCCATAGCTTCGTACTGCTCACCCGCAAGAAGATCCAACGAGGCAAACACAAAAACAAAAATTAAGCAGCCCTGTGTTAATCCCTTGTTCAGTCACAGCAATGGTTCCGATAGGTCTCAGCGAAGTCGATGGGCATCGGAGTTGCGTTCATGTGCCGTGGGTTACGTAAACAAATAGTTATGTGCAAAAGAGACATCTGTTTTGCCCTGGAAGTTTATGTTTTGTTTCAGTTTGTTTCCACCGATTTTCTTTTTTCGGGAGAGCATGAAAGCGCGTCTACCAGCTCGAGCTGTTGTCATTTATAGTGCTACGACGGCATTATGTTATCTGCTATTTCATTTTTCTATAGAGCGTGTCCAGTAAGAGTCGGGTACCAGAGCCGTATATGCAGAAAGTTTGGCCATTCATTGAAAAGTATAGGAGTCAAATGAGGAGACGCCATTGAACGAAAGAGTGCTGGGCGTGTTCCAGGGTGTCTTCACAAGTTCGAATGTGGCCAACCGGTAGACGGAAAATAATGCCCTGGCGGTGGTCGCGAGAAACAAAATTAATAAAAACGTCGGAGTAACTCTCGATGACTGAAAATATGGTGCATGTGATGCGGTCATACAAAATCATGGTGAAAGAGCGCGACTAGCGGAACAATCAACGTAATCCGTACGCCAGGCGCCGAAGGCAATCATCCGTCCGAGCGGTCACACTCTGTCTGAGCAAAACAGAAGTCTAGAGGCACATTCGTTTCTTACATCTTTCTGCATGATCATAATCGAAAGATCGCGTGCACCCTATTTTCAACCATGAAACGTTACTAGATTTAACTTTTGCGCGCTAATTAAAACCACGTATCTATGATTAAAACTGTTTATCGCTACTACCGCTAGGGGGCTCTTTTCAGCTTCTGGTTGGCCAAGAGATCATGTCAGGTCCTCTTTCTGCGTCTGGTTCACGCCCTGACTGGAGTGTACTAGAAAGTACCCTGGCTCTGCCCGCTCCATTGCGCGCTTAAAAGCATGCTTCAAAGGCTCCAGTAGTGCGGTACGCGGAACACAGCAACGGTTTGCGAAAAGTCCCTTTTATTTGTATTGTTTTTTTGTTCTTTTTTTTATAGCCATTGTGAGCAAGTATGTTTTACTTTACGTGATAGCGAAGTCGAAGCTAGAGGTAAAAGCCTGTTCCCCTGAACGATGCTCTCAATAACCTCGCACTGTGCCAGCGCCCTTGCTTGGCAGGGAGGCTGTAAGCCCTGAGCTCACCCTCGCTCGCTTGCTTCCGCTGTGCTTTGGTTGCGCGTGCCTGGGCGATCACACTTCAATAGGACGTATTCACTGGCGACCATAGTTGTGTGCGCGACTGCTGAGCGCGTGCTGATGGCGAGCTTTCACGGTTCTTTCGCAACGTGCATTCCGCACCATCAAGATTTTCGGTGTTAGCTACCTATGAATGTGGGCTCGTTCTGAGCATGCGCTCTAGACAGCACCCACGAATATGGCATCCAGTGAATACTTCTTATTAGCTAACTATTAGCAAGGGCAGAAAGCTCGTTCTTTAGGTGGAGCTTCTCGTCTCATTTAAAAGGTGACGCTGGCAGTTAGAATGAAACGAAGTGTAAAGATCTATAGCGGGGGATCATAATGACGCACGGAAATGCCACCCAAAACTATTCTGTTTTGCTCTACTGGAGCGCTGTTCAAAACTCGATAGGAGAGTTCTTGTATGTCTACCTAGGGTAGCAGAGCTGCGCGCGTTCATCCTCAGGGGGGGTCGTAGCGCCGGCTTTCCTGAAGGGCCCTGAACTCGGCGAAGGGAGGAAGAGAGAATTCGGCGAATAGCGCCGCCGCGCATGGAAAACAGGGAATTAGAAGAAGGAGGCAAAAGTAGAAGAACATACGTCTGGGCGCGTGCAACGTCGGCAAAGCGACCGTATCAGCGACTTTCGTGCACGGCGCTGGGTTTTTTGCTCCTCACGTGATCTATTTCGCAAATAGCGCCGCGGCGGCACGTGGAAAACAGACGCGCAACTCTGACTCAACTTTTACTTGAAGAGTGCTGGAAACAAATCCCCATGCTGACGGCAGCCAATCTTCTCGGCAAAGGGTTTGCCACAAAGGAGTGCGCTGACAGCGAACTTTCGCCACCAACGCAAGCGGGTGGTCAAACCATATTTATTCGATGATTATGTCAGCCCCTCGATGTGTTTGCATCTGTCAACGTTATACGTTGGTATTTGTCTTTCAAGTTGCGTCGAATGCGCCATTGCACGCTGCCCGTTTCTCAAGCGACCCTTGGGATTGAATGGCGGCGGAGCACCCGCTCGTGGCACGTGACTTGCCCGTTTCGACAACAATTGTTGGTGGTACTTGTAATCGTGAATTTTATCGAGGCACTTTAATTGAGAGCTACGGGCCTGGCGTACATTTCATTTGGGCATACAGATGCAGAGTGGAACGCGCGCAAACGCAGCTGTGGTTCCCCCGCGGCCCCGTGCTTGTTGTTCTAACATCTCTGGCTCGCTTACTGTGGGTGTTTCTGGCCTCAGACACACAGACACCTAGCGCCGTTTCTGTCCCTCACGTGGTGTTTCAAGTGGTACACGACCGACAAGTGCAAATCAAGCTACCTTTCAGCACGTGTCGCCATCTGTATTAGGTTGTAGAAAACTGCAACGTTCCGTAACTAAATGGGAAAAGATTGATATGTAATACAAGATTTCACTTGTAATCTATCGATACGCAGTTTCTGGAAAATTTTATATCGAAATACGTTTTATAATGTAATGTCTCGTAATTTTCATTAGTTTTCGTGATTTTATTTTTATGGCAGCGGAAACAGTATAATTTTATACTTTATTTTATTTTATGGATATACATATCTGTACACTTCATTCTTTATTTTTTTAATTAAGTATATCCAATAGACCTTTCGTGAATTATCGTGGATGTTGGGACGTTATAACACGAGGCAAAAATTGTTCAATACCATGCACTGTTGTCTACTGAAAGTTAAATAATAAACTAGCAAGTGAGTATAAACGTAACATCGCGACATTAAAGTGCAATCAAAACGCAGTTCTTTAATTTAAAATTAACCTTATGACTGTAGAATACTTAGAAAGCTATGAACCGTCAAACCGAAGCAAACGGTCTGTACGGTGGGGTCGCACCTTGAACATTCGCAGCAACTCGCTTCCTACTGCGCGCCACGCAACGGTGCATGCGACTGAGTGCGGGGAGAGGGGAAAAGAAAAGCAGAAATGAGGTGTTGCCGAAGTGCCGTCATTGTTACTGTTGTTGTTGTTGTTGATTACGGGCTTTATGGCGCAAAGCTACTATGGCCATACTGCGCCAAGCTTGTTGTTACTGGGAGATTAGCCTTGCTTGCTTCCACCCATCAACACACGTTCTTAGAAAAATGGCCTTAGTACTTAGTAACTACAAGTTAATAACTCTTTGTCTCATATGTTACTTACCTCTTAGTAACCGCAGCTATTAAAAGGAGTCTCTTGGCGGTTCGTAAAGCCAAGGAAGTCAGTAACGACAAATGGGTTTATTAAAAAAAAACATAGTAGGAACAACTAGACTGATTTAAAACATACACTAATTACCTAAAAAATTGGAGTTTCGATTTACCTGGAGAAGGTAGGGGGCTTTAGCTATTTCCCAATTAAAGTGCCATAATATATTTATATTGTCCGCGCGACTAGATTATGGTCTCCTACAGTATAACACTGATGGCGCAGGTGAGCTGGTGTTTTACTATTTTCTTCAACCATCTGAGACTGTGTGGAGAACAAGAAGAATCGAAAGTAGAAAAAACGGAAATGAATGACAGAAGGAAAGGTCCCAGATACTGCGGATTTGTTTATTCAATTGCATCTTCATATATAGAAATTTCTCAAGATCAGTAACCAACCACCACACAGATAAAAAATAAAACGTGTCTAGAGCATTATTGTGTTAATAAAAGCGTTCCTTGTTGTGTTTTTGTGTGTTCAGTAGTTAGAATAGAGAAAACAAATGTACCTTGGTGTGTTTAGTGGATGACTAGTTGTAGGATGCCTGCCAGGGTTATATTGTTTTTGTGATTTGAACTTCTCTGGGTTTTTATGTGCAGAACGTTGTTTGGCGATCTTGAGAGTGTCGTATACCAGAAGATGTAAGTGAATAAACAAGTAAGATAAGTTTGAGATGTTGCCTTCTGGAAATCAGTTCCTTTCTCTTTCAATTTGAGATCTTCGTGTTCTCCTCCCAGTCTCAGGCGGTTTTGAAAAATGATACATCTACTACGCCTTTATTACGCACACATTACACGCGTCGCCAATCGGTTGAACGCATCACTTATAGGGATAACATGCTCAAACGGAGTAGACAAAACACTTACATGAACGCACGCGCCAATGCACCCACTGGATCAGTCAATGGCTCTTCCCTCTTTTACGTATCCGCCATTTTTAAGGCACAATTTTCTAAAGGATTACTTCAGCAAAGAATAGTTTTAACAGAATGTTTTTCTGTTCTCACTAATGTCGTCCGACAAAATTCTGGGCGGTCCAAGAAATGACTCTTAGTGAAAAGAAATCCATTCACGCAGTAATTATTTCCGACAGCCGATATTACTACCTGCTCTTCTGTGCTTCCTATACCATGTTTTAGCTTCTCCGTATAGCTCCGCAGCGACACTATACTAACGGACAACCTTCTGCGGCATTTCAGAAGATGTAAAGAGCACTCACGCATATCTTAGATTGGCGTTCAAGATCCCCGGTCGTCCATGCCCCGTGATTTTGACTCGATTGCCATTTACAGTTGTCGACTTATATTGTTATGATTAACGACCCGACTTTCCATGCCAAGTAGTAACAGGAGAGCTCGTAACAGTTACTGCTGAAGCGTATTCGTAACTGTTACTGCTCTATCTAGTATAGATATCATCACTCTTCATACTTTTTTGGCTATTTAGCAACAGGAGTTAATGCATGTAGCGTACCTTATTTACTGCCTGTAGCGTATTTCAGGTAGTGAAGAGCTAGCAAAGCGGTAGTAACGCCCACAAAGAGGTTGTAATTGTTGCATTACTGATTGTTTACTAACTTGTTTATAAGAGTGCAGCTTGGTCGGAGAATCCAGCCGGGAAAGGTTCGAGCTACAAAATAAAAAAAGAAAAGAGGCGTCTGAATGGCCCCAACTCGCCATGAAGCAAGTGTGTCAAGGGTTCGCTCGCATTTCTGGCAAACCCTGCGAGATATGGGCAAGATTAAATAGTTTGAGGAACCGTAATTATTCCATCACAGGTTTTCAAGATCGCGAGGTGCGCAACCGCCCCATCCCGTGCGCCCGGAGTTAAAACCTGAGAGTTCTTTAGCCGGTAGACTCGTAATGCCCAAATGGGATTTCGGTCCCCTTTCTCGTTATGTTCGGACATCCCTCTTATCTTCTAACGTGCTTCGACGGCGTCGTGCCACCCGTATTGTGGCAATTAAAATAAATTTAAAAAAATATTTAGAAATGTCTTGTTTTGTAAGGATGACCTGGAATCCGATGTGAGAACAGTAAACGTGAAGAAAGGTAAAAAACACAGGCGAGCTGGTGAATGATATCCATAGTAACCCTGAGACGTAGGGAAAAAAACGTACAGTGCAACGAAGTCTTCAGTAAACATGAACTGAAGATTGAGGTAGTGACAATAAAAACGATGACGAACACGACTCTAAGCCTGCACCAGGAATAATTAAAGCTGTACTGTTCGTTTTTTTTTTTTTTTTTTTTTCCCCTACGTATCAGGGTTACTATGGATAACAGTAAACGTCTTTTATTTGAAAAGGTGATTCTATTCTATTCCTGCACCAGGAATAATTAGCGTTGTACTGTCCTTTTTTTATTTTTCCTACATCTGAGGGTTACTATGGATAACAGTAAACGTCTTTTAGTTGTAAAGGTGATTTTATCTGGGGCCTGCTAGGAACTATACCATGTGAGTCATTTGCGTTATTGACCCATTGAGGAAACCACCCGAATTTGTTTCATAACATAGCGGGTAAACTTTTTGAACAGATGCGGCCGAAATTGCGCATTTTGTGGGCAGCGGTTGATATATATCCGAAGGTTCGATAAATATAATAGTGTTTTTGGCTTGGGGTCCATTCAGTGTGTTTTATTCGTAAAAATAAAATCATGCATTAGACACACAAAAAAAGCTCACGCCATATCTGACACAAAATTGTAGTCGCCTCCATCTGTGAGGGGTTGCAAAAATCGAACACAATTATTAGCAGATGGCGCCGTCGCTAGCGAATTCGCCATTTTAATTCTTACTAATTTCCCGTGTAAGATAATTCATTGTATATGGCTGAGTATGCTGGTCTCTAAATTGCGAAAACGAAAGAGGGACATCGAAGGCAATACAAAGGAAACAGGCTATGATGTTTCTATTCTCTTTTATGGCAATCTTTTTTCAGTAAGTAAATTATTTCTGTCTTTATGTACTAAATGCACCATCTTTGGTTACTTCTGTACAGCTTGTTTAGGGTGATGCGTCTAAGAACTGTTTTATGCGGCCCGTTCATAGACTATTATATATAAAATTAAAGGCCTATTTGGCTCACGCGGCATATGATGCCAATATGGTGCCTAGCAAGTTGTGTGACGAATGCACTCTCATCCCGTTTCTTTTTTATTTGTGACAGTGAATGCATCTACGAGTGTGGCGAATACACCAAAGGTTAAATTTCGCTCTCATTTATCTGCAAAATCAAATTGTGTTTTGTGTATATGTTTAAGCAGCCGGAAGTTAGCCTCAATTGGCGTCTGGTGACTCAGCTGTAGATGAGCAATTTCGCCAGTGTGGTACAACAGCTAGCACGGGGTCTATAACCTGCCCCACGCAGTAGTGAGTTACGACAGCAAGCCTGTACGGTGCTCATCGAGATCGAAACGGGCAAGGGTGGGGATTGAACCCAGGATTCCTGGATCCTGCAGCTCTAGCTTTCGCTCCACGTGCTCCGAGCTGGTGTGCCCTAGCCCACTCGACCACCGATCCCCCCTCTGGAAATCATGTAATGCATAAACTGCATGATACAAGGACGAGCATTCGAATTTCTGTGGAATATATCAAATAATGACTTCATGGAGTGAAGGAGTGTATATTATTAATTGTTATTTTATCACTCTCTCCTTTACGTGTTAACCTTGTACTACTGAGAGTATCAGTATGTGGTAATGTAACACGAGATGTAGGGCATATACCTTCACCTGTCCACCTAGAAATTACTTAAGCTGGGATAAAGGTAGAGCTCTGAGCTGCTACAGAGACGCTCAGTGGTATATTTATGGTGGTAGGTCGGAATACGTATATTTGATTAATTCCGAGTAACATTGCTTAAGCACTTACGTTGTTTCGTTTATTTTGCTGTTGTGTCCGAACCGATTGAGCTTAGGCGCTCTGCCATAAAGTACGTGCGGACGGACGGACGTACGGACGGAAAAACAGACGTACGAAATTCTACGCGTAGAGTGTTCATTATAAAACATTACATGATTTGATAAAATGTAAGACAATGCGTGGTAGGCGAAGAGTTTCCTTTTAGTACTGAAACCGAAGTTTTTGCTGACTTTCAGCGTTCTGCATGACAAATGATACTTTTGGTTAGCGTATTTCTCACCATCTGAAGGTTCGAAAAATGTTACCTCATCACGGTCCGCGTTCGGTTTTAGTGTCTGGCCTTGTTTTGGTCTCCACCATGTTGTGGGAAAATAGCCGTCACACAATTTAGAACAATTTATCGCTGTGTGCCACTAATACTAATAATAGCTTTCTGTGCTCCTTCAACCATCCCAGAAATAAATTCTGCCAATGCTCCACAGCAAAAAAAAAAAAAAAAAAAGATGTAGAAGTTTATTTTTTGCGGTGCGTGTTCTTGATTCCAATGTGGACAAGGTGTGAGCCAAACAAAGTCCTCAAGCTTGCAGAGATTAGGATTGATATGGCAGCTTTGCGATCGTTTTATTGACTTGATAAACAAGTGTGTTGCGGATCTCTTCTCTCTAAAGGTGGGTGTCGTAGGAAGGACCGGAGCTGGCAAGTCGTCCCTGGTGCTCGCAGTCCTCCGGGTTCTTAAAAGCTCCCGGGGCAGCATCCGCATTGACGGCGTCGACATCAACGCCGTGCCGCTGAGGAGGCTCAGGAACGCGCTCACCGTCATTCCTCAGGTGCTGCATCTAGTGGGTCGCGCGAAAACAGGCTTCAGCAGCATTAGTAAACCAATTCAATTGGTGAACAGGCACTAGACAATTGACACCTTTCGTTCGTAGCGCCATTCTTCTAAATGCTGCGGTGCACAGTGGGTGCGGCTGTGTCCTGAACTAACGATAACTGCTATTGCATAAACCAGTGGTTCTCAATTGAGGGTCTGCGGACCCTTTGCGTTTCGCGAAGGCATTCTAGGAGTCCGCGAAGTCCTGTTTCATCAGTCAAGCCGGGTAACAAAGGTTGTCTTTTTTTTCAGATTGAGAAGAAACGTTTCAGTTTTTGTGTAGGCTTTTTTTTTTTTTGTGTGTGTGTGTCAACGAAAGATATCTACTTCACCTACCCCTGAGTTCTATTTATTTATTAAATCATTATAATTAACACAAACCTTTCCCTTCCCGTCACCACGAACAGGGTCCTGCAACATATCCGCCGATCCACAAGGTTGAGAACCACTGGTCAATTGTTAACAGCAATGGTTGAGAACAACTGGCATGGACGTTCCACACCGTGCAAACAGAATCGCTCTTGGAACGATGGGTGTTGAACTGTGGCGGCAGAGGGGGATTTGTTTCTCCACAAGTGTTTTATACTTGATAGCATTTCTTTCGGCCCACATTACGAATCTCTAAAGGCATCTGAACATGTTAAAAAAAAAGTTGTTATTGCAGTGTATGATATATCGGCCGGCTCAACGGAAATTTGATGATGCGCCTTAGTGGGGATGATTTGAAAATGTATGTTCGTGTCTGGTATCAATGAAGTGCAGTTGTGGACATTTCAAGCAGTGAAGCTATTGGGTGCCGTAGCGCAATTGAGGTCGCGGTAGTTGCCGCAGGGATACCAGTTACGTGTCGTTTTCTTTCTCCTCCCTTCACTATGGGAAGGGTGGATGACCAAAAACTAGACGAGAAGCGCTCAATTACAAGCTGAAGGATGTGTTCATATTCTTTATGTGCGCCCCGAAGGTTTTCTGGTCGAAGACAACTTGTTCCTCAATGGGCCAGCCGTAGGTATATAAAAAGTTACATCATGCCTCGGGACTTCTGTGTTTATAGTTTGGTAAACGGGAGAAACATGTCCAGAAGGCATGTGTTCTCATGAGGCAGCGGCTTCTCGATTGTAAAACTGAACGCAGGACCTCGCGGTACCACCGAGAGGTTCACATTTGTGGTTGCGTCGATTATCTTTTGTTGGTCAGGTCCACCAGTAGATTGCCGTTTCTCAGGAAATCGGCACCGATGATCGCTCTCTTCAAATCTTCTACTGATACCGACTTATGAAATAGATGTCCTAAGCCAATGTTTAGGATCAAAAATTTTTTCAGTAGGTATACATGGAAGATGCACTGACTCTTCGCAGCGATAATGTTTTGTCGTGATTTCTACGGTAGTGTGCGATGGAAAAAAATATGCTACCTCTGCGCCACTGTGGCCTGGGAAGCGCAAGCCGTTTAATTGGTCCCGAACGTGTAAAATGTGGTTTGTGAGTTGGTATGAGCCGCTCGCAGGACAGGTCTTCCGGTTTTTATGGCCTCAGAAACCAAAAGATCGGAAGTTAGGTTTCTTTTAAAACTAACCAGCAATATATCGGCTGTATATCAGGTAGATCGTGTTTTATTTTTCCTGACTCCTGATGGCTTGATAACCTAGCTTCTTAGTTTGCTGAATGGCCTGATCGGCTAATAGCCTTATGGTCTGTAGTATTTTGGGACGTCCGATGGCTTTATGGTTTAATTCCCTAATAATGGTTTAAGAACGGAGGTTTGATGTCATGATGGTTTGGTGTCCTTATATGAACTGTCGTAATTTGGGACATCTGTCGTACTGATGGTTGGATGGACTTATGGTTTAAGGGTGAAGTTTTGATGGCCCGGTGGTCTGTCGATTGTTTTTTTTTTACACCTTATTATCTAAGACTTGATTACGTAATAATGTATGATAATTATGGTTTGATGGCGTAATGGTTTGAGGGTTTGATGGTCTCTTCTAGTTAACTCTATATAATTTATTTACTCCTAGGGCACGAAATTATTACGGAGAGGAGTCCAAACTATAACACACCTATATTGCCTAAGATTTGAAAGTGGGATATGAATGTAACAAAAAAATGAAAGTCGTTTACAACTTCCTGTGGCGCCGAATTAGAGCGCAGCTCTTGAGGAGGAGGGGAGGGTACTGAGGGGAGGGTACGCCCCTCCTCCTCATCTGTACCCTCTCCTCCTCCTCTCCTGCTCCTGTGCTTCTCTCTCCTCCTCCTGTCCTCCTCCCTCCTCATCTCCTCCTCTTCGCTTAGCCTCCTCCCCTCCCCCTTCCATCGTCCTCCTTCCTCCTCCTCCCCTTCCCCTCCTCTCTCCTCATCCTCGCTCCTCCTCCTTCTTTCCCCTCCTCGTCCACCCCTCCCCCTCCTCCCCGCGCGTTGCACCACGGGACGTTTCCCATAATGCAGCGCATGACGTGACGTCACGTGACCCTCGTGTCACGAATCCCGCGCGTTGCATAATGGGACACTTCTTATAACGCCCCGCGCGGTTACACCGACGGCGGCGCCGCACAAGCCAAAAAGGGCGCCTAACAGCTGCGCTCTAAAAAAATAATATATGTTTAATGAGGGAAACTTGTGCCTGTAAACCAAAACAGAAGGTATCGAGCACCCTGTGTGGGCAGTGGAAGGGTCACTGACTTCAAGCTGCGCATTACGGCTGCTTTCATACACTCACTCCTTTGATACATTCAGAAATATTCCGAACTAGAACACATTTGATGGCAGCCGAGAATTGACTGGAACTTTTCAAGAGAGCACGAGGTTAGAGAAGAAACATTGACATTTTTGCAGTTCGTCACGGTCACAGTTTTGTCGGGCTATTTATAATGATTTTTCCCGTCCTAAGATGTTTGAACTTGTTGATACCAACCTACAAAATAACTTACCGCATACTCCTTGCACCCCTTCCCGTTTCCTCCTCTACCCCTGATATCTGCACAAAGGCGAGACTCGATCCTCTTGTTGCTACATCTGAGGGCTGGAAAGCCGGGAGCTTATCCCGGCCTACCCAGCCCCAAGACGCAGGAACAGAAGGACTCCACCGCCGTCTGTTAGGCGGAGGGGAGGGGAAAAGGAAGGGTGGTGAGGGGTATTTTCCTATCTTCCTAGAAACCTTTTTGTAGGTTGGGCTTTAACATAAGTTGTCTTGGCGTACCCTCGTGGTCGTCTTTGTTGTCGGCGTTGTTCACGGTCATCGGTTGCCGTGGTAGGTTCTCGCCCTAGGCAGTCGTCATCGTAGGTTGTTGACGTCATTGGTCATTGTGTCGTAGCTCGTCGTAATCGTCGTAGATTGTCGTCATTGCAGGTTGTCGTCATTGCAGGCCGTCGTTGTTGCAGGTCGGCGTCCTATGTAGCCATCGTCCTAGGTCGTCGTCTTCATTAGTTAGGGTTAGTTAGAGATAGAGTCAATTAAGGTTAGAAGATTTAGCGCAAGAGTGGGTGGGGTTAGTGGTGCTAACTCCACCTTTCACGTTTGAATGTTCCCGCTAAATGTGGCGGGTAAACCGAATTTATGTGCAGGTCACGTGACGTCAATTTTCCCGCAAAATGTAGTCTTGAAACTGAATTTGCATATAGGTCACGGACAAGAAGTCATGCGACGTCAATATTTCCCCTAAATTTAATGGGGAAACAATGTGCGAATAGGTTACGTCACATGAAGTCATGTTATATTATTTTCTACGCTAAATAAAGCGGGGAAATTCGCAGCTACGGTTTTTGAGGCTTCCCTTCTACTGAAAATCTAGCCTATAAACGTTTCAAGGTTTATAAAAAAAACGTTGCACAGATTGCATGAAGTACATGCACTCTGTCATACTCATAATGGCGACGTACCGCAGGCAGTACACGCACAACATCATTCTCAATATGGCGACGTACCGCGGGCTTAACGGCGCAATTTTTGTGCACGACAGAACAACGTTGCGGCGGACGTGGGTCCGCTACTGCGGAACTGTCGTTTCTGGTCCCGGTCAATCAATCTTGAAGCCCCGAGCATTGAGCGGAATGGACAGTGTGGAACAATCACGCCGCAAACGGTGCACACAACTTCGTCGTTGTCTCCTTCACACGCCGTAGAAGCGAAAAAAAAACAAAAAAAAACACGGTTGGGTGCACCCACGTTAAAGACGAACTACCTCCTTCTCTACATTTTTCTCTCCTTGGCACCCATCGTTCACATGTCGAGGCCATAAACTTTTGTGCTCATGTTTCGGTTTCGAGCCGTTAATTTCTATTGCTCTATTAAAAATATACAGAATTATGTAGGAAAGTATTGATTGAATAGTATCCTGAGAGCATAATAAAGGGCATGGCAAACAATTTTTAAAAAATGGGGAAGGGGGGTCACTGTTTTTTGTTTTTTTTATGAAACAGTGACACTTTGTTCCTGGAAAATAAAACAAATAGTACCGAGCACCCTGCGTCGGCGACAGAAGAGTCCCTCACCTGAAGCGGCGCGTTACAGCTGCTTTTATTCACGCGGTACGCTCAGAAATATTCCGAATAAGAACACTCTACGACAGCCGAGAGTGGGTTGAAACTTTCCTGAGGAGTAGAAGGTTATGAAAGGAACATCCGGGTCAAGCTGGGTTCCAACCCCTTTCCTCCGCGTGGCAGCCGCGTGGTGGATCAGCTGGATATTTTTCTACGAAGGGACATATTAGGCAAGGATATAGATGCTTTCACAAAGGTAATTCTAGCGGTGCGGTGATAGGAGGTTATAAAACGATCAAGGCAATTTTGGATGGATTCTTCTGCGGATGCAAGGTGATACCATGATCCTAGATTGACGCCGCATATACGAGATTACTGCGAATTAAGGTTTCATAAAAATAAACTATTAATGCAACGGGTGCTAAGGAAAAAATCCTTATGTTGTAGCCCAATAATTGGTTCACTTTGTTAGTGAGGCAGTCAAAATGTATACATTTCAGCAAAAATTACTAGCTCTGGGTATTTATAGGAGGACACACTAAGAAGGACAAACTTATTGATAAAGTGCGAAGCACAATTTCTTTTTGACAAAACTAGTGAATTTACATTTAACGATGTTCAGTTTCATATGCCAGTAATTGCACAATTTGGCAACACTATTATGATCGGTCTGAATACCATATAAATTTCAAACTCGCTGCTAATTTCTTTGTAAATACCACGTCCAGTCGTCAGAAATAAGGCGGATAGAAGAGGAGACACGACGTCTGAAGAGGCATCTAATGGGACATCTGACTGCCTGATGGTTTGATGGTTTGTTGGTCTGATAGTTGGTGCGGTATTCTATACCCACATGAAACGGCAAATAGCATCATTGTAGCACAGTCGTAATTAAAATTTGTACTTTGAGCTAATTTTAATTTTAAACAAGCAAATTCTTCGCAAGACTTGCGAAATTCCTACAGAAATCTGAAAGCAAAATTCAAGTTTTGATTATGACTTGTAAATATTTCATTTTCTTTAAAATATTTAAATATTTTCTTTAAATAACTACAAAAAACAGTTTAAAGATTTTATGGCGATAGAGAAATACAAAATAAAATGAATGTATAAAATTCTATCGTGGTACATTTGTACTTCAATACTGCCCAACACTAAAACTTAACTCACATATGCGTGTACACTTCTTGGCCAACATTTAGTTAAGAAACAACTGGAAACCAACGGGTGTCGATTGCAGCTGTAAATGGGAATTGTATTTAAAATTAGTTTGTTTGCTCTCTTGTTTTGTTTTCGGTTGTGCCTAATCTAGGTTTTATTCGCGGCGTTAAGGTGTGCCCTTAGGTGAAAGTGGAGGGTCAGTGGCCGAAGGAGTACCTCCTGGCGTATTTCTTTTATTCTATAAAGGACCCAAGCCTAGTGCGGGGCAGCCTGCGCGACAACCTGGATGCCACTGGGAGCCATAAAGACGAAGAACTGTGGCAAGCGCTGCGAGAAGCACACCTGGCTGACTTCGTGGCCTCGCAACGGAACAATCTTCTTTTGGAAGTAGGTGACGGAGGTTCAAACCTGAGGTAAGACTGGCTACTGGGATTGTTTTAAGGGTAAAACCTTCAAACTTCGACAGAGAAACGCTCATATTAATCTTCGATCTGGATAACGAAGACTAGCCTTTCTGGTCCTAGTTGAGAGCAAGACTCGGCATTTAATGACGAATAGTTTTCACTCGCGCTTTTTTGAGGTCTTATCACAATACAATTTTAGAAATACAAACTTTATAAAAATCAGGACCAGAACAAATTACGGTACGCAATTACTATCTTGGCAGATTCCCAATCTTCTCAACCTCCACCCTGGCTTGACCGATATAATCGATCACCATTCTAACCTCTTGACTTTCAGAAAACAATCAAAACATATTTTTTACTTTCCGCATAATACTGTTGTCTTCTAAATGATGTGTACAGATGTAATTGTAGTAATCTAGTTCATATATTTTTGTTGTATATTGCGACTTATTTATTTTTCATTGCAAGAGGATATGTAGTGTAGTGATCTAGTTACTGTGTATTTTTTGTTTATGGTTAACTGTAACACTCTACCACTAGTCTGCCTGCTGCATCTGCTGCATCTGCTGCAAGTGTAGTCTGGTGCTAGGGGCCTGGTCAGGTGACTTAATGTCGCCTTTTGCCTCAGCACCATGACAATCCTGTATTGTCAAAAGTTCCAATAAACAACAACAACAATACCCACCCAAGCAGCACGAAAATACTTGGCCAGTGCCGTGCCGGTGTCAGCAGAAAGTCGTTCCCGTTATCGGTCGAATCTGCCGTTTCGCACCACGTCCCGACATCGGGGAGGTATTGGCGAACCTCCGTTTCGCAACTGTTGTAGTATCGATGGGATATTGTGTGAGTACTGCCCAGATCGAACAACAGGTTTTGCCTAGATATCGCATATGCGTGTGCTTTGTATCGGCCGATTGTTTCATATTGCTTCCAGAAGTTTATTAAACCACAATCATTATACACTGCGTGTTTTCGAGATATTTACAAAACCGATACTCCTCTGTTTAGCGTAAAACAAACTATCAAATATAATTATACTGCTTTCATGTCAAGCAAACCGTATAAATCAAACACGAAGGACCGAAGAGATAAGAGTGTTTTAGTGGATCACTCCAAGTACTCCGTTAACGATACCCGATACACCGCCTCCGCCTTTGATTAAACATCGTAACGTTGTCGGGTATTGATATCGGAGCTATCGGAACGATCTACGAAAAGGCTCTATATACACGGAAGCAGGACTACAATCAGAAATATATTTGCAGTGTACTTATAAATTAAACAGCGATATCATGCAATTTGTGATAGATGATTACTCTGACTCGGGCAGCATGCAGCAACGTAAACACGAAGTCGAGAAAGAAGAAGGCGGCTCATATTTAATGAAAGTCTCGCACTCACTGATAACCAGTTATTTGTTGAAGCGCGTCCAACAAACACAGCACAATAGTTCCATGAACAGCGACGAAGAAAACAACCATTACCGAAAAGTTTGCTTGGGCGTATATCGGACGTTTACGATGAAACATCACGGTCGAAACTCCCACGCAGGAAAGCAACAAAACACTGAAGAGTGCACTTCGTAACTCTGGCCTACATTGCCCACTAAACAATACCATAACTTGGGAAACGGCGAGGACTATTGCCCCGGTGAGCTCATCAGCGCGTCAGTGCGAGTTAGGCGACAAATGTTCGTCCAAGCGTTTTTGTCCTGCGTCGAGCGGTCACGTGTTTCGCTTCGCTCTTCTGATTTATTTGAATAGGCCGTCGCTCTCGCTCACAGCTATACGAAGACCCAAAAAAAGGTGGGAGAGCTTAAAGGGGTACTGCTACGTTTTCTTTAGAGTCCGCGATTCCTATGAAAATTTGCAGAACATATCAGCAAACATCGCTGAAATAGTTATTCTGGACTAAAAGAATTTTTTCGCGACGTTATTGCATTTTCTGTTTTTGGTCATCACCGTGTTTTTTAATCAAAAAGTCTCTACTGGCAACAATAAAAAAGTGACGTCAGGGTAAGACAAAGTCTACATTCCAAAGAGTGGACCGTCAGGGTCCACTCTTTGGAATGTAGACTTTGTTCCCAACTGATTACAAGCCGTTTCATGGTGCCAAATGAATGCTTTGGAAGCTGGCTCCGGCATCCGCGCAACAGCAGAAAACAAATGCTCGGCATAGTCTAAATTTAGACTTCCCCCTCGACCTGCGAACCCTCCTTCTCCTGATTTCAATGCACCGGAAAGGGCGGGGACAATTGAATACTCGTTTTGGGATCATTTCACTTTTCGATTCCACAATATTAATTTTGAATTTTGCGATACTAATTAGCATACCGGAAAGGATAATGGCCGGGAATTTTGAAAATATAGTTAGTTGGGAACGTTCACAAAATCGCCGGAGTACCCCTTTAAACAAAAGTCCTGGTCGAAGGGAGATGGACAGCAGCTAAGGTCGCTCCGATTTTTTCAGTCTTTCTCGGTTTAAAGATAAGTAGATTCTGTTTCGTTTAATTTCTTTCTTTTTTCAACGTTGGTTTTGAGTCGGTCAAAAATCGGGATGCCTCGCCAGTATAGCCGAATCCCCAACGAGATTTTGCGACACTCAATTATTAAAGTTTTCGGATACGGTATGTCAGCAAGGCGTCGGCGCGATTATTCGATAGCTCACAGATATCGGTTGGACCGAAATGGGTGTCAGCACAATATTTCCAGTTTGACACCAATAACGGCACCATAGTCTGTTGCTGCTGAGAAGCCATCACTTCATTGGGTGAGCGACGTGATTGCGGAAAAACGCAACATGACACAACCACAATACTTTACAATTCTGGTGTTAGTGAATACTAACACCAGAATACTAACACTTGGGTCATGCAAGATACAACATCTTGCATGACCCAAGTTTTCCATTAGATGTCCGTAGCCAGAGTTAGTGCAAAAGTTCAGTTTTCTTGCAAATGTTTATTTCCAACTCTAATTATTTCTCCAGACACGCCGTTCCATTGCACATGTCCCTTACAAATAAAAAGGCTTCTAGGATATAGCGGTGACGGATGTTTGCTTGCTGTTCAGCGCAACGTAAATTACAGCGGGCGGAAGCGTTTGCAGCTTGTGCAAAACATAATGTGAGTTCTACCAACTCTTCTGCAGCGTCGGACAAAGGCAACTTGTGTGCCTGGCCAGGGCGCTGCTAAGGAAACCGAAGGTGCTGCTCTTGGACGAGGCCACGTCCCAGATGGACGGGGACACGGACCGCTTGATTCAGACAACGCTCAAAAAAAGCTTTGCCAGATGCACAATTTTGGCCATTGCACACCGTATCAACACCGTCCTGGACTACGATAAGTGAGTGCCTTTCTATGTTTTCGTCATGTAGCTTACCGAAACTATTATGAAAGATAAGTTCCTAGAGCGTGAATTCACTAATCCCGCATCCTGGTTTTTAAAACGCTTGATTCTTTTGTTCAGGATCTTGGTGATGGGCGACGGAAGAGTACTCGAATACGGGCCAGTGGATCAGCTGCTGACAGATGAGAAATCCCTATTCAATGAAACAGCGAAAAAAGCGGGCGTCCTGGCCAAACGAAGCAGTTTTACAGGCGATTCATCTTTCACGAAACTCTGAACAATAATGGGGAATAACCACGCCAGAAAACAACTCACAGCGAGTCACTATAAAGAGCAACTTTCAACTTTGTGTATTTGTTGCCAACAAAGAAATAAAATTCCTACTGAAGCAACAAGGATCTCCCTCAGCTGGTTAGAGCGTTTTGGTCCTGAATCTCCTGAACCCTATGATCAGTGCTTGTTTTCGTAAATGTCCTGATTAGTGCCAGCAAAATTTCACTGGACGAACTGGGTGCAGTGACCATTACGACATAAGAGGGAACTTACAGAGTTGTGCCCTTGCATTTGGCTTTGTTCATGGCAAGTCGCCTTATACATTGGGCCCGCGGATCATCCCGATCCCGGGAAATCATCAGTCAGTGAGGTTGGAGTGCCGTGCGGTGTTAGTCTGACTTTTTGGCAGCTTGGGAACTACACTACTTGGTCAACAAATATCCATGGCGGCAATAGAGGCATATTGGGAGTTCTGTCTTGGTTAATGAATGAATACTTTTC